>NW_026622676.1:630625-1261250 GCF_028827165.1 Penicillium cosmopolitanum | reverse complement strand
GGTTGAATCTGGGTAGAATTAAGATTTCCCTCGTTGTCGGAGTACATACTGTGGTTTTCTCATTACCCTCGAAGTTGAGTGTTTGTTTCGTACTTTAGCATTATTGAGGAATGGAAATACTGGAGGGGTTCGATGAAAGAGAGAGGCGGGCGCTGGAAGTAGTGTCATGAGAAAGCAGAAAAGATCTACCAAAGTTCAGCATCCACTTGTTCATACATATAGCAAGTATCCTGGGTAGAGAGAAAGTGCTCACCATCTTTTTTCATCGCCGCTACGTTTAAATTTTATGCGGTTATATCCTTTCTTTGGTTCTACATAAAATAGAAACTCGTCTTACACTGCTAAGGGTTGATTTTCGTGCAATTGTATAACCTTGATAACTTAGCGGTATTCAGCCAAAGCCCTTGCGTAATATCACATCGTATGGACAGTCATTTTGGAGTTAGATACGAGAGAATATGGGTATAGTTTATTGAGCTTCTATGATTGGGCGTTATCCCTCCCTTTCAAGTTTAGGACTTATCTGAGAATAATGCATGGCTGGTTAGGCATTGAAAAATCATGTACGTTTTATCTGGTGTGGAAAACGATTGAATTTGCCACTAATGTGCCGTATTACCCGGAAATCGTATTTCAGAGCAGATAGTGGTGCTTGGCCCTTTGCGTGTTGCGCGACTATCTCCCTGCGTGCCCGGGCGCATGAGGCTCAGCCCGGCCGGCGTCCCAAGTTCCCCACAGCCCCAATAACATACAACTGTTGCTTTTTCATAAATACTGCATGATGACTTTGCTATGAATGGTGAAAACTGTACTCAATGTTTAAGGCCATGGAGCTTGTTTATCTGTGCCCAATATTCTAGTTCTGTTTTATCTTCCTACCTCTCACGAAAACATGATGAATCTCGTTTTATATTACTTGATAATGGCGACATTTGTGCCCATTGCAATCTCACAAGGATTGTTTGATTTTATAGATGACTATTATGGGAACTGCGCTGTGAGTATCGAAGTAGTCTTCATTTGATATTTGGAACTTGACAATGAGCTGATACAAACACACCAGTCTTCATGCGCAAGCCAGGCCTATAGCTGGCAGGAGGGGAGTAGCTGTATGGATAGTCGGCCTTGCTGGTGTTCTGTCAATGATGCAGCTTTCTTCGAGAAATTAGTCTGCTGCATTTATCAGTCTGATGACTGCTCGGCTGATCTTGATGGTGAGTTCTTCAAGGAATTCAATCATGTGCAGGAATTATTAACATCGGTGGAAATGTAGTGATAAATCAAGGCCTGGAAGAATGGTGTTCTTGGGAAACTGGTATCAAGACCCCACATCAAACGAATTCCAGAGATCCTCCGCCGCTCCCATCTACATGCCCTCCTACAGTCAGGGACACTCCATCACCAAAGAGTGAGATTAAACGCCGCAGTTACTATGGCAGTGGAAGTAACAACGAATCCTTTTCTGGCGGAAAGGTGGCAGGTATTATAGTTCTCGCTGTAGTTGTGACTTTGGGGCTTGCAATAAGCCTAATCTCCGCTGGCAATCGGGCTGGGAAGCGAGCCAGCCCTACGCCGCCGGCACTCCCTATGCATACTGCTAGGCGTCTCACCACAGTTCCACCGCAAAACCCTCCACAAAGACCACCGACTGCCATTGTTCGAGGGGGAACACCACCGCCGCCACCACCGTACTCAGCCAAGGATGAACCGACACCCCGGTATGAAGCAAGTCATTCAGTGTCACGATAGATATTAGAATCTGGATAAATGTAATTAAGAAGGAATATAATGCGTATCAAATAGAAAACATTTTCAAAGTGTAACGTTGGACGGGGATGGAAGAAATCCCGCTATCAACCGCAGATAAGCCTAACGGATCACGTGGCAGCTGATAGCGCGGGCTCCCCCCGCCTCAAGCTCGAGCTCCTCCACTTTGCATCTGCCGTGCGGAGACTCGCTTTTTTGCATTTTATTCTAAAGGGCTGTATCTTGCTCTCGAAAGCAGATCCCGTAAACGACACTCTACCCTGAAATAATTGCTCTCGGACCGTCCCGGCCAGTCAGCCACCCTTCACCATGCAGTCTGTCCCGGAGTCCCGCACACAGACCTTCGAGGAGATCTACGGACCTCCAGAGAACTTCCTGGAGATCGAAGTGAGTCGCAGTCAATTCCGCCATATTCTTTGTCCCCCGAGACCTCATTTTTGGAATGGTCTTGTGCCCACCTGCCCAACTAGCACAAGTCCAAACTCTCACCCCCTTCTACCCATCACCCTCCGCCAAAGGAGCAACTCTATTTTAATAACTGTTCTGACTCGTGTGCTTGTATGGAAATCAGGTCCGCAATCCTCAAACACATGGCACATCACGGAATATGTACACCTCCTATGAAATCGTCTGCCGCACCAATATCCCCGCCTTCAAACTGAAACACTCCATCGTACGCCGCCGCTACTCCGACTTCGAGTACTTCCGCGATATCCTCGAGCGCGAGAGCACGCGTGTCACGATCCCCCCGCTGCCGGGCAAGGTCTTCACAAACCGATTCAGCGACGACGTCATCGAACATCGCCGGGAGGGACTTCAGCGGTTCCTGCAGATCGTGGCGGGACACCCCTTGCTGCAGACAGGAAGTAAAGTGCTGGCTAGTTTCATACAGGGTAGGTCATCTTCTTCGAGTTTAGATTAGTTCCATGATGCTGCAGGATTCAACCTTCTAGAAAAAAACTCAATGCTCGTTGTGAATGAGTTGCTGACATTTGCGTCTAGATCCGAATTGGGACCGGAATGCATGGTAGATTGCATACAACCAAGCAAAGGTCTTCTTTACAACACCCCACAACCCACCCGCCCCATTTGGTCACTCTATCCTTTTACCCATCGCCTTCTTTCTATTTATGCTTTCAATTCAACTAGTACCTTGAGCGCAACGTCTTATGGTCTTTTCTCGCGGTCATTGTCTCTGCTTGGCCCCCTTTGCGTACTGTCTATTTGGCAAGCGAAATAGACGACTGTACGTTACTTGATGAATCCCGATCCTTGATAATCGTTTGATATCCAATTTATATTCTACTTCGTATGTGTATGTGCCTCATTGTCATATCAGTTCAGCTTGGCGAGACTTTCAGGCTTTGACGTTTTGCCCGAAGTAATTGAGAGCAGCATATGGTTGGCATTTGTCAATTTTGAATCCTGTTAGTTATCTCGGTTGACTTTACTCTAGACTGTCAATACTATATGGCTGGGCTTTGACTAATGCAAAATTGCGACTTCACCTCCAATGATAATAATCCTGGGCCTAGAATTTTGCGCTGACCTATGATTAGTTGATACTAAGTAATTTAATGAGATCAATTTGAATTCATTCCGAAAAGTATTTCTGATAAAAACAAAGCCGTCGTGTACTGCGGGATATAGTAGTTGTAAAGATCAAAAAAGCAGACAATAAAAAAGCAGGCACCCAAGATGCATGGCCCACGTCAATATGGGCCAATAAACTAACAAGAAAATATCAAAAAGGTTTAGAGAGGACGTCATGCGTTAATGAAGAATACCAGAAGGGATATTTTTGTTTCTGAGGGCAGGGATGCTCCGCAGTGTGTTTTCAGTTCAAGTCGTCCCAGATCATAGGGGCAAGGGTATTATCCTCCCACGGCGACGCAGCTGGGTTTTCATCCAGCGGGAATGAAAGCATTGCAGCCGCGGTAGGGTTGCTTGTTGATGGTTCAACGAACCCAGGAGGAGGGGGCAAGAACGATGGATCAATGGGGCCAAGATTGGAATGCGATGCCGTGGAGGGGTGCCGACTGTGTGTGCTTGATCGAGATATTCCGGCAATTTTCGATGGTGTATTCACCGGCGTGGTTTCGGCACTAGGGAGACGATCACGAGGCACGGGAACCGGCGTACCAGTTGGTTCTCGTTTGGCTTGGTTGATAGAGCTGCTACTCACAGAGCCTCCATGACGATATGCGTTGGGAAACTTGGTGCGGAAACGGTCGCGGAGATCCGTTGCTCGGCGGTGGCCTAGGTTGAGCCCGGGATCCTGTTGGATAAGAGTCCATTGAAAGCCATGTGAAGCATAACCCTTCAGCAAAGCTTCATCCTCGGCACTGGTGAACAGGTTGCGGGAACGGCGTTTAGATTTCTTAGCGACATGGGGTTCGGGTATGCCAAGAGATTCGAGAGTTGATTGGGATTCGTCCGAGAGTGTACGTGTGACTGTGACCCTGGTAGGTGGGCTTTTCCGAGTGCTTGTTGACCCGAACTCCGTGTCAGGCGTGGAAGGTGACATGCTAGATGCCGAAGGCTTGTGAGAGCTCGTTGTTGGACTTTCAATTCTAGAGGCGGGCTCTGAGCCAGGTGTCGCGGGGTTTGTGATCGGCAATTTTGATTTTCCAGGCACTTCATCAGAGCCTTCGGTTTGTGCCTGGTGAAGAGCGTTGGCTAGATAGTCGCGTAATTGCTTGGTTGCCTCATTAGAGTCAGATGCGCGATAGGCCCAGGGACAGCAAACTCGGAATCTGTCTTTCAGGTTGGATGCCGTCCGCTTGTTGAACTTGAGTTCTGGCTGAGCGAGAATCGTCGTCCAATTACCAATCCCGCACTTGACTGCCCCGTGAAGTAATGCCATAGTTTCTTCTTCGGTCCACTTGCGCAAGTTTTTGCGAGATCGACCTCGAGACTTTGGCGATAGCGGGTCACTTCCTTCTTGCTTTCCACGCGACGCAACACCACTAGCTGTAGGTTCGTCTTTTTCAACCACCACGGGATTCGGTACATCTGCGTTCTCGGGTTGAGCAAGTGGACCAGCTTCTTCTGGATGTACATTATCAACGGCAGTCTCGTCAAGGGTGGCGCCAAGAAGCTCCTCGATCTTTGCTTCTCTTCGTTCTACAGACTGACCCTCGACAAGAGTGCCATGGACAGATACGATAGTACTCGCGTCCACAACGGCCGTTGCAGCGGAAGCATCGCCGCGCGATGGTTTCGTGAGAAGTTGGGTGATTGAGCCAGCTTCAATAGGTGGGAGAAGGGCAGCGTTGGGAGGCGGTTCATTCAAGCCATTTAAAATTGCAAAAGGTCCAAATGGGGGCGGGCGTTGCTCCTTCTGAGAAGTTTGCGGGATGGGTAATTGTAGATGTTCGCCAAATGATTCGGCCTGAAGTTCTAGGCGTCTTCTCTTGCGTTGGCCATGGAGAGTATTGTCATCAAAGGATGAGGAGAAGGGCACGCGTTCCAGAGCGCGGAGGTTTACAAAGGCAGGAAGAATTGGCTTGGGCGGTCTCTCTGCACTTGACTGGGAGCTGGATGCTGGATCTGTCTTTTTTGTTCGAGCAGCATTGAGAAACTCGGTCACTGTTGGTAGAGCCTCTTTGGTAGTGGAAGTGGAAGGAGTATTGTTCCCAGTGGGGACGTTGGTTTTTGAGATCGTCTGCGATTCCCGTACCCCACCACTTGCATTAGGCTCTAGTGGAGAAGGAACTCTGAGGGTTCGTGAAGCAACGGGTTCTCGCAAGGGCGCGATGCGCAAGGAGAGTTGGGGAAGTTCGCGGTGGTGAGATTCATCGAGGGCCCGCAGTGGCCCGTTGGAATCCATACTCTAGCAACTCAGGCCGAGGAAGTGGAGTGGGGGGGAGTATATTCATGCAGTTCATAGTGGGCGCCCTGATGTAACCTCCTGAGGGGAAGCCAGTCTCTGAATAATGGAAGACGGGAAGGGAAAGAGAAGAAACAGGAGCCGTTGCCCCAGGGTGGATCTTCCCAGCTTCCACCCTACCGGAGAAGAACTCCTAAAACTCGGGACCGCCTCGGATACGAAACGATAACGATAACGATAGCGATAATGATTGGTGCCTTGCGGGCCAGGCTATAATTACGTCAGCGCTCAGATCGGCCCCGGTTTGTGCCTCAGGCCAGAGATATCGATAACTAACTAACGATAATGATTGCTGTCTCAGGCCAACATATACGTCAGCGCTGAGGTGAGCCGCACTATTTACCATTCTCATCTCACCCTCACACTCATCCTCCAACAACTTCAACAACTTCAACAATTTCAACTTCACTTTCAACGTCTAATTTTCTCTCTCCTTTCCTACAATGCCCACAATCCTCCCACCATGGCCGCACATTCTCTTCGGCATCCTTGAACCCTTCTCCCTGTACGATAACTGCTTCACACCCAAAGGACCCTTCACATGAGAAGCCTACTCACCACCGCCCATCTCTAGAGTCCTCGGCAGCCTCGCCCCCATATACGATCTGGAAAGCTTCGTTGCCGGCCAAACACCACACGCCGACCCACCCATTTCACACCCCAGCACACTAGCCATAGCCTATCAACTCGGCAACCTATATTCCCTCCTCTTCCTCCTTGGCGTCGCAGTCCTGCACACAACCACCGAACCCAAAGTCATCCGCAATTACATGATTGGACTGGCCATCGCCGATGTTGGTCATGTCTACGCCACTTATCTCGGGATGGGCTGGGACGCCTTTGTTGATGTTGGTGCCTGGAACGCGTTGACCTGGGGGAACATTGGTGCTACGGCGTTCATCTTCTTCAACAGACTGGGATATCTGGCCGGGTTGTTCGGGTCTGCAAGAGCGCCGAAGGTAGCTTCGAAGAAAGAATAATAAGGCACAGAGCTTGTTGGCTTGTCGGGTCGAAAGCCTCCATATTGTCTCTCAACCCGATCAAAGCATTGATTTTATAACCGCCGGGCCGGCTTGGTCCCCAGGGCGCATGACTCGGTCACATCATCTGCAGGGGTCTTCAGCTGAGGCAAACTAGGACTCATTTACGTTTTGAGCGGAGCAGAGCACGCTCGTCCGATCGGAGTATCGTAACTTCAAGGCCTCTAATTTTAATATTGGACATATCTTCAAGCTACGCAGAAACCGAATCAGGGATGAAAAAAGTACATCAAGTGGATACCTACTACAACGGCCCCGAGCTAAAAATAAATTAAACAAATACCCAAAAATCAGATCCTGTCTTGAATAAATCTTGCGCCAGACGCCCGGCGCTCCAGATGCTAGAATGGGTATAGCGTTGTAAATCAATACACAATTCTCAAACTGAAGCAATCTAATGGCAACGCAGAGATCGCCGATCAACTAGCATCGGATGTAAATCGAGAAAGTGGGGGTGATGGTGCACAGATGTAGAAAACAATAACAAAGAAAGGACGAGAGTTTTTTTTTGAAATGGGCAAGAAAAGGAGAAATCGAAGAGAAAAGGGAATAGCGGTGGAGGTTCTTGCAGGCTTGAAACAAGCCGATGCCGCAATAGAATGATCGCCTGCAGCAATGCAAGCCACTGCGCGAAAGCAAGCAGATCTGATTCACTTAGATTGGGTGAATGCGGTGAATGAACGCGGTTAAGACCAGATCGAGTCGAAATATACCCTAACTCCCCGGTCCAGCTAGTCTACCTCTGCAGAAAGCGGAAGACGGGCTGGAGAGCCACTTCACCCTTTTGCTGGCCATCGCGAAGATGCGGGAGTAAGAATGGGATCCCGGGATAATCTCGGTAATGTTGACGGTATGCGGCGTAATTTTGTGTTGCATTGCAGAGGAATATCGTGTCTGGAGGGATAATAGGGTCTAGAACGACCATTCCCCCGACTGTACTGTTGAGACCGCGGGATCGTGCAGTTGATATACTATATTTGTGGAGGCCGTGCAGCATTGCCGTTAGAGAGTGGTAATTTTGTCTTTGTAATAGGCTCTGCAATGGTTGGATTCTCTCTGTCAGATATGGGTCGAAACTATCGTATTGTTGTTGAGGAGTGACTCACCTGTGCGCATTCTCGGAGGTATAGGGTAAGATCTGGTATTGCAGAGCAGCATTCCCATACTGACACGGTGAGATCTTCCCAATTGGCTAAAATACCCTTTGTGGTCTCGTCATGGGCGATGATACTTGACCGGGTTAGATGGGCGAAGTCCCCCTTGTCCAGAGTAGTGAGGGTGCGAGCTAAGTCAGATGGCGAAGATGATCCGAGGCAATCTTCTAAAAATGGATATGAAGCATCGAACTGCCTGTCCCAGGGAACTTTTGCGGTATTGATATACTGGCGGCGGAACCGGACAGCAAATACATTGCAGATCTTAAGCATGTCCGTCAAACTCTCCGGTCGGTCTTGAAAGAGGCGCTGGATCGGACCGGCGACAAATTCGAAACTACGTGTGGATGTCTTGGCCAGATCTGGTGCAGAATCGGGGTGGACTGCAGTTAAACATTGTGCTATCGCTCGGTGGGCGAAGGGGCTCTTTGTTCGTAGATGCTGAGACGGTATTAGTTAAATAGGATTTGGGATTAACGGAAGAAAACCACACCTTTTCCACTTCCAAGTACACAGGGATATCATCAGGAAACATCCTTAGATGATCTAACAAGTGTATATACAAGGCGGTATGTTGCATGAGAAACCATTCGACTGAAGTCGCGGTGTAACCCAGCGAGGCGCGCACGATATCTTCAAAAGCGACCCTACTAAGCTGGAAATGGCTCTCGGCCTCGATGGCCTGAGCGATGGCCCGCGGGTCGAGCGCATACACTGGAGTTTGGGGTAGCCAGGACCAAGGGACTGGCTGAAATGGTGGAAGCCCAGATCGACGCAGAATCTCCTCCACTCGTTGCATATGGGAGAGGTGTCCAAGCAGCTGGTGTTCACGCGGCTCAGTTAGCGCCATGAAAACTGCATCAATTGCGTCGACATTGCGGCTTAAGAGCGAACTTCGTGGTAGGTTTTCATCGCGAAATAAACCGTAGCGAATAACTAGACGAATTTCGAGATTTTTAAAGGCCCAGAGAACAGTAGTGGCTTCATCTTCCCACCAGGGATAATATGGTACCACGAAGCGTGGGAACTCAGTGCTGATCTGGAAGAGAGATTGGTACGACTGGGGAAAGCTGGGAGACGCGGACCGTCCCGCGAGAGTTTGCGACATCACGGGTCTGCTTAACGGCGACGAGGTGTGAGGCAAATATAGAGCCTTCTTGGGAGGTGGTTCTAAGGTCGATAACTCTTCTGCGCTGATCGATTGCATTTATGCAGCACACCACCCAGGGATTTCAGCGGCCAACGCATCGGGTCAGACAACAGACCAGCCCCATGTGGCGAGAGGAGAGGGGGCAGAGAAATTAACGACGTGGGAGTATAGGGAAGGGTGGAGAAATACTTCCAACGATGCAGGAATGGGCTTTGGAAGAGAGGAATTCGAAGACCGAACGAGGGACGGGTTTAGGTACAATACCGTCCAGGGTTAGGGTGAGAGTAAAGAGAGAGAGAAAAATAAAAAATAAAAATAAAAAAGGAAAAGCCTGGAATGCAAAGAGAAATAAAAGAGAAGTAATAGGGTCAAGGATAGATCGCCAGTGCCGGGTCTATCGGAAAGGGCGCAACTGATTGGCTTTAAGGAAGGATTGTCAACCATCACCATCCGCCACGTTCGATACATCACGAGGGGGAGGGGAAGGGAGGGGGGGAATCATGATGGGGACACCGGCAGAAGGTGTGGACACATTGAAAACGGGGAGGAGGATCCTAGTTCCAGTCTACTGGGAAACAGACCCGACAGCCAGGAAGTGCCGGAAAAAGGGGTAATGATTATCACTCGCACTGGTAACTGGAACTGTACGGAGTATACGGAGTACGGAGTAAGGGAACTGGGGAGTAACACGTAAAACGTAAAAAGTAAAACGATCGGGGAGGAAAGGTCTGACTCCACCAACAAGAATGAATAGCGCAATGTCTTGCCAAATCGAAACACCCGTTGGGCTAGTCGAGTTGTGAATATGACAACTTTAGGCTTACAGCCCAGCTTGACGGGAGTATCCGTCGAGGAGCGGTCAACTATTGGTTTGATCTTGTCTGTTACCTTTTAGCTGAAAAATCCAGGTGTTCAAGTGTTGTTTTCTGGAAGAATTCATCGAGATGTCGTGTTACCACTTGGTCAGGCCGACAATATACTAATTATGCGGCCCAGGCATGTCCCGCGTTGGTTGTCCGTGATTTTTGATTGATTATTTTATTTATTATTATTATTATGATTATTATTTTTTATTATTTATTATCTATTATCCATTTCCCCTTACGGGGCGGCTTCCATCATTCTGACCATTGCACTTATTGTATGTATGTATGACGGGTTGGAAATTGAGTTATGTATTAGTATTTGTACTCGTATTATTTCTGTTTCCGTGATCCATTCATTATCACCTCTATCATCGCCTCATGATTTCATCTGCACACCAAGTGGGTGTCTTAATTGGTACTAATCCGTAGCGAGGAGGAGGAGAGGACGATCATGATGGAATCCAAATCGAGCAAGCGGCGCTGACCATCCACCACCAAAGTGAGGCGGTCGGCAGCCTTTCTTTGTGGTATCCATTTTGCTCCATAATTATCCTGGAAATTTAGTTCCTGGCGTCGTTGATGATTTCATGGAGAATGATGTCCTCGTCCAATCAAACCCCTAGACGCCCGACGGAGTCGGTTTCGCTCATGTAGCCCGGCGGTTTTCCGTCAGAATCATCAGGATCGAACCTTGTAGATTTCTTGCGGTCTAGTGGCCAAAGAATGATTGGTGTCTCACCGCTGGGATGGTTCTTGGGTCTCGGCGATTCCGGGGTGAAGGAGAGGCAGGATCTGAGATGGAACTTAAAAAGGGATAATCTGGAAAAGGAAAAAAAAAGCTTTGCTAAATGGAGAAGGACAAAATTGGAAAAATGCAAAATCAGCAGTCTGTTCACCCTCTCAAACTTTAGCTTTCGGTCCCTGAATGCTGATCGACCCTTTTTATTGCGGCAGGTGGTTAAAGCCTATACGAAAGGTCGCAAACTTTGGAGGGAGGTGAGGGCCTAACTAATGTCCGGGCGCAAATAGAAACACTCAGGCCTGCCCAAATCGATAACCCCTGGAATTTTTGTGAGACCCAAACTTACACCGCCGGAATCCAAGACGAAGCAGTGGCGAAAACAAAAATCCAATTTGTCAAATTACAATAAAATATCATTGAAAGCTGCAGCTTTTGGTTCGGATCTACTACTCTACTACTCCGTAGTAGTGCCTCCATACGACCAGGGATGAATGGCGCTCGCCATCATAAGCTGCTCCTGTCTCCTGTGTAATATACTGAAAAATACATATCACATACCTAGCATTAAGATGGCTTGGATGACTTATGTATTACAGATAGTTTGATGCACCCCGGCGTCGTCCAAAGTTTGATGCCACGTGAATATTGATTGAAGCTCTGGAATTCAATGGGAGCGGCTATGAGAACCCAGGTCCAGGGCACTGGGAATCAGATCTCGGTAGATCCACATGTCCCAGAGCTTGCTGTGGACCTTGAAAGAGCATAGCAGTAGATTGATATCTGTTTCCATATCATGAGATAGGGGGTATCTTGGATAGGGGAAGCTGAATCCAGCCCAGAATTCCATTCAAGTCGACTGACAAGTCACCAGCAGAGGGTCAGCAGGATGCTAGTCATCGCCATTTCCACCACGCATGTTCTAGACCCACCAGCCCCGAGCGCGAGATTCAGCGCTACACTCATTAATTCCCGATTCCCTCTGTTCTCCTTCTCCTCCCTGAAGGAAAAGGAAAAATACAATTTGAAATCAACAATTATGCTCTTTTTTTTCTCTTTCACTCTCCGCATGTTCATGTTGAATATCTTTGCCTTTCCAGTGGCCGATCGGACCTCTGAGTTACATCGGGGCCCTGCCACAACACGTCCAGAGCCAGGGATCATCCTCCCAGCGAGAGGGATAGTAGGACGATCGATTGCCGCTCTGCAGATTCGAAGCTAATTTCTTTTGAATGGCGCCCCTTGTGTAGCATACTCAAATTCTCGGCTCCAGAAGGGAAAAATGCTTCTGCAAAAGCCGACCAGCCACTCAGAATGTACGAGATGGCCAGGTCACAGTCAACAAGCGACGCAACGAAAGGCGCAATGAGAACTCAAGTTGCTCAAAGCATGTAGTATAGAAATTAATGGTCAATTTCCCCAAGTTGCATCCATGATAAGGCGGCATTCTACGCCGTACCTGTGCTATGCTGTCGTGCATATTCTGGGAAACCAATCCCCTGGAATCTGGATATGTTTTCCCTTATTTGTGGGGGTGCCCTGTGGGAAAGGTCGATGTATCACATTGCTCTTTTTCCAACATGCGATCACTCGCGATGATAGGCTGGTGAAATCATATCGTTGATTCATAATGGCGTTGTTGGAGGATTCAACTAGGTAGTGAGGCGGCCGGGGTTAACCTCTGTTAGCTGTGTATGGAGTGCATCTCATGTTCTCAATCGCGATCGGACTGCTCACCCCCCCCCCCTCAATCTTAGTTTCATTGCAATGCGACAGGAGAAAATTGCTGATTCGGAGGTACCTGACCGTTCAAATGCAACCGAGCTTTTCACTCGTCGATCGGGGCGATCGATGGGCCCTCCTGCTGCACCCACGAGGATCCGGCGCCAGCGTCAGGAGTCCCCCTCGAGGGAAGCGAGACGCCGTTTCGGCTCAGTTAGAGGAGTATTTCTTGTTCTTCTTTTATCCGTACCCCGTACTCCTTTGAGATAATATGATGAGCGACAGGACATTTCCTTGGCTTTTTGTTTGGTGGGAAGTTATTTCCTCGAGGTGCACCAACTGTGGAGAACTCCGTGGCTAACGCCTTCGGATCTTCCATCGAAAATTTGCTTTGATTGCATCACATTAGCGAATTCCAAATACATCCCCTTATTCACTTTAATATACAGTCAAAGACTCCTGGGTGTCTACTTACACGAAGGGCAGACGGAGTATACACGGGTACAACCATTAAAGCATTGCTACGCTGTCCGGAGTAATCAACTTCTAATCTTCGACGCAGTGACACCCTTCAACTGGGCCCGGGACGATCCTCTTTGTCTTGCATGATCGTCTCCATTCATGCGCAGCATCGGGATAATCTGTTCGAGATTCATCGCCAATCAATCAAAGCCAGGATACGGTTTTCTTATTTTAGTGGCGCCGGTTGGCACCGACCTCGAACCTTGGTATCCATTATGTGCCGCGCAAAGAGCATCCACATTTCGACAGTGCATGACCAGTCAGCCAAAATTCAGTTCTCGCATGTCGTAGCTGGCGCATCCACCATCCAGCTAGCGTGTGTCTTGATAAATTACAAGCAGGTAGGAAAAAAGCGGTCAGCAGGTACAACGTGTATTCCAGGTTATTTGCATCCTTCCATTAGGCGAAGGAACACCTATGTACCTGAGTGGATAGAACGGTGGATGACACGGACTCGGAAGTTCCGTTGACAGATAATACCCCGGCAGGATTCATTTGAATTGCGAAAGCCTATTGTGGCCAATTTGGGTTAGGCGGAAATACTCCTCTTTCTTCCAGAATAACCCGCTCGGCTGTTACTAACGTGAAATGCGAATCGATGGTTTTCATTTTGATATTCGGGACCAGATCTATAATATCTCCTAGCATGAGTCAATTTGACATAAAATTTACATTCCTATCTTTAGTCCGTTCCCTTGGGTCGCTCTGCTATTTATATGGAAGTAATACCCGTGAGCATGATCCAATCAATGATCACCATTTTATCCTCAGAAGCTCCTGGTGCAAAGCTCAAATCTAACGAGTGGAATATTGATATCAGCCTCGATGCCGAGTAAACAAAATAAAGATTGGTCTGTACAATTTCCGTCTTAATTGAAATTTGAACAAAGTACTGATTCCAGATGCTTATGAGTTTTCTAATTATATCTCAGCCGTACTACCAGCAAGGGCTAAATCTTGCGAGTCTATAGCTAGATTTAGTGTGATAAAGAAATTGGAATTCAGAACCATACATAAGTGCTCTTTACAATATTTGGATATGCAGTAATTGCCCATAAGCCTACCTAATTGAAAGTTTGATCATAATGAGGTTGGCCGACCAACTGACTGACCCCTACTCTTCAATAAATTAAATGGTAGCTAACTCTTAAATCATGCTGCTCCGACTATTCAGCTCATCAACTTCGCATCAACTTCATCCGAAACATTCTGATATGAGCGGACCACATATGCAATTAGGTATCAACTTGCATGCAGAGATATAGAACGAGCTATTACACAATTTGAAACAATATTGGAGAACAGGGCGGGAACTAACAGAGCATCCATCTCTTGTATAGTAAGACTCATCGCCTCCAGATAATAGTACCAACCTTGAAAAACATCAATTTAATGAGTATTCTCCCTAGAAAAAGATTTTATGACTGGAAAGCCGGAAAGACGTTCAAAGAATGTTTTGACAGGTTACTTCCACCTATGAAAGCATACTCAGCTGGAAGGATTTGCGTATTAAATATAACTGCTCATTTACGACGTGGCCAATATTATAGACAATACGTAGAAACCTTGTGTAGCTACCGTGAGATTTGTGCGTCGATCCCAAATGGAGAAATTCAAGGCAATGGAACACTATTCCCTGCACAGGTGATCTTTAAGCATTGGTTGAAGTCTCGAATAAGAGGCATACTAATAGATAACAGAGAAATTCAGCTAAGGTTAGGCTAGATTAATGCTCATGTGAGCTCGGACTAGGGATATATACACTACTACTACCAAGATAGTATACTGTTGCATCGTCAGCGGTCATTCAAGCAGCCCAGCCCTGGACTCGGAGGTTCTGGGGATCTGGACACTAAACTTCTGGTGAATATTGAAATGAAAGTGAACAAAATAGTACCGTCCCGAGATCAGTAGACATATTAACATGATTATTTGGGTTCTGGGGTTATTGAGTACTACAATCGGACTACTCTATACTGGGGAATGAAATTCATTCTCCTGTTCAGGGGTTTGAGATGAAGACACTGTCCGGGAACTTAAATTTGAAAAGCAGAGGCTTGAAGTTTGTCAGGTTGCCCAGACATGTTTCGCTATATAGTATCGCACCAAATCAGAGTCAGAGCTTCGATGGATCAGTACAAAAACCTCAAGCTTCCAAGTTGGAACCTTGGAACCCAGTACGAAAGTGTGCCGTCATGATCCAAATCTACGTTTCCTGGGTCTTTGATATTGGGGTGATACGGTCTCGACAGACCAGAGCACGGCCGAGGGATCGAACCGGGAGTGGAAAATTGGAGGGCAGAGACAGAACAGGGAAAATAGGAAGACCCGGGATTTTTCAAGTACGCTCATTAAATCATTCGAGAAGGTAACGTTAAATAGGTATCATATCACTCGGAAACGAGACGGTTAGCCCGCCCCCGGTTTTGTTTGCTATGGTGAATCTACGGAAAGAAGCATCATCCAAGGCCATAAGACAAGACAAGACGCCGTTTCCCAGCTACAGTTTTGGTTAATGTTTTTGTTTACATCCCCAGAGATTGGGGATGGCCGGCAGGCAGCTCAATACCAATGTCCTAAGACATTTAGTTGGCAAGAGCATGGGCGCGGCGGCGGTCACGCTCCTCAGAGATAGAGAGCTATTGAGAATATTAGCAACAAGTTCAGATATACCATGAAAAGTTCAAGTCAAACATACCTTGACACCCTTGCCCTTGGGAAGGGAGATCCAGGGCTTGTCCTGGCCGATGACGAAGACGTTGGACTCGCGGGTAGCGAAGGTGTTGTCAATCGCATCCTTGATGTGGACGACGTTGAAACCACCGTCGTGGCGCTCACGGTGAGTGACAACACCAACACGACCCATGTTACGACCACCGGTGGCCATGGCGACAACACCGGAGTCGAACTTGACGAAGTCGGCGATCTTGCCAGTGGCAATGTCAACCTTGACGGTGTCGTTGACCTTGATGGCGGGGTCAGGGTAGCGGATGCTGTAGGCCAGAAGAAGCACAAGTTAGCAAACCTTTGTTCTTTTTCTTTTGGATCTTACTTGTTCCCGGGGAATGCGTCTTCCGCCGTATCAACCAAAGCTTGGTCCAACGACTGAATGACACGGAACTTGTAGAGTGTGAACTCACGTTCGCGCATCGTGCGTAACCAAGAATGGGATGCCGCCCTTGCCGAGCTGAACACGCTTGACCTTGCAGAGCTTGAACTCGGCCTCCTCGGCCTGGATGCGGTGGACGGTGAAGCGGCCCTTGGTGTCGTAGATGAGACGGAAGTGCTCGCCAGTCTTCTCGAGAGAGATGACGTCCATGAAGCCAGCGGGGAAGGTGGTGTCGGTGCGGACCTTGCCGTCAACCTTGACCAGACGCTGCATCATGATGGCCTTGACCTCACGACCGTTCAGGGCGTACTTGAGACTATCAAAAAATTTACAATCAGTTTCTGAGTTCATTTGGCGTTGTAGTTTCGAGATCAAGCGAGTCGTACCGGTTGCGGATGAAGACAATCAGGGGCAGGCAGTCCCGGAGCTTGTGAGGACCGGGGGAGGCCTTGGGGGCATAGGTGCCGGACATCTTGTCCAGCAACCAGTGCGAGGGAGCGCTAAGGCGCTTTTGGTGCTTCTTACTGCAAAGCCATTGTGGTTAGTCTTGGGAGGTTCTTCGAGATCATTTTTTTTTTCGAGGCACGTCGCGACAGTCTGGAATCGGCAACAATCGAAATCGAGTGTGGGAGAGTCCAGGCATAGTCGTAATGAGTGTTTTGAACGAGGTGGACTTACGGTCCGCGAGCCATTTTGGATGTTGTCGACCGGTGGTGATTGTCGGAAGTATCGCAACGAGAGAAGGACGGAGATGGCTGATTGTCAAGGGCCTTCGCTTAGCGGAGGGCGGGTGTGGGTGTGCCCTAGCCTCGTGACATTCGCGCTAGTCCTAAAGGGGCTCCGCTAGGGCTATGCTTACGTCATATCAACCCGGTCCATTTTGGGAAAGGTCAGTTTATGCCTGAGGCCAACACAACATCTAAAGTACGAGTATTCGCCTTTGCCATGGCCATTGCTGTGGAGTCTATGAATGAGCTGATGTATTCATGGTATTATTGACATCGCTGAAAGTATCACTTTTCATATCTACATTTAAATATATCCCTTGATGACCGCAACTTCAGCGTTGAGGATCGATGAGCCAGCAGCACCCAGGACGGTGTTGTGAGAGAGAGCCGCAAATCGGAGATCGAAGTAGCCACCCTGCTGACCCTCGCGAACACGTCCAACACTGACGGTGAATCCCTTGGAGATATCGCGGTCCAGGCGGGGCTGAGGGCGATCAGGCTCATCGAATACCTTGATGGCGGCTTCGGGGGCAGAGGGAGCGCCGAGCTTCTGGGCCTCGGACTGGTACTCCCGAAGAGCCTGCACAACCTGCTCCTCGCTAGGGGCAGGGCGGTTCTTGAAACGCAGCGAGACGAAGGCCATGTGACCATCAGTGACGCCGACACGAGTGCAGGTAGCACCGATACGCAGACCGGTCTGCTCATCGAAAGCAGTGGCGTCAGTGTTAAGGGCACCAAGAATCTTCTGGGCCTCATTCTCCAACTTGTCTTCCTCACCACTGATGAAGGGGATCACGTTGTCGACAATGTCCATGCTGGGCACACCGGGGTAACCAGCACCGGAGATAGCCTGTTCGGTGAAGACCTCAACCTCCTCGACCGGGCCGAACTTGGCTTGGAGGGCGGCAAATGGAATGACGATACCAATGACAGCACAGTTAGAGTTGCAGACCAGGAAGCCCTTCTTCAAGCCGAAGTGCTTGCGCTGGTGAGGGATCAAATCCATGTGGGAGGGGTTCACAGTGGGGACCACCAGAGGAACAATGGGGTCCTTGCGGTAGTTCTTAGCGTTGGAGAAAACAGCGATTTCAGCCTTGATGAATTCCATCTCTATTCTCAATGGTTAGCATGAGTACAGTTGAAGCTCGTGGTGATGAATGGGACCATACCAGTCTCGCCAGCAATATCGCTGTTCAATCCGGAGAACACCAGATCACAATCGCTGAAGTTGGCAGCTCGGCATTCTCGTAGAACAAGGTTGCCCAGGTTCTCAGACATAGAGGACGCCTGCTTCCAGCGCACGGCATCCTTGTACTTCTTACCAGCGTTGCGCTCAGAGGCACCAACGGCGTGCAGTTCCAGGAAGGGGTGATTAGCCAGGAGCAGGATGAAGCGCTGACCAACAGAGCCGGTGGCGCCGAGGACACCTGCAACTAGTTAGATCATAGAATAAGTGATATAATCTCGAGGGTTGGAGGACATACCGCACTTCTTCTTGGGGAATGAGGGCGCCATCTTGAACTTTTGCAGATGTATGTAAGAGAAGCAATCTTGATACCAATTAGCTAATGAGGCCTAAATTGTCAACCGGAAATTTATTCCAAGTAAAGCAAAGCAGCAACGCGTCCATATATCAAATAGATCACGGTCAAATCGACCATGAAGATCTTATGAGTCAAGGCTTCGTCCAGTGCCCCGCATGGTGGATAAGGAGCGTTTTGGCCTCAATCGGCCGATTTACCGCATAGACGTTACATGTGGGGTACAATTGACATTCAGAAGAACAAAGAAACAGCCCAACTTACCAGTTTCGCAGTTGACGATGAGGAGTGGCAATTCAACGAGTTCTCCTGCGAACTGCGATATCGCGATGCCCCGCGATGACTCAGCAGCACCGGAGCGGGAAAAACTTTGAGCGGGCGCTGATTGGCTGCTGCGGAGGCTCACCGGAGAATGTCGCCTTCTCCGAAAACACTGAGACTCGATCACTTACTTCTATATCTAATATCAGTGTTCGCGAATCTCGACTGTTTGAGGCATTCAAACCTCAATATCAGATAATACACTACAAAACACAGATCTACGAACTCTCAGAGTCTCTCTCTTCTTGACATTAACTCTTTTGAACCGCTTCTGCGGTCTCCAGGGGAGCTGGGTTTTGTCATGTCTTCGCATCGCAGACAAAACTAAAAGCCGAAGCGGTAGGAAAATCGTCGTCCATAGGATGGACTTACCAAATCACTACTGAAAAGTGCTCAAACCGTCCGACAGCTGACGCAAGTATAAAATTGCCCGTTTGGAAGATCTCCAAGCAATATTCTACCCCGGTGTTCCCCGAGCGTATACAATCATGGCTTGGCAGGGGAGCGCGGTATGTATATCTTCTAAGATTGCACTTTAAAAAGCAAGAAACTTCAAGGACTCCGCGATGACCGCTGCCCTAACGGAATCGTCAAATTTGCCATGTTTATATCCTGGCTTCTCCATAGCCCCGGAATGAAATATACCCTGACATCGGAAGACACTAAACCCTGGGCAGATGCCCGCGGGCCATAGTAACGACAATCCATTGGAGCTGGGAATAGAATAAAGACCCGGTAATTCAAAAAGCAGCCTGGGCATCGGATTGAGCGGGGGAGAAGGAATGGCTAGTGTCCCAGAGTACTTATGGTACGACCGGTGACAAGGCTGTGATAGGTAAGGCCGCCTAAGAAATTTATGCTAAGCTATTCTCAGCCCGGACCAAGTAGGTGGGTTCATTTGATGAATGATCATTGAAGGATACTCGTCCTCGCAAAGTGCGATTGTAGCCCACGACCCACATGGCGCATCCCTCCCGGCAAATGCTATGGGGCTTGATTCATACTAAAACGGAACTAGTATCTATTTCGACTTGCCATCCGAGTTTATGACAACCATTCCTTCCAGGGCGCGCTAGGCATACTGACAAATACTCCGTCTCCTGCTTCTTAACCATGAGCTACTTCAACACTGGAAATCCTGAACTTCATCTAACATCTAAGGCTACTTGGTCCCTACAAGCAATCATTCGAATCGCCTAACATGAGTAACAAAACCTTCGTCTTCTCTCTGGGTGCTTGGGTAGTCCCATCCGTCTTCGATGCTACTAGATCCCATCTGAAATCCCTCGGTTTCTCCTCCGCTTGTCCCGCGCATCCCGCCATTGGTGCCGAACCGCCCTCCATGACACTCGAGGATGATACTGAATCTCTGCGAGGTGTATTGACCGCATATGTGGATGAGGGACGGGATGTCATCGTCGTCGCCCATTCTTACGGCGGCGTGGTTGCTTCTTCCGCCGTTGAAGGACTTACCAAGACTGCTCGGACAGACGCAGGCAAACCCGGGGGTGTCATTAAAGTGATATACCTTGCGGCATTCGCTTTGGATAAGGGACAGAGCTTGCTAGGAATGCTAGGGGGCAACTATTTGCCATGGATGAAGGTTGAGGTAGGCATTTCACTTTTCAATATGCACCTATCATTTTCGGCCTGTATGTCGACTTGAAATAAGAGACCGAAGTTGGCCGGAATTCATTGAGCTCAGGTGAATGAGGGTGGTACTGATAACTAAATAGGGGGGATTATGTTCACGCCGATGGTGCAGGTGATGTCGGCTGGCAAGATATTCCTCACGAGAGCCAAGAGAAGTGGAACTCCCTGACACTTCACACATCTCGTGAAGTATTCTCTGGCGAGTCGACCTTTGAGCCCTGGAGGGATATTCCTTGTTCGTACATTTTGTGTGAGAATGATCGCGCTCTCCCTCCCCCATTCCAGGAATTGTTCGCTTCAAAAGTGGCAGGGCCGGAAAACACTTATCGACTTCCGAGTTCCCACTCGCCATTTTTGAGTATGCCCGATCGTCTGGCAGAGACGCTGAGAAAGGTCGCAGTTTGAAGCTGGGGGCTCACATTGGACAGATGGTGGCGCATTTCAACATTCCATCATTCTGTATTTCAAATCATTATCTGAATTGAAATGTTATATGGGAACACATCTCAGTTGTGAAAAATTGAAGAAATTATTCTGTAAAAGATCCTTTCTCCCTTTTCATCTTTCTCTAGCACTCCAACACACAGCGCATCTCCATATTTCGTCATGGTTGATGGTCGATGATATTTATGGTACTTTTTAGTTGCATCCGACCCGCCAAGTGAAACTAAAACTGTATGATGATTCCATATATTAGCCTTGAAGGTATTTTGACTCTCAAATTAACCATGAATGCCCCTCGTATTTCTCAAGTGCAAGTGCATGGATAGGGGTCAAAAACCTTTCTTCCCTCCCGGATGCTCATGCATGTAATTTGACAAGTCGAAGACTTTGTCGTCAATAATAACCCATAAATCGTGAGGTTTATTATGCGAAGCCACATCGTGAACTGAGTATGTTGGTAGAGGAAACATGCTAAACCTTCCCAAGCCTTGATGATCAGTCGCGTGACAAAGCCACCAGTTTCTTTTTCAAAAATATCTGGATGATGCAGACAAGACATACTCTAAATCATGCGTTTGGCACAACTAGTTGTGCCCTTTATCAAATTGGCGACTCCCACCAAATTTCATACACCCAATATAAACAATGTCACACGAAATCCCATGAGGGCGCTGATCCCTTCGGACCGAGGCACGCGGCCCGTGATGCTTATCCGGGGTATTTCTGGAGTAAAAGTGCCACAGGATTTGCCCTATCCCCGCTTTAGAACGCCCACAGACTATGCTTTCTATGACATAACTCTTGATTTCATCAAATGCCATTTCCCCTCGTTAGTATTGGTTATCGTAATGGTTGATTACCTCGTTTGTGGATCCATGCATCGAAATGTACTTTTGTAAGCCCGTCTGTGCATCATGGCACGAAGAATTCAAAACAGCCACCAGAGCGGGGTTTTGGATGCAGTGACTCGAATGTTATCCTCTTTTTATGTTAAACAACTGCCGCACTGAAAGGTCTCTTGAAACTGCTTCTTCTCCAACTGACCGAGAAATTACTCGTACAGTCCCTAAAGCCGCTATCATCAATGCAGAAATATCGAAAACGAAGAGCTCGAAATGCTTGTACTTGGTGCCACCAGCAACGTGTGCGCTGTGACATATCGCGCACAGGGCCTCCCTGCACAAGATGCTCTCAAGACGGTGAACTTGAAGGCTGTGAGGTTTGGAGCAAGGATTTCCAGTGAGTGTGCTCAAGTAATTAAGAGACAGACAGCTAATAAAAAAATCAGGAAAGAGAGAACCGACAGCAAAAATCGTTTAAAAAAGGCCCGAATCGAAAGCCCAAACTGCAGCATAGCTAGCGACTCAAACGAAGGGGACGGATACTCCACACTGCTGTCAAGATCGATAATACCCCACGAAAATCAAAATGTGACCTACCAAAAAGCCTCTAATGCTGAAAAGCACAAGAGTCTACGTGGCCATATTCCTTTTTCACAGTATTCATTCCTTCAGCTTTCACCGTCAGCCGGCTTGGGGACAGAGGATATGGATTATCTGGCATCCAAAAGGTGCTTCCAGGTCCCTGCACAGCCGGCACTAGATGGATTGGTGCGCATGTATTTTATGCACGTGCATCCATACTCTCCGGTGTTGGACGAAGCAAGCTTCTGGAGAGCATATCGCCGAGGCCCATCAAGTGATGACAGGCCCGTATCGCTCTTTGTATTTCAGGCACTACTATTCGTGTGCTGTACAGTAAGTTACACGGGATATTAGTGAAGCTTGAGTACTAATCGTCAAATAAGTATGTGGATGTAGATGTCGTGACGAAGTGTGGATTTCCAAGCAAACTGGCTGCTAGAAATGAATTCTTTACTCGAGCCAAGGTAATCACGAGTATTAAAATCCAGTTGCAAAGTTCCCATGATAACTAATATTCTCAGTTGTTACTGGACTTGGGTGCTGAAGACCAGGAGCTGGAGACGGCCAGAGGAGCCCTGCTACTTTCATACCAAGCTTCATCCGATAATCCTCAAATCGGAAGCCTCATGCTAGGAACTGCGATAGAAAACTGCACGATCGCAGATAAAACAGCTTCCGCCTCCCCCTTTGCCATGAAAAACACACTCATTAAACGCGTATGGTGGTCAATCGTCCTGCGAGACGGGTTTATCTCGCTTGCATTCCGACGCAATACTCAGATAAACTGGTCGAATCCTAATCTGAAAGCAAAGTTTTTGGATGAGAGCGATCTTGAAGACGAGATAGAGAATTCTGAAGTCTACGACCGAACGATAAAACGATTTCATATCAAGACTTTCGAAAGGCAATGTCAGTTGGCTGTTATAGTCATTGAAATGATGTCTGCATTTTTCCCACAACAATACCGTTGCAGCTACGAATCTATTGATGAGGTCACGGGGGCCATGAAAGAAATACAGGATGTCAAACATGCTTTTTCTTGCTGGGAACAAATAAGCTACGAAGTTCTATACCCAGAAGAGCAACCGTGGCCAGATGCGGCCACAAACTTTACCAATATGACTCGTGCATACTACTTGTTAGTGCTTACCGTTCTTCTAATTAAATTATCTTGCTAATAACAAGAGCTTCAGTACTGCCAAGATTCACCTGATACACTGTGAAGCATTTATCCTGGAATCGAATAGGTCGATTGCCACAGATGAAGTTATTACGCAGACAAGAGACTCGGCGCGGCATCTCAAGCACGCAGTTACTGAAGTACATCGAGTTTTGGCGTACATGAGTAATTCCCAAAACAAGGAGACCATTCCATTGAGCATGTATGCCGCTTTACGCAAAATTACCCTTTCATCTGCAAATACTTATCTTTATGGCGGTAAATAGGCTCGCTCTTATGGCATGGCCTCTAGCTATAGCTGCCATCGATGTTAACCTTGCACGGACAATCGAAGATAATATACAGCGAACGCAGCAGATGAGTTGTCTAGGCGAAATTTATCGGTATCTGACCGGTGTTGCTGATGTCACGAGCTTTGTCACTGCAGGGGCGAAGCAGATCTTACTTCTTGCAAATATGGCAGTGCAGCAACTCCTGACTCGAGGTCAAATGGCAAGCCCATCATCGATACTGGCCAACAAAACTCATGGAATTAACCCCCATCGGTATGAGAGCAGCCCCGGGGGTGATCAGAATAATGATCTGCACGATTGGGTGGACATCTTCAACCAGTATCCCGAAGTCTATCTGTTGATATCCAAATCCACTGACTATGCCCTGTCTTGTGGTCGCTTACCGGATCAAGATAAGTTGCCCGAGTGCCTTCGATCGGCGAATACTTTCAGTGCAATGGACCTCAGGCTACCATGGCTAAATGGCCTCACTTTCGATGAAGGAAGAAGAGCCTCACAATCAATATCATGCGATGCAGTAATAACAGAGCAACGTCGATCATTTCAGGATGCTCTGTCTGAGAAAGTTACACCGATCCCTTTCGAAGGCACATTGGACTTCCATTCAAGGGTGATAGGTGACCAGGGCTTTCAAGCACATGAGAACCCAAGGGAGCTGCATGACACATTTTACGCTATGGAAGAGAGCGTACCGAATGACTTTGCGCTATCAACAGGGCCTGAAACCAGGTATTTCGAATCCATAGACAATATGGGTCATTCCACACGATCACAAAAGAGCAACCTTACCCCCCAGGAAGGTGATTCTCTGGAATTATTGCAAGCATCACTTGCGGACCCGGATTATTGGGATGGATTTGGACAATTGGACTTCCGTGGTGCATATCTTGAACCTGAATTGTGGTCTAGTTTTTGAAAGATGTGGGTCGCAAAAGGGCAGTTGAAGAACAGACTTTTGGCCCTTAGTCGGGTGTCGATGATAGTGCGCATACGTCTAATCAGAAAGATTTCTTTAACGCCAGAACATCTTGCTTTTTGGTAAATGTAACCTTGAAGGTCATAATGTGATCTTCAAGGAATAAATGATCGAGATGCTGGGACAACTGCCTGTCTTCGAATATTCTGCACAATCAAGAGTGAAAGAGCCTGTTCAATCTAAAAAGCTTTTGCGCTCTCAAATATCTCCCCGTGGTAAAAATCATCCTTGGTGTGAATTTTGATAAATCTTGCCATGACCCATACATACTTTCACGGTCGAAGATAAATGCAAAATTGAAAACCTAGCGATTATCTTCCTGTTGCGACTTGAATGGTCAAAGAACATGCGTCGTGTTGAATACTTTTTGACCAGCCGTGTTATCTTTCCTTCCGTGAGATTTCAAGTTTCTCAAGCTTTCTGAGTGCCTGGTATATTTTGGAAACTCCTTGCCATGTGTAATCTGCGCTTTGTCAATACCAGCTGTGAATGGCGAGCAGGAAAAGAATACATACAACAACCAATAACCATCCAGATAAAGTTGAAAAAGAAATAATAAAACCAGAAATAATATCTTTCCGGTCGGCAATACTCAATATCAAGCAGGCTCGTAGCGTAGTAGAGAATGTCACCGTAAACTTGGCCCACTGATATGACAATTTGCAAGGGATACCGCAGAGGGTGTTGCGCGACAATGCAATATGCGATGAAGAATGCCAACGGACCCCAGCAGAACTGAGGAACAAAATTTATTAGCAATGATCCCAAATTGCTTTGAGAAATATGAAATTACCGCAGTCACAGCCTCCATAGAGACCAAGAACGCGTCAGAGGTCAAGTAACGAGAATCCGAAAGAGAGTATTCCTTCCACAACTGGTCGAATAAGCTTTGACCACTAGCCAATGCTGCATGGTTGACAACAAAATGCGCTTCGAAAAATAGATGAATCCATCCCGCTGTAATTTGTTAGACGCATTGCTATCGACCTTGTCAAAGGAGGCGGGTAGTGAGCTTACTTAGACACATCCAAGTAAACGCAACTCGATCCGCCAAACTCGATGCTGGTCGCAGACGAGAAATCAAGAAGACAGCTACCCCCGAAACAGCCACCCAAAAAACCCCGAAGCGAGCAATTAAAGAAATTACTGAGTCCTCGTTCGCGACATAATGAGGCAGATTGATTGAGGGCGGGTAATACCCGTGAGCAATCGGGACGGCGTCCGTCATTGTATAAGGAGTTTAGCCTAAAAGAAGGACTCGGATAGATCAAAAAATCTGAGAACGAATGAGAGTGATTCAAATATAAGCACCTTTTCGACTACTTAAGTATGCACGGAAACGAGCCTATGTTTGCCCTAGACATGCTGCCGGAACCCGCGGGGCCCATGGCAGCCTGCGGAGCTGAGGAAAACCGAGTCAGGCCACAACAGAACAATACTAGTAGTAGACCTGCCCGGTGGGCCATCGAAGCGGGCACGGGTTCGGGTTCAAACTCCAATCCCGCAGCCCAGTGCAGGTCTGATAGTTAAACCCGCTACCTATGCAGGCACCCGCAGCCAAAAGCCAGGGGTAAACCTCAGTATTGCTATATAATTCTTATATATTAGGTAGTAATTAGACCATTGAGTATACTAAAGAAACCGCTACAACTTCATAAATTATGCAATTTGAAGATTGATGCCCATTTAAACGCCTGGGGTCAAAATTGGGTAAAAAGCGGGTTTGTGCGCGGCCACGGGGTGGAGGTGGAAACCCGCGCCACAGGTATACGCAAACCAGGGAGAAAAGGCAAGAATATTTGTGGGTGAGGTGAAGTGTTTTTACTTAAAGAAAAGTAACTTGATAAATTTTGAGCTACCGAGGACCATCTTCCAAGGTTGTATGAGGGCGACGTCTGAATCGAATTTAGCGGCTAGGTACGCCAATACGAGAAATGTGAGTCAGAATGGCTGAGCAAGATACTAGCATTAGAATTAACATATATCTTTGTATATTTTTCCACGAGGCTCTCTTATAATCTACTACTTATTTTATCTTGCCAATTTCACCGAAAAGAAGGAAGAGAGCATAGTAAGGGAAATTCGACTCTACCACAACACATCATCACAGGCCGCACAATGGCAAAAGATCAATCTTCAATTCATGCCTACCGGGCTATACGCGCGTCCTATACGCCCAAAACCATAACTGTCTATCAAGCATATCCCCCAGAAATTTCAAATCCAGCACTTGAAGCACAAAGTTTTAAACCGCCATTCTCCCGAACTAGGATGACGTGGATCAAACCCTCGTTCCTATGGATGGCGTATCGCAGTGGATGGGCAACGAAGCAACGTCAAGAGCGTGTGTTGGCTATCGAAATCGCACGGGAAGGGTTTGAATGGGCACTTCAGAACTCGTGTCTGAGTCATTGGGATGCAAAGAGCGAAAAGACGACCTTGGATAAGGAGCAATGGCAAAAAAAGCTTCATGCAAGTCCCGTTCGCATTCAATGGGATCCAGAGCGTGACTTTGAATTTCGACCCCTGGATTATCGCTCTATTCAAATTGGACTTGGCCCTGAGGCTGTGTCACGATATGTTGATGATTGGATTGTTTCTATTACGGATGTTACGGACCTGATGCACAAAATCAGAGATCACGTCGAGGAAGGGAATCTCGAGGCCGCGGAAAGGCTTTTGCCAGTCGAGGAGGAATATTCATTACCAGCCGAGCTCAAAGAAATTCTGCAAGCCTCAAGCTGATATTTTTTTTTTATTTACAGCCTTGCACTGAAGCCCTCAACAAAGGTTTTGTTAGGTCACACTCATGATCTTGTATGTACATACAAATTGATATCCATGGATGATGATTCACCGCAACCCCGGTGCTCTTGGCACGTTTCAGTCAATAAATCATTCATCCACATCGAATATCTTCCCGGGATTCAACAACCAGCGTGGATCCAGGGAGCGCTTGACACTCCGCATAATTTCGATAGTTTCCTCTCCGACCTCTTTCCGTAGGGAGTCCTTCTTACCCAGACCGATTCCATGCTCGCCCTAAAACGAGTTAGCTTAAGTCTTACTGAGAGAAAAGATACAACCATACCGTGCAAGAGCCCTCCATCTCAAGGGCGCGATCAACCATGTCATATACCACCTTCTCAACCCTTTCTTTCTCTGCTGGATCATTGCGATTATACATGATGCTTGAATGGAAATTCCCATCGCCAATATGACCCAAAATGCTAGCAAAAATACCAAGGTCGTCAAGTTCTTTCTTGGAAATTTCTGTATTGGTAAGCGACGAGGACGCCGAATAATAACCAGATAGACATACCGATAATATCAGGAAGACGAGAGATTGGCACTGCCACATCAGTCGACCACACCTCAGAACCCTCTTTCCGAAGAGCCATCATACTCCAAAGCGACTGCTTACGCGCAGACCAAAGGTCATGAGCTTCTCTCTCGTCCTTGGCAAACTGGAACCCTTGCGCGTGGTTATTCTGAGCCAGTTCCCTTGTCAAGTTGATACTATCCTCGACCCCAGCCGCGGTCCCTGAAAATTTGAAGAACAAAGTTGGGGAGACACTCCATGTACGACCCGTTCCACCAGCACGGTTAATAACATCCATCTGAACATCATCCAAGATTTCCATACACTGCACCTGAATACCTCTCCAAATCAATTGTTGCGCCGTCGACGCGCAGTCACGAATTGTCGAGAATGCCACTACTCCAACACGAGTTTGTTCAGGGATAGGCGCCAATTTGAGAGTCGCCTCCGTGACTATTCCCAATGTACCCTCCGAAACCAACAAGTAAGCCGGTAAGATTGTATCCGGCCGAAGTCTTGCGAGGGCGCCGCCGAGTTTTGATTACTCGACCATCAGCCAAGACAACGGTGAGATTGATGACCCAGTCTTTCATCGTACCGTATCGCACGGCATTCGTTCCACTGCAGTTTGTACCGATCATGCCGCCAATCATAGCCGAAGGACCGGGGTCAACGGGAAAAAATAGACCAGTTCCCTTAATTTGTTCGTTCAGATCCATCCAGCCGATCGACGGCTGAACCACAATGTCCATATCATCTTCGTGAATATCGAGAATCTTGTTCATCATTGCGAAATCAATCGTCATGCCGCCGTACGGGGCGGAGAAATTGGCTTCAAGGCTGGACCCGCCAGAGAAGGGGATCATGGGCATGCGGTATTTGTGGCAGACCTTGACGATTTCCACGACGTCTTCGGTTGTTTCGGGGTAGGCGATGGCGGATGGGAGGCGGTCTGCGTTCAGGCTAGACCACTCGGAATAACCGTGTCGATGGAGGTCATCGTCGTCGGTGGAGATGGTGTCTTCGCCCAGCTTGGCTCGTAGCTCGGTTATAGCCTGCGATTGTCAAATTTGTATTGAGGCATAGCTTCCCGAAAAATGCTACGCACCTTTTCGAAATCTTTGACCGAGCCATACTGAGGCTTTGCAGTAATTTGAGGAGTCTGGCCGTAGGAAGCATAGCCGTATCCCAGCCCAGCAGCAAATGTGGCAATTGCAAGGGCCCGAAGTGGTGTCCAGGAGGACGAATTGGGCGATGACTGAGGCCTAGAGTTTGTAGATTCTTGCTTCTGCTGTTCTTTGCCTGCACCAGTGCTTGAACTGTTCAATCGAATGGCTGTGGTTCTGGTGGCCCAGCCGGATTGGGGAACACGGGGAATGCGGGAGTGGAGAACCCCCGGAGAAGACGGGGAGCTCTCATAGTGATGGGGGTTAGAGGTTAGGGGTTAGAGGTATCGACAACGAAGGAAGAGGGAGGTTTTGAAAGGAAGTTTAGACTCGGAGAGACCCAAAATATTCCGAATTGCTAGACTCAGAAGTGCCGTCACGCTATTCCGGTAGTCCGGGGCAAAGACAGGGCGAGGCGATTTCCCCCGCTCGACTCGGACTTCGCTGAGAAGGAACAATTCCGCTAGCGTGGGGGTATGGGGGTACCTCCAGGGCTAATGGTGGATGGGGGTATTGGGTGTAGTTGATGGAGTGCCGCGAGTATTTAGCATGAGTCTGATTACGCTATTGATAGGACTTGCTCTTCCTAGAGATTTTCATCAACATCGACCAGGCCGATCAGGTATGTATTAACTCCTAGTATGTACAGATAGCAGCTGGATCTCTTCATCCCAGAACAGAATTATTAGCATGAAGACACTAAATTTCACATGCACTCATTGCGGTGCCGACTTATCATCTGACCCCGAGAAGGCTGTACTAGTGAAAATAAAGTCCCGTGAAAACTCCAAATCCATATCCAAATCCATATCCAAATCCAAATCCTGAAGACAATTATCCTCGAAATGATCGGTCGGCCCAGCCGGAGGCTGATTCTGCTTTGAATTATTGGCAGCTGGAGACTTGGTCGGGCTGTTAAGATCAGCTTCGCCCAGCGGTTTGCGGGTCAAACGTCTTGCAGACTCTGAAATATGGGGGCTCGACTTTGACATCGGAAAACCTTGTGTTCGGGGCTGAGGCTGCGATGGATGCGAAAGGCGGTTTCCCCGGGCTCGTTTAGGAGTGCGTTCGTTAAAATTAGAAGCCATGGACTCGAATGATTCTACCAATTGTGAATCTTCGTCGTTGTATGTATCGAGGTGGCGTGCTGCTGGTTTAGATTGCTTCGCACTCCTTGGTTGTTGGGGTTTGGGCTCTGCAGGCTGTGCAGGCTGTGCAGAAAACCCCATGACTCCCATTAAACGGCCAATATGTTGCTGGGCCTCGGAGAATTCTCTGGCCTTGGCTTCTCGTTCATCCCGCATGGATTGAACCTATATGATAGATCAGCACAAGCCCAATTTCTTGAATGGTTCTGAGCGTTGCGGAAAAGAGGGCGTCATGTCACACACCTTCTTCTCCAGCTGTACCATGCGCTTGTCCTTTGCCTGTATCTTCTTTGTGGCTTCGCTCGCGCCATCTTGCACCTCGCGATGCAGACGTTTGTTTTCCTCTTTCAGCTTTGTTACCTGCCATGTCTCTGTTAGAAGAAAATCGAGAGTGAAATAGTTCTTGCGTGACAAACCTCTGCTTTGTTATTGGAGATTTGGACCTCGTGCCTTTGTCTCATTGCCTCCCTCTCCAACCTTGATGTTTCTTCGGCTTGTTGTAGCGAGTCATGCAGCCTCTCGGCTTCCTGGCTCTGTTCTACCATCTGCAGGTACCAGCTGTTAGCTCAACAAATATACTCGTAGGCCAGTGCAGACTAACCATGGACTTCATATTCTCCGTCTCCATCTGAAGTTCTCCGTTCGCCGATAAGAGACGTTGAATTTCTCCCTCCTTTTCGGAACATAGAGTCCTTTGTTGCTCTAAGGCCTGATTGCGCTCTTCGATATCACGTTGTAAGAATGCGACTGTTTCCGAAGAAGATGCCTTTTCTTGCACTCCGACATCCAGTGACCGTCGCATTTTTTCATTCTCAGATTGAACACGGTGCAGCCTCTCCTGTAGTTCTTCTAGCTGATCATCTTTCTCTGTGGAGGTAGCGATTAAATCAAGTTCCCGTGATCGAGCCCTGTCTTTTTCCAAGTGAAGGCTCTCTTCAGAATGAAGTATTTGTTCTTGGAGTTTGTCGTGTGCGGAGTTGAGTGAGGCAGACAACTCTTCCACGCGATTGCATGCGCTTTCAGCTTGCTCCTCCAGACGAGCCATCTCTTGGTGAATATCGGACATCGCCTGTGCAGATTGTCTATTAACATGTTCGAGGTTGTCATTTTCGCGCCGAAGTTGCTCCGCTTCGAGCATATGTTTGTTCCGATCTTCCTCGGCGGAGCGGAGGGGACCTTCGATATCATAGCAGCGTCGCTCCATATCAAAACAAATATCCTCCACCTTTTGGACCATAGAATCATTCGCCACTTTGGAATTCTGCATGAAGGTATCCGTGATTTGAGATCGCCAATCCCGATTCGGATGCTGCAGTGATGAGAATTCCCGGCGGTCGCGGAGGAGAAGAGAGCTTCGAAAGTTGCTTGGCTCGGCATTAGCAAAAGAACACTTTTCGATCGACATTGGCACGCGTCCAACAAAGGACTTGATAATATCAATGTCTCTTGCGTTCCCGTTCTGGGACAATGCGGCCGCAAAGTACATCTCAAACAGGTTTCGCAGGATATGATTCTGCAATGAAGTGTAGGCACAGTAACATATCTCTGAACCCTCGCACTGTACCTTGCTGGTTTGGGACGGGAATTGACCGAAAAGACTTGCGATGGTCTCTTTTGTAGACGTCGAGCTTAACAAGGACGATATAACTTGCTGGGACTCGGCTTGCTCGGACTCGGCTTGCTGGAAGCTCGAAAGCAATAAGTTTGCGACGTGCAGATTGGACAAGGAGCCACGATTCATGTTGTTGTCTTTTACGGCATCGACAGTGAATCGAAGTAACTCATAAACAAAGGACTCATCGCAAGCCTATCCATGTTAGCTAGATCTTGTGGAAACAAAATAACCATACTTACAGCCAGGGACTGTGTTAGACGGATCACTAGATGAGACTCCATAGCGGTTAAAGCCACTCGACTGTCTGTAGAAATAAGAAGTCGTAGCCCCAGATTGCGAATTTGAGGGGGAAAGTTTTCAACCGGGCATATGGACAACAAAAAGGTCAAGCCCTGCAATCAATATTTTAGTGTCAAGTCAGGCAAGGTATAGACACGGTTCAAGGGTGCATACCATAAGCTGAACCTCGCGATCCAGCCCATCTCGGACCACTTTATCACACAGCTTAGCGACTTTCGAAGAGCCACTCGCCACCCAGGAATTCTTCTGGCTAGTGTCAATATTATCAACGATGGATATGGCGAGGCGGATGCTCTGTGCGGCTTGAGATGGAGTGAGAGGGCTGCTACTTGAAGAGCAGGCCAAAATGACTCGCAAGACAACCAAGTCCAAGGTTTTCTGCCCGCGTTTGGGGCCAAAGAAATGTTGAATATTTAAAAGCCAGGTCGGTGGCTCTGATCCGTGTTTTTTTGAGGGGCGTTGGTGTTCTGACTGGGTCGACGCGATGCGGGCAAATGTAGCGAGGCTCATGAGGATGCCCATATGGTCTTCCATGTTGCGGAGGGTTTTGGTAAATTCAAGCTGCAGATTGACCATTGTTTCTTCGGGGATCTCATTGAAAAGACCAGGAGAGCCATTCAAAGTGCCCATTATCATGTGCAAAGGAGCCACGGTCTCTGCGCAAGGGTTACCCGCCATGACTGAAACCAACTTCGTGATGAAGCCGTGAAGACGACCGGGGGAACCATGGCAGATGGAAGAGGCGATGAGAGCAGAGCAACGCATGCTGCAGTATACTATTAGGGTCAGCTTGTCGTTCCCAAGGACTAGGTCGATATCACCCACGTCCGACTCCTCAGAATCCACGGCTTTCTCCAGGAAAGTGTCCAATGCAGCCGGGTGACGACTCAGTAGTGTATCTCGAAAGCAAGTGGTCATAGCTATTGCAGGTTAACTCCAGCCGCCGATATGTATTTTCCCCAGATCATAAAGCTCACCAAATGTGGAGAGTAATGGTAAAGCAACTCGCGATCGTGACAAGCTTTCCACCAGGACATCCGCTAACAGACCCACTTGGCATGGTTTTTGCAGGGTCCATATCTTGATATTTGATGAATCCAGATTTTGTGCCAGACTATATAGATCCTGGTCTCAGTGTTAGTCTCCAATCTGTGACAGCAAAACGCTGCTATGACGTACCTGGAGTGAAGGCACATAAGGTGCGGTTATGACGCGCTCAATCTCGCGAACAAGTCGCGTGAGACCCTCGACCATGGCGATAAATGTGCTACCTGGTAGGTTTAGTGGTCACTTAGAGATGAGATGATCCCTTACTCCCTCAGGTGGTTGAGGAGAAGCAATCCGAAGTGTGTACGATCGGCGATTGTTGCCCCCGCAACCAGGCGGTCACTGGGCGGAACCACTCACAGCCCGCTATCCGATCTATATCTTTTTGCAATTCTATCATGTACAAAAGGTAAGGCAGTCTATGGTAAAGCCAAGATACATTAGAGTAATTCAATCGCACTACACCAAGAGTTAATTCAATTTAATCCTAGAGTATCAACACGCATTACTCCTGGGCACTGCCTGTACACTCACCTACTAGCAACTCCTGTTTTGCATGGTATTCCAGGGTTTGTGCATGATATCGTTTGCTAGCTCCCTTTCAATCGGGTATCAACCTTAGAGGCCATTCCGTTCATCCCTATCTTTTTTTTTGAAAAAAAAATAGGTGGAAAGCCTAGAGGGTACTCATAGAGGGTAGTACTCATAATACCTCCAAACAAACGACTGCCTTGACAATTGATATAGAGGAAACAATGTGATTGGCCGACTGACCCCTCCCCCAGTCGCCTTTGCACCTTTGCACCTTCTTCTTCTTCTCCTTCCATCACCCACTCGATGCCTTTCTTCAACTTTTCATGATCTGGAGAATCTAGTTAGGCCTTCTCTTGCTGGAATCACTCACCTTCCACTCACTTGGTGGCCGGACTTGCTCTTGGAAATATTTGCACCTGCCTGCCTGCCTGGCCCGCCAATACCAAAGAGCCTGACAGTATCACCATAAGTAGAGCTAGCTCAGCTAGCTCCATCTTTCCTTTCTTTCCTTTCCTCCTCTCCAATAACAGGTGTCTGAACCATGGCAAACCAGACAGAACTCGTCCAGAGGGTGCCTATGATGTCCTTTCCGCTAGATATTCCGACATGGCGAAGCTGGGAATCGCTGGCTATCAACGTGTTCAACATTCCCGAAGGCACAAACACATTTGTCCTCTGGGACTCCTTCAAAAAGGAAGGCAATATTACCAGTGTCGACATCTTTGACCAGAGGACGGGCGATCGTCACAGCAAGGGCCGCGTCCGCTTCAGGTACATATCCATTACTACTTATATCGCTGATCTGTATGTGATGGGATTACACTGATTTCAAATTATTACAGACCCCCCTCCCTCATCCGAATTCTGGGCCATGGGCACATACGTTATCAAGCTCCGGAACAGAACAGAGGTAACTGTTCGTGTCGAACTGAAGACCGGTGATCAAGAAGGTCTCATGGACAGTCCCGTGCGCCCTGGAGTAAGATATCCTTCATTTATGGTAAGCAGACTCGATTGAAAAGTAGTTATTATTGCTTCGCTAAATTAATCACTGATTTTAGGATTTTTCTGTCGTGAAACTCGATGTATGCGTCTTGAATGGAGAAAAGACCTTTCACGTCATGCACGCTTTCAAAGGCTCACTAAGAGGATCCCTCGACATCCGCCGACGAGAACTTTCTATCAATTTCACTACCAACATTCGGGATAGCAGAAGCCTCCGCAACCCTTCTCTGTATTCGGAAGAAAATGAAAGTCTCTTCCGTTTGAGAGTGAAATTTATCCAGCTGGACAAGCTCTGGGCATCCCATGATCCCCAGTCCAAGGATATCTCTCTCCTCGCTATTTTAGAGCACCCAGCACTCTATTTCCGTCGGCTAAAGAATCTGGAGCCTACCTTTCAATCCGACACAAATTGGAAAGAAATTGATGCGTGGCCCCGGCAGACTGCTCTGGTGCACAATCCTGAAGCACTAGTTAACCAGACACTCATTACCAATCTTTATCGCTCTGGTCAAATTGTCGATATCGGTGAGTACTTTCAACCTCTCGTATAAGTGACCAATTCTTAATTTCCTTGTTTTAGGTCGGTGGAATGTCTTCCGGATTACCTTGTCGCCCGAGGCAGTTGAAAATGGTGCTTTCACGCTCTTACACGATATCCTAGGTGATCATAATGTTCCTGTACAGAATGATTGCCCCTTCAAAGAGAGTTTTCGGAGACCGAAACTTGTCTGGGACTGGATCAACCACTCACCTGCCCAGAACCCCTCATCACCACGCTCTACACTCGGCGACCTAGCAGATCGGGAATACGTTCCTTTGGACTTCCCTGTCCGTTATCAGTTAGAAGTTTGCATCTCAAATGGATGGCTTTCGGGATTTTGCATGACTCGGGAATTTGTCCTCGAATTACGGGATCTCGGAGAAAAGAACGCCAGAAGACTGTTAGAGCATGTCGACACGGAAAAAACCACTTACCTGAATCCCATGAAGATTTTCGACATCAAGGTCTACAAGGCAGTCAGTGATGCAAAGATCCCTTCTTACTGTTCCTTCATGCGAAGTGCCCAAGTCACTCCAACGACGATCTACTACAACACTCCCACGGTTGACACGTCAAATCGGATCATTCGCCGCTACATTGAACACGTAGATCACTTTCTCCGTGTTCGATTCACGGACGAGAAGAGCGTAGGTAGAATATTTTCTACCGTGGGGGATTCCCAGGATGAGATTTACACCCGAGTCAAGAGAACCATGGCGAACGGAATCACGGTCGGTGATCGTCATTATGAATTTCTCGCATTCAGCAACTCTCAATTCCGAGATCACGGCGCGTACTTCTTCGCCCCCACTCTCCATCTGACTGCAGCCCATATTCGGGCTTGGATGGGAAAGCTCAGCCATATCAGGAATATAGCAAAGTATGCTGCAAGGTTGGGTCAGAGCTTCTCTACCACTCGTGCATTTGGGGGCTGCAAAGCCGATATCCGACAAATCGAAGACATTACCCGGAATGGCCGCGTATTCTCCGACGGCGTAGGCAAAATATCCAAGTTCTTGGTCTCTATGGTTGCCGAGGAGCTGAATCTCAAGACCCCTGATGGTGAACTGCCCTCTGCCTTTCAATTCCGACTTGGTGGGTGCAAAGGCCTGCTTGTTGTTTCTTCAGATCCTGGTCACTCTGAGGTTCATATTCGTCCGAGCCAACTGAAATTCGAAAGCCCTCATGTCAAGTTGGAAATCATCCGCTCTTCACGGCCTTCGGTCGCAACACTAAATCGACAACTCATTCTTGTGCTTGCCTCCCGAGGGATTCCCGACAGAGCGTTCCACAAAAAGCTCAAGCAGCATCTTGAAATATTTGAAGAGGCCATGGTGAACGATGAAAAAGCTACTGGTATGCTTCGGAAATACATCGATCCCGAACAGATGACTCTCTGCCTCGCCAAGATGATCGACTGCGGCTTCAGGCGAACAGAGGAGCCGTTTGTCTATTCGATGCTGGCTCTATGGAAGACCTGGCATCTCAAGCATCTCAAAGAGAAAGCCAAGATTGTGATTGAAAAAGGTACGTGTGTGTTTGGCTGTATTGATGAGACTGGTATCCTCAATGGTTACTTTCGTGGCAGGCCATTAGACAAAGAAGCTTCACTGCCACAAATCTTTATCCAGGTCTCTCAGCCCGAAAGAAGAGGTTGGTCTCGGAACGTCATCACGGGGCTCTGCATCGTCGCCCGAAACCCTTCACTTCACCCAGGGGACATTCGAGTTGTTTTGGCGGTAGACGTGCCAGAGCTGAGACATCTGCGAGATGTTGTCGTATTCCCACAGACTGGTGATCTAGACGTTCCCGGCATGTGTTCCGGCGGGGACTTGGACGGGGATGACTATGTCGTTATCTGGGACCAGGACTTGATTCCATCCAAGCGGAGTTGGTTTGAACCTCCAATGCAACAAACCCCGAAGAAAGCCCCAGATCTTGATCGTGACGTGACAGTGGATGAAGTGAGCTCATTTTTTGTCACGTACATGAAAAACAACATCCTACCATCGATAGCGAGAGCTCATTTAGCATGGGCTGATCAGCTTCCCGATGGGATTCGTGATGATAAATGCATTCGTCTGGCTCGACTTCACTCCGATGCCGTCGATTACAACAAAACAGGAGGCGCTGCAGTGATGACCCGTGATCTTGTTCCCTCAAGGTGGCCGCACTTCATGGAGAGGAGGGGGGCCCTTCCAAAAAAGGATTACCACTCTAAGAAGATCCTGGGCCAGCTCTACGATGCCGTCGAGCATGTCAACTTCGTTCCTCATCTCACCATGCCATTTGACTCTCGGATTCTAGAATGCAAGCCCGAGCTGAAAGAGTTGAGCGAAGATCTTCTAGACTATGCAAGAAGTTTGAAGGGAGACTATGACGCGGCAGTGCGCCGGGTAATGGCTCAATACGAGATCCCAACTGAATTTGAAGTGTGGTCTTCCTGGATCCTTAGCCACAATTGCTCGGCGAACAACTACAATATCTCCGAGAAGGTCGGTGGACTCGCAGAACATCTTCGAAGTGGTTTCCGCCAGCACTGTTATGAAAAAATGGGTGGTCGTTTTCTCGAGGCGCTTGCACCATTAGTAGTGGCGATGTACCGCGTCACTCATGAAGACCTCCTGACTACTCAAGAAGTCGTCAAGTACGATGACGAGTCCGATTACGAGGAATCTGATCACATGGACTCCACCGCGGCCAAGACTTCTCTCATCAGCTTCCCTTGGATGTTCTCCGAGTATCTAGGCAAAATTGCCCAGGGACATTATGATCTTGACGCCATCACGAAGCTCGCAGCCACTAAAGGAAGCCGTCCTAAGGGGAAGGTTTATACGCAAGCAGAGGTGATGCGGCTTACAGCTGATTTCACTATTGAGGGGGGGTCGGGAAGGCCGAAGGTCGAAATCCCCGAGAGCGAGAATGATATTGTCGAAAATGATATTCTCGAAAATGATATTCTCGAAGAGATATTCGAAGACAAAGCCACTGCGAATTTATCGGCTCTAGACAAACTGATCGATATGATAGGAGAGTGATGGGATGTTCGGCTTGTTCCCTTTCTTCCCTTCACCTGTTGCATTTGATTCTCGCATTTGAGAAGTTTTTTTTATGTAGTGCATGATTAGAAAGTATACTTTGTTGTTTATTCTTTTTTCAAGATTTAGTTACATTCAAGCTTCACATATCGCCAGCCACATTTCCAGTATAGGGTATTTCCAACGCCATAACGTGATACAACAAAAAGTTCCAAAAGACCAAGACCAATATAGCATGAGAGAATCTTCCAAAGTCATTCAAGGAAAACTAAATCACCAATCCAGCCCCTCGTCCCCCTTTTCTCTCTAATAACTCAGCAACAGGTCCCAAGATTCCTCTTGTATGACTCAAGCGAGCCACATCTCGAGTACGAGAGTAGAAAACCGGACAGTCAATGCTGTTGCACGCAATTGTATCACCGCAAGGAACGCCCATGCAAGACCGACAAACAGCCTCAAGATCAACGACCCGTTTCTCAGCACGCTGTAATCGCGAAACGACATCCAGAAGTGAGATATGCGGACGAGAAAGACAATCTGCGCAAAGCGGTACAGCGGCATCTAACAACTTTTCCCGACAGATAATGCACGACGAAGAGCGCATATACGATTCAAGGGTCTTTTTCATCGCACCGGATTGCATACCCGGTCGTGAGACAGTCGAGGCCGTATTATCCACGCGCCGAATACGCCGGACTTTAGGCATTTCGTCGTACCATTGCCGAACATTTGCCCCGACGAGGTTGAAGATGCGTTCTAGGGGTGGAATGAGGTTCTTGGTAATGTAGTAATCCGTATCAAGTTCAAGCTGTGCATCGTGTAAGAGCGTCTCAGGCGCAACACAGCGGTCAATGAGTCTAGACCCAGGTGCGCCGGTGACAACGACATATGGCACGCGCTCACCATACTGCGGCTCCAAGCGCGGATCCTCGAGCATGCGCTTCGTGCTAATCATTGCGCCGGCGGGCATTGTGCCACGTTCACTATACGTGCCCAATTTAACTTCGCGGGCGAAACAGAAATCCTGTATCGAGACACGGCCTTGCATGATTTTACTGCATTGGCGCTGGAAGTAGGACTTTACTTGGCTGAGGTCTGCAGTTCGGAAGAGGAGTTTCAAGGCCTTTTCTTCGATCTTTTGTTCGGCGGGAGTGCCGTCTCTGCGGACGGTTTCGATGCCCTTGGCGTCGAATTCAGGCTCGGTTTGGGTGCGATGCTCGTATTTGAACCCGACGTAGCGTTTCTTGGCTAGTAGTACGCACGGGTGGTACACCTTTTCGAATTTGAGCTTCACGGGTCGAGGGTTCATTTCGGTGACTGCCTGTGCAATTTCCTCGCCGATATCAAAGGCTTGGTCACGAGTTCGACCTTTGAGGTACACGAAAAGACTATCTGTGTCGCCGTAGACGACCTCGGCGCCCCATCGTTCGATTGAGTGAATGAAGGCGATGGCTTTCTCCAGTGTTTCCCGTCCTGACTGCACGATGCTGTCTGCAATCTCGGAGCAGGGCATTCGGCCGGAGTACGAGGCGGAGGTGTATCCGTATGTGACGTTCGCAATCAACTTGAGAGCCAGCTGCCGATTGTTGAGAAGACGTTGCAAAATTTTGTCGTCTTTATCAGTCTTCATACCAGTCTTCACCATCACGCGGGTTTCGAGGATTTCCGTAAGCATTTTAGCTAAGAGTGACTTTCGCACTTCCTGCTTTGCGTACATCATTCCGTTTTGGAGCAATGTTGATCTTGTCTTTCAAAAGCTCGAGAAGACGGGGTTGTCGCTTGTAATCCAAGAATCCCATCTTATCCCGACCACGCCAAGATGCTGCTCTCCCCAAGAATGTCGAGTAACAATAGTTGTAGGCAATCATGATGCTAGGGTAGAGTGACTGAAAATCGAGAACCAAGAGCGGGCTGGTGTAGAAGTCGCTCTGTGGCTCCATGACTAACGGCAGGCATTCAAGCGCATTCTGCTGTCCCACTTGCTGTTTGCTTGGAGATACAAGCAGAAAGTTCTCCGGCTTGGCAATTCGAAACATTAAGGACTCAACTTTGAACTGAGAGCCGCGAGAGAAGACCGAGTAAAAGTCAATGCCCAGTAGCCTAGCTTGTTCACTGAGTCGAGGAATAAGCTCATTGGCTTCGAGAATCTCCAAGTTCATTTGCACCCGGGAGGTGAAATAGTCCACAAGTTTGTAGACCTGGCGAGGCTGTCCGCTTTGGTACCATTGAGTAAGATCCCGATGAGAGTAGTGCGGAATCCGGCGGTGCAGTAGGTGAAACACAACGTTCTCCATGGTGTACTGCAACAGGTTCATCTCGCCTTTCATGGCACGCCATATATTAATCATGTGACGGCCGGTCATTTGGATAGAGGAAGCATGTTCAAAACCCCAGCGGTCCTCCTCTCTCCCGAACTTTCCGTTGGCTTGCGACTTGACCCTAGACAGCTCCTCGCAGAGGTCAAAATCGTACTTTTTGCGCGCGCGTTCGATCACATAACCCCAAGAACCGTTGTGTACTTCATAGCCTGTGATGATGTCAGGGTCAAGATGACGAACGATATCAACCAATCTGTTGATCATATCCAGCTCTGTTGGCTCGTGCTCAATTTCGACCCGTAACGTTTTAGAGATCTTAGCTACAGGGGGCTCCCCTTCGCCTTGATAGATCATACCAACATGGACGCCAGGAATGTGACTGTTAACCTCGATCTCATCATCCTCAGACTGTATACACCAAAATATGCAGGAAAGCTCATCCTCTTCGGGGTTGGGGGAGAGCTCCGCGGGTGCTTACATGAACTTCCAAGCTCATGGTGCTCATATACTGCGCCTGGTGCTCCACGCTTGTCTTTGCTTTCTGAGAATTTTTGAATTCCATAGGTTTTTGGGTGGGCCCTTCGATCTGCGACAAGGCATCCACCTTTGTCTCAATCTTCGAAGGGGCCGGCTTTTCGGGTGCGGAATTTTTCATGGTATTCGCTTGGGTGCTTTCGATCCATTCGATGACTTCAGAGCGGCTGGGGGGTACTGCTGCAAATTCCCAGACTCTAGCAGTGCAAGACTCTCGCATCTGCTGGTCAACTTTTTGTTGATTCTCACGGTCAAAGGGAACTGTGCATTGCTCTCCAAAAATCGCAGGTAAGTCTCCCAATGGATCAAACTCGGGGAGAAAATGTATTGTGTCGCTTTCAAGTCGAAATTCCCGGCCGGCATATTCTCGTGGTCTTTCAGGAACATCTACTTCCTCAGAATAGTATGCTTTCTGATAGACAACAGATGGTCTACCATAGTCATTCATAGTTTTGGGGACCTCGGTCGAGCTTGGGCCCGCAAACCTGAAAACGGCCAGAGTACTATCGGGCGAAAATTTAAATGATTTTCTGAGATTTTCTGTCAGTTCTGCAATATGCGGATCGAGTATGGCTGCCTCCACGATTGTCGAAGAGGATGGGAGAGCTGAAGAACCGCGAAGCGCGCTAGCTTGTCCCGATGCACTTGTAGCTGATCCCGAGGGGAAAGGGTTTGATATTTGCTGAGACAGTCCATGCTCCTTCTTTGAATGTTGTGAGTCGTCTTGACTAAAACGTAAGATGGTCAAGGGATCATTGGGATCCTTGACGACTGGAAAATTCAACCTGCTGTCTGGAATATGTTGCTTCGCCCGGATAGTCTTCTGTGATGACGACGACTTGGGGTCTGACCCGGGAGGCTCAATTTGTAGACATAAATTCTTGGGCAGAGGTTGTCTATCTCCTCCCTCTCCTGTTCCTCTAGAGATGCCTGAGTCGTGTGGGCCAGAGTCATGTTCCACAAAGAACCTCGGCTTTTTGAAGGATGGTTTATAGATACCAGAGCCGTCATCGAGAGAGTGCTTGAGGGATAGGCCTCCTCGGTTGTATTCCTTCAAATCGCCTGCAGATTCAACATCTGGCCTGGGTAACTCGCTGTCTTGTCTGTCATCCGATTCCATATCCAAAGGATCCATCTCACCAGACAGCCGGAAGGGTAGATTAGATGATAATTCATCAAAAACACCGTCATAGAAACTCTCATCAGCCATGTTGTTCACAACTGTAGTGTTTTCTGCACCGTGAGTGTCCTCTAGTGCTCCATCTGGATGATCGGGATCGAAAAGAAAGCTGTCGTCAGGCTGAGAGGATAATGCAAGGCTTTCATCAACAGAAACCTTTACTGCATCGTCGGGTACCTGCGGTTGGTTTTCTATTGTAAAACTGTCGATCTTGTCCGGATAAAAGTCTTCAACACTGCTCAATGAGGTCTTGACATTCTTCTCATATTGGTTTGGGTCCAAAAAGTCTTCAAGCGAGGTGTCCTTCTCCTCGGCGTCCTCCTTTTCTGCCAAAGCAATTTGCCGAGCCATCTCATGAAATTCATCTTCGTGAACCCAGCCAGCTCTGGTCTGGTCCCTTGAATTAGCAGACATCGAGATCAGCTCCTCCGGAGCGAACGGCGTATTTCCAGGGTCAACGATTCCCATTCTTTTCTTGCGCCGCCTTGTCTCATCTTCCCATAAAATAGCCACACTTGGGACTAAGCGCTCATTTATGATGGCCGGCCGGAGCATTTCCATGAAGTCGTGGTGAAGAGGGCGCTCCTTGACATGAGATCGATTCAAGATGTCTTGGACACAAATATCTACCTCCAGCGCACAGTGGCTTTGCTTCTGGAGGGCTGGCCCATCGAGTATACTTTCTGGGTCGATCGTTCGATCATGCCATCGGTGGGTCAAGTTATTCATTTCCAGATACTCTGGCACCGGTGACCGAAATCTGACCATTCTGCAGTCCATGTAACTGCAGCCGGACAAATTATAATCGCACATCCATTGAGGAACGTACCCCAGGTGACTCTCGTAGGGTTGTAGTGGCCGCTTCATGACAGCTCCCTGGTGCAGAAGATCGGCAAGGCGGCCTTTGTAAGTTGGGTTGAGGAGGTAAATTTTAAGAAAGAATCGGTATCCGACATGGTAGCCATAGAAGGGGGTTCCTTTAACCAAGGTGATGTGTGCCACGAAAGCAGTCTTCCTGTCGTAGGCATTTCGGCGAAAACTGACAGCCAAGGCATGATCTATGGAGAGATGCAGTGTCCTGATAGCCGCGCTTACTATAATTTCAAATTAGCTGGCTACCCCAGGTGTTCTCTAACGGGCGTCCATGTACATACCCGCATCGGGCGCCAAGGACCCATTGTATTCGATGTAGAGATATGGAAATGCTCCATGAACATGTACACAGACCCGTTGACCTGTTTCGGTGGCTCCAAAGACTCTGATGACAGGCACCCTAGGCCTGTAATCTTTCTCAAAGACGCCATCCCGAATAGGCAGTGGAGGATCCAGCTCCGACGCGATCGCCTGATAATGGTCGATGCAGTTGAGGCGCACGCGAAAGGGCTCCATCAGGCTGGGTAGGCTCAACCATGAGCCTAGGTGTCATCGCGCTGAGTTTCCGCTGGAGCATTTCATTGAGGAAAGGTCAAAATTCCGCCAGGTTAATCAAGTCAACGCGCGCCGGTTGCTAGTGGATCAAGGCATGCGGCGCGTGCATTGCATCGGTGGAACGCCAAATCACGTGAGATTCGATCGATCTTGGCGGCCCAGCCACTTTTTCGACCTCGCCTCATCTTCCCCGGAATCCAGACTCATCCTTGGGATTTCTCGCGACATAACAATTCTCCATCGAAACTATACACCTGCTACCTCTGGGTAGCAACTCAACCCATCATGTCCCGCAAACCCGCCGACGTGGCGTCAAAGCAACCCAACGAATACATCCCGTCCTTTATCTCGAAGAAGCCGTTCTACGTTGAAGATGACGACGAGGGCAACGATTATCTGGAGCATCAGCGTTTGCATAAAACAACCCAAGACCAGTCAAAATGGTATGATCGGGGAAAGCGCTCTGGTCCGGCTGCGACCAAGTACCGAAAAGGCGCATGCGAAAACTGCGGCGCTATGACACACAAAACCAAGGAATGCCTTAGTCGCCCAGGAAACAAGGTGCCAAGTGGACTGGCAAGAACATTGAAGCGGACGAGGTTCTTCAGAAGGTCGACATGGGGTGGGATGCCAAACGAGACCGATGGAACGGCTACGACGCCAGTGAATACCGCCAAGTCGTCGACGAATACGAAGAATTGGAGTCTATTAAACGGGCCGCCAAGGAGGGTGCCGATCTTCAAAAGCTCATGGATGCTGAAGATGGCGAGGGTGCTCTGGAGGAGGATATTCGCTATGCTGAAGAATCCGATATGGGTCGTCAACAAAGTACAGCCACGCGAAACCTCCGCATTCGTGAAGATACCGCCAAATATCTCCTCAATCTCGATCTCGATTCTGCAAAGTACGACCCGAAGACACGACGAATGGTAGACATGGGCGCACAGGAAGATCAGGCTTCCGCACTGGTTGCGGAAGAGAACTTTGTTCGTGCCTCCGGAGACGCTGCCGAATTTGAAAAGGCCCAGCAGTACGCCTGGGAATCACAAGAGAAAGGAATGGCTCAGATCCACTTGCAAGCCAACCCCACCTCGGGTGAAGTGTTACGGAAGAAGGAAAAGGAAGATACTGAGAGCAAACGTGAGACTCAGCGCAAGGCCCTCTTGGAGAAGTACGGAGGCAGCGAATACCTGCAGGCGAATGCTCTTCGCGATACAGCGGTGATCGAGAACGAACGATTCGTGGAATATGATGAGAGCGGCGCAATCAAGGGTGCCCCCAAGAACGCCACCAAGTCCAAATACGCCGAGGACATCAAGGTCAACAATCATACATCGGTATGGGGTAGCTGGTGGCATGCCTTCCAGTGGGGTTACTCATGCTGTTTCTCTACTGTCAAGAACAGTTATTGCACAGGTGAAGATGGCAAGAAGGCTTTTGAAGATGAAGGCAACATGTTAATGATCGAGGAGGGCGGGGACAACGACGATGAGCGTACTCAAGATACCCAAGACCTTCAGTCTGAACCTGCGACTAGCTGGGCGAAACAAGAAGACTCCAGCGCGAATGGAAAGAAGCGTACACTGGAGGAATTGCGAACTGGGATCACTGAAGAGGAAATGGAGTCATATAAGCGGAGCCGATTGGCTGCCGACGACCCCATGGCCAACTTTATTGGAAAGGACTAGGTCAAATTGGAGGATCTTCATACTTTGTCATTCTGGGCGTTTCTCTGTACCAAAATACCCCTTTATATTCTGCATGACACAATGGAAACCCATTTGCATTCAATCCTAGAAACAGTAACCTCGAGATTTTTGTCACCTTTGACATTTCCATAGTTCGAGTTGGCCGTGAGTGGGGCATCTATGTCACGTGTACTCCCGTGCACGGTCCAGGCTGTCATCATGTGATGTTGAATCACGGGACTCAGGGCTTGTGCCCTGGATCCCGTGACGTGCCCACACCACTCGCTTAGCCTGGACACCACCACCGGAACTTTCGAGATACGCCTAAGCGACGACGACCACGACAACAGCCCTTCAGCGGAATCGCCAGGTACGTTCGCATGCCGAACCTCCATACGTTCAATCTCGATCCCCTTACTGACATTTTCCTTTTTTGCTCCCGCAGTTCCCTAATTCAAAATGAGTACGTCCGATGCCGAAACCTCGCACCGCGAATCTACGCTACATCGAAACGATCCAGACTGACAACCACCACAGCTAAGGGTACCTCGAGCTTCGGAAAGCGCCACAACAAGACGCACACTCTGTGCCGTCGTTGTGGTTAGTATTACACCTCCCCATCGAATGTCATGTTTCCATCCCGGCTCCGAAAGTTTTCGCAAACCGATATTTCTCGTTCTCTTGATTCGATTGATGACAGTTGTGGGCGACACCGACGGACGCTATGGGATGGGAACATCGACACATCTCACATCCAGGACGAATTGCTGACCGGTTGTCTTTTTCGCGAATTATAGGCAAGCGGTCCTACCACATCCAGAAGTCGACCTGCGCCAACTGCGGTTACCCTGCCGCCAAGACCCGCAAGTGTACGCATCTACCCCCCCATCCTTGGAAGCATCACGATGTGATTTGGAATATGGAGTCCGCTGGACATGCACCATACGGAAATGGCAATTTAGGGAAACAATTCGACTGACCAGGTTTTTTTCTTTGCAACAGTCAACTGGGGTGAGAAGGCCAAGCGCCGCAAGACCACCGGCTCCGGCCGCTGCCGCTCCCTGCGCTCCGTCCACCAGCGCTTCAAGAACGGCTTCCAGACCGGCACCCCCAAGGGCGCCCGTGGCCCTACCCGCCGCATAAATTACCCGTTTTCCCAATTCGGCGTCGCGTTTTTGTTCTAGGAGAGGCTGGAAAGGAATGAGGGTGGGCATCAACTGGCATGACATGGCCTAGCATTGCGAGATAGAATATACTCCAAATGCAACTGGCAATTCCGGAATATTAACGCTTTCCCCGTGGAGTTAGTTGGTGTGATGCGAGTCGTCGAGTCTCGCCCTTTCTTTTCTATTCTCCTACTTGGCCGCTGGCATTGAACCGCGAGTCAAGAGGGGAAATGATCGTGAAGGCGGGAAAAGTTTCATTTTTGTTTCTCTTTTCTTGAGGGAAAGAGAGATGGCATAAAAAAATCAAAGGGAAAGCGTGCATGAATTTCCTTTTTTCTTCCTCGTTTATGGCTGGCGAATATCCCCATGTCGTGACAGATACAAATGTGAAGATCTCTCTTCCTAACACCTTAAACGTGTTTTTTCTCCCGGTTCCAATCTTCCGTCGGTCTCATTTCCATGTCCAGATTGGGGATACGTAATGCTGCAGTTGATTTGACTTTCGTGGAATTGTTTCTACCACTAGAGCTTCCGCGGAGAGTAAACTAACCCACCAGCGCCATTCATTCAAGACTCCCCACGCCCAAACACTCGGACCCCGCCATCTCGCTGGATATAGAACAGCAGTTCCTTTTCATCCAGATTCTCTTCTGCCCCAGTACTCCAGCCTCCACCGCGGCTGATCCGCAACACCCCACTCACGTCCCTTGCGGCTCCCGTCTCCAGAGTGCGGAGCTGCATGACCGACTGAGCCCGATGCGCCAACCCAATCGCAAATGCGGCATGTTCCGACTCGACTGGAGTAGCCATCTGATTGCTTGTAGCCGGTGCATTGTGTAGAAGTGGCGAATCCGCAGCCAATGTCAGTACTGTAGCATGCACGGCCTAGTAAAGGCGTTAGCGTTGTTCTGGGAGAGGTTGTTCTTATCGACCTCTCGGTGTCGCGATGACATACCTGTTGTAAACCTGTCACCCAATCCATCATCTCCGTAGCGCCTATCGCGTAGCTCGGACCTGTAGAGGCAAGTAGGAAATCGGGCTGGTCAATAATCAAAAGAATCTCGTCATCCTCGGCTGTCTTGAGCTTTGCAATGACCGTTGAGATATCCCGCTCCAGTTTGTCCAAGGCAGTCAGACCTTGTCCGGCAAAGTTCAACTTCTTGGCAATTCCAGGCTCCGAAAGGCTAGGTCCACTGGCACTTCCCTGCCCTGTTGGGGGACTCGCTGGTGCTGGCGTTCTCCCCGGCACTGCGCCGGGCTGAGATCGAAGTGGGAGTGTGGTGCGTGCCGGTGCTGGACTCCCGGCGGATAGAGTAGGTAGAGTATTACCCGTGGGCTTTGGGGTGGTAAACAGCTCTGAGAGGCCATCCACATATGCGAATTGTTGCTTGCCTGCCAAGCGTGTAAGGTCAAGGCCCTATAATTGTGTCAATGGGAGGCAAAGATAAAAGGCCCAGTTCGGTTGAATAGGGTAAATAGATATTCAGTACTCTCCATTCGCCCGACTTCTACTAATAGTAGCAGCCGCGAAGATTCAAGATACAGGAACCTTGGAAGGAACTCAACTCACCAGTCGCTTGGCCTCTGCCTTCCAGAATTCCCAACCCCGCAGGAAGCTCACAAAAACAACTTTTTTCTTCTTGCCATCCGGGGAATCCTCGAGACCGATTGAGGCATTGTTTGACGAGTTGCTCAGGGCTGCATGTAGAAATCTAAGGACCAGCCAATTAGATGTTGCGCCGAGAATTGAGGAGACCAGCGTCAATGAGGACTCTGGCTGGGTTGATAGATAGGGCGCAAGGAGGGGTGGAAGTGGGGGTTGAGAAGGCATGATGAAGTCTTCTTTGCTGTCTGTTGATTATTGCTAGAACTGTTGGAGCAGTTCTATGTTTTTGAAGGGGAATGAATCTTGTTTGGAGACGTTTTATCCCATGCTTTTTGGGGTGTGAAGTTGGTGATGCACAAAAGGGAAAAAAATGTAGGGCGGATATGATTGGCTGTCCCGCCGTTTTTGCCAAGAGATGAGCGCTTGAAACGCGATCGGCTTCACTTTTCGATATTAGCCAACTTTGGTAAATATTGATGATAAATATGTTATTATAAATCAAGACATGCTCTTACTGTGCTCAAGCTAGGAGATAATATCTCTAATTTGAAGTAGGGGTCGATTCAAGTTGCCCGCCTCCAGGGCTGAGATGTTCGTGGTGCTCAACGAATATATACTTCAGGGTTCCCGCATATATGTAGTATGGCGAGAGTATGACCTGTCAAATCATACTACTAGTTCGATTCTTATCTCGCTGTATCGTACCTGTACAGCGGGAAACTTGAAACAATAAAATTGCAACTTTTTTATAGACTTAATTCATCCCAAATAATCCCATACGTTGCCAAGGGTATACATCTACCTCCCCCTCATCTTATCCCACCTGAATCCGAAACCGGACGTCTGCCTCAGGCTGCAATATGTTTTTTTTTTTCGCGCATATCACCTGACCACTTCCCCACCATCGAGGGGAGCGTTGGATGCGGCTTTCTGCTCATCATGTCGTGAGCCGATTTGATCAGAGTGGATCTATGCTTGTTCTAGCGCCGATCGTGAGTTATCCTTTATGTTCAATAATCCTGACTGCCCTTCACCCCCTCATGTATACCGTGACTACCCCACTCCCGCGCCGGCGTGGCTATAGTTACATCCCACCCACGTTGCTTGGGTCGCCACACGGTCTCAGCCGCCAGGGCAAGCATCGGAACAACTGTGTATTTTACTAACGATTTGAAAGATGACTTCTGTTTTATGCCATGATCAAAGCGCATTGGACACATATTATAAGGAATCCGCCCTTCCTCGATAAATATGATGGCTAGCACCCGTGATTCTCATTCTTTCGCTGTACGTGTCGTCTTACCTCCAGCCGCCATGTTAGGATATGGATCTATCAGAGACCCAACGCTCCGAGAAGGATCATGAAATTGACTGGAACTTGAACATAGTGCGACGAGTGCCGTCTGCGAAAGTCAAGAGTAAGTACTATCATGAACTAGCCCGACACTTCCTAGACATCTAGCTCATTCATTACTCTAGTGCTCGAAAGAAAAGCCGGTTTGCCTCCAATGCCGGCAGTTAAACAAGGAGTGCAAATACAGCCCGAAGGTTTCCAGGAGTCCCCTAACACGGCAGTATGAATTTCACCCCGTCCTGTACTACTTTCGGAAGTTAGACCAACCTAACATCATATAGACACTTGACTCTCGTTGAAGATCGCTTGCATTCATTTGAAACAGCATTGAGTAGGCTGTTTCCAGGAGGTGACCTGGATGCTACCCTTCGATCTCTTCTACAAAACCCAGAGGGGCCTAGAGCCCCTTCATCCAAATCCTCTTCTCGGCACTCGACACCGGCTAAACCGGATGCCGATAGATCAGAGCCCGCTCCAGAAGCTCTGCCACAGCAGGCGGATGGGTTTGACTGGGCCGAAAAAGAACTCACACTTGGTGACCTGACAGATGGAATGGCCGCGTTGTCCATCAAGCCCGAAGGAGCTGGCTATTTTGGTTTGTACTCCTGCCTCTAACCGTTATTGATTAAACATGTCTGACACTTCAACCCCAGGCGCTTCATCGAGTGTGGTTCCACTTCGGGCACTTTTTGACCATGGCTTCGATTTGAACATCCCAGTTCGCTCAGCGAGGTCTGGTGGCATACCGCTCAAGGCACAACTCTTGGAAAGCGCCCCATCTGGTCTCATCGAACAGGCCTTCATCGACGCATATTTTCTCAATTACCATACCAGCTACCCGTTCGTTCACGAACCAACCTTCCGCGCGCAGTTCAATGACCCTTCCCTGCGGCCCCATGGTACCGCATGGCAGATCCTACTCAATACTATCCTAGCACTTGGAGCATGGAGTATTGGCGATGATAGCTCTGATCTTGATATTACCTTTTATCAAGAAGCCCGGAGCTGCCTACAGCAGTCCTCCGTGTTTGAGACTGGAAACTTGACTCTGGTCCAATCATTGTTGTTACTTAGCAACTATGTACAGAAGCGCAACAAGCCTAACACGGGCTGGAACTATCTGGGATTAGCCGTTCGAATGGCCATGAGTCTGGGACTCCACAAGGAGTTCCCTGGATGGAAGATCAGTCTTTTGCAGCGGGAAATTCGCCGCAGGCTGTGGTGGGGTGTCTTCATCTTCGACAGCGGCGCCGCAAAAACCTTCGGCAGGCCTATTCTTCTTCCTGAAGAATGTGTGATGGATGCTAAACAGGTCCTAAACATCCACGATGACGTAAGTAAAGGACCTTGTGACTGGGCTACTACCCAAAGAATTATGCTAAGTCTCCATGCCAGGCCCTGACACCCGCAACTACTTCATTGCCACTTGAATCACCTGGCCCAACTCTTTACTCTGGCTTGATCGCCCAATCTCGATTCCACCTTCTCACCAACAGCGTTTACCAACGTCTGATTTCCAGTCCCAGCATCACACCGGAGGAAACTCTCAATCTCCAAAAGCCGATGGATGAATGGTACAATGGCCTGCCCTCTTACATGCACTACCCACTACAACCTCTATCTACACACCCGTCACAGCCAGACGCGGACAATCTTGCTCTTGTCCGCAACCGCCTTCTCTGGCGAAACTGGAACCTGATCATTTTGATCTACCGCCCCATTTTGTTACGTTGGGCAGCTCGACGATGGGCACCCCACGGTGGCAGCTCTGATGGATCATCTGTCAGCTCCGAAACGGGAGCCGAAGATCCGACCGAAACAGAGTGTCGGGTACGTTGCCTGCAGAACGCCCGGCTAACGATTTCTTCCATCTCTGAATACATGGACAATTATGTTTGCACGAGAATTGGGGCGTGGTACATGCTGTGAGTCTGCCCATTCGAGAATCGAAGTATGGTTTTAGCCTTGACTAATATTGTACAAGATACTTCCTATTTCAAGCCGGATTGATTCCGATCGTTTTCCTTATGACGGATCCTTCCAGCCCGGAAGCACAGAGCTGGATCCAGGACATCGAAACAACGAAAGCTCTTCTTACCCACCCATCTTTCTGCAACAACCGTTTTGCCGCCCGATGCTCCGAAGTCATTAACAGACTTTTGGGCCCATCGATAGGCTCCATGTCTGGCATGCAGCCAAACTCCCAACCACAGAATCCACAGCAATACGGCCAACAACAAGCACAAGGTTTCATGCCATTCCCAGAACATTTATTTAGTGATCCTAGCTTTGGTAGCATGTTTCCTGTTGAACAACAAATGCCCAGTCCAGCGGGCATGGATTTCTCGGAATGGGTGAACTATCCACAACAAGAGTGATTTGTTATTTTATTCTTATGCACAGGTCTTTGAGTGAGAATTGTCCGGGCGAGTGTTTTGGAAGAGAGCCCGGACAGAACAGAGTCCATATTCGACGGGATGCATAGCCGTTTGCATGTTTTAACCCTATATATCATACCCAATGCAAATTTGTACCGAAATTTTGTAGCTACAGTTCTTCTTCCCACGTGTAGACAAATAATCAACGAAACTTTTTGGAACCCCAGCTTAAACACCGAAGCAGCGGAACAGCCCTCCAAACCAACCGCGGCGTCTCCGAGTGTGCTTCCCAGGAGCCGATTTCTCATCCATATACTCATTCAAGTCTTCACCATCAGGATCATCCAAGTAGCGCTCCGTCCGCACAGCAGCGATAGAAATTATACCAAGCTCAAAAGGACCCTCTTGATCGCCAAAAAAACTAGTACCAGAGAAAACGTCAGCCATAGTTGCTCCCAGCCCAGCCCTCCGACAAAACGCCGGGGGCACATAGTGAAGTTCCAACAGACAACATACCTTCTCACCATAATCCCAAACCTCTTCACATTCTTCAAATTCAACGGCTCAGCATCAACCTTATCCTTACCACGATAAGTCGGTCTGAAATCCTCCCACTTGACGAAAATCGTCTTCTGACGCTCAACCCGGAAATCAAATTCCCAGCTCACGCTACTCTGCTCTCGACCATCAGATCTCTTGGGCAGAATCTCGTCTTTCAGAGTCAGGGTGTATAATTTATCATCGGCACGGTCAACGATAATCTCTAAGCCATCGTGATGCGATAGATCCCATGTTCGGTCGTCGCCTCTTGTGCGTTGTGAAGCGAATCCTGCTCCGCCTAGGGTCGTTATGTCTCAGGTCTCCGTGGAAATGAGCGACCAGCGAGGAGGGTGAGCAGGTTAGGGTTGAGTGGGAAGATCCGCCACGGACGCGGTCGTCGGATGAGGTCCAGTCAGCTGAATTCCAGGCTCTGGGGGAAGGCAATCTGGTTAGTTACATATGATACAAGAATAGAGGGAGGTAATGCCTACCGGATGCCACCGAATAAAGGGAGGTGTGATGTTGGGGCCATGATGACTTTAGGTTGTTTCTGCTTGGATGAGAGCATTGACAACGGACTGCGGGTGATTGACCGATTAGCATCGTCAGAGCGGGGAGGGCGGTGGGGGATGGCGTCATAGGGTGGCTGTAGGTAGTATAGTTACACATAGTACTAGTAGTTAGTAGTAATTAATGTACTCCCTGCACATAATTTAGCGATAAATTACTCTGCGGTCTGGAATATTCGAATCGATAATGCTTGTCTTTGCTCAAGGGTATCTATCTATATACAATCTCATAACTCCGTGTCGCATCATGCCATCCCATGCAATCCCATGCAATCCCATGCAAAATACACAATCATTTCTCCAAAGCAGCCTCCACCTCTCCATGAAGCTCTTCAAGTCCATGGAATCCCTCTTCAATAACCCACTTCTGTCCATCCTGAGGGCTATGTAGAACGTGGCAGCTTGCCCCAACAACCAACAAACCAGGTGGTCGGGAACCCGCCTCCTCAAAGGCCAGACAAATATTCTCCAACGTCGAGCGGATAACCCTCTGATCAGGGCAAGATGCGCGCTCAACAATAGCGCATGGAGTATTCTTCGGCCAAAGTGCTCGAGATCGCTCGGTATCTTCAGCAGGGAATCCGGTGAGCGACTCGATAAGAGCAGACAGCCTGTGAAGAGCCATCAGGAAGACAACTGTTTGCGTGGGAACATAAGCTGGTGGGTTCGGCGCAGCGCCTTTCCTGCCAGTCCCCGTGCAGACCAAAACCTGGTCAGAGACACCCCGGTGCGTGGCCGGGATATCGGCGAAAAGCGAAGCGCTCATGGCGCTGGTGATACCAGGCAGTACCACGGGAATGAATCCTTCATTTCGGAAGAATTCAAACTCCTCCGCTCCACGTCCATAGAGGTACGGATCTCCCTGTTTCAAGCGAAGCACTTGCTGGCCCTTTTTCAAAGAGGCAAGACCCATCTGCAAGAACTCCTCCTGGGCCTGATCGGCGTTACCGGGGAACTTGCGGGCGATATGGACCTCGGTGCGACGAGGAATCAAGTCCAAAACCGGAGCCGGGACCAGTTTATCAGCCAGGATGATATCCGCATTTTGAATGGCGTTATATGTAGCGCGAGTCAGTAGGTCAGGGTGACCAGGACCGGATCCAGCGAGCACGATCTTTCCCTTCTTCGTAATTGTGCTAACACCGTTGACACCACTGACATCGGAAGTATCGTTCCTCCCACTAGTGTACGCTTTCAGAATAGCATCGATATCGGAATCGGTGATGGAGACAAGCTTGCGTAGTGGCCAGTACTCGCATATCTGAGAAAGCCAGCGCATACGTCTCAGTCTTAGCAGCGGCAACATCACCCTCCGTGACCAGTGAATTGAAGTGATGATTTTGACCAGCTGCATCGTCATCATCTCCCTCAAAAGCCGATTCACCCAGTCCCGCTGCGTTGTCTTCTTCCCATAATTGCCGACGCACGGAACCTAGTCGATCAATGGCAGATCCAAGGTTTGCAGGGAGGAAAGCAGCAATTTCACGTCGAAGTCTTGATGCGAGTTTGCATCCACGTCCCGATGTTGTAATTCCAATATGTAGCGGCCCGTCGGAGTAGGTTGAGAGAAGGCTGAATGAGCAGAGCTCGGGAGCATCGGACACATTGACGGGGATTCGAAGACGGCGACATAATGTTGAGATATGTGGGCCTGGTAAAATGGGATTAGCCTTATCCTGCGTATAGAGTGCAAGTGTAGATGGGGACTTACTCGAGGTATGCTTGCCACCCAAGGTAACGAAGACCATGTCGACCACGCGGTCCACTTCCTCTCTTCCCAGACTAGTCAAGTCACTGTCTTGAAACTCGCGACGTAGCCATTGTACAGATCCCTTGGAAATGTATTCTGACAGAGTAAAGTGCAAGTCTGCAGTCTCCGGCGCAATGAGAATCGGGGTGGCGCCGGCGTTAAGGCTCTTCGTACATCTCGCCGCCGCCAGAGGATTGGCGCCAATGATAAGATGGATTTGTGATTCGGTATTCCATGCTGTCATGAGTGGTACAGGCTGACCAGAGCCATTCGAGGCATCCTTCATCATGTCGTATTGCCGCAAATTGCGGACTACCCCTCCAAGAAATATGCTTTCAATATGATGCCAAATGTAGGCGGAAATACCCAGAGGATATGAATGTAAGAATGCCAGATGACACAAGAGAATATAAAGGAACTTCCAATGGAAACGATTGACTCAATGCGCCGTGCAACGATGATTCCGCGGAGAAAGAAGAATGACTCCGGACTGAGTAAAAGGCCCCTCGCGATTGGAGATAACGGGGCTGATAAGAAGCTGGGGTCAATTCTAATTGGAAAGATCAAGTGACACACGCCAACAGAATTGCCGCGACCTGCGCAAGGTCGTATATAGGTGTCCGAGGGTACAGAGAATATGCAGATGCAAATATTCAACGAAGATCGCACTCGACCGAGTGGATTTGTGTTGCGGCGGAAATTTTTCTATACAACTGCATATCCTAAAGTGGACTAGGGCGAAATTGCGTGATTGTGACTTTCTACAGGATTATGTCAGCATTGGAGATTGGCCAGTTGGTGAGCAGTGGATCTTAAATCTATGTATGCATGTATCCAAATGTTGGTCATACTCCATAAGTGTATACCTAGATGGTGAATATGTAGATTTATTTTAGAAAGTCAGTCCTACCGATCAATTCGGTGTGTAAGACTCCGACTCCGATCAATCAATCACTCGTCTTAAGGCCCGTTGGCCTGTCAAATGCTGGTTGGAAACTCCATCTCTGGCAATACGATTTGTGATTGAGCAACAATAGAAAATGCGTAGCATAAATAGCACCTTTCCAATCACTAGGAACTTTCGAAATGTGCAGTTGGGCATGTTTCAGTGTGCACTGATCTGATCTGATGTAGGCGGAGTGTACTTGCCAGTGTTGACCGCATCACGTGAGGCGGAGCTCACAGGTCGCGGCCAAAGGGCGCCCAGGAGCTCCGTCATCACCATCAGCCATCTTCCTGTCTCGCTTCCACGAATTGCGCTGTCGGTGCATCGTTAATCTGTTTCCAACTGATCTTTGACTTCACTGTCAGCTCCGGACCCCTTCGAACACCCAAGACAACCGCCATCATGTCCGTCTTGATGAAGCCCGAGAAGGACTTCACCAAGGACGCCGACAAGCTCATCCCAGAGGCCGAGGCCCTTGCGAAGGTGCGAGAAAAGATTATTCGATATTTGGGAGCCGGAAGGAACTGTACTGATGATTTCCTTCCAGACCGATGTTCAGGGTGCGATCGATAAGCTGCTGGCCTTGGAGAAGCAATCCCGACAGGTATGATCTCGTCTCCATCTCGACCCTCCATCCTATACTGACCATGGCTTCTCCCTCTATAGGCCTCCGATCTCGCTACCACATCCCGTCTTCTGATCTCCATTGTCACCATCAGCAAGCAGTCCGGCGACTGGGCCCTTCTCAACGACCAAGTGCTCCTCCTTTCCAAGAAACATGCCCAGCTCAAGCAGGCCACAACGAGGATGGTGCAGCAGGTGATGAAGTTCCTGGATGACACCCCTAATGTGGATGTCAAGCTCTCCGTCATCGAGACTCTGCGAACAGTGACCGAAGGAAAGGTAAGGACAGATGTGCTCGCAATTACTTTCGCACTAGAGCTAACATTCCCGTCCCCAGATCTTCGTCGAAGTCGAGCGAGCCCGCGTTACCCGCATCCTTTCGAATATCAAGAAGTCACAAGGCGATCTCGAAGCCGCTGCAGACACTCTGTGCGAGCTTCAGGTGGAGACCTTCGGGTCGATGACCCGACGTGAGAAGACCGAGTTCATCCTGGAGCAAGTCTCTTTGTGTATCGAGCGTGGAGACTGGACCCAGGCGTCGATCCTCATCCGCAAGATCAACAAGCGTTATTTCAACCGCAAACCGAAGAAGTCCGCCGAGGAGATCGAGAAACTCAAGAAGCAGGCGGAGGAGCGAGAGTTGACCCGAGGACCGGATGAAGCCCCAATGGAGGTGGATGACGATGTGACCGACCTCAAGCTCCGCTTCTACGACCAACAGATCACTCTCTCCAACCACGACAACAAGTACCTGGATGTTTGCAAGCATTACCGTGAAGTCTTGGACACTGAGGCGGTTGAGAACAACCCCGAGCACCTTCGCGCAGTAAGTTTCATCTCTTATAGTATGGCCGCCGATCGTACGTTCAATCGCTAACGCCAGTCCAGTCTCTTGCGCGCATTGTTTACTATATTGTTCTGTCTCCTTACGACAACGAGCAGTCAGACCTTCTGCACCGCATCCAACAAGACTCCCGACTGTCACAGGTTCCCGAGGAGGCCCGACTGCTCAAACTCTTCACTATCCCCGAGCTGATGCGCTGGCCCATGGTCGCGGAGCAGTTCGGCCCTCACCTGTGCGGTACCGATGTGTTTGATTCCCAGACCCAACAGTCATCCGAGAACCAGGCGAACCGTAGATGGCAAGACCTGCGGAAGCGAGTCATTGAGCACAATGTGCGGGTGGTCGCCAAGTACTACACCCGGATCCAGATGGGCCGTTTGACCCAGCTTCTGGATCTGACCGAGGAGGAGACGGAGAAATATATCAGCGAGCTGGTTACATTGAAGACCATCTACGCCAAAATCGACCGACCTGCCCGGCTAGTCAACTTTGCTAAGCCTCGCGATGCTGATGATGTGCTCAACGAGTGGAGCAGTGATATGAAGAGCCTGCTTGGTCATCTGGAGCGCATTGATCACTTGATCACCAAGGAAGAGATGATGGCTCGCATCCTGCCTACTCGTGGCAAGGAGACCAAGGCCCGTTAAGTGAACTTGAATGAGATGTGAAACGTTTGCCTCCGTGTAAAATAATTCGCCGGTAGACTTCTATGCACTATTTGTGAAGATCTATATACTATCTATACCAGGCTATACTAGTATTTGGGGGATTGACCGGCCATTCCAAGGTTGTAGTTGAGCTTGAACTTGAGAATGTATTCAAGTTGGGTATAATCTAGTCTAGTCGACAACCGATCTCCTTCCAAGGTTTATACTATATACCTACTAGTACTAGGACTCTAGTACCAGTATTCACCATTCTCTAAAACGGCATATCCATATCATTCACATCTTCCTCTTCCTCCTTATCACCAGCAGTACCTTTCTCCAACTGCTCCCGAATAAAACGAACAGCAGCATCCAGATAAGGCCGCTGACTAGGCAAAAAGTGACCACCAGGATGCCAAATAACAAGCCCCTCCTTCTCCGGCTGACCCTGACAAGCATCAATCAAAGCGCGACTCCTCCCCTCATCAACAACCGCATCCAACGAGCCCAAAACATGCAAAATCGGCGTCTGGATAGGAGGATTATCATAAAAGCCACGATACCGCGGCCCCGGAGCCCGAAACCCACTATAACAAAGCGCAAACTTCAACGGCGGATGTCTAAACCCAGTTGCCTCATCAAAGGCGCTGGGGAAAGACATACCGGCCGCACCCTCCGAGTCATCCTTCGCGAATTGCGCAAAGACTTCTTTCCGCCCCGGCTCAAGTAGACCGGCCACCATTCCCGCCAGCGCGGCACCCTGCGAGAACCCGATTACGCCATCGAAGGGCCCTTCGTCGGTGAGGACCTTTGCGACTGCACTCAGACCTTCCTCAATGCCGGTGTAGAGGGGTGGGTTGGCGCTGTTTGAGCGCCGCCACCAGCCGTATGCTTCGATGTCGTCGTCTGGGATGCCGGTGTCGGAGGGCTCGTAGCCTGGGATGTCGCTGGGTCGGAGACGTAGTGGGGCGGTTGGATAGCTGGCGGTCACTTCGTGTAGGGGGAAGGCTTTTTGGATATGTTTTGTTAGGGCGCGGCTTTTGGCGTGGAAGAGGGAGCCGGATTGTGTGTAGCCGTGCAGCATGAGGAGCTTGAGCGGTTGGCGCGCTGAGCTGGATGGGTTGGGTGCCATGGTGGTCGAGTAAGGAATTGGACGTCTCTATTTTTTTGAGAGAGAAATGAAAAAGAAGAAGAAGAAGAAAAAAGGGAAACGAAGGGTGAGCAGCAGACAGAGAAACGCAAATCGCAAAGCGCAGGCAAGAGATAGGAAGTCGGAGTCTGGACTTGGAGCTTGGGACTCGGAGCCCTAGCCTTAGCCCCATTTAATAAACACTCAGCCCAACTTTGTCTCATCAAGATACATTCAACCTTGGAATATACTACCATCCCCCAACATGGCTATCGACCTCGCAGCAGTAGCTGCAAAAATGCAAGCTCTGATTGAGTATGTTCTTCTCAATCTCTACCTCTACCTCTACCTCTCCGCTATGATAATCTTACCCCTCCACCCCTCCACCCATTCCAACCACCACCCACCAGGTAAAATGACAACGGAAACCTGGGAAGCAAAGAAAATTAATCAAAAACAACAGAGCATTCGAAGCCCACCCAGACAACCAGCCCCCAACCCCCAACCCAACCATCTTCTTCACTTACGACTTCATCCGCAACACCTACAACCAGCTCAAAGCCATCGACGCCGCCAAGTACGCCGCCGGCGACGGAGCCGCCAAAGAGGCCGTCACAGAAGTGGTCGGGCGCAACAATTTTTCCAACGTTCTCATCAGCGATACCAGCGGTAAAATGTCTGTCATGATGGGAGGTGGCCCCGGGTCCGCACCTCCCAACTTCGGACCTGAGGTCAAGGCCAAGGCTGAAGAGCTGGTTGCTACCGCTACCGCTTGAGACTTCGGGGCGCTCAATTTCAAGTCAAGTTGGCTTTGTTATACTTGAGACGATACCTTCCATCGCCGAGTCATATATTGCAAGCTACTACTTTGGAAAGATCCCGATCATCACGACATGAGACGGATCTATGAACTTTCTTCTTCTTTTTTCTTCGGACCTTTTTTAACGCTTCTTTATATCCGGTCATTTGGTTTCATCCAACTCATTCTTTTATTGATATGACTCCCCTTTTTATTTTTCGCTGTACGACCACAATCAAAATGAATATGAAAATACCCAATCTCAATACCATTCAAGTTGCCAATGACCTCACCATCACATACGAGTAGCTCTACTACTAGTATACTCATAACTAAGATCATCCCAATTCTCTTCGTCTCAAAAAAAATAAAATAAACTCCTCCAGGCCAATATGCAATATACACCATGCATCCTCGACACCCATATACTGATACATTTACAGTAAAAAAAAATAGCCCCAACCACCAAACCCATGCTCCCTCAAAGATGGTGGGAATGTAAACACGACCCATCTCCATCAAATATGACATCATTGTCAATCCGTTCCTGGGCATGATGATCATACATACACACGGAGCTGTAGTCGCGCTGCCAATGCGCTGTTACGTAGCCCCCCTCGTGTAGTGGGGAACACGACGGGAACGCACGTCCACGGGGGTGGGGTGGGGAGGCGAATATGCTTTGGGTTTAGTAGCAGGTGGATTTGGATTTGCGGTAGATGGATGCGTAGGATGAATGTGGAATGGCAGTGAGGGTGCTGGATTGAACTTGGACTTGAATTTGGCGTGGTGGATTGGATTGGATTGGATTGGATGTAGAACAAAGAGACTATTCCGTAGTACGGGGTACAGACCGGGGTGCACAGCCCTATACAGAATATTCAAGCTCAAGCTCAAGTCTCGTGCAATACTACCTTGGAGGGTTAATGAGTACACACAGAACGCACTTCGGTTGTTGGATACCCCCGACGAATAATTTGCTAGAGTGCAGTTGGGACCTTTTTATCTTCCGATAGTATGAAGGCGACAGGATGCTGCCTCGCTCTGGACGATATCTACAGGTTTACCCTACTCTACGTAATCTAGAAGAGATCGAGGATCTCTAGATCGAGTATCAACAACTCAAATTGAGCAGAGAACCCATTTACATGAGGTGCAAGTACAGGAACAAAACAGAAAGCAGAAAAGACAAAAACAAAATAGGCCCAAGCAAAAGCCATGGTGCCTTTTATGTCAGATATCCGGAACTCCCTGAGCTAGATGCTGCAAGTTGCTTTTTTTTGGTGGATTGTCGAATGCTTTTTGGGTTGGATGTGGCCATCCATTGTGATAAGGGGGGAGATAGGGCGAGTCATTCCATCTTCTATCTGTCATCAATCGCAATGAAAACAAGCAAAAACGAAAAAGAAAGAGAGAAAAAGCCGCTGTGTGATTATTTTAAATCATCAACAGAGTGAAAAATGTAGGAAGCAAATACTTGACGAAAGAGAGACGGGTGTTCCAGAACGTCACATTTCAATTGTTTTTTGGTTTTCAGGGAAGATAAAAAAAGTGGTATGGATCGTAATCATATCATTTTGCGCGTCTTCCATTCTGAAATCGATAAGTCCTCCTCCTCCCAGCTAGCAGCCATCTCCAAAACTTTCGAACCGAAGACAAACGTAGTCGGGAGGAGGAATCGAAATCAAATCAAATCAGAACGAAAGGCGTGTCATCCCGTGAAAAGAAGGCGGATTATAGGAGAGGGATAAGAGAGAGAGAGAGGAAGAAGAGGGTAAAAGGGTAATTGTTGTATGTGACATTTTGAAAAGCCGGCGGTTCTCCGTTTAATAACCGAACCCCGTAGAGGTTAGAGTGGTATTTTCATCCCAAGTTGCTCCATGCTATTTCCTCTGCGTTTCAACAAGACAATAAAAAAGAAATTTCATTTGCGCGTCTCGTTTACTTGCGGCGGAAAGAGCAGCCCTCAGTCAGACGGGCCTTGCCACCGGTGGGCTGGCACAGGACGGTCGAGCAGCCGGCGCAGATGACGACGGTCTGGGCGTGAGAGAAGACAGTGGTGATGGTGAAGCAGCCGGGGCACTTGACGTCCATGAAGAAGGAGCGGGGCTGGGGCACAAGGGTCTAGATGGGGGGAAAGATCCCGGTCAGCATTCCGGTCCATGTTGGGATTCAATATTCAAGATCCATCGTCATATATCATATAAGATATATTTCCTCCTCTTGCTCTCCAAGTTGTCGGTGGTTTCAATGTATCGAAAGGGTTGATGATGCGGGAAGGGTCTCGTGTCCACCTTCCTTCCGGTCCACATCCATATCCACCACCACAACTTCGAGACTTTCTTGATTTCCTTCCACTTTTCATTCGATGTTCGGAGGTGTTGAGCGTACCTTAAGCTTGTGCTTGCGGGCCTCAGCCTGAGGCGTGGGGTTGAGGAGGTCGATCGCGAGAACCTGGAAGATAAGTCGTCAGCAAGGGAGATTTTTGACGATAGGTTGTGGTTGTGTATTTTCGACGCCTGGTGTAGGCCACGGTGCGTGATTCATGTCGAGTCGGATGGGAGGGGAGGATAAGGGCGATGCGGTAGCAGGGCGAGAGCTTACCATCTTGACGGATTATGATCAACGAGGGGGTTGATGAATGGCGCTGATGGCGATGACCTTGTGTGTCGAATTCGATTGTAGCGGGAATGGGTTTGAAGGGATTTGTCTCGGGGGGGGGGGGCGGCCGCGGGTTCTCCTAGGGTTTGTGCCCTCGCTTGACTGCCTAAATGGGGCAGGCGCGAGGGGGTGCTTCCGCCAATCACACCGCCTTGTTGCTTGGATGACTCACCGCCCATGAAAGGTCCCTAAGGTTATCCGTGGTTCTGCCAGAATAATCAGGAAGGCAGTCACTCGATGTCTTCTTACTTTAGTTATACATACTCCGATACTCCATACTTCACGCATAACACATTACTCTCATATTCTATCACACGGAACTACCGGTGCTGAAAAAATAACAAACTTATGTACTGGCTGAAATCAAATCATTAGGTCCCGCCCACATTATTCCATTTGGCCCTTCACTTTCCCCAAGCAACCAATTCAACTCAACTCAAATTACCGATCATTCTCGATCCGTCCCCACACCTCTTCACTTGTCGCTGAGCTTCGCTTTCGGTCCGTGGGGTTCGAGGTTGAACTGTTCTATCACCCACGAACCGGACACTCTCGCCACTCACCCCACTCTATTGCGCCTTCTTCGATGTGCTCTCCAGTTCGGCCTTGGAAGCAGTGACGTCCTTGCGCTCGGTCTCCTCCACATAAGGATACTTGATGGTCAAGCACCAGATATCGATATAGTCACAGATGGTAGTAATGACGTCAAACTGGGAAAAGGATGTCAGCAAGAAGCTCTCATCGATCACAGCCCAGAACAAAGGGGGGGGGAGGACATACCACAAAGCTTCCGTAAATACCAACGGCCAGACCAAGGCACACAAAAACAAACGCAACCGGTCTAACACCATGACCCAGCACGGGCGACCAGAGACCCAATAAGGGACCAGCGCTATCGATCACACCCAGAGCGAGCGGGTACAGCAGAGGGTTGTGATACGGGAAACCCGACTGCACAAGGTGACCAACAATCATCCGGCCGACGGAGTAAGCATTAACCAAACCGACAAACAAGCCGAACGGAATAGTGTAGTTCTCCAAAATGGCAGGTTGCAGGTACAAGTAAGCCGGGACGAGAGTCCAGATCGCCACCAGAGGAAGCAAACCGTAAAGCGGCGCAATGGGGTCCTGGCCACGCTCACGGCGCACATGCATAACGTGCAGGATACTCGAGCCCGTGGCGAAGAAGAGCATCAATGCACCGTACACCAGGTACCACTGCGTGAAGGGCATGTCGTATACGGACTGTGTGATGAAGCTTGGCTTGGAAACGCCAATGGTTTCCAGCATGCCCTGGTGCCAGAAGCTACCGCCGCCCATGTAGGCTGTCAAAGCGTAGACGGTGCAGAGGGTGAGAACTCCCTCGACGGGGCCGGAAACAACGCCCAGCGTGAGAACTTGGGTATAGTACTCATCCCAGGTTTGGACGTAGAAGGTCATAGTAGCTGCTGGGGTTAGACTCTGGACTACCTGCAGCGCAGCTTTGACTGGGTGGGTAAATACTTACATCCAAATAGACTCAAGAATGTCATCCAGGATTGGCCGAGGTTCATCGCGGCTGCGAAGATCAGAACACCTAACCCGGTGTTGCATGCATCGACACCTAGACTCGGTTAGATTGATCAGATTGTTCTTGTTCTTCCTTCCATTCTGCTCGCCGTAGAACAACATACTGTGATCGAAAAGCTCTCCAAGGGGACCACTCTGTTTCGTCCTCCGTCTATCCAAAGTTCAGCAACCATCCCAGTCCGATTCGGGGGGAGGGTAAAAAAAACTTACGCCTGCATGCCATCGACAGCATCAAAAGTCTGATACAGAAACAGACCCAGCGCACAACTGGCATAGACCCACGGCGGACAGTCCTGGTCCAAATTGGGGTTATACCACATCACAGTGATGAAATTAATGACCACGAACATGAAACCAGTCAGGGTGATCTACCAAGAGGAATAAGTTAGCACCAATATCATTTGCGCAGCGAGGGTCCAAAGCTTCACCAGCTCCTCCTCGGGTTATGAAAGGGTATCAATCGCATTGCGCGTACTTACAGCATTGGGACTATATGCGCGCAAGGAAAAATCCAGAAAGGCTCGTTAGTCACAGTTCCGCAAATTATAGTAAAGCAGCACATCTCATCTCATCTCATCCCATTTCCCCAGTTCCCAGAACTCAGGGAATAGAAGAGGTAGAATAGCAAAAGGAAAGCTCCACTCCAGCAAGAAACCATCCGCGAAGCTCTGCCAAGCTTGCCAATGGAACTTCTGTCCACGCCGACAAGCTTCCAGGGCTTCTCCGCAGATCTCGCCAGAGCTCAAAGCAAAGCAACGCAAAGTAAAGCAAGCTGGGTTGAAAAAACTCACGCCATGCCCATAGGGAAGCACCCGATCACGCATTTGTTATAGAACGGCTTTAGAATGTACCGACTAACGAGGGAGTGGTCGACACCTGCATAGCGGTAGTTGCGCAGGTTTGGGAGGTGGTGTTGGCGAATGTACACCATGCTTGATGTTGTGTTTGGTCTTGTCTCGACCGTGAAAGGAAATATCCTGGGGGTTGCGATTCTCGTAACGTTTGTGGTAGGCTTGTTGGTCTTTGTTTTGTTTTGTCCGGTTTTTTTTTTTTCACCGCATGGATTTGCTGGGGTTGGAGTGGAGACGTTGCGGTTCGGCGGTGTTGACGCGCGTGAAGGGAAGGGCGACGTGGTGTTTTTGATTCGGGAGGGAGGGTCGCTGGATCGTAGGACTGTAGAACGGAGGAGGAGAAGAGGGAGGACAAAGGGTCAAATAGTCGTTACTCGTGGAAAGGGTCAACGCTCGAGAGAAAAGGAAAAGGGTAAAACAAATTAAACGGGCCCCGCTGGGGGACGGCGCGAAGACCGGGTGGAAAAAGGGAAAAAAAGAATGGGTCCTGGCGAGGAAGATCGGCGCGCTTCTTCAGTGGCAACTGGTGATGCTGGGCATACAACATAGGTGATACTTGGAATACATACCCTGTTGCCTAGTTCACCTTCTACTTCTACATCTACATCTACTGTACGAATATTCCACAGTTGCATGTTGCTACTCACATATCTACAAGGTTCAAGAATGACAGACCTACCAATCTATGGAGTTTACGAGTACTCCGTGACTTTTCCCAATTCACCAGTTCGCGGCCCACGTGCAGCATCGCCGTGTCGAGATGACCTCGGAGCGACGCCAATGAAAAGCATCACAGGAAAGGGATCGGCCATGCAAGAAGTGGGGGAATACCCGAGGCCCCTCAAATCGGTTAGTTTCAGGGACGGTGAGTCCCGAAGCGCTGGTCATGATGCAAAAATGATTTGCAATTTGGAACTAGTACTGAGAATGGGAAATACTAGCATGCGCCATCCTAGGATTCCTAGATACATGATACAGAACTAATCGGTGGATCAAGATCCACCTACCTAGCGTAAAAGTATACTTGGCCCTCTCTGGGGTACGAGTAGGGCTGGCGGGTTTTCAGAAACCCCCCTTCAACGATCCACGCATCTCTGCCTGCAACACATGCCTCCTGCAGCCAGACTGATACGGAATAGCCTCTGCGGTGGAAGCGGGGTGGAGTTGGGCTCCCGCTTGTCTCCTCCACCTCTGGACCTTTAACCGACAGGGCTCCACGGCATCGGGACGAGAATCCGGCTTTGCATCGACTGGATGAGGGGAACGGTCTTGTGGACTGTCTCGGCCCACCCTTCAACGCCCCACGACTGCTCACGGCGGATCTTGCGCTCTTCCAAGTTGGCATATTGCCACAGATGGTGTACCGTGTTGAGGTCACCGATCTGGACGAACCACGCGCCCACGCCTTCCATCACCTCCCGACGCGCTGTGAGTCCCCGACGCCAGTGGGTCTCCCATTCCAAAAGGTTGCCCGGGTGCAGCGTGTACGACCGGAGCTCAAACAGTCCTCCCAACCGGCGTGGAGGGGTTGTCGGCCAGAATGAGAACTCCTGCATCAGTGACGTCTTTTTGCTCTTGATCAAACTCTTGAGTTTGCGGTCAAACTCGGGGAATTCAGGGTGCTCTGAGATATTGTGCAGAGAAGCATGATACCCTTCGTAGCGCTGGTATTCCCAAATGTGGACTATTTGAAACCTCCGGAGTTAGTCACGGCCAAAACATAATACAATCTCATCGAATCATATGAGGAAGGAGCCAGGTGGTAGGGAATTTACCGAAGGTGTCGTTATCGCCGACCTGTGTTCGCCAGCTGCCCACCAAGTTGACCCTATTCTCCTCGGTGCCAGCCATGCGGGGGTACCACTCGCCCACCAACTCCACGTACTCGTCGACCTTGTCGGGCTTGACATCGTGGAAGACAATCGAATGAACGTACTTGCCACGGGCAAGTACCTGCGAGAAGGAGCGCTCGATATCCTGATCAAAGTGCTGACCTTCCTTGGTACCGTAGATGAGCGAGGACAGCGGCCCACGTTTGTTATTGGGGTCGGCCTGATGTTCATCTCCTAAAAAACGATGTGTTGAAAGTGAGCCGAGTGCCTTGTAATCCAGAGCTTCGGCCGCATCAAAAGCAGGATGAATTCGATCATCGAAACTACTCGCATTGCTCACACGCGGAGCAGTGGGAGCAGACTCACGGGGAAGGGGAGAACTAATAGAAGCTTCGACAGACTGACTCTCTTGCTGCTCCTTTCTCTTGCGAGCCTGTTCGAGGTTCTCGCGGAACTCTTTCTGCCGCCTATTGAATTCCTCGGCCGAACTGGACGTCACGTCTCGGATGGAAGGGGCGCGGCGGAAGGCCACGGCGGACGAGCTGAAGGGCCGCGCCAGGGATGTCGCCGAGCGGAGGAAACGGGGGGCCAACATGATTGTGGCTCAGGCTCGGATTGGGGGGATGTGGGTTGGGAGGGACGAATTTCACAAACAATCAAAACAAAGGAAGGACACGTTGGAGTCGTCCACAGGTGGTAGAGGAAGGGATGAAGTGGCGATCACGGAGTAAAGGGGGAAGGAAAGGACCGTGTCAAGTGATGGTGGGAGGAGGAGTAAGAGAAGTAGTAATGGGGGAGAGAGGAGAGGTGGAAAGGTAGAAGTGGAATCAGGAGGAAATCAAATAAGAAGAGGGGAAGACAGGGATTAGCGGAGGTTGAGGAAGTGCGAGGACAAGCTGGAAGGGGGACACGCGAGGATGTTTCCCCAGAGTGCGTGCACCAAGGGGAATCCGGGGGCAGACCAGGTTACAAGCAAGTAAACTGATGCAAGTGGGGAGGCAATTACGCTATCGTAGTGCGTCGCTGAAGAAGCTCCACGCTGGTGATAGGCGAATTAAAAGGATTTTAGAGGTCGGAGAGGTCTGAGAGGTCCAGCGATGGGAGGAGTGCGGGGAAGGTAAGCTTGACCTAAACCCGCGATGGAACTATCCAATGATGAATGATGCCTTGCTGACTAGCAGTATTCACCACGGAGTGTGCATATAGTAGTCTGGTACTCAGTAGCTTGTAATCATTGCCTAGACTCTTCTCTACAGGTACTCCCTTGCGGTCATCGGCGATTTACCGGTTCTCTGTACTCCGTCCTCGGATGATCGTCGCAGCTGGAGCAAGTCTTGCCATCATGACGATGCTTACGATGTACTTACTCCAGTTTAACTCCACAATTAAGAAACCGCCGGAACCAGGCTAGTCGCATTGGTCGGCTATCTGCGGTAATGTGGGCAGCCCAGTGTGAGCTCGAGCTGTAGTGTGTATGAGACTAACTATGGAGAGTTTATATTTTTGAAAATATAGAATAATCATGGCCGATACGATTGTAGATACATAGATACTATATCATCCCATGCTACCCATTGTATGTACTGTTTGTGTATGATACCATGACGTCGATACCCGTGTCCAGACCCCCCTCACCGCCCGGCAGATCGATCGATCATCCCACCAAGTCTTCCCATCCGACCTCAGCCAGTAAGTAAGCTAACTGCTCGTTCAATCAGCCCGTCGCCATGACCGACTCTCTCAATCCTCCTCTCTCCTATGAGGCTTCGGCCACTACTACCCATCGCCATGAGGCCGATTCCCTCCCTTCCGAGGTGGTTGTCTGCCTGAAGAACTCCCGCTTCGTACGGTCCCCCAAATTCCACTGCTACTAGTATCCATGTATAGTGGCCACGAACTAATCCTACTCAGCTTCATCTGGCAACATGCGATAACCTCACCCCTCACATCTCCCTGATGTCCTATACATATCTCCCCTCAACCCCCTACGACCCGTACCCAACAATCATCATGACCACGAACCCCGCATCGCGAAAGACGAACCACCTCCTCTCAAACCCACGCCTCTCCCTCCTCGTCCACGACTGGGTCTCACACCGCCCACCGACCCGGGCTCCGAATCCCGATGGTCGTGAGGGCTCTCCCCACCCGCAGCGAGCCGTTCGTCGCTCGCCAGTCTACTCCTCAATCTAAACACGAGCGCATTGTCCAGCATCTCCACCACCATCTGCGGCGAGGCCCGTTTCTTGGAACCTGGCTCTGACGAAGAGAAGTGGTGCAAGGAGAGACATCTGGAAAATAATACTTTTGAAGAGGAGGAGATTACCTTTGGTCAGCAGCAGCGTGGGGATCCCAGTCAGAGACGCCCGAGTATGTCGATTGATAGCGATGTGCGTGTGGTGACGGTGCAAGTGCGTGAGGGCCGGATTGCTGATTGGAAGGGTGGAGTGAGGGATTGGGTTTTGCTTCCTCGGGAACAGGAGCAGGCTGGTCTCGTCAATGGTGTATAATCGGATCGGGATTGGAATCGGAATCGGAATCATGGCTGTGCCATTCTGGGATTACTTTCAAGTTTCTAGTAGATTTCAATTATAAGATGCAATGTTTAGGTTGTAAATTCGATTTAATGTTGGTTCATTTTCAAGTGGTTCTATTTCAAGTTATTCATTCAATTTGATGCTAGTAATACCTATTAGTAGTAGTATAGCCTGTGGATGGCCATGTCGAATACCATTGCCACAGCCTTCAAGTTGTTTTAATCAATATACAGTATTGCTCCGGTATTTTTATAGCTATCAAGGTTTGTACTGGTATTACTATCTTTGTATGCCCTCCGAGGTCACTCTGGGGTATTCGAATCCAAAGTGCCCAGGTGCGGTAGAACTTTAGTAGTTAATATATAATTTGCTACTAGTAGCACCCGGAATGAGAAACTGTAGAGAACAGCCCAATTGAAGTACTAGTATTACTACGAGTACTGAACATTGAAGTCCACAGACCATCAATTGAGACCAATGAGCTCCAAGTAGGTATGCATATCTCATACTAATTAACAGCACTTAAGCTCCACAGAGCTACCAGGTATTCCCGGGGCCCGATCGCACCCGGCCAAAACTATCTTATCGGGCGGAGGCCGGAGCTCCCAGCTTCTCCGCAACCATTGACTGCATAACTCCTCGGAAAAGACCTCACACCCTAGCCAGCAATCAACCAGAGCTGAAAACCACTGGCACTCACACCTATGGAATAAACCAACTAGAAGACGCCCTCCAAACCACCAAAATGAGACTCGCCCACCTCCACCTCCCAAGCACAACGCCCTTCGCCAGGGTCTCCGCAATCCAACAAGCCCTCACAACGCGCTTCCTAACGCACAAAAAACTATCCTCACCGGGCTCAATCTCCTCCCAAGAAACCCTCCAGCCATGCGCGAACGACCTCGCAAAAAAGGCAACCCCTCCCCCACCAGATCCAACAATCATCACCTTCTCTCCAAATCCAGTCTACACAACCGGCCGCCGCGACCTCCCACCTTCAAATACGACGTGCAGCCAACCGCCCGATCTCAAGAATCTCTCCCTACCCAGTGCGCTGGAACCAATTCGTTCGATTCTCTCGCTGGGTCCGGATGGTCAGCCTCCAAGGGCGGAGTATCATCCCACCCTCCGCGGTGGTCAGACTACATACCATGGACCGGGCCAAATGGTCGCATATACGATTCTGGATCTGAAACGACTCGGTCTAACGCCGAGATGTCACATCCGCGTATTAGAGAACAGTGTAATTGATCTGTTAAAACGGTACGGCGTGAATGGGTTCGTGACAGAGGACCCCGGCGTGTGGGTGTCGAAGAACAGCAACAGCAGCGGCAGCGGCAGCACTAATTCCGCGGCGAGAAAAATCACAGCCGTGGGCGTCCACTTACGGCGAAATATCAGCAGTTTTGGCATCGGGTTGAATGTTACGGAGGAGCCTATGTGGTTTTTTAAGCAGATTGTTGCGTGTGGGCTTGAAGGGAAGGAAGCGACTAGTCTCGAGGGTGTTGGTGTTACGGGTGTGAGTGTTGATGAGGTTGCGCAGGGGTTCGTGGAGGGGTTTGTTAGTAGGGTTAATGCGGATTTTACTTGTGGGGAGGGTGCGTCGGGTGAGAAGATTAAGGAGGTTTATATGGTTAATGAGGAGGATCTTTTGAGAGAGGTCAATTACTGACTAGTGCCAGTGGCAAATACACTGGCAGTACTAGGAGTTTGTTCCGAGTCGGCTTCTGTAATCTATTTGACATCAAAAGTGTATCATTTACGAGGAGTCTATGGATCCATCACCGCGCTTTACATATTATAATTGATTTAGCCATACTACTACTTAAAGACGATTCGGTTGAGGGTATTATTATTGGCTATATAAGAAAAGAGTAGAGCCAACCTCGCTGAAATGCTTCCACAAGAGGCGGAGCCATGCAAAAGACCGGATGGGGCGGGTGCCAAGCCATTCCCAGTCAGGTATAAGAAGTATAAGCGTGTCGCAAGTCAGAGAAATGTCAACATCGATGCAAAGGGGAATCAAGGAACATATAAAAAGAGACAGGGAGAGAAAGAAGGAGCGGTCGATCTCGCGAGATGAAACCACTAAGAACTGAAGATAAAGCGCATGCCTCATTCACGCACCACAAAGACAGGGTGGTCTTCCATTCGAAAGTTGTCATGGATGAGCATGTATACCTGGAGGAGGCGGGGGGGAGGGAAAGCTGGAGGAGGGAAAATGGGGTTGATGCTAGATCAGAGGATCACGCAAGACGAACCGGATCCCTTAGACCCGGTAGGCTTAACATCCAGCGCAACCTTGGCGGCTTCGTAGAAGCTTTCCCTGATGCCGCGGTTCTGAACAGCAGAGCATTCTAGAATAGGGTGTTAGTGATGCTCTGCGATTTCCATGGCTTCGATATGATGGACTGGAGCAAAGCATACCCAAGTACTTAACAGCGCCAATCTCCTTAGCCTTTGCCAGACCCTGATCGAAAGAGATCGCCCCTGGATTGTCGTTCTCTTCGTCGTCCTTGCGCAGATCGCACTTGAGGGCCGTGAGAACTACCCGGACGCCGGGACAGTTCTCATTGATCTCTGCGATCCACTTGGACCCGACGTTCTCGAAGGAGTCGGGGCTGTCGACCTGCACCCGGTTGTCAGTATCCTATTACGGCCGCGCAGTTCAATTGCCATCCACCAAAGTTCACTAGCACTCACACTGAAGCAGAGCATCAGGACATGCGTGTCCTCGTATGACAGTGCGCGCAAACGGTCGAATTCCTCCTGACCGGCGGTATCCCAAAGCGAAAGTTCCATATGTACATTGTCGACGAAGATATCTGGTAGGCGCATTAGTCCCGTGTTTGTGGAGAGCGCGCTGGTAAATCGAGGGTCATACCGTGAACGTAGTTTTCTAGATTGAATTCATTAGCGACATGTGGTTTTCTTTTCAATGTTCGGGCAAGCGCGTACCAAAGACGGTCGGTTCACTGTGTAGTAGTACAGGTGCTGGTGTCAGTACTCGTGACCAGAGCAGAACAATTGAGTTGATCGGGGTAGACCTTACTAGACCGTCGGGAAGAATCTATAATGTTGAAAAGGAGTTAGCTGTCGTTCATTCAATACACCCGTATACACCTCCACCTCCACCTGTTAACTCCGGAGGGGAAGCTCGGGGAGGGGGGTGAGGGGGCTGGGAGATGGGAGATGGGGAAGTTGCGCACCCTCTTGTGAACACGTTCAGGGCCGAAGTTTTGCCACAGGCACCGTCGCCACTATAAAGAGAGCAAGTTAGAGGACCCGAGTCGAAGGTGAGGGGTTGCCAGGGTGGTTCAAACTGACAGCAGCACCATCTTGCGCTGGACAACCTTCTGACGGCCGCATAGCTCCATTGTGAATCAGGGTAAAGGGATCGGGGAGAGGATTGGAAAGTCGAAGGAGAGGTAGTAGGATCAACAATCCAATAGACACGCGATGTTTCTTTGAGTGCAAGCAACAGGGGAGCGAGGAATGCGGTTGGAGGAGGTGATCGGGGAGGATTCCAGCACTGCCCGGAGTCGATGACATCGCACCCTGAAAGTAAAAGGGGATCGGCGAATAAGGTACCTTTTCCCCCTGCTGGTCCACTCGGCTCGGCTGCAAAGCCCTCTCTACTCTGACCTGCTCGCTTGGAGCGCTGCGCCGGATGCCTAGTATAGTATAGGCAGTGCTATTCTCAGGGTGGGTTCATTCGAGATCGCTGCAGTAGTGGTTGCGCTCATTGTTCTGCGGCTGGGCAAGGGGACACACTGGTTGTATTTGCAACTTGCTGCCGTGTCAGGAGACGAGGGGGAGAGGGGGGAGGGGGAGAGGGGTGATCCATTGATGTATTTCCAGGAGATGTCAATGGGTGATAGAGAGTATTATAGAAATGTAGTATATAGATTGTAAGACCGGGGACAACCATGTTGTTTACTATGGACAGTTTGACGGGGCGGGGCGGGGAAGACAAGCACAAGCACAACTCCGGAGCCTCGCAGCTCAAAGCTTCTCCAACTTCCACCACATCCCCCCACGACACCCACACCACCCACCCTATCCTGCTTTCAGATACTCCCTGATTCCCATACGTGATACACCTCACTTTCGATATCGTATCCTCCACTTTATTACTCACGCCAAAATGTCCGACGACGACGATTTCATGCAGGATTCCGGGGACGAAGAGTGAGACCCCTTCGCCCCGATCTCCTGGCCCAACTGACACTTCTCCTCCCAGTTATGATTTTGAATACGAAGACGACGATGACGACGAGGCGGGGGATATCGGAATCGAAAACAAATACTACAATGCGAAACAACTCAAGGTCGATAACCCGGAAGAGGCGGTCGATGAGTTCTTAGGCGTACCGGCATTAGAACAAGACAAAAGCGACTGGTTCGTGAGAAATCTTAACGAGTGACGGAATCGGCTCTGTACTGACATCTCTCACAGGGGTTTCAAAGGATTGAAACAGGCCATCAAGTTGGAATTCAAACTAGGACGATACAGCGATGCGGTTGAACACTACCGGGAACTCCTCACCTACGTCAAGTCCGCCGTCACCCGCAATTACTCCGAGAAATCCATCAATAATATGCTCGACTATATCGAAAAGGGATCCGATGACGCCCAGGCTTACCAGTGCATGGAGGAGTTCTACTCCTTGACCCTCGACTCCTTCCAGAATACCAACAACGAACGACTGTGGCTCAAGACGAACATTAAATTGGCCCGATTATGGCTGGAGCGCAAGGAATTCTCACAACTGAGCAAGAAGGTCCGAGATCTGCATCGGGCGTGCCAGCGTGAGGATGGATCAGATGATACAAGCAAGGGAACATACTTGCTCGAACTCTTTGCACTCGAGATTCAGATGTACGCTGAGATGAAGAATAATAAACGCCTCAAGGCCCTATACCAGCGGGCGCTGCGAGTGCGATCGGCCGTACCTCACCCAAAGATCATGGGTATCATCCGGGAATGCGGAGGCAAGATGCACATGAGCGAAGAGAACTGGGAGGAAGCGCAAAGCGACTTCTTCGAATCATTCCGAAACTACGACGAGGCGGGGTCCATGCAACGGATCCAAGTCCTAAAATACCTAGTGCTCACGACGATGCTAATGAAATCTGACATCAACCCATTCGATTCGCAAGAAACCAAACCTTACAAGAACGACCCCCGCATATCGGCCATGACCGACCTGGTGGACGCCTTTCAGCGTGATGATATCCACGCATACGAAGCTGTTCTCAGTCAGCATCCCGACGTGCTGGCCGACCCCTTCATTGCCGAGAACATCGACGAGGTCAGCCGCAACATGCGGACCAAGGCTGTGCTCAAGCTGATCGCCCCATACACCCGCTTCTCCCTACAGTTTATCTCCAAGCATATCAAGATCGCCGTACCAGAGGTGCTGGAGATCCTAAGCTTCCTCATCTTGGATAAGAAGCTCGACGCAAAGATCGACCAGGAGAACGGAATCGTGACAGTGGCAAGTCCTACCGATACCGAGCGTCTCCGTGCGCTGGAAGAATGGAGTTCCTCGATCAAAAGCCTCTGGCAGACCACCCTTAACGGTGAGGGTCTCCGACCCGACGACACCTCCCATGGCGGTGGCGCGGGCCCCATGTTTCAAGGCTTTGGCGACGAGGCCTCCTACCGCGCTATGAGCTCGCGCCAACGGAGAGAGCGAAAGGGATTTGGTGGCAAATTGGCCGTGGCATAAAGTTGCGGTCGAAACCTACCTGTCAGATTTTCCACACGGGGTAGGATTGTCCTGGACTAGGTCTAGATGTCCGGTCCAGTCCAGGACCCAATGATATCTGTACCTCCCTTTGAACACAAACACAACCCGAACGGTCCGCGCGTGGTACCCTGGTACCTGCGGATGTGTATACTTGAGCCGCCTGGCGCCGGATGAGATCCACGTGGGGGAAAAGGGGGGAAAGAGATAGCAATCTCACACCGAGTTTTCGCTGCAGCGGCCACAGCAACGGGTCCTGACAGTGGAAGTGGAGCGGTCTAAAGGACGGGGGAAGAGGCGTAGGAAGCAATTCGACGAAGCCCCGCAATTTAGAGTTGCTCTGACATAAGACGCTAAAATTTGATGATAAGATGAATTGGACGAGCTTTTTTCATTCAGTAGGACGGCGTATTTATGGTATTCCAATGGTTTTAGTGCCCGAATGTCCAAAAGTGACTCCCCTAACCGGTTAATACCTAGTGTCCGTCGGGCCCGGTACGAAGTATTGTACATCTACACTAAGTATTAGTAGGTCCACTGGCGGGTGATAGATGTACATAAGTACTCGTACACGTATAGACTAGTTAGTGGTACTGCTAGTTGGTACTTGTTTACTTCGGGAACCAACCGAGAGGGGACAGCCAGTGGACGCAGAGGCCGAAGTACGGAGGACGAGTCTCGACATCCTGGGGGAGGGATGTACTGATATTTCTAGAATCCTTCATCAAAGGTCCCAGTCCCACCATGTGGCATTCCTTTAGTACGAGTAGGTACTTCTGATACTCCATGCTTCTCGTCCGTCCTTTGTACAAACCTAACAGCCGGGTCAACACGAGGCCCAATCAGCCATGGCTTGGATCCTGGAATTTCATGGCCGTTTATCCGACCAGCTCTCTCGATTCCTATTGACTAGAGGGTCAGAATGGAAGCGATACCGGCTACACGCATGCATCGCATCACATCATGCATCGTGTATCGCGCATCGTGCCCCAAAGAACCCACCAGAAGACACAGCATGTGAACGGCTTATCGACAACGCAGCACAACACAGTACAGCACAGCACACACAGACATCATCCAGCATCGACCGAGGGAATGGAACCAGGAGCCCGGAGTCAGAGCTGGAGCTAGTAGCCCGATGATACCATCCAGTGGGGGTGACGGCGGATCCGCACGCACCTTGTACTCCGTACGATACGATATTCCATCCTCGTACCCCGTACATTTTTTTTCTCTTTCGATTTGACGATTTCTCGCAATCCATTTCTCACGATGGGAATGGAAGTCTACGGATATGCAATATGATGTGACTCGGGCTCTGGTTTGAACCAGAGTCAATTTCAAACACCGAGCACATGAGGGGGGGTAGGGAGGAGACACACATTTGCGCTGGCGATCAGTGCGCTAGACAGACTTCAAGGGCCCAGATCGCAGAACCCATGATCTTAACAGAGGGCGAATAACCAAACCACCCCCAACCAACAACTGACATTCCAGCAATCACCAAGCTGGTGCTAATGCCAATGGTCAATGCCAGAGCCCCTGCTCCTGCTCCGCCCATGCCCCCCCATGCTCCCATGGTGCCGGTGCCTGTCCTTCTGTTTAGGCTTGTGCTTGTGCTTCTGCTGCTGGGGCCAAACTGACCGCACGTCCCTAGGCGGGATTACGATCCCCAATTCGAAACCTCTCCTCTCCCCTCCTCTCGGCCTATCATTGGCCGCGGTGGAGTCGGGTGACGGGGGAAACTCAGCGAGAAGTTTATTGAGCTTGAGGGGAGAACTGGTATGATTCATGTTTATGGGGGCTTTGGGGCCTTTGGGGGATAGCTCGATTTTTTTTTTCCCGGGGGGTCACCAGTCACCAGTTCAGCCCTGAATCTCACGCTGCGCTTCGTGTCGCTTGTTAGTGGTTGGGTTTCAGATTGGGAGGGCGATGGAAAAAGCAAATAAAAAAGAGAGAGATCTGGGTACGAGTATTCGTACTCTGTAGGCAGTAGGCAGTAGGTAATGTGCAGTGCGTGTAGCAGGAGCCCGTCCAGAAGCTGTCGCAGTGCCAGTGGCAGCAGCAGCAGTCGACAAGGAAAAGACAAACGAGAAAGATCGTGGACCAGTCGGTTGCAGAGCGGAGGAGACATACGAATCGAATCGAATCAGGCGGTCAAACAGATTGGAATTGGAGTCCTTACCAGTAGTATACAGTAGTATACATAGTGTACATAGTATACTAGTAGTATACAATGGAAGTATACAAGGTTGAGCTTCAACTCTGGAACCCTCCCCGCTTTTCCGGGTAAAGTCCGCGACCTTAAGCTACCATCAAAAACTTGATTGTTGATCGAGATTTAAGATGAGAAAAAGAACGCGCTTGACTAGACGCGACCTAGAAGTACTTCTGTAAAGTATAGGATACAGTGGGCAGTGGACACTCAGATACACAGTGTAATGTAATTAAATTACTCTTGTTTGCTCTTTGCTCTTCTCTGCGTTGGCACTCGATCCGCATCTTCACACATCGGCGGGGCGTGGGTTTTCTTCCTGCATTTCCCCCCCTCTCTCCTCTCTCTCCTGGGGAGCTTATCGTCTAGCTCACTTTTTTTCTTCTTTTTCTTTTTCTTTTCCTTTTTATTTTTTAACATAATAATTCTGGGGGAGTGCCTTCCTCTTTTCTTCCAAAATTCAAGATTGAAGGGTGGATTTGACCATTAATCACTTTCCCCCCCTCTTCTTCCACTGAACAACAACCTGAACCTTCCCTCTCTCTCTCTCTCTCTCTCTCCACTCACCTCTACCACTCCCATCACCATCACCATCACCATCACCACCATCCCTGCCATCCTCCTCTACCCTCTCCATGATTATCTCATCCACGTGTTGATGATTGTGTTGTCGCAAATCTCCAACGTCCAACCAGATGTAGGTCTACCTTTTCCCCCCCCCTCCTTCCCCTCCCTCCTTTTTGCCCAGTTGCTTTCCCTTTCTGGTGTCTCCTTGCTGCCTCCTGCTAGCAGTGTGACTGTGAGTGTCACTGTCGCTGCCGCTGTCGCTGCCTGAGAAACTGCCTGGATGATCCGGAATTGTTCTCCGCCCCCTCGGCAATCCCATCGGCCTTCTTCTGGGAATCCTCGTACCCCCGGAGTGGACCCCCCAAATTACCTAGGCTCTGTTGATGTGGTTCGTCCGCCCTGACGGAGGTTGAACATGGACGGTTGATATTCCCGCCTCCACTCATCAACATCAACTATATCCCCCTCCCCTCCACTCCCCCCCACTTCCCTCTTCCTGCGGCCGATCTGGGAGCCAACAGTAATGATGTGAGGCCACCATCCAGACGCTACCAGGTGCAGGTGCCCTGTGTGTCAGTGTTGCCCTCCAGAGCCCTGCGCTGACATCATACGCGTACCCTTTTGTCAACGTGATGCTTCAGCCTTGAAACTGTGCCGGCCCTTTCTCCTTCGTGGCGTCTGGCTTTCTCATCACAAAACCCTCTTTAATCGTGACTCCGGTCCAATCGGGACCTCTCTGCCCAGTTCCCTGAGGAGGTCTGCACACCATCTTTCCCATCTTCTGGGTGCATGGTCGCCGCACCGGTGGTCCGCCCAGACCCGCCTAGCTTCCTCAGTTCTCGTCAGCTTGATGTTCATGCACTCTTGGAATTTACATGCGATATGACACTATACCACTCTTGAACACTTTTGTGCGTCTGATCTTTCATGCTGAGACGATGATCATTTAGTTCCGCCCAAATTGCCGGGCTCTCTGCAGTCCCGCAGGGTCGTACAACGCCCCTCAAACACACGCACAGCCGTGCAGCCCCAAAGGAAACAAGCCCTCCTAGGGAGATGTCATTTCCCTTCGAGTGCGTCACTATCTCTATTTCTATCCGAAATCCACCTTGTGTTTTTTCATTCTCTTTTTTTCATTCGAGTAGTTTGTTCTAATCTACCCTCCACAGATAAAATTTGAACTGGACTAAACCGAACCCGTCTCCCTGGACATCGGAAAAACAAGCCAAAAGGACTTCTCTTTTTTTACCGTTTACTCCCAAAAACGCAAACCTTTTCTCTATATTCTCTCTGTCGTATGCGATGTCCTTATCTAAACCCTGGAGTCATTTCGGTCCTCACCATCCTTTCCCGGACAAACAGCGGTTTCACACTTATTACCGGGACGCGCCTTCTTTTCTGCCTCCTCTAGGATTCTCAATATCAGCCGCCTTGGCCCCGTGTGCTTCTTCCAACATGAGTTCCTCCACCAACATGAATGCTCTCTCTCAAGCCGAGATGGAACGTTTCCAGAAACTCTCGAATGAGTTTGAACCAGATGTCCAAGTAAGAGTCCGATTGCCCGAATACACAGAGATACAAGGGGGGGCTAATTGATCTTCTCTCCTCAGGGACCCTTGGTCTCGACCAAGCAATCTAGTCATACCATTGCATTGGACTATGCCAATGCGGACCCAACCCTCGCAGCAAAGACGAATGTAAGTTTTTTACAACTGTCGCTCTTGCCATGGGTAGTCTCTTCGTTCCAGTAAATGCTAACCACCGAATCAGGATCTTGCAGTGACACATCCCACCACCCGCATCATGAAGGGTGACGGGAACTGTGGTTGGCGAGGTATGTAGTCCCTATTCACCCGGGAGAGAAAGCAATATTCTGATCATTTATTAGCGGTGGCATTTGGCTATTTCGAAACCATGTTTAACAACCGTGACCCAATCCGCTTGCAAGAGGAACTCATTCGATTCAAAACACTCAACTCCTACCTGGACCAGGTTGGCCACCAAGAACATTTGTACGAGATCTTCGCCGATGCTACAGAGGAAATTTTCGCGCAAACCGCCCAGGCGATCCAAAATGGCGATCGGGACGAGTCTTTTCTCATCAATGCCTTTAATGAGGAGTACAGCTCAAACGCGGTCATTACCCACTTCCGAGTATGTCTTTCCCAGTAGCGAAGTGACTTTATCTTTTGAAAGCTAACGTCTCTTAGCTCTTGACCAGTGCCTGGATGAAATTAAACCCCGACCGATACCAAGCGTATCTGACCATGCCGTTAGACCAATATTGCGGTACCCGAATTGAACCAGTACGAAGCGAGATCGATGAAGTTGGTCTGCAAGCTCTGGTCGACGGCGTTATCAATCCATCCCAATTCGGTGTCGAGATCCTATATCTCGACAGAAGCGAAGGCGAACATGTGACGCCTCACCAAATCTCTGACAAGTGTCCCATTCATGCAACCATCCGCCTGCTGTATCGTCCGTGAGTATCTCGCCTACCTCCGCCCCCATCTTTATTAGACCTCCTTTCTCTGACAGCCACAGTGGCCATTATGACATCCTCTACCGAGCCGAACCTACTGTGAATATGACACCCATGGTCAACCTCCAATACGATATGACTTCTAACCTCGAAGCCTGGGACCAAGGAGCTCTCAACTTCGACGTCAGCTCCCACCTGATGTCCATCCCAAACCTGATGGCGGATCCGGGCTTCGGCATGGGCACACCAATGTCACCCATGGCGCCGTCAGTCTCTCCAACCCCAGCCAGCCCCTTCCGAATGTCTCCACCCCAGGAAATATATCAGTCGCCCATGCAAAGCCATGTGCCCAACCACCCACAGAGCCATGCCTCCATTCCTTCTATACCTGTTGCTTCGCCCCCACCTCAGGTTATGCCTTCTGCTGCGCCTCCGCCTATGACCACCCTACCCAGCCGCTCATCGGACGGTCCGCAAATTCGCTTGAACCCGCTCGTCATGAAGCCGAATTTGAGCCGTTCGCTTCCAGTTACAACTCCATTTAAGAAGTGAGTTATCTTTCCCACGCGATTGTGCTTCAATCATGTCTCCATAACACCATGTTCATTAATTGACTAGTCACAGTTCACCGTATAACCAAGCGCATTTCCAAAATCAAGACTTCGAGCCTATCCATTGGAAACCGAGCGATTCTCGCAGATCCTAGAATGCTGAAGCCTGACTCTTTCTCAATCCTATCGTCTCTATCGTCTCTATCGCCCCTCTTCGTACGTGCTGTCAGTGGTGGGTGTGTGCGTGTTCGAAGAAACTGCGATTTAGCGAGTTTCTCTTTCTCTTTTCTTTTTTCTATCTCCGTTCCCATTCTTTACCAACATCCTTTCCTCGACGCGCTCTCTCTCTTCCTCTGCCTCTCTCTCTCTCTCTCTCGCATCCTAATTTCCGGATATTTTTTCTGCTTCTCTTCGGAACGAGATCTTCGGGGTTCGCGCGCGGTTCCTGGCTAATGAAAAATGAAACCATATGATATGAATTGTCATTGATGCTCATCTTATCCCGCTTTTGTCTTTCCTCCCATCTCCCATCCCCCCCTTCCGTGGATTTGTTTTCTTAGCGTGGGTGCAGCGCGTTGCATGCATGGGCCGAGCGTTTGATCTGCGCTTTTCTGCAAATTGTCCCCCTGCCCATGATTTTCATCACATCATTTTTTCTATTTTTTTTTCTCTTGCCCTCTTTTTCTTTTCATAGGTATGGGTTTATGTTAGGCTAGGTTGGGCGAGGCGAGGCGAGGCGAGGCGAGGCGAGGGCTCGGGTACACTTTATTTTCATCTACTTCTACTTCTTTCCACTTCATACTTTACTTCCAGGTGCACTTCTACTCTATAAGATCCTTTCCAATGACATCACCAAGCTTCCAACTCTCTAGTTCTAAAACGTCTATATTCACCAAAGTACAATCCTAAATAATACACATAGTTCCGAGTCAATATACAATATTCATCCACCGGCAGTGAGCATTGCAAAGCAACCGTATCCATACCCTCATCTCCAATCCAACCTCATAAAGAGCCCGAAGTCTCCTCATCCTTAGCCTCCAAGACAACATCAACCATCTCATCCAACGCCCGATCCCGATCCTTCGTATCCAAATACCCCGCCGTAACAAGCCGACCCAGCGCATCACCTACCCAATTCTGCGAATTCCAGTCCATTTCCTCTGCGATGTCGATGGGGATTGGCGTTTCGGATGTTATGAGGCGGAGGGCGGGCGGGGGTGCGGTTTTTATTGAGGAGACGGGGATTACGCGGGCTAGAGCTGTGTTGGAGAGGCGGGTTGGGTTAGCGGTGGTTTGGGTTGGTTTGGAGAGAGACGGGGGTGGTTGGAACGTACTGGACGAGGAGATGGGGATGTCGGAGTTTATGTGTTCGGCAAAGTTGTAGAATCCTGGTGATCCGGTGATTTCCATCAAACATGATTTAACCTCGAAGGAGGGGGAGGAGGAGGAGGAGGAGGCGGGGTCTGTAGATGGAGATGGAGATCCATCTACATCTGCGCCTGCATTTCCCGCATTCTTGAGCCGTAGCTCATTTCCAGTCTGGGTATTGATCCCATTTTCAAGGACCGCTGGGTGGTCCTTCTTGTCTGTCTCTTGCCGTTGTGTTTGCGCAAAGTCGAAGAATAGAGCTGTATGCCGGTATCGGGCGTAGTCGAGTGGCGAGGCGACGAAGACGAGGATTGAGATGTCGGTGGGCATTTATATGGCGTTTATTCGAAATGGGTGGAGTGGAGGGAAAGAAAGCTCAGTAGTTGTTTCTGCTCTGCTCTGCTTCAGCCTAAAGTGGGAGTGGGAGTTTGATGTTGGATGGATATTTCCCCAATGACATCGGAGGGTACTCCCATAGCCATGATCATGGTCATCAGTTGCAGTCATCTTGCGGGATGACGTCGGTCGCGGGTTCTGGAAACTGTGGGGTCTTTTGGACCTTTGGACCTTTTAGGGTTTGGGTGCCCCTCATGCAAGGAACAGATTCGGGAAAGGGGGACTCAAGTTGTAAAGATGGTTGATAGTATTAGAAGGAAATAGAATAGACTGGTATCAAAGACTATTGTCTATGCATTTAATCTAGCCTTTTCTGTGCTTAAGGATGTGGTGGTGATAGTAATAGTGAGGAGTGTGGTAACAACTGGCGTGGGGGAAGAGAAAGTACGAACATAACTAACCATATCCACTACACATAGTACTTCCAGCACAACTAGAGTCGGGCGTTAGTTTAAGCTCCACTAAGGCAGATTTTGTATTGATAAAAAAACTACTGCCTAGCTTGGCATCCGACATATTGATTGGGTTGTGGTTTTGGCCCCCAAGACTACTAGTGTTTGGGGCAGTGTTCGCAGCTCAGATAATTTGGACCCTTTATTTAGACAATGTCCACGAGAAAAATCAGATTGTTCAAGTTCCTCCCAGTTACCTACATTTTCTTTGACATATTACACAACACAATATGGGTATGTAGTAGTATCCTACCACCGTGCGAACTCAAATATACACTTGAAAACTAATGTATAATCAGATATATTTTCGGCAGACTTCCAGCTCTTCACGGTGATACGGGCAATAACCCAAATAGGTGGTCAGAGTTTATCCCCATTGCCGCCACAAACCTGGATCTTCCTGTGTTGGACGACAGAGGTTATTCTCCTATACCTGGGGTTCCCTTGTATCCCGATTGCGGAAAAAGTTGAGCACGACGAAGAAATCTACTGTTGTGAGAGTTCAGGAAGCCCCTCTCCATTTTGGGGACTGGAAAACCTACCGGCGGTCATAATCAGCTTGCTGGCCGTCTCTCTGTGCTTTCTTGTGGGGTATATTGTTTTTCATCTTCGCTATGCTTGGAATCTATGGTCGACAGATCGCCGCTTATTTTATATGGCGGTCACGTCCTATTTATCTGCTCCCGGCTTCGCGTACTCTATGAGACGATATTTCCCCTATCTCGAGAGCACTGCTGCGTGGTTTGGGCTTGATATTACCCACAAGTACTATTATATTGTTGCCCGCGCCGCCTCTCCCGTTTGTATCGGGTTGGGAGCTTGGGCGGCCTGGTGGTTGACGCCTCATATGGCAAAGAGGGGAGAAGAACGGCTGGATCCGGAGGACGAGGCGTTAAAGAAGGGTGTTTCTGATGTGTGAAACCAGATTTGTGTTACCTGTCATTGTGCCACTAGAAGAGATTGATTTATGCATTATCGGACCCGATACTTCTTGATGAGTCACGAAATGAATAGATTGGACTTGGCTAAAATGCAATCAAGGGACTAAGTCCAGCCTCCTGAAACGCCATGCTTACTTAGCTGAGGCTCTCATCTTGTCTGTAGTTCCCTGAATAGCGTCTCAGCCCTGGAGGGTGCACATGCGAAGAACATAGCGAGGCACGGATCGCATAATTTGCCAGAGGAAGAAGGCATTATCGGTGGCAGGTCCAGTTGGGTATTCGATCTTGCGAGGGACAATATCTGCAGCCCCGAGAATCACATTCACAAGTGGTGCCGGGTAGTTCTGGTGGAGATATTCCGCCATCAAGTCATGGCCGTTGGTGATTCCGCCTAATGTATAGTCAGCCATGCTGTGTCACGAAGCAGTCTTTGCAAGATAACGTACCGCAGGACCAGAGGTTTCCGTCACGAACCACTCGCATGGAGTCATCCCAGAGCTTAGTATCCGGGAACTCCTTTCGCAGACGCGGAATCAAGATGCGAGGCGCGGTGGCAACCCTTCCCTTGGTGATGCCGGAGTATGCAATCACCAAGGCAGCGGTACAAACCGACATAATCTCGACTCCGGCCTTGAAATGTTCATGCAAGAATTCCAGATAGTCATCGCCGCATGGCATGCTGTCAGGAGGAGGACCAGGAATGAAGAGCACGTCAAGTTGTCCGGGTGCAACGGCGGGGCTGGTAAGAGAGTCCGTCAAGGTGAGCTCCATGTTGGCAGTCACAGGCGAGTGTTCCTTTGCTCCGCCACGGCCGATGTAATGGACCTGACAAGGTCTACCAAGCTCCTGCATTGGCTTTGGCATGCCGATCGCTTTGATGTAGTCGGGATCCGTCATAAAGAGAAGGTCGACGGCAGCAATGTCTAGAAGCTGGACGGCGTCAACGAGGAGAACCCCGACACGCAGAGGCTTAATGGTCGCCATTTTAATCGAGATTCCTGCTTGAGGACGAGGAGAGTTGTCAGCTTTGCGTCGTGAGATATTGAGTGAAGTCATAACTGACCAGAAAGGCTTGCTGGGAGCGCGATAATAGCGGATGAAAGGTGGTATGCGAGCCTGCAAGAGATCAAGAGGAAATAAGGAAGATGGGGTGGCTCAAAGGTGGAAGGAAGGTCGAGGCTTGATTGGGCCAAGGAGAGCAGAAATGAGTGAGAGCAAACGACCAAATCAGTTGACAATTTCCAGGTCGACGCGTAATATGTCAGTGATTCCAGGCATTTATGCTGCACACTGATCTAGTTACGATTCAAAGGGCTCAAGGCATTTTTGAATAGACCAAAGAGCCCAAGTGGCATTATAGTATACGCTAACCCGCATTTTCTAATGCAGAAGAGGTGACGGTACTAGAAATTAGGCAAATGAGATGTGACTTGAGGCTTTATTAGCAGACTTGCCTATCTATGGTCTATATAATGATCGTCAAACTGAAATGACTGTAGTATAGGGTACAAGACAAGCTGCCACTTGAAGCCCAGAATAAAATTGAAAAACTGACCGTATTTCTGGGATGCTTTATTCACTGACACAGTACTGAAATTTGTCAGCGCTGGCGGTTTAATCTGCTCAATATGCCGCATGCTGAGTAAAAGCTTCAGTCCCCCAAAAGGCCGTTGCACTATCCTTTGGATGGAATGGTGATGATTCGGCAGTGTTGTCGCACTAGGGCTGTATTTGTGGGTAGGCTTCATGCACAACAGGCCATCTTCTTGCTGACAGCAGACTTAGGAGAGGGCCTGAAAATCCCAAATTAAAATATATAGATCGATGATTATAAGCGATAAGATGCTGAAGACGAGAGTTTATGAAGCTATTTGGCCTGCGGCCTGCGGCCTGAGAGTCGGTGAATGGCATTTGGAAGTACAATGACCTTTGGGATAGGATTTGTGCAGTCTAATTATTTGAGTGTAAAAAATGGAAATATGTACTAGTAGCATGTGACATGTCACGGCTACGTATGGCTACTACTAGTAATATTCCCAAGGGTTTCGCCCAGGACGCGGACACTCCGAGGTAAATGGTCAGGATTGGGGTGATAAGTACGGAGTACTACCAGTAGTACATAAAAGATCTCAGCAGCTCCCAATGGATTGCGCTCAGTGGAAGACACACTTCAGACCTGGCCTGATCGGAGCAAGGCCGACGGTGCACTCTTCTCCGGGTCGCACTGGCATGGCCCGTTTACCCCGTTGATTCCCCATCCCCGCCCCCAACTTTCGACCTTCTCCACATCCTCGGCAGATTCCCGATTTCGCAATACCAGCCTCCGTACTTGAGGGTTATTTTTTCATTGATGAGCACAAGAAGAAAGATTTGGCAGGAATTGCCCGCTTATTTTTCATCATCAGCCTCATCAGCCTTGTACTACCTGAAGTTGACTTGCTGCTTGTCGCTATACTTCCTGAGTTTAGGGGCGCCCGTGGTTCGAAGTTTCCCCGCATTGGGGTTTACACCTTAAATTGAGTCGGCCCATCCATGAGAGGAACCGGGCCCCGAAGATCACTCCCTTTATGCCCTCATTGGACGGAGTACTGCAGTCCGCCCCGAGCTCACGGCAATGTCGCCAGTCTATGTATGATCTCGCTCGGACTCGGCTTGCGGAGTACTGTCCTCCAGTCGGCACAGAAAGTGCTCCAAAGAGGTTGCATTCTTGTTTCCCGCCCGGGAAAAGCTATAAAACTGGACCGCATATATAGAGCTCGACTCCCCAGTTTCGGTCTTTCCCACTATCGAGTGTGTGAACATCGTGAACGATTTGATCAGAATGGGCTCCGTTGTTGATACTCCGCCAAAGGGCGGCTTCAAGCTGGTCTTGCAGAATCCATATCTATGCGGTGTAGCATCGGTAAGTGCCAAGCGCCAACTTGAAGTACCGATACCAGAATTATCACGATGCTGATATTTACCCAGTTTTCAACACTCGGCGGCTTGTACGTGCCTGTTTCAATCCCCGCATGCTATATGTCTCGCTAATTGGATCGAAACAAAGGTTGTTTGGCTATGATCAAGGTGTCATTAGTGGCGTGATAACTATGGAATCATTTGGAGCTCGATTTCCACGTGTTTTCACTGATAGCGGATTCAAAGGCTGGTTTGTTTCGACGCTCCTACTCGGTAAGCTCTAGAAATATGACCGATGGTTTCAGTGTAGTTGTACTTACGAATTATTAGCTGCATGGTTCGGATCCTTGATCAACGGGCCCATCGCGGACCGTGTTGGAAGAAAGCTTTCTATCAATCTCGCGGTAGTCATCTTTGTTATTGGATCTGCGATTCAATGTGCAGCAGTGAACATACCGATGCTATTTGCCGGTAAGTTGAACAGACACTAGGCTGTTGAATTATGGCTAACTCCTTCAGGTCGAGCGATTGTCGGGTTGGCCGTCGGAATGATGACCATGGTGGTGCCATTATACATCTCCGAGGTGACATCTGCCTTCGCGAAAGTATTGACTGAACGTCAAGCTAATGATATAACAGGTCTCTATCCCCGAGATTCGTGGTGGTCTGGTTGTGACTCAACAATGTTCGCCTTCTACCCCTCCAGGTTTGAGATAAAAATATGTATACTAATATTGCTTCTAGTATCCGTGACCATTGGAATTCTCGTCAGCTACTGGATTGACTACGGCACCAATTATGTTGGTGGTACTCGCTGCGCTCCCGACATGCCTTACACTGGTGGGACATCTGCAAAGCCCACCTTCGACCCATATAATGATATCCCGGCGGCGGGCTGCAACGGGCAATCAGAAGCCTCCTGGCGTATTCCACTGGCACTTCAGATCGTGCCAGCGGTGATATTGGGAGTCGGAATGATATTCTTCCCAGAATCGCCTCGATGGTTGATTATGAAGGAGCGTGATGATGACGCGCTTGTCTCTCTCTCACGACTGCGCAGAAAGGATCGCGATTCCACGACCCTGCAGAGCGAATATTTGGAAGTTAGAGCATCCATCATGTTGGAAAACTCCTTCGCTCGACAAAATTTCCCCAACCTTTCAGGTGTGCGACTACATGCCGCTCAGGTTCGTGCTTCGTTTGCATATCTTCTGCTCTAAACTCACATGTCTCTTCTAGTACATGTCTTTGTTCACAAAGTGGGCACGCTTTAAGCGTCTTTTTATTGGCTGTGCGGTCATGTTCTTCCAGCAATTTATCGGCTGCAACGCAATGATCTACTACGCGCCGACGATCTTTGGCCAGCTTGGAATGGATGGCAACACCACTTCGCTTCTCGCAACTGGAGTATACGGCATTGTCAACTGCCTGTCTACACTTCCAGCGCTCTTCTTGATTGACAAATTTGGACGTCGAGCTCTTCTAATGGCTGGAGCCGCTGGTACTTGTATCTCGCTGGTGATCGTGGGCGGAATCCTGGGGGCTTATGGGGCTAATCTTATGAGCCACAAGTCCGCTGGCTGGGCAGGTATTGCCTTCATCTATATATACGATATTAACTTCTCCTATTCCTTCGGTAAGTGTCTCGGTGAAATATTCAACGTCTCCCACTAACAATCACTTCAGGACCTATTGGTTGGGTGCTTCCCTCAGAGATATTCAATCTCTCAATTCGATCAAAGGCCATTTCCATCACCACATCTGCCACATGGATGTGCAACTTGTACGTTGGATCCCCACGAGCCCCACTGCCCTGCCATTTCTAACTCCTTTGCCAGCATCATCGGCCTAGTCACCCCTGACATGCTCGACACCATCACGTGGGGCACATATATCTTCTTCGCGGCCTTTGCTTTGATTGCATTTATCTTTACATTCTTCTGTATTCCAGAAACACGTGGAAAGGTACTGAATCCCGACCCCTTACTGCTTGAAATTGAAGGACAGCACTGACGTTGATGCAATTTAGACTCTAGAGGATATGGATCTCATTTTCGGAGATATATCGGCCCACGAAGAAAAAGAACGTATTAAGCATATCGAGGCTGATTTGCGTGGGACCCCACTCGATGATGCGGAGGATTTGAAGCCAACAGATCAACACAGAGAGATCGTTGGTTCGGTTTGAGAATTTGAGTACCCTCACGGACTTAACCGGCTATATACCCTGATGTGTTCTTTTCGCATAGATGAATCTTTCTGCAACTGTAAAAGCGTTAAAGAGAATATGTACATATGAAATTCTACGTGCATTTCTATGTCTTTTGTCTGCCCCGATTCTATGTGTCTTTGCTGACCCAGACCTCTAAAAACACAGTAGAGCTGTATCCTGAGCATGTAACAGCTGCTGCGTATTTAGTGGTTTCAATGGATATTTCGTGGCGCATGCTGCAAATGACCAGGGTACGTCCAGTAAGCACAGCCCCCGCGATATCTGGCCAAGATCTGACAGCGTTTAAATATTTCAAAGTTACTCACTTCACAACCAAGTCCCGCTTAATAAGCGGCAAACTTACGGGCAATCCTATCGAATAGATGTTGACGTGGCGCAGGCGACTAGCAGGCGGGTGTACTCGTAGGGCTGGCACGAGAAGACAGATCGGGATCGGTGACAAATCCTTCCGATTCCGATGTCTCCTATTTATTTCTGAGCGGAGCCGCCACCAACCCCTTGGCTGCCACTCGGAACAGTTTTTTGGTGGGTCAATTGGTCAGATCTTGGCCCGGGTGTCGCCGATGCCGTGCTCGGGACCGCATGAATTACTGCATAAATACATATGCAGGAGGGCCGGGCAGAGCATAGCGCGAAGATTAGGTTGCTGACAGCGTAAGTAAATCGGGCCTGCTATTATGAGGTCATTTGGGTAAGCTGATAGTACGTAGCCTTCGCCGCTGAGTCGGTGGTAAGAAACGAGAACCGGCCTCTCTTCGGTAGAACCATCTATGGAGTGCGAATCGATTCTTTTGTCCCCTCATATGCGTGTGTTTATTTGCTGGCTATTTTAACTATGTGGGATCAGGATCGCCCAAGGCTACTCGTAGTGCCGCCGCTCGCACCCACTGCCGAACAAGGCAATCCATCTGCTATGGGGATATCTCAAAGCTATATTCCAAAAGAGCCCCTCGGAGAGATCGTCGTCACACCCACCGAAGAAAGCAGTGGATGTGAGTGGTGGCACTAATATTCAATATATGAATAGCGGGGATATTTCCAATCGTGCATTGACACGAGCTATCCACCACATGGTCCAGGAGAAATTTCCAATGTGAGTGGATAAAATTGCAACGTCTCGTAATCACCTTTCACCATTGATCTATCCCCAGGCCCGATTACCGCCCAACCTATTGCTTCCTGTTGGGCCTAAGTACGTAGTATTTTATTGTACATAATGGTGACATCATGACTGTAGCCCTCTTGGCAAAGATACCCAGGCCTTTGAGGTGTTTGATATCGCGTACGGACTCGGAGTTCTTGGGTTGCGATACATACTCTGAAAGTGGCGACAATGAAACAACTTAGCGATAGTGGGACAGAATTCCAGAACCCTATAGACAACCTGTAAATCCAATTTCTTGATTGTAATCAACCAGAAAAAATCCTCGGAACCCGGATAGCACTGAGTCAGCGGAAGGGCAAAGGGGCGTCCCCTTCCGGGAAGGGGGCAGCTTTGCGAATGATCGACGCCGATTTTGATCCACCACCGGATTGAGCCCCATCCGAGGCCAATCACATCGCTGCTTTTCACATATTCTTTCGCGGCCGGGGCTATGGAGTCGCAGAGCCGGCCCTCACTTTTGAACCGACTCCGAGACCCACTGCTTCGATAGCTCGACCGAAAACATCGGAGCAGTTGGATCTCAGCCGTACCTAGCGAACGTTATATCTGATTCCAGCTCGTGGGGTGCCTAAATCGAATTTTCACCCGTTCCAGATTGTAAACTCTGTTTTGCTTCCCCCTCCTATCCTTTTAAATACCTTCGGGGCTGCCGCTCCGTACCATCCCTTTAGTTCTTGATTTCTCTATCGTCATCAGACATTCTTCTACTAGTATTCCATTCTTCCCCGGATCGGAGGCCGCCTCCTCCTATCTTTCAACCATGTCTTCCTCTTCAGAACATACACATGATGAGGATCATTGGTCCAAGGATGAATCAACACCAACATACGAGCCACTCAACTATATCGAACAACATGACGTGGAGACGCTCACGCGGATTGCTACTCAGCAATCTCGCCGACAATCAACAATTCCCACCCATCGTCTTGCATCAGTCGCCCAACACGATGCATCATTGAACCCTCAATCGAAAGAATTCGACCTTCGGAAATGGCTCGGTATGGCCATGAGCGACGCCCAGCGCGATGGCACTCATCGTGGCCAGAACTTGGGAATTGTCTTCAAAAACCTCAATGTCTACGGATCAGGGGCAGCTTTGCAGTTCCAGGATACTGTTGACTCCATGTTGACCGCCCCTGTTCGAATTCCACAGATGATTCGGGAATCACACGCCCCCAAAAGGCGAATCCTGAAGGACTTCAATGGTCTAGTGAAGAAGGGCGAATTGCTTCTCGTCCTGGGTCGTCCTGGCTCTGGTTGCAGTACCATGCTTAAAACTATTACTGGTGAACTGCATGGTTTGGAGCTTGACAAAGAAAGCACCATTCACTATAACGGTATGGAACTATTTCCAATATTTTAGTCAGATATCTTGCTAACTCGATATGATAGGAATTCCCCAATCCCGCATGATTAAGGAGTACAAAGGCGAAGTAGTATACAACCAAGAGGTGAGACTCTCAGACCTATTTTATGCTCAACAGTCTTCTGACGATGCTATCCTTCTAGGTCGATCGCCATTTCCCCCACTTGACGGTCGGACAAACATTGGAATTTGCCAGTGCGACACGAACCCCAACTCATCGCTTCGAAGGCATGTCTCGCTCGGAGTTCTCCAAGTATATGGCACAAGTTGTGATGGCAGTCTTTGGCCTCAGTCACACCTATAACACGCGAGTCGGAGATGACTTCATTCGCGGTGTCTCCGGTGGTGAAAGAAAGCGTGTTAGTATTGCTGAGATGGCTGTGGCAGCAGCTCCCCTAGGAGCTTGGGATAACTCCACTCGAGGTCTCGACTCGGCAACAGCCTTGAAGTTTGTCGAATCTTTGCGTCTTCTTTCGGATCTCGCCGGCTCTTCTCACTTCGTTGCTGCCTACCAAGCTAGCCAAAACATCTATGACATCTTTGATAAGGTTGTTGTTCTTTATGAAGGTCGCCAAGTATTCTTTGGACAAGCCAAGGTCGCAAAGGAATTTTTCGAGCGACAAGGATGGGTTTGCCCACCCCGACAGACGACTGGAGACTTCCTCACCTCAGTGACAAACGCTGATGAGCGTCAGGCTCAACCTGGCATGGAAAACCGTGTTCCTCGCACCCCTGAGGACTTCGAGAAATATTGGCTCAACTCTCCCGAGTACGCACAACTTCAAAAGGAAATTGCCGAATATGAGAAAGAATACCCAGTGGAAGCAGACTCCTCGGCTGCCATTGAATTCCAGGAGAAGAAGCGTGGCAAGCAGGCCAAGCACACCCGCCCCAAGTCGCCATATATTATCAGCGTGCCTATGCAGATCAAGCTGAACACCGTTCGCGCCTATCAGCGCCTCTGGAATGATGCAGCCGCGACAGTCTCTACCGTGGTTAGTAACATAATTATGGCACTGATTATCGGATCCGTGTTCTACAATTCCCCCGCCGTGACCTCTGGCTTCCAAGCTCGTGGAGCCACCCTCTTCTTTGCCGTCCTGCTCAACGCTCTTACTGCGATGAGTGAAATCAACAGTCTTTATTCCCAACGCCCAATTGTTGAAAAGCATAATTCATATGCATTTTATCATCCGTTCACAGAGGCAATGGCTGGTATAGCAGCGGATATACCTGTCAAATTTACCCTCGCCGTCGCCTTCAACATCATCATTTACTTCCTTTCCGGCCTTAAGCGAGAAGCTGGACAATTCTTCCTGTACTTCCTGGTTACTTTCCTGATTATGTTTGTCATGAGTGCGGTGTTCCGAACTTTGGCAGCTGTCACGAAGACAATCTCTCAGGCCATGGGTCTCTCTGGTGTCATGATCCTCGCTCTCGTCGTATATACAGGTTTTGTCTTACCAGTTCCATCCATGCATCCCTGGTTTGAGTGGATTCATTATCTGAATCCTATCTACTACGCCTTCGAAATTCTGATCGCCAACGAATTCCATGGGAGGGATTTCCCTTGCTCGCAATTTGTCCCCTCTTATGCTGATATGTCGGGAACCTCATTTTCCTGCTCCGTCATTGGCTCCGTTGCTGGTGAACAAACTGTCAACGGCGACCGATACATCTGGTTGAACTACAGGTACACCTATGAGCATGTATGGCGCAACCTTGGAATCCTGTTCGCTTTCCTGGTCGGCTTCATGGCTATCTACTTCATTGCTTGCGAGTTGAACTCCTCTACCACCAGCACCGCCGAGGCTCTTGTGTTCCGCCGTGGCCATGAGCCTGCTTACATGCGCCGTGGTCACGAGAAATCTGGCGACGATGTTGAGAATACGACCGGAGCTCCGGTAAAACAGTCCACCTCTGATGCAGAAGAAGGCCAGGGAATGTCTGCTATTCAACCTCAGACTGATGTTTTTACTTGGCGCGATGTCTCTTATGATATTGAGATCAAGGGTGAGCCCCGACGACTTTTGGATCATGTTTCTGGATGGGTCAAGCCAGGCACTCTCACTGCACTTATGGGTGTTAGTGGTGCTGGTAAGACTACTCTTCTAGATGTTCTGGCTCACCGAACCTCCATGGGTGTTATCACTGGCGATATGTTTGTCAATGGAAAAGGCCTCGATGCTAGCTTCCAGCGGAAAACCGGCTACGTCCAGCAGCAGGATCTTCACCTCGAAACTGCAACTGTTCGCGAGAGTTTGCGATTCAGTGCTCTTCTGCGTCAGCCTGCCAGTGTCTCGATGAAGGAAAAGTACGACTATGTCGAGCAGGTCATCGGGATGCTTCGGATGGAAGACTTTGCTGAGGCAATTGTCGGTGTTCCTGGTGAAGGTCTGAATGTCGAGCAGCGTAAGCTGTTGACTATCGGTGTTGAATTGGCTGCGAAGCCTAAACTTCTTCTCTTTTTGGATGAACCCACCAGGTATGTTTTTGTCTCATAATTTTGCTATCTCCCCAGTCCTGCATGTACTGACTATGCCTTAGTGGTCTCGACTCCCAGAGTTCTTGGGCTATTTGCTCTTTCTTGCGCAAGCTTGCCGAGCATGGCCAAGCAGTTCTTTGCACAATTCACCAGCCTAGCGCCATTCTCTTCCAGCAATTTGATCAGCTCCTGTTCTTAGCCCGAGGTGGTAAGACCGTTTACTTTGGTCCTGTCGGCGAACAATCTCGCACCCTCTTGGACTACTTTGAGGCCAACGGTGCCCGAAAGTGCGATGACAACGAGAACCCCGCTGAGTTCATGCTTGATGTGGTAAATGCCGGAACGAACCCCCAGGGCCAAGATTGGTTTGATGTCTGGAAGCAAAGCAAGGAATCCGTCGCCGTCCAAGCCGAGATCGACCGCATCCACAAGGAAAAGCAAGGCCAACAGGCTGAGGCCGAGGATGCCTCTGCCACCGCCGAGTTTGCCATGCCATTCTGGTTCCAGCTGTACCAAGTCACCTATCGTGTTTTCCAACAGTACTGGCGCATGCCCTCGTACGTTGTCTCTAAGTGGGGGCTGGGTATTGCCGCTGGTCTCTTCATCGGGTTCTCATTCTACCAAGCCAAAACTTCGCTGCAAGGAATGCAGACAATCATCTACTCGGTATTCATGCTTTGCACAATCTTCACATCTCTGGTGCAGCAATTGATGCCTCTCTTCGTCACCCAACGATCCCTCTATGAGGTTCGCGAGAGGCCCTCCAAGGCCTATTCCTGGAAGGCATTCCTCATCGCCAACGTCATTGTCGAAATTCCCTATATGGCCGTCACCGGTATTCTCATCTTTGCTTGTTATTTCTACGCCGTCGTGGGTATCCCCAGCTCCCTCAGCCAAGGCACTGTCCTTCTATTTTGCATCCAATTCTTCATCTACGCCAGCACATTTGCTCAAATGTGCATTGCCGCGCTGCCCGATGCCCAGACTGCCAGCGCAGTCGTCGTCCTTCTTTTCGCAATGTCTCTCACTTTCAACGGTGTGATGCAACCCCCCTCCGCCCTCCCAGGATTCTGGATCTTCATGTACCGCGTCTCGCCCTTCACATACTGGGTTGGAGGCATGGTATCAACCCAGGTTCACGATCGAGCCATTGAATGTTCCCAGTCTGAACTCTCCATCTTTGATCCGCCATCTGGCCAAACATGCTGGCAGTATCTCGAGAAGTATGCGACCTTGGCCGGCGGTCAAGTGCTTAACAAGGACGCTACTTCCAGTTGCGAGTACTGCTCTTTGCAGGTTGCCGATCAGTTTACGGCGCAATCAGGGATCTACTACTCCGACCGCTGGAGAAACTTTGGCATCGTGTGGGCCTTTATCATCTTCAATATCTTCATGGCTACCATTCTCTACTACTCTTTCCGGGTCAAGAAATGGAGTCTTGACGGCATCAAGCAGAAGCTTAGCAGCATCATCCCGTCGAAGAAATCCAAGGCTGGTCAATAAATTGACCGCTCACTCCTCTCTTTACCCTTTCATTCTATGTACATCTTCTTTGCCTTCGTTTATACTGCTTTTACCTCTTTAACTTGATTCTGAATTATATAGACCTGGCGTCGTTGGCCGCAGAGGCTATAATACTAGCAATTGAAATTTGAAAATTTTCAAACTCACCCCCTCGTGCAGAGCTATAGTGTACAGTCTAGTAGTATACCGCCATGAAGAGCAATTTGAAGCATCCATAACCACGGCTATGGGTACAAGCTCCTATCCGGTGACTTGCAGCTTAATTCTCAGCACATGAGAACTGAAATAGCCGAGGTGGCACATGGCAAATAACTAAAGGGGTCATCTTTTTCTCAAGAGCAAATAATTCTAGCCTCTCGGTGGGTCCTTGGCAATTCGCCAAGAATGACAGAAATAAGTGAAGAAAAAGAAATTAAATTTTAGCGTTTTTCAAGCTATCCAGATCAAGTTAAGCCAAATAAAGCCAAGACATTAATGCTACACTATCGCCTTTTAGTCTCCACAGTTCGATCGGGATTCGGAGCATGCAAACCCGTTGGGATATTATCTCCAGATCGGTATGCCGACCTGTCGGGGTCTTCTTATGTGCCGGTGGCCGACCGGCTCTTGGCTTTTAAAGTTGTATATCGGGTATACCACTAGTATTGATAAAATTTAATATCCGGACTACTCCAGGGCTGGTACTAGTATTCAAATTATCTAATTTAATCCTACTACTACCTAGGTAGTCCAGACTTAATACTAGTATGCGAGCCAACTTGAACCAAAATATAGTATAAAATTTCAACTTTACACTTATAGTTTGCTGCGAGCCCTGGAGGCCTAGCTAGATTAATATGCTATCTAAATTCTATTCTTGGGTCTTTTTTTCAAATATATTTGGACAGTGGATATTCTGCAGATGATAGTGATACCCTAGTGCTAATTAATATTTATATCGTTCTTAGCTAGATCAATATTGCTATAGGCACTATAGTCAAGGTTATTTTAGACTCTGTTAGGAAGTTTCTATTAAATAATCTGTATTCTAAGTTACTACGAATATACTATTATAATTTTTGATGATCCTTGCTTTTCTCCTGACCCTGACCGTCGTGGAAATGGAAAGATTATGTGGGCTAATTGGATTGATTTCAATGAAAGGAAAGAAGGCGACCCAGGTATAAATACTAGTAATAGATATTTAGGCTCCAATAATAGCGCTGGGTATCTCTGTACCGGTTTACGGGCTCCGGGGCTCACCTAGCCTGTGATGTATCTAATCTAGACTCTGCATCGATCTGCATACTATGACCTTGCAAGTCAGTGATATCTCAGTACCGACGTCTCACAAGACCTCTTCCCTGAAATGAATAATGGAATACATGGCAGAGTATGACATCATGCGTACCATGAGTCAAGGTCGGCTCAAGGTAGCGCCCGCAGCTTAATCTTCACCGGTTACTCACCACGTCGGTAGGTGTCGACGCCTGTCATATCTCATATCGGAAAGCATCTGGCTACGGTCCATGGATTCTGTTGCATTACCAATCATGCAAGGGATGATGCAATACGTACTTTGTACAGTGGTATCGCGTTCAATCGCCGGGACAGCCCGGGAGAAATGACATTCATCGCGACGAATTCGTCACTACTTCCAATTGAGAATTTGCCATCGGCCAAAATGTGCGACACGAGCCTCCCCATAAGCATCTGGGCCATGGAGCATGCAACTGTATTGACGATAGCTATGTAAAGTGGATCTTGGCGGCCCGTCGGTCCGGCCCTTGCGCTGCCGTTGCAGACTGGGGCAGTTCGGCTTCTTAGGAATTAGCCATAGGAATTCTAATGTCAGCAATTCTATAGGCTGAGACCTCGGCTTTGATAACATCTTCTTGAGTGTAATTATCATTCACGTTTGCCGTAATTATTAGCTAATCAAAAGGGTGTTTTTTGCTTGTCTTTATGGGGCCCAGGTGCCTAGTAGGGGATGTCTCATCGCAGATCGGTGCAACCTAGGCTTCGAATCTATTGTCTACTTTGTGTGATTTCAAGTTATGTTTGAAGTAACAGGCATACGCAGTAATATTTCATGTAATCAATCAGCTCACGCAGCTATTCCTACTAAAATAATACCCATTGACGCAGCGAATACATTCCACCTTGACATTCTTTGCGCCTGTGTTAGCAATTCGCTTCCTTTGGGTCGTACCAAACATCTAAGTGAAAGATTCCTTGGAAGACCTTTTTCGACCCTCAGCCAGAGTTCAGTGAGTTTTCTTGGCTGGAACTGGCATTGCCTTGTGGAGAGCACTCTTGATGTCATCTGCAGCGCTATCTTTGGAGGCGTTTGACGCTTGATTAGATAGTCTGTTGCGCAGCTTGCTCCAGGTGTAGGTGATGTTCGCGATGTTGGGCAAATTGGAATTGTCTCCGCCTCTGGGAGGAATGGACTCCTTGTCAAGAATGCCCGCTTGAATCATCTCCTTGACACTTGGATCAATGACAGCATCACTGGGCAAGTCCCGTGGTGCTCCCAAGTTTGGAGGCAGACGGCGCGGTATCCATTTGCCATTCTCTAGTTCAAGGCGGGTAAAGATTGGCAGGATTTCTGTCGATGGTATTTTGTTAGCTGTCTAGACCCAATTGCAAAAAGAAAGAAAAAGAGTACGAAAATCGAAAACATACCAAGAATCCACCAAAGTAGAACCATGATGAAAGCGGTACCATGGCCGAATTTGAGGGTATCATGGGGCTGATTAGTCTTCCTCCGAAGTGAGAACGCATCAGTGCCAGGTTCCTCCTTTCCGGGGAATGCGTTTTCAGCTTTCGATACGTCGTCCACATTCAGAGTCTGGAATTGCAATTTACTCTCCGATCCCTCTAGGTTGAGTACCTCTTGAAGCATCCAATTCAATGCCGTGTCGGAAAGTAAATGATTTTGGCCCTTTTCGAGACCATAACCACCGCCGATGTCGCAGTGGTTACCGGCAAACCAGACCTCTTTAAGATCAACAGGTGGGCCATCCGGATCAATGTGGAACAGAGCTGGCTTAAACTTCAGCCTCCTCTCATGGATGGCCACGGCATGCCGGATGTACCGTGCGGGTGGGTTTGCAATGACCTTGTAGGATTTGCGGAAAAGCGGAATTTCAAATTGACCCACACTGTTGACACAGTCGAAGAGGCCAAGAAAGTGGATTCCAACATTTGGCCGGCAAAAGGTCTTGTTGAAGTTCAACATGTAATCCTTTAGCTTGGCATCCTTCTCAGTCTGAGGATCATTGCCACGAGATTGCTGGAAGTCGCTGAATGTATCCCAAGCGAATTGGACCATTTCCTCATTTCCCTTCGATAGGAGACCAAGATCATGTATCATCTCAGCGAGGAACCGGGCCGTATAGGCGCCACGAGAAAACCCGAAAATGTAGAGGTGGTCCCCAGGCTGATAATAACGCATGACGAAGTGGTAGCCCGCCAAAACATGCTGTTGGAAAGAGGTACCAACTGCCTGGTCGACTGTAGTGATGATACCTGACTTCATTTTGGCCAAGGTCTTCCCTCGTGTCGCACTGTTACCTTGACCTTTGATGTATGTGCCAATCCCCGCTGCCCAGGTGTTTAGATAAAAGTATACGAACAAAAGACTGAGTGGGCAACTCACGTTGGTAATAATGGAATTGGTCTTTCGTGTGTCGATCAAGCATTTGATAGATCTTCACAATATTGGTGTCTGCCTCATTGCCTTGGAAATGATTCCCGGTGCCATCAAAGCAAAGAATAATCCGGCGTGGGCCAGATGAAGCATTGGTAGAATTTTCAGTTTCGTTGGTTGCGTGAGGCATAGTGGCCAAGTATGAGCTTCAATACTGGAGTGGACTTTGGTAATTGAGCGAGAAAAGGTCCTGGAAAGGGTAAATTACAAATTCTAGAGAGACAAAGGAAGCATTCCATCCAGTATATATGATTTTTCCGAGAAAGAAGTCTCCGACCGTGCGCTTTGCATGACGCTCAAAGACATGAGATGGCAGGCCCCAGTTGGTGATAGTTTTACCTTTTTGTGCACCATGATTCCTTTTCCAGCTATGCGAAGTCTAATTACCAAGAGTTCAAAGAGAAACACAATCTGCTATGATCCGTGCATTATCGGCTAGATTGAAAGGCTGAACTAGAACAACAGTGCCAGCGGCCGATGATCCTAGGAAACACGGAACTCTCGCATGGCGGTTGCGAATGTGACATGATAGTCAAGAAAAATCAAGGCTTGGTACTTTTGCAGCTCAGATCGTCTGTTCGAGACCTTTATAAGACGTAATGTCGCTGATATTGCTTGCCTGTTGCATCCCCGCATTTGCAACCCTCAAATCTTGTTCAGCGCCGTGGTTAAGCCCTCCTATTGTCCATGGGCAAAGCTTAGCATGAGAAAATAATGCTAACTTTCGAAAGATCTGGTCTTTTAATAGGTCAGTAGTTAGGATGTGGCGTTCGCTCTAGACATTAGTACTATGTAGTATCCGAACGAAAGCATCGTTCCCAGTCTGTTTTGAAAAAGCCACAATTGCTTATCGTCTACCAGACGGCAATCTTTCTGGATATTACCAGAAAGAAAATGCCGCTGCGACCCAATGTTGGTGATATCTTGGATCCATGACCAAATGCATCACTGTCCGTCGAGGTAGAAAGATATCTACAGTCACCATGGACATACTTAAAGTTAACAACCTATGTCTATTTCCAAGGAAGAACTTTTCAATTTAAACCATTAAAAGGCTCTCGAGAACCTTTGATTCTTCAAATTCACTGCTAGTAATTGCCACTTGTCATATCATATCACAATCTCCCCCAATATGGGACTTAGTGAGGCTATCTCCGAGGTATCCCCGGGATCCTCTTGGAACCCTCTGAACTGGGCTCCAAGTCTGCCTTCTCCATCCAAGCGTGAGTATATGATATCGGCAAAACATGGGGCTAGCCTATGCTGACTCTTGAATTGAAGTTTCCCTTCCTGGATTGTCCTCGCTCCCCGGGGCTTCTCTCTTCGGAACCAAGGATCAAGCCTGGTTTAAATCAATGCTCACCAAGTTTGGTCTGAGTGGAGTTTTGGCTACGGTTTTCAGTTTCTTCATTTATGTCGCTTACCTGAAGTTTGTCAAGAAGGATGACAAGGGCGTCTTTGACTTGCTCAAGAACAAGGTTTCCGAATATGTCAACAAGATCCCTGGAATCGGCATGCTTAGAAAGGTCCCTCTCCTGGAAAGGCTAATACCGTCACCTGAAAGTTCGATAAATGTGCCTAAAGGCACACAGTCAGCTTTGAGTAGTATTTCTGGAATTGCACCTGGCATAGCCTCGAAGCTCAACCCGACCAAATGGAAGATTTTTAACAAGAAGAAGATCGCAGAAGAAGAGGATGATGAGAACTACCAGGCAGGAGAGCCGTACGGTGATCCTACTGCCATGGCCACGGGAGTCGCCACTGATCTGAAGTCTATGGGACTCAAGGGTGGGTTCAGGGACCTGCGTACGCTCTTTGAGGTGGCCAAGACCAAGGGAAAGCCTATCAATGATCGGGATATGACTGTAAGTATGAGTACTGGAAGATACAAATGGGGTGATGAACATGATTCTTACCATTTATTATAGATGGAGAAGATGATTGCAATTGCGACGTCCTTGCCCCGTACCTCTAAGGCGCGACGCAAACTTACTGGAGTTATCATCGACACTCTGTGGAAGAGCTTGCAGCACCCTCCTTTGAGTTATTTGGGGAACAAATTCCAGTACCGAACCCCAGACGGAAGCTACAACGTAAGCTGGCTATTCTATTAAATTTCAATGAAGTGTATTCACTAATAGTCATAATACAGAACCCCCTTCAACCTGACCTAGGTAAGGCTGGAAGCCCATATGCGAGAACAGTCCCCAAGATGAAGCACCTGCATGGTGTTCCTCCGGACCCTGGTCTTCTGTTTGACTGTAAGCCATTTCTCCTACCATCGCATATTTTCTATAGCCACGCTGACATCCTTAAGTGCTCATGGCTCGTAGCGATGATACCTTCAAGGAGAACCCAGCTGGTATCTCATCCGTTCTATTCTACCATGCAACTATCATTATTCATGGTAAGAAGCAAGGACAATAGCCTACGTTTGCCATTTATTAACATTTATAGATTGCTTCCGGACCAATCGTGTTGATCCTAATATCTCGGACACCTCTTCTTACCTTGACCTCGCCCCCTTGTACGGTTCAAATCTCAAGGACCAGCTGAGCATCCGGACCATGCAGCGTGGTCTACTCAAACCGGATTCTTTTGCTGAGAAACGTCTCCTTGGACAACCCCCTGGTGTCAATGTGATGCTTGTCATGTACAGCCGTTTCCACAACTATGTTGCAGATGTTCTCCTGAGCATCAATGAAAATGGTCGCTTCACTTTGAGACCTACCAAGACGGAAGAGGACAAAAAGGCAGCTCTCGCACAGCAAGATGAGGACATCTTCCAGACCGCTAGGCTGTACGAATATTCAAGTTCCTCAAACACAAAGCTTCTAGTACTGACCATGGATCTAGTATTACCAATGGTCTCTATATTAACATCTCTTTGCACGACTACCTTCGTGGCCTCACCAACACCCACCACTCTGCCAGTGACTGGACCCTTGATCCCCGTATTGAGGTGGGCCGAATGTTTGACCCCGAGGGTGTCCCGCGCGGTATCGGCAACCAGGTCTCTGCTGAATTCAACCTGCTGTACCGATTCCACTCTGTCATCTCTCAACGCGATGAGAAGTGGACAAACCAGTTCATGCAGAAGATCTTCCCGGACAAGCCACTCGATCAACTCACCCCTCAAGACTTTGTTCAGGGTCTTTTGCGCTTTGAGCAGGGCATTGCCGAAGATCCAGCAGAGCGCACCTTTGATGGGTTGAAGCGTGGTGCGAATGGCAAATTCGACGACGCTGAGCTTGTGAATATCATGAAGGAGAGTATGGAAGACCCTGCAGGTCTATTCGATGCCCGAATGGTTCCCAAGGCCCTCCGAATGATTGAAATTAGTGGCATTATGACTGCCAGAAAATGGAACCTCGCGTCTTTGAATGAGATGCGTAGCTTCTTTGGACTCAAGCGACACGACACGTTTGAGGATATCAACCCCGACCCTCAAATTGCTGACCTCATGCGCAAGCTCTACGATCACCCTGACATGGTAGAAATGTATCCTGGTCTGTTCCTTGAGGATGGAAAGCCTCGCATGGATCCTGGTAAGCAAATTTCATTCTTAGCCGTTGATATCTGTTAATTAATGTGTTAGGTTGCGGCGGTTGCCCTCCATACACTGTTGGTCGCGCTGTTTTCAGTGATGCTGTCAGTTTGGTGCGATCTGACCGATTCCTCACTGTGGTAAGTGACCGTGAACCAAACACAAGACACCTAGAGAAAAACAAAAAGTGCTAAAAATGGCTATAGGACTACACGGCTTCGAATCTCACAGCATGGGGATACCAAGAAGTCCAGCAGGATTATGATATGTAAGTACTATTGCTTCCTATCTGTACCGACAAAGTTTATTGACGTTTCCTTCACCCACAGCCTTGGAGGATCGATGTTTTGGAAGCTATTCCAGCGCGCATTCCCCGGCTGGTTCCCTTACAACTCGTTGCACTGCACACAGCCAATGTTCACTCGCAAGATGAACGAGGAGATTGCACGTGAAATCGGAACTATTGACCAGTACACTTTGCAGGATCCATCTCCTCCACCTACTCCCAACCTAGTCGCCAAGTACTCCGCCGTGACTAAGATTTTGAGTGACCAGAAGAACTTCCGCGTCATCTGGGCCAAGAACCTCAATGACATGACCCCTGGCAAGAAGTACGATTCTTACATGTTGGGTGGTGACGCTGCTGCGAATACAGCCCAGAGGAACTTGGTCAAGGAAATAATGTTCAGCCCGCCTGAGTTTATGCAGCTGCTTTCTCAAACGTCGATGCATGTTGCCAACGAGCTCTTGGATGATGAGACTCTCAGCCTCGGCAAAGATTTGAACCAGCTTGATATTATCCGGGAGTAAGTCATCCTCTATTGCCAGCATATTTTGAAAACGTGATTACTGATACACCTGTAGCATCGCTATCCCTCTGAATACCCGCATCATGGCCGATCTTTTCTGCTTGGACCTGAAGACCGATGAAAACAAGGGTGGGAGTCTCAACTCTACAGAGCTTTATACGCACCTTATGAGTGTTCGTACTTTCGGCTTCAACAACTTCGATCCTGCTCTAGCATTGCGGCGCAGAAAGGAAGCCCATGAAGGGGCTAAGGTTCTGACTGAGACCACCCTCAATGTTATCTCGGGTGGATCAAACCCAGTTAGCGACGCCCAAGGAATCGTATCCAAAGCCACTGGAGCCATTACCGGGGCTGTGACTAGCATCACGTCAAAGATCCCCTTCGTTGGCGGTCTTTTCGGCAAGGCTAGCAAGAAAGCTGAAGCAAAGACTGGATCTTTGAGGTGGTATGGCCAGAACGTCGTCAAGGAACTTATTTCAGCTGGAAAGTCTCCAGAAGAAGCTGCCGATATTTGCTGGTTGACTGCGGTCGCCGGCGTTGGTGCGCCAATTGGAATGGTTTGTGTCCACTTTACTCCCCTTTGGTTCTATCTTTGCATGGAAGCAAGCTGGTTCTAACATGATAACCTCCTCTAGTTTGCCAACGTCTTGAACTATTTCCTACAAGAGGAGAACTCGCAGCACTGGGAGGCAATCCAAAACTTGTCTTCAAGCTCGGATCCCGAATCTGCTGACAAGGAGCTACGGAAATATGTTCTTGAGGCCCAGAGACTTACTAGTAATCAGCGGGACATCCGTGCCTGTGTCAGTGAGACCACAGTTGATGGAAAGACCTACAGGCCTGGTGATCTGGTTATTGCTCTATTTGTAAGGATACCAAGTCCGGTGGATGGATAACTGAAACAATTTCTGACAATTATACTCTGACTAGGGCCCCGCATGCAAGGACCCTGATGCCATCCCTGAGCCAGGTCAGTTCAAGCTTGACCGACCAGAGAGCGCCTACATCCACTTAGGCCACGGGCCTCATGCTTGTCTCGGGCGTGAAATTGCCATTACCTTCATCAGTTCCCTTGTCAAGGTCTGTGGCAGTCTGAAGCACCTTCGCCCCGCTCCTGGTAAAATGGGAGCTCTGAAGCAGATTCAAATCAACGGCGACAGAGCGTATCTCAACGACAGCTGGTCATACCTGACCACCGACCCAACGAGTAAGTTTTGCTCCTATGCGACTACCCAGATTAGAACCGATACTAACATGTTCTTACAGCCTGGAAGGTTCACTTCGATGGCGTGGGCAAGGGGGTATTCCACGCTCCCAAGCTTGCTGCTGCTGTTGCCAGTGACATCAACTACAATGCTCTGAAGCAGGAGCAGGACGAGTTGATCAAAAACAAACTCTCCAATGTCATGCCCAACGGCCCTTATGCGTCGCAGTACGCCAATGGCACCGCTGACCCCACCAAGCCAGCGACTTACAGCGAAGCCGCTGGTGCAAGGGTCCCTGTGCCCAATGGGGGTCCCCCAATCAAAGCCGTTGATCAGCAAAGCAACATGCCGGGCTATCAGGGTCTGCCGGATGGTCAACCGCAACAGCTACAGCAACCTTTCACTAAAGATCATCCTGGCTTTTTGAGTGGAGCCATCACTGACTTTGGTGAAATTAGCCAGAAGACAGTAGGCACTGCTCACGACCTCGCCCACGGCTTCGTCAACAGCGTACCCGGAGGAAGGTCGGCTTCACAGTTGACTCACGGAATTGCCCAAGGCTTCATGCCTAGCTCCGATGGTACTTCTGGGGGTGCAGGCGAGCAGAGATAATAGTCGAGCTTGAATGCCCTGGGAGGGGATATCGCACCTCTCAGGTGGATGGGATAGTTGAAAGCGATAAGAACCGATCAAATTGAAAAGTTTTGAGAGGGGATATCGCACCTCTCAGGTGGATGGAATAGTTGAAAGCGATGAGAACCGATCAAATTGAAAAGTTTTTGAGTTTCCGGATGTCTGCGATGTGATGATAGGATATTTAATCCAAGTATCTAATTAGTTAGTATGTAATGAATTCTACTAGTAACTTTGCTCTGGATTAGAAGTTCTTGCTCTTGAAAATGAAAATGAGGCTCCTGGTGACCAAGTTTTCGAAAGGGGGATAGCCGACTGTAGTGCAAAAGGAAAGAGTGAGAGAGAAAGAACAGAGGCAAGGGCACGAGGGCACGAGGGATACCTGATATCTTGATCTGAACTTATCTCATTCAAGCAAGTTATTTTTGTGATTTTGTTGTAGTTCGGAGACCTCGAGATATACTGGCAAGAAACACCCTACCATAGAAATATGACAATGTTGTGCTCTGGAGTCTGGTGGCGGTTATTATCCAATGAACAAATAATCCTGACTGCAAACCACACGACAAAGTTGAAATTCCGAGTCCGTATTCAAGTACGTAGTATGTAGTACTAGTACTAGAGTTTACTCCCAAAACGGAAGTGCCCACAGACCAACGCCAATGCCAACTCCGCACTCCAACTCCACCTCCACCACCTCCAACTCCCTCACCAACCCTCCAAGGTTAAATCAACCTTGCACAATGGACCCAGACGCAAGCATTCCGGACTCCGAACCCTCCACCTTCAACTACATCCTTTCCTTCCTCCTAGTCGGCGTTGCATGGGGCTTCACAACCCCTTTTATCCGGCGCGCAGCGGCAGACTTCAACGCGCGACAAGAGAAGCAACAGCAACAGCAGCAGCAGTCCGACACAGATTCCCGCGGACGATCGCAGACTCAATCGTCGAGTCCGGACTTTCGCGACGAGCCAGATAAGGAGCAGGAGCTTCTTCGGAATGATGCGGATGTTGAGGGTGAGGGGGTGAGAAGACGGAGTACTAGTCAGCAGCGACAAGAGCAGCAGGCTGCTACTACCAGTGCAGGCGCGGCTGTAGCCACTGCCGCAGGTACTGGACAAGAGGGCGATGTGGATAACACGCCAGCGCCAGCCTGGATGCAATCGAAATCGCAATCACAGCAGAAGTCCTGGCTGCGCACGAAGATTGTGTCTATATTCTGGACCGTTGTGAATATGCTCCGTACGCCGGCGTACTCGATTCCACTGATCATCAATTTGACGGGGAGTATTTGGTTTTTCTTGCTTGTTGGAAAGCACGGTATGTCTATTTCTATGTCTATTTCCCGGTCCTCTTGGCCTGTACCCTCCGCGGGTCTTGTCTTGTCTACTCATTTAATTCGGTTTTATTGGGCTTTTGCTGGATAATTGCTGATTGCGAGCTTTTATAGAACTCTCTTTGACAGTGCCGCTGGCGAACTCGAGTGCGTTTTTGTTCACGGTTTTGGGCGAGTGGTATGTTGATCGGAAGGTTATTGCGAAAGAGACCTGGTTGGGACTGGTGTTGGTGTTGGGCGGTATTGCGTTGTGTGTGCATTCGAAGAATCAGACTGGTTGATTGATATGTTTGATATGTTTGATCTGGGAATTATAGATTTACTTACTATTGCACACAATCTGGATCTATGATCAGAAGTTTGAACTCTTGCCACTAAATGGCGTTTACTGTCTTAGACTACTGTACAGTATGGGCGATGTGTAGAGAAGTATGACTTTGATAAGTTATCAAGATTGTGATCATTGGCGAGTGCATTTCATCTATACCATCACCATCAACCCGCCTCGTAGAAATTCACAAGAATCATATCCACAACTCATGCTATCTACACATACAAAAACATCTCATCCGTCAAGCGGTCTGTCATCCAACACATAAATGCATCCGTGGCTTCGGAAGCAGGCGGGCATAAACAAAAAAAAAGAAAAGAAATAAGATAAGAAAAAAAAGAGACAGAGAAACAAGAGACGAACGGGGGTAAAAAAAAACACCAACGTATACCATGCATCAGATCGTGCAAAGAAATACAGTTGCCGAAGCGGGATAAAAGCGCCAAGTCATCACACACATAACACAATTTTCCGGCTCCAAAGGTAAACCAAACCTAGTTACCCATACCAGACCGGACCGGACCCGCCGTGGTATCAACGCAGCGTGGGGATATATTGAAAACACAAGATCGAAATAAGGCTGAGCGTACACAATCATGCCCAAACATACAGAACCTTAGACACCTCGGAACTGTGAGAAATGAAGTTAGCTGAATGATGCATTTAGGAAGGTCAATGGAGAAAAGGAAGGGGGGAGGAACTCACCATCCGAACAACCAAGTACCACATTGCACCGAAGAACTTGAACATCGATAGACCAGCGACAGACCACAGCACAACCTCCATGTAGATAAGGGATTTCTTGGTTTGAGTAGAATCCTCGCTGTCACTGCTGCTGCTCTTATCATCAAACGTTTCCAGACCAGCTGCGCTCAGCACAACGGCACCCAGGGCAAAGTTGCAGAATACCCATGCCAACACGACGGCACTTCGGAATCCCTTGTAGTAGTCGGCCTGCTTCTCTTCTTCGGAGATAACCTGTACTTCCTTGGGTGGCTTCATGGAAAACTTCACCAATTCGGCTTCGTACTGCGCGTTGAGATCGCCGTCATCCTGGGGAATGTTGACATCAACCTTGCCGCCAGGCTTCAAGTTCGCGGATGGGAGTTTCTCAGCCTTGTCGTCACCCTTGGTACCCCAGGTAATGTCATGGGTGTTACAGAAGGCGTAGATGTTGAGGACGTTGATGTAGGTCGGGGTCAGCAGGATATATTGGATGAACGAGGTGAACATGTGCCAGGGGTCCATGAAAATGAAGGACGCCACAAACCACATCACATAGGTCGAACCAAGTGACACGATGATAGAGAAGAAAGTCTTGTTGGTGAACAAATCGGTGACCGAGAACCCGTCAGACTGTACCTCAGTCTGAATGGACTTCACAGTAACGAAAATGGCCGCGAATGACAGGTATATCATGATGAAGATCCAGAAATAGACCATGGTCATATAAAACTTGTTAGATCCACCAGGTCGGTTGCCGAGAGCAAGCACGAAACAAGTGACCAGAGTTGCAAGATAAAGCCATTCGAAAACGATACCCAATACCTTTCCAGCGGTGCCCAGAAGTTCATCGCTACCAAGGTAGGTTGTCAGGATGTGGAAGACAAGGAAGAAATTACCGATACCGAACCACGCGAAGATCATCGCGATCGTTTGGTAGATAAACTCGATCATGAGAGCGAACTTGCGCAGGAAACTATGGTCACTGCGGAAGATCTGGTAGAAGTGGGTAATGGCGTAGACGGCAGCGAAGAAACTACCGTTCAGCCAACGACGACGCTGCAGAATGAACTCGGCCATGCGGTCGGGAACATCGGTTTCACCAGTGGATGACTTGACGTATTGCAGCAACCAGCGGCACTTTCGCTTCGAGACAATCTCGAAACAAAGGATACGATCCTCGGCCAGATACATGTTGGCTGTGAAGATACCGGCATTTGCACCATGCATTTTCTCACCCATGAAGTATCGCTCGAGAGGACCTTGGCCGTTCTTGTCGTTTTGTAAAGCAACGTAACGATAGGCTGAGAAGGCACCAGGCAAGACGGTGATGAAACCGAAGGCAGACTCCAAGGGTTTATCCAAAATGTTGCTAAGCTTGTACTCGAAGTTTTGACCAGCGACTAGAGGATTCAGGAGCTTTTTACCGTGTGACAACATGACCTTGATCTCTCCGCAGGCACCACCGCACATAGGCTCAATGTCGAAGGCCTTCCACAAGTGGTAGATCGAATCCTTACCAGGCTTAGTACCGGCATCGAGGAGAACACAAATATTGGGATCTAAGACTCGACCAAATGCTTGGAAGAACCACCGATGGGAGTTAATCTTCTTCTGGTTCTTTTCCTTCAGACAGAAGATCAACTGGACAGGTGGGCCCGAGCGTGGCTTCATATGAACTTGTGTACCCTTAACTTCCAAGCCAATCTGGGTCGTGTATTCGTAAATGTGAGCGGTGACATCCTTGCCATTGACCTGCTGCTTGGCAATTCCGTCCTGGTAGACACCCAAAGCAGCCAACACGGCGCGAGTACGGGGATTGATCTTAGCACGACCATCGCTGATAATACAGACCACGATCTTCTTCCAAGCATCCTTGCCCCAGGTCTTGCTGCTGGTACGCGACACCATGTGATCAATGTTCTTGAAAACACCAGACATGGTGCGCGCGAAAAGGAAGTCATCCTCGTTGTACATGGTGACGACGATGAAAAGCTCAGTGTGACGGGGCTTGGCAAAAAGCTTCTGGCGCAGTGTAAATCGCTCGTCGAAAAAGTCCGCGGGGTCACAAGTAGCAGCCGAATAACGCATGTGAGTGAACTCGTCACGACCGGGGGGGCTCTGCGTGAGGCACCTGGCTCAAGAGTTTAGGCGCGATCGGACAATCAAGGACGAGATTGCCGTTGAACAATTGGACCTCCTTGACAGTCTTCCAGCGTCGAATAGGAGCGGGACTAGGCGTTGGGCGCGGCTCATCTTCGAATTCCTCCTTATACGGGTCCGGCCCAAAGGGGTTATCGTGCTCCAACATGGGGGCACCAGGGTGTTCATCAAATGGGGAACGGCCTTCAGGATGCTGGCCGAGGTCATAGTCGTACTCGTCATGATAAGGTTGAGCCTGAGGCGGATGCGACACATACTCGCCAGGAAGGTAGGCGTCGTGGTGAGCATTGGGGTCGAATGCGTAGTCTTCACGACGATCGGGATTGCTGGGGTCTGCGTAAGGATTTTGGTAGCCAGAGTGTGGGACATTCTCGACGGAGTACTAAAGAGTTGGTTATACATTAGTGCTCTTCCCGTTAAGCTGGGACATGCGCGCAGTCATGGTAGATGTCAAAATCCACTCACGGTTGGTTGAGAGGCAAGCTGATCAGCCGAGGGCATATGCAAACGCTCGCCATATGGGTTGTGTGAATGTTGTGCGTAAGGGTTGTCCTCCAGCTGATAGGCATTTCCTGGGGATGGGGTTCGATTGTTGTAGCTGTTCATGTGCTGAGGATTGGGATGCAAAGGCGAGCGATTCTCGTCCCCAAAGGGGTCTGGCGTGCGCATCTTGTTAGCTTGTGCTGTTTCCACGGTTGCCCCAGATCACACTGGCTCAGTCGCCTAGAAGGATAGAGCGGAGGAGAGTTGTCAAAGGGACCACGTAATGACCGTGCACCGTCAATGTCCAGCACCACGGCGCAAAAGTCAGACGGGTAGATGAGGTATATGCGCAAAGAGATATTGGCAGAAAGAGGTATGCAGGTACGCAGGGCTGAAAGACAAGAAAAGGAGAGGAACTAACCGATGCGATTATATGACATAGCGTCGAGCTAGGCTTGAAACTTAGCTCAAAGCAATAATGCCGCCCCGAAGGACAAGGGCGGAGGGGGGAAGTCGTTGGCTGGAGATTGCGCCAGGAGCCAAGTGGAATCGACAGGCTCCGTGATTTGGAGGAATCACTAGTCCGAACGACGGACCCAAACTCTCGGCGGGCGTTTCAGAAACAGCGAATGTGCCAGACGAGATGATGAGAGGAGGAACAAATATGAGGGGGGAGGGTCCGTGTCGCACGATTGGAGGAGTGTTAAAGGGCAAGACAGCAGAGATAAATTCCGGACCCCTGGGTGTTTACGAGGCCTTGACGATCGCTGTGATGACGGTGGAGATGAAGGCAGGCAGACGAATAGGCGCTTGGCTGGCCGACCCGCAATAACAGAGGATGATGTGATGCGGTGCGATGCAATGTTAAGACGATGTTAATGCTTGTATCTCGAAGGGCGAAGATGAAATGCAAGAAATCATGTGTGAAAGAAGAGGGACCGAAAAAAAAAGAGAGAGATCCAAACGCTGATTGGAAAGTGAACAGCAAGCCAATAATTCCCCGGGGGAGTGAAACGAGCGATCCACGGGTTGCGATGCAGCGAGATGAAGGTGGAGACAACCGGTCGTCACTGGGCCAACGTGAGGCACGCTTGTGATGCTGCCAAGACAAAAAGTGTGGTGCAGCCACGGGACTGGCGTGGCAAGTGCGACCAGTACCTGTGGTTGTGGCGGTGTGTTGTGGCTGAGGCTGAGGAATACGACTTATTTTTAGCTACTGGCAACTTGGTTGCCTACACCCCGCACATATATGAAGAGTATGTATATCGATATGTCGCAGATGCAGATGTCATATGTCTTAGAATAGATATTGTATACTATTCAACAATCTAGTCATTTTACTAACTATAGTAGGTACTCGTGTGTTACTGCTACTGCCACCGCACCGCCGAGGTCACGGGAGATTAGATAGACGGCCCCGTTCCTCACTATGGGATTCGACAGAAGACAGCCCCGAGCCCTACTGACGTAACCGCCACAGACATTTACTTCAATTCGCAGTTACTTCCTTCCATAATCGCATGGGAGACCTCTTTCCAAATCAATCACCTCTACTTCTACCTCCACCTCTACCATGCCTCCCCCCGTTAGCGTCTTATTTGTCTGCCTGGGCAACATCTGTCAGCCACCCCACCACCCTCACTCCGCCCCGCTAAGCCTTGCTGCCACTGTCCCATTCTAACGCCCATCAGGTCGGTCACCCATGGCCGAAGGCGTCTTCCGCAATGTCACCGAGTCCAATCCTATCATCGGCGAGATCGACTCAGCCGGTACCGGTGCTTATCACACCGATGAGCCCCCCGACTCACGGACCATGTCCACCCTACGCCATCACGGCATCACCAGCTACCACCACGCCGCTCGAAAGGTCACCAAGGACGACTTTCTGAAATTCGACTACCTACTCGCCATGGACAAGTACAATCTGCGCGATCTCCTGGACACCCGCGAGTCTGTTATCAATTCATTGAACCGAAAAGCCGACCCCAAGTCTTCTGCCAAGAACACCCGAGCCGCGCGGGACGCTGCGCTGGGCGCTGCTGGTGACGACGCCAAGGTCGCGGAGGTTCGCTTGTTCGGGGACTTTGGTCGTGGTGGAAAATTACATGATCGTGTTGGTGGTGGGGAGGTCGTGCAGGATCCCTATTATGGTGGTGCTAATGGCTTTGAGGAGGTCTATCAGCAAGTCGTGAGGTTTTCTCAGGGCTTTGTCGATTATCTGGAGGGCGAAGAGTAGGTCAATGACTGGCTCTTGACATGATATATGAACTGAAAGGTGTGGATTGGAATAATGGGGTATAAGGTCCCAATATCATAGACGTATGTTAGAATATACCAGATACCAGGTGCTTTACAGGCAGCACCTGATCGATGATACCAGTGCTATATATAGTCCCGGAATGATATTAGACAACCACCTAGGTGGGTGATGTGAGATTCAAGTTCTAAGGTTGATTTCATGGTACCAGTCCATGCCACCTGGGTACCTACGTAACAGCTAGAGGGAATGCACGAAATGTCCCCGAGACAGTTTCCAGCTACTACAGTTTCCAGATTGATAGGATGACGTTACAGAAATGTTGCTCGCTTTGATACATGATTATTTGTTATACAAGTATGTGGGACGGAACATAGTATGACACAGGTAGACACCACAACACAACTGACCCCTCAGTTAGACCTTCTCACTGATCTTGATAGCAGTCCTGCACCCTAGACGAATCACATCCACCAGTGGATCGTACGGCCTAGCCTCCTTGGAATCGTTGGCAACAGCGTGGTCCAGGTGCTCCAATTCCTCATCCCGAATTCGTCGGAATGTGCTCAGCATCTCCTTGAGCTCATCATCAAGTTCCTCCCCCTTTCGTTCCGCATCCGCCTCCCAGGATAGGATCTCTCTCACTTGGTCGTTGTAGTGTGAACCGATCTCCGTCTCCACCGCCTCGGTACATGCCATGGCAGCTTCCCGACCCAGCGCGGCGGTGGACCATCCTAGGAAAGTAGCTGCAGCCTCCCAAAACGGGTACATGGCTGTTGGACGAATCTCGTGCTTCGCAACAAGTTGGTTGAATGTCTTCAGGTGGCCTGCCTCCTGGTCGTACATGTGTTTCATTAAGGGTCGGAGGTGTGGATGGGATCGGACGATTTGAGGGGTTTGCGCGGTGTAGATGAGAGTCGCGGCGAGTTCACCGGCCTGATTGACCCGCAGAGCACCGTCCATGAATTCACGCTGTTTCTTGCTCAGAACATATCGAGGCTTAGAGGTACCGTCCGTTCCGGTCGTAGAGGCGTATCGGTGCTGGGATCGGACCGCAGTCGGGGCAAGGAAATCGAGGAAGATTGGTGATACTCGTCGAGTTGGGCGTCGGCATTGCGCTGGCAAGCACCGCGGAAGCGTAGGGATAGACTCCATTGTGCGTATTCTCAGAGCTGAAGCTTGCTGCTGTTGCTGTCGAGTCTTGGAGGTCGGTAAAAGGGCCTTGCCGCTGCCGCGCGCTTGAGTCTTGGCGCGGCGAACGTCATGAACCGACGGCAAAGGCCAACTTGCGACAGACAACCACGCCCTCCCGGCAATACCCTCACCTTTTACGCCACCCGCCGTTTGTACAGAGCCTTCATTTTTGGTGGGGGATTTTCTCCGAGATCGAAATTCCGCCTTGACTCCATCGCCTAACTCGAGGCACATCTTTGTTGAATCTTTGCGCCTCCTAGCCAGGAGCCTCTTTCACTTGGAGACCAGGGTTAGGCAGGCATACGGAGAGGCAGGCAGCCAATCTACACACACGTTCTTTCACCTTACGTCTTAATACCGGCCCAAATACCGGGTGAATTCAGTCAGAATGGCGGACGCTTTGGACGAGGAGCTGCTCGCTCTGGCAGGCGACTCTGACGAGGAGCAATCACCTCCCCCCCCAGCAGAAAGATGAATCACCGGCACCATCCCGCTCATCTCGTTCACCAGACCGTGGTTTCTCACCTGAGCCCACAAGTCGCAAAGGTTCCACCAAACATTCGAGGAAGCCAGTGAAAGACGAAGAGGACGGCGAAATGTGAGTATGCCTTGAAATGGTTGCCCAGTCTCATTTACTGATGTACGTATTTGCTGTATTCAGGTCCGACGCCGAGTCACACCACTCTCTTCAGTCAGCCCCCATGTCGGAGTCCGACTCTGAGGGAGGAGGTTCTGATGATGAAGACCGCCCAATTTTCCCATACGACAAGCTGTACTATTCAGCGAAGGAGAAGGATGAAATCATGGCGATGCCCGAAATCCAGCGCGAGGAGATGCTTTCCGAGCGTGCTCAGCAAGTCGACCGTCACAACCAGGATCTTGCTCTACGCCGGCTTCTCGCCTCCCGAGAGCGCGAAGAGGCGCGAGCCGCCAAGCAGGCCAAGCGCAAAGCCGGCTCGGCTGGTCTTGATGAAACCCAGCGCAAGAGTTCCCGACAGAAGACGACGCTTGGTGGCCGCAAGGTCGGCGAAACCTCCGCAGCAATCGATGCCTATAAGCGCCAGCGCGAGCAGAAGGGCAAGCGTGATCAGAACCGTGCTCGAGACACTACCCAGACACGCAGGCGATCTTCTGTCTCAAGTGCCTCTCTGGGCTCGGATGACGATGCCGATGCGGACAGCGACATTGATCTGGATGACCGCGTTGGAAGCTCTAAAGTTGTTCCCAAGGACGACCCTCCCGCCGAATTACGCGATATTCAACGTGCCCGTGTCGGCCGTAGCAACTTTGCTCAAGTCTGCTTCTACCCTGGATTCAACGAGCGTATCACTGGCTGCTATGCTCGTGTCAATATTGGCCCTAGTAAAGAGACGGGTCTCAATGAATACCGTCTCTGCTTGATCACTGGTAAGAGCTCCTTCTCATGACCGATGTGGCTATTTCACGCCAGTCACTAACTTTCCGATAGGATTCACCTCAGGAAAGCCTTATGCTATGGAGGGAGCTAATGGCCGCTCATTTGTCGTCGATCAGTATGCCAAATTAGCACACGGAAAGGCCATTCGAGATTTCCCCTTTATCGCCTGCTCCGATTCTCCTTTTAGTGACGTGCGTTGCCTACTCCCACATTTATTTGGGAATAGTTTCACTAACCAGTCTACAGAGCGAATACGCCCGTTACCGCAAGACCATGGCGGTCGAAGATTGCAAGATGGCGACTCAGAGCAAATTGGCAGCAAAGGTTGTCGATATCAACAAACTCATCAACCACCAGTTCACGAAGGAAGAATTGAGCGAAAAGCTCCGCAAACAGGGCGCACTTGATGAAAAGAAGAATGTCCTTCGTGAAAACGACATTCAAAAAGACCTACTAGTTGCACGAGCCAATGGCAACGATGACGAAGCTGAGCGTCTGCAAAAGGAGCTGAATGACCTCCGCAACCCCAATCTCTCTTGGGGAACATCTCTTGCGGCCAAGCCAGCCGGAGAAACCAAACTCTCTGAAGCCGAACGCGTTCACCAAATCAACTTGCGAAACCAGAAGCTCAACCACGAGAATGTGCGTCGAGCCCAACTTGAGGAGCGCAAGGCTGCTCGCCTAGCTGCCGCAGCTGTGGCTCGGGGTGAAGCCACTGTCAATCCTTTCATGCGTGTTCGAACCATTGCGAAGACCCACCACGACGTAAACACGAAGCCCACAGACTCACCGAAACCCGCTGATTCTACCCCCACCGATACCCCCAAGGAATCTGCCAAGTCGGGCGCCGATGGTGCTTCAGATGCCGCCAAGTCTAGCTTGACGCCGAAGAAGCAGAGTGGTTTCATGATCAGTTACCGCAACAACGATGACGAGAATATCGCGGCTTTGGATATGGACATCGATATCGATATTTGAGACTGTCCCATCGCATATCTGATCAGTTGCATCTTTCCGTCCAAGTTCTGTCGACTCAGATGTGGCTTATGTCACTAAGCTAAGCATCTAGCAGTTGACCAAATCTTTTTAATAACCTCAAAAACCCTGTACACACTAGAATATCTACCGGCGGATGCTGATAGGGTGTCTTCTTCTCTTTCTTGTTTCTTTTTTTATCATTTTGGATAAGGCCCACGATCATTCGTCGTCAAGCAAAAGAAATTCCTACGGGAGTACCTGTATTATGAGCACAATTCGAATGGAGCATGACTATTTTTCAAGCCACTCGGAAAGCATAGGTAGTAGTAATAGCTGCGTATTCTGGAATACAAGTAGCAAATCAGTTAACTAGCCAACTTTGGAATCACTGATTAATTGCACTTGATTTTACCAGATGTACTAGATTAAAAATTTTGGAAATTCACAAAAGTAAAATTACAGACAGCACGTTCATACAAGTTGGCGATTCCGATGGTTGAACTGCTCTATTGGTTTATAGTGGCGCGCGTGGATGTAGTCACGTGTATGGCCCAGCAACGCGAAGCACGCGCGCATCGCGTTCCACCTCCCCAGGTATGCCACCCTTGAAGACCCGCATTGTCGACTCTTCAATCCTCCTCACTACAATTAATTGATCCCACAATGATCCGTGACACTCTATGATTGACCCGGATTATCGTTTGAAACCATACACATCCACAATGTCCTCCGCATCTACACCGCGCTCGACGCGCTCCGCGTCGCCAGCGAACAATTCCCCTAACATGCTTACACCCGGCCAAAAGATCAAGGCCATGATGGCGGAATTCGATAGTGATAGCGAGAGCGACCCCCAAGCCACGAAAAAGAAATCTACAATGCCGAAGCTGGACTTCGGTCGCAATAAGACATCGACTACTACTGAAACGCGCCAACCTCAATCTAATAACGATAGCTCGGACGACTCGGACACTGCGGATGATATTGTTCGACCTCAGGGTCGAATGGCTGCTCGAATGCAAGGTGCCACCAACGAGAGCAGTGAACAAGGGTCTGCTTTCTCTCGCCTGTCGAATGCACTCCGATCCGAGAGAGAACAAGTCCAGAAGCCACGCGATAAGAGCGCCGCGTCGGTCCACGAGTCAAGCGATGATGACCTACCAGTAACTGGGTCCAAGAAGAGGAATAATGCGCAGGTTCAGCGTTCTTCTACCCCGGAGACTCACCTACTCATAGCCGTGCCGACTCGCCATTATTTGTTTCCTCGCCTGCAGCTACCAGGCCGCAATCCGAAGCCCGCAGCGACAAAGCATCCGGAAGTGACAGTGAAGCACCTAGCAAGGCAAAGAACGCCAGATTTCTTGAACTTATCGCACAAAAACGCAAAGAGCGCGAAGAGCGGGAGCGAGTCGAGGCTGAAGAAAAGGCCGCCCGACGAGCGAAAATGGCGCAATTCAGCTCTGATATTCTATCTGGGGAGGAGAGTGAAGCTGATGATCCGGGTTCTGCGCATAAGTTATCTCAGAAAGCTCGTCAGCCACGCAAGGCCAGCAAGAAGGCCCTGGAAGAGATGAGCAGAGAGACTCAGCGCATGAGCCGGAATATGCAGCTTGCCCACCAAGCCCAGACCAAGAAAAAGATTACGAAAGAAAGCCTCTTTGCTCGATTCAACTTTATGCAACCCGATCCCCCTCCAGCCGAACCCGCAGCGGCGAACTCGTCTTCCGCAGCTGGCTCACAAAACTCCTCCGATATCGAGGGACAGAAGCATGAGACACCTCGTACCTCCCCTGTCCTTGGTCCTGCTGATGGAGAGAAGCCCGCCGCTACCGACATTCCAGGTGAAGGCCAGCCAGAAGCAGTTCAAGAGCAGGCCGATGTCGAGATGACCGATCTGCCCACCCTTGAGGAGGCCATTGCCGACACCCCAATTGAACCAAAGAACACAGATTCCCTCGTTGCGCCTGTACCTGAAGTCACCGCGAAGTCACCCGGAAGCATCGTTCAACCCAAGGAAGCAATTCGAAAAATCGCCCCGCCCTCTGTCCGTGTCCTCATGTCCCGGCAAGAGGTCGCCCAACATCAAAACGATGGGTCAGACAGTGATGAATTGGAGGTTATTACGTCTCCGGCCAAATGCCGTCGAATCGCCGCCTTTGAGAATCTGCCCTCCCGCCAGATGCAGGAATCTTCCTCCATGACCAAGCTTAAAGCTCTGGCGCATCTCACTTCTCCCAACCGTAAGATGAGTTCGATGAGCTCCGCCGAACTCTCTGCCAGCCTTCTTTACAAGGCGCGTCAACAAGCCGCCAAAGACAGACGCGAGCGTATTGAAGAGCTCAGGGCAAAGGGTGTTGTCATTGAGACTGCCGAGGAGCGTGCCGCCATGGAAGATAATGTTGAAGATCTGGTTGAGAAAGCGCGCCAAGAAGCCGATGAGATCGCCCGCGAGGAGCGTGCGGCCAGGAGGAAGGCGAAGGGCCTTGATGCCGATGACGACGAGGAAGACGATGATGACTATGCTTTCTCTGGATCTGATGACGATGCATCTGGCGAGGACGAAGAGGAGGATGAAGAGGAGGGTGCAAAGGGCGAAATGAGCATGTTCGAACGAGAGGCGGATGAAGCAAATGAATCTTCTGGAGATGAATCAGAGGCGGCCGTCTCAGAGCCTGAAATCGAAGCCTCCGGATCCAGGAGAAAACGCCGCACCCGCGTCGTTAGTGATGACGAGGATGAGGAAGAAAACGAACAACAGATTCCTTCTACGCCTGTCCGACATCCATCTCATGTTCCGCAGTCGGTTGAACGACCCAAGTTCCCCGGAATGGAGACCCCGAACATGTCCATGGGTCTTACTCAGGCCTTTGCGGGCACTCTTGCTGACGAAAACGCCAGCCAGCCAGGAACGGGCACTATTCCTTTCTCTCTCCCTGATCCTGGTAGACCAGTTCCCAGACTTCATGCTGAGGAATCTGAGATTCTTGTTAAGGACAGCCAGGAGCAGAACGAGACTGATTTCATGCCCGCCTATAATACAAATGTCAACAGGGTATCAGAATCTCCTGCAGGACATGGTTTCTCTGAATTCTCGCAGATTCCGGATCCGACGCAGGATGAGGGCTTTGTCTTCTCGCCATTCGACCCTTCCAAGCGCTTCAGAGAAACGCCGCCGGTCTCAACCATAGACACCGTCATTGTTGGCCAAAGCCAGTCACCTGTGGCTGAGCGCAAAGGACGAAAAATCCGACGAGGACGTGCTGCCAATTTGTCCGCTGTCGAGGAGCAAAATGAAGACGAGGGTGAATTTGAGATCAACGCCAACGCTTTCAACGTCATGAAGAAGGCGGCTAAGAAGACAACAACGCCCTATGACAAGAAGAACAGTAAGGCAAAGGGTGTGGTTGACGAAGCCGCTGAGGAATCCGAAGATGAATATGCTGGTATTGGAGGTGCTAGTGATGACAGCGATGGAGAAGAGGATGTCCGCGATCTGAATATGATCAATGACAACAGTGGCGAAGTGGTGGATGAGAAAGAGCTTGCCGCTCTGAATGCGTATGTGTGAAATTGTCTATTTGCCTGATTCTAATTACTGACATGCTTTAGTTCCCATCAACGAAACCGTGACGAGAAGGATGTCGCGAAGTTGCTCAAGGATATCACCACTGGAGCTCTGCGTCGTCGTCGCGGCGGTGACGATGACCTTGACCTCGACGATTCGGACGATGAGCGCGTTGCACGTCGACGCGAAAAGCAGCGCGAGTTCGCAAAGATGCGCAGAGCTCTGCTTGCCGACGACAAGGTTGGAGCTCTCGCTGAGAATCCCAAGAAGGCTGCCTTTTTCAAGGCTATTGAGGACCGCGAAGATCAGGACGACTTTGAGCTAGAGTTCTTGGAAGAGAAGGAGAGTGCGTCGCAGGGCGAATCCTCTCAAGATGTTGCCGCCGATCAACAGGGCGACGCTGGAGATGATAGCAAGAAGCGCAAGCGACCCCTTGAACCTTCTACTGAAGATGCCACCAATCGACCTCCTCCTCATCTCCGTCGAACCGCTGCTAGCGCGATGTCGAAGAAGCCCGCTACCCTGGCCGAGGTCCGCGAGACTCTATCCTTCCTCACCGAGACTCATGAATATGACTCCTTCCACGAGGATGCCTCCATCGACGGAGACGAGGATGCCGACGAAGAAGCCGACACTAACACCTCTGGCAACGACGAAGCCTACTCCGAAGACGCCCAATCCCAACCCAAAGAGACCTTCGCCAAACCCAGTCACCCGCGCCGCACCCGCGGAACAGTCATCGACCGACTTGCCCTCCTGCGCCAGGCATCTTCCAACTCCGCAACCACAACCGCATCTGGCTCCGCAAACAACAAAATGGCCTTCCACAGCGGCGGGAACTCAGACGGACCCATCGGGTTCCGGCCTCCACAACTCCTGCGCCGTGTCACTTCCGGCTCATCCTCCAGCAACTCAACTACTTCCAGCTCATCGAGCAGAATTCCCACCGCTGCGTCAGGACCTAAGAAGGGAGGTGCAGTCAACTCCTACACTGCTGCACGCGAGCAGGAGCGTGAGAGACAATTGCGCTCCAAGCAACGCAATGGCGGATCTAATATTGCTAAGCTGCTGAGCAAACATGCTGGCGGTGGACTGGGTTCGTTGGCTGGCAAGGGTCAATGGGATTGAGCTGGCACTCAACTACAACTTTGTTATGAGAATCATTACGCATGTCGATTACTAGTACTACCATATGTTTGGCGTTTGGGTGGGGGGGTTTTTTTGTATCGAGGTTTAGGTAGTACATTGGACATTTTAGAATGATACAAATAGTACAATCTTTCATTGAATTCGGGCTGGCGAGTTTCTACGTAATATGATTCTTGGTTGTCTACTTATAACAACCACTTTCAAGTTTCTTTCAGTCGCCTTTCTAGTAACCATAAGCGGCGTCTCATCCCAGTGTTAACCCCAAGCTCTCTGTGCCCTCACCAAATCTGTGTCAACATCTGACAATCGGTGCATGGGTCTGGAAGGATAGGATGCTCAAGGGAATTTCTCCCTGGCTCGTGCCTGATCCTAGCATCTTTCGACAGCTCTTCAGAGTGATTCAGTACCCAGCAATTTGCCCATTGGTCTTTCGCCTGAGCTTTGAGCGAACTGGTCTTCTGGCTACTTATCAGTACCGATAACGCTCCTTCTTAAACAGCGCGATGGATCGACATTGTACTGCAGTGGTGGCCATAGCTTGATGTTGGAGTACGACAAGCTTTGTGGATGCTGAGGCATCATCCCGGCGGTTGTATTTGCCGTAAGGGGTGTGGCGTGTAGCGTGTAGCGTGAAACGGAAGTCCGTGGTTCATGGTGATGTCGTCTTTCGGCGTGTCAAGTGTATCGAACAAGGACACCAGTGACGTCGGTGTGTCTGCGCTTTCGGAAACGAATGATGGGCTTTTAGCCCAAAACATATCCACTGGCAGCATCGGTCTTCTGGGTTGGAAGTTTATATTAGGGTCTGCTGCAGTGGGATCTTTGATGTTATCAGCGCGTTTGAAATCCACTTCACTGTTTAAACCTTCATTGTCACAATTATATAAGAGGGAAAAGGGAAGAGCGAACTCTTGGGAACTTGAATTTGTTTACCTGTAAACATGGAAGGTACTATCTAGACTTGGAGGGCAGCACCCAGTAGTTACTACTACTAGTAGTACCTGATTACCTGAAGCAGGCACGATACCTTGTATGGAAGGCACGACATGGAAGGCACGGTAAACTGGATACTCCAGGCTACTTCAGACTACTTCAAGTTACGTCAGGTTGCAGCAATACGCCCCAAAAGGTACTCAATAGTTCTAGTACTAGTAGTAGCAATGCACCGCAAAGAAAGAGACAGTGTCTCCACATAAAATAATTATCATCGGAAACCCTCTGAGATACACGGTATCAATATCATAGAATATTGTGAATAATAGCAAGAACAGTCTCACCGTCGACCAGAGTACCAGTAATTTTATGATGTGTACTGGTGTACTCTGTACTTGTATACTTCCTTATCCCAATTCGGTTTGGCGGATCGAAAACGTGGATACCACGTGATATTGCTAACGTAATCCACGGCCGAGCTGCGCACACGGTCGGCCTGCGCACCCCATCGAAAATCGCGTCTTCCAGCCACTCTGCCTAGTTCAATTACCCACCATGCCACCAATTCGCACTGAATCTTCGCAGAAATCGGCCAATCAAGAGGGCAGGATCTTATTAGCCCTATCCGATATCAAAAATGAACGTATCATATCTCTTCGCGCAGCAGCAAGGCTATATGATATACCCGAATCAACACTCCGCAGTCGCGCAAAGGGTATATCATCACGCGTCGATATACGCCCAAACGGCTATAAATTGACCCAACTTGAAGAGGATTCGCTTACTGAATGGATACTCTCTATGGATTCGCGTGGAGCAGCCCCTAGGCCCTCTACTGTACGAGAGATGGCCGATATTCTTCTTGCAGCGCGTGGAACAACCCCCCCCATTGACTGTTGGTGTTAATTGGGCGTCAACCTTTGTTAAACGACGCGATGAGCTTCGAACACGCTTCTCGCGACGATATGACTATCAGCGTGCTCTTAACGAGGATCCAAAGGCTATACGAGAGTGGTTTTTGATGGTACAACGTACGATTGAGGAGAACGGTATCCAACCGGAGGATATCTATAACTTTGATGAAACTGGCTTCGCAATGGGCCTTATATCAGCACAGAAGGTAGTAACGCGAGCAGAATACTACGGTCGGCGATCAATCCTACAGCCAGGAAATCGTGAATGGGTTACTGCGATTGAAACGATATGCGCTGATGGCTATTCGCTACCGCCGTGTATTATCTTTAAAGGCCAGGTTTATATTGCTGGTTGGTTTGAATCAAATCTCCCTAGGGATTGGCGAATTGAGGTTTCGAATAACGGCTGGACTACTGATGAGATCGGCCTACGTTGGCTACAAAAGATCTTTATTCCATACACTAATTCGCGCGTACGAGGGCGATTTCGTCTCTTGATCCTCGACGGACATGGTAGCCACCTTACACCTCAATTCGATCAAATCTGCTCTGAAAACGATATTATACCACTCTGTATGCCTTCACATTCATCGCATCTTCTACAACCGCTTGATGTTGGGTGTTTTGCTGTTTTAAAGCGTGCGTACGGTCGATTTGTGAGCGATTTAGCCCGAACTGGCTATAATCATATCGACAAGCTTGATTTTCTAGCAGATTATCCTCGCGCACGACTAGAAGCTTTCCAGCTAAATATCGTACAAAGCAGCTTTGCAGCTTCTGGTATAGTACCAGTTAATGCAGAAAGGGTACTTTCTAAGCTTAATATCTCTATCCGAACACCTACACCACCAAGCAGCAGACCAAACAGCAGATCTAGCCAATTCACACCAAAAACACCTAGAACAGCGATTCAGCTAGAAAAGCAAGCTTCTATGCTTAAAGAGCTATTAAACCAGCGATCACACAGCCCGCCTACACCATCAAAAATCATGCTTGATCAGATTATCAAGGGCCACTGTATAGCGCTACACAACACTGCGCTACTAGCAAAGGAGAACTCCAATCTACGCGCAGCGAATGAAAAGAAACGTCAAAAGCGCACTCGATCGACTAGGCAGATTACTCATGAGGGGGGCCTATCGATCGAAGAGGGCCTACAGCTAGCTCAGCAGCCAATTCAGCCGGTAGAAGCTAATGAGGTGGTATCGCATGAACAGGGTAATTTGCCTACTCAGCAGGATCAGCCACGCAGGAGGGCTCTGCCTACCTGTAGTGGATGTGGAGGAAAAGGCCACAAGATTAATCAATGTAAAAAACGCTAGATTAGTATTAATTAATGTGTTTCGGTTGCGATATTCTGTTTTAAAACTATATCATAGGGGTGGGTGCGCAGGCCGACCGTGTGCGCAGCTCGGCCGTGGATTACGTTATTGCAAATTATCGCTGACTAAGTATGGTTTGTATAACTAGTTAACTAAGGTAAATCTTGATTTTGGATCTGCACGTTATGGTGTATAGGCAGAAGCTCGGAGATAACTACCCAAAATGCTCCCTCCAATCGTACCCATCAAACCCACTACCAAATCTTCAATCCAATCGAAAGGAGCTCCAAAAAAAAGCCCCGCCGGGCTCGGAGGAGATGAGATGGTGGCTAGCGCTGGCGTGATGACGCGTCGCCATGATCCGAGATCAGAAATCACCATCAGATAATGCAGCTGCTCTGTCTCGAGGAATTTCAAAACATACGGTTGCCAATTCTCCAGCTGCTGGCATGATGCGGTTGTTTTCCCAACTTGCGATCCGCTCTATTGTGAGCTTATCGATCTTCTCCGGTGCCATCGCATCTACTACATCTACATCTACATCTACTGCCGATCCCGTTGCCCAAAATGCAAACCACATCTTCAACGTGATTTACGACTCCATGCGCCAATGGGGTTCATCCCTTCATCACAATGGTGTTTCTTTCTTCCTCGCGACAGTTCCCGCCGGGACTCAGTTATACCACGGTACCTCGAACCCGGGCACGGTGACGGGCATGGAATGGCTCGCCTTTGAACCAGAGCATGCCATGGTCTTTGCTCGACCGCATCGAGGCCCTCCTCCGCCTCCACCAGATGATGACAACAACGACGACGGAAGTGACGAGGAGCAGGAGAACCGACGCCACGAAGAATTGCGTCGTCGGTATGGTCAAGGGCTCCCGCCATCTGGAAAATCCGACGAGAGCGAGTCGGGATATCTTCACACCTATGCTGCCGCTAAGGATCTTCGACTCGTCTATATCGACGGCATGTCCGCCGGCAAAACAAAGAAGGGAACTCTAGACTCGCAAGATTACGTCTTGTTCAACGGTACTATCGAGGGATTCTCCCAGGACAAGAAGCCAGGCCGCGGTCCTGGCGGTCCCCCCGGCGAGAAAGACCGCGCGATCAAGGCATGCGAAATGGCACAGAATGAGTGGGAAGGCCAGATTGATGGTGTTCTCCGCATGGAAGCTGGTTTCGAAATTATTCTCTGTTCGTTCGAGCGTGACTTGACTCCCGTCCGGACCACGCAGGTGAAGAAAGACACAACAGAAGGCGGCAAGCGCAAAGATTCCCCTGAAACCCCATGGTCGTCCTGGCGGTGACAAGGAGAGAAAGGGCCATGGACCTGGTGGTGGACCGGGACCGGACTCTTCGAGGTGGATGCGCGCGGTTACTGCTCGATATGATAGTATTGGTGGAAATCGGGTGTCGTTGAACTACGACCATTTCGTCACAGCCTACTCATACGATTTCAACCTGTTCGCTAATGAATCTGCCTTGCCTCGTCTGGCACATCTTTCATCCACGGAGCGAGCGGCCATTCGCGATGAATTGACCAGTCTGATCTTGAGCAACGACACCAAGGAATCCTCATGGAACTGGCAAGCCACTGCTGACATGATCGTTACGCGCTACTCAGACGAACTGTCTTATCTGGCATCTGAGAAGTTTGTGGATATCAAGGCATTCCGTGACCACATTGAAATGCTTCTATCACCATTCATCGATTACAGCGAGCGAAATACCTCCGACGAGGCCGAGAGATGTGCCACGCAATTCTTGCCGTTCCAAACCCAAAAGGAACAGAATTTGCCAGCGCGCGCTGTGCACCATGTTGCGCATAGTGTCTGCTTGGCGTTGCTTGAGGCTGGAAATGAGGAGAAGCTTAGCCTTGCGCAAAACAGAGTCCATGTCTTGGTTGATTATCTAGATTGGACAAGTTGGAAAGAGTGCCGCGGTTGTGAAGATAACGAGATCTGCGTAATACCGATCTGGCCTATGGGTACCGTATCTGATTACAACAACCCCAAGTGCAGAGATGCGTCTAAACCATACGAGGGAGATGACGGTGAGGGTTATTGGGGTGGGATGCATGGATGATCCGAGTCCGGGAATGGGCTCAATTGAGATATTACTAGTAATATTGTGTCTTTTATGCAGGATATGTGAATAAGTTTCAGAGTTACCCAATTGAAATGGATTTTCAACATTTGCAATTGAAATTGACGCTCTGGCGTAAGAAATAGGTACAGGTGAATTTATAACGAAATAGTATGTAGACGGGAACTCCTCATGTGCAATCGTTTTGGTGTGCGTTACTAGTAGCTCGAAAGCAACTTTTGCACCCTCGAAACATATCAACAGAGGACCCAAAGAAGCGAATGTTCAAATCCCTTCAAGGGTACAAGGGTGTGGAGATATGGATAAACGTCATTTACAGAAGACCGCCGGTGACGGAGGTGACGGAGCCGATGGGGCTCAGGAGGGAGGTGAGACCCAGGGAGCCAAGGAGACCGGTGGCAGTGCCTTCGAGCTGAACAAGCATGGCGGAGGTGCCGTCCTGGCCCAGAACACCGACCAGCTGAGTGGGGTCAGCGGCGATGGACTCAGCCTTGGAAGGAAGGTCGGAGACGGAGGGAACCATAGCGACAACGGAGCCGATGGGGCCCTGGACGGAGGACAGGTCAAGACCGCTCAGGAGACCGAGGACGTTGGAGCCAAGAGCGACGGGCAGGACGTCACCGTTCAGGTCGGTGATGTGCATAACAGTGTCGGTGAGGGAGCTGGTGACATCGCGCTTCATGCTGGGGACAAGACCCTCGAGAGTGCCAACGAGGCTGCCAACAAGGGAGCCAACCTCAGGGAGGCCGAGACCAGAGAAGAGACCCTCAACAGTGTAGGTGAGCTTGACAAGAGCAGCCTCGCCATTCTGGGTGGCGACGGTCATGAAGCCGGAGCCAAGACCCTGCAGGTTCAGGCCGTCGACGGAGGAGGCAGTCTGAACGATCTCACCAACGGGCTCGCTGAGGGGCAGGTTAAGGCCAGTCAGCAGGTTGGCAACAGTGGGCTCAAGCTGGACAAGGATGTTCTTGGACTCCCCGTTGGTGACGGTCATGACGCTGTTGACATTCTGGGAAGCCATGCCACTGGGGGTAGCGCTGGGAGTAGCGCTGGGAGCACCAGTGCACATCGGGATACCGGAGGGAATGGGGACTCCGGAGGGGATAACACCCGAGGGGATGCAGCTGGGGACGCCCGAGGGGACAGTGCCGCTGGGGACGATGTTGGTAGGCAGAGCCATGGCAGTGGAGGCCAGGATGGCGGCGATGGTGAAGGACTTCATCTTGAATTGGTTTAGAGAGTGACTGGTGCTGAAAAGCAGTAATGAATGGACGGTATAGAACCGGAAAAAGGAATGACTGGAGTAAAGGACGGAGGGGAAAACGAGATGCTTCTTGGGATGGAGAAGATATCAAAGTCAAAAGGCATGGCAATGCTCCTTTATACACCCTCCCACCAGCCCTTGATTTTCAGGGGCCGCAACCCAAATGTGAGTTGCATGCAACCGTGAATTTCCTCCTGCCATTCCTGACGTCGACGAGGAGAGGATGCTCCACCTTCGAGATGTTACAAGGCACCAGGCACAATACCGGCTCCACGCAGCTTGTCAATAGTCCAATCCCATGAGATGAACACAGACCGCGGGGCAGGGAATCATTTCACGTCAAAGGGAATGGATCCACAGGTTAAAGCCAAATGGAGGAAAGTCGATGAACCAGCACACGGGGGATTGGGTCCGGAGGTGAGTCTTGATCCTCTCATAAGCTTCATTGCGGGTTCATCCTCATTAGCCACTCCGCAGATCGGCCTCCTCCAACTCCGCTTAATGAAGGTTGGAGCCCGTTGCCGAGCTTTCAAAAGAGGATCCGCAATCCATAACGACGCATCGCCAAATTGTGATCCAGAAAAGATGTCATCGTCCTTTTATGTGAGCTGCAAGACATAGACGTTGATGGAAGAAGCAAATCGGCAGTGATGTAGAGAATACACCAAAAAAAGGAAACATTCGCCACATGGTTCGCACGCACCTGCAATAGCCGGGGCCATGTTCCTGCAGGGTTAAGTGAGCGTCAAAACACACTTCTTCTTTGAAGAGCCCCCGGGAAAGGTTTCTTGGGCCAAGGATCGTCATTAGTACCGCCCCAAATCCATCACAACTGCCAATGGGATTGGGCATAAACGCTCGGGTCCTTGGCGATCTGCAGTGCTGGCCCGCCTCAAAACACGTTTAACAAGAGCGTTAGTCCCCGCTGGAGGGCGCGGGTTGCAATGGAAGTCCCATCAGAGTTCGGTGCTAAACAGGCACTAAAGTTAAATAGCGTCGCCGGTGGACTCTGCAGCCTCCCCGAAGCTTGGTGGAGTTGTTGTTCCTAGTCAGGGGGTAAACAGTGAGATGCCCGCAGGATGGAGTGCCAGGCTTGGCCTGACATCATCGAATGAGTCGCATGCAATCAGCATCGAACTTTTACGTTCCCTTTCATGGGAAAAAAATAATCCTTCCAGAATTACTCCGTGTCGTTGTTGATCTATCTATCCCGGAGCGACGAACTTCGATGTCAGAAAATGCTGAAACATGACCTCTCCACCAGCGAGAGGGGCGAACGGTGCCCCCTGAAGATCCACAGAATTTACGGGGTCAAACCGTTGTTCATTCGGAGAAACCTCAGGAATTGCTGTCAACTCACGAGAGAGTTCCACTAACGGATTTTACATGCGCGGGGGAAAAACTCAAATTTTCTAATCTCGCCAGGACTTTCTATTCAAATAGCCTCGGGATTTCTGAGAGTAGCTCATGCCAGGAATCAAGGCTCGCAGGAGGGAATGCCAACATTCTACTTCCTACTCTGTACAGCTAAATCATTTGAAAGACTTGCTTGTTTGAGACTCATGGGCTAAGCACACAAAAGAACAAGATCAGCCCTAACTAAGGAGGGAGAGGAAAATTCGCGAATATCCACTAACCCCATCACATGCACCACTATTCCCCATCCAAAACTGTGGCCATGGATAGAATGCTCATTTTACTCTTAGAGCGGGACATCTCACCGAAGACCGCTGTGTCTCCTTTCTCTCGTATTTCGCCATGTCACCACCTCCCTAATAAAGTCAAGTCAACCCGGGACTCCTATCTTTCCTTCTCAATGGGGAAGGTTCCTAGAAAGACCGGCTCTGGCTTCAAGCCGGGTTTATTCCGGCGGTTTTAATTTGTAATACAAGATAGTGAAAGGGTGGTTTCCCTTTCTCGACCTGTGGTCTAATGTGACCCTCAAGGACAGGCTGAGCCGGGAGCTTATGTTAGAGAAATCATCAATCCACCGCAATGGTCTCCAATCAAATCCCGACCATAACCATAAGGACTAGGCAGATTCTGCTTTCGCGCTTCCTCACATGAAAGAGAAATTTAAATTTCAGGATTATTTTCATTCCAAGTAATTGCCCAAGGCGGGGGTGGTGATTTAACGAAATTACTCAGGACAGAAAAATATTGGATCAAGAAATAGGCAAGAAAGGTGTTTCCTTTGTCTGTCGTCCTCTTCTTAGAGCAAACCCCTGTAAATGATCCAATCGATGTAGATATACCAATATTGAAACTCCATTAGCCGCAATGAAAGACTATTCGATCACGTAGGGTAAATTAACAGCTTACCATACGCATAAATTCGTCGTATGTAAGATACAGAATAACGAAAATTATCTTTGTCTGCGTAAAGTCTCACTATGATGATCTAGGACAAGTTGAACTATCACAGTTGGACCTGGATGAGCTAGATTCTCATATCGTGTTCTGTCACATGAACCTCACCTCACGCTATATTCTTGTGAAAAAGACATCTTCCGGTGAATACGAGCTGGCCCACATCACTAGATGGGAATATTCAGGTTTCTATCCCTTTGCATACGAGTATGGCCTAAAGGATCTCTATCTAGGTGACCCAGACGTTCCTTTTAGCTGGTATATCTTGTTCAAAAGCCGGATGGAGCATCTACTACCTCAGCTAGAGTGCCATACGAAGCTCATCAAGGCCCTCTGGATTTTAGGAGAGTCTGTGCACCGGGATCATGGATATAAATATCCCGCGGAGGTAGAGGCTACTAAAAGGTGGATCGAGATGGGAAAAATGGAAAGGTCATTGGATTATCCTAAGGGTTGGGTTCTCAAGCCCAGTACGGAAGCTCCTGCGGACTTGTCGAAAGATGATTGGGAAAAACTCGCTAAGGAGTTGGGATTTGTTGTGCAAAGCGATGGTGAATGGAAGGCTCCTCGGCCAGCTTCTAAATTGGCTACATCGGATCATTCAGGCGAGCGGTACACGAGATTGATTCAATGGTGCCCTAGACTAACAAAACTTCGGGCCCCAAATCGTAACTAGGTTTATAGTTCAAGTTACTGAGGCCTACGGCATGGCCAGCTCACACTTCAAGCATGCATGACTAGGGTACCCCTCTGTCTGCATTCCATTGCTTCTATCGCTTGCATTTCTTTCATCGCGACTTAAGTCGTTTGCTAGCCGCTTGTATACGGCGTTTATCACTCATTCAGAGAGTACTAGATATTGCGTCAGGCTAGTCCCACTTTCTAGTCTAGTATCATCTCATCTTTCTCCATTCCGTCTTATATTTGCTCGTAGATCTAGTTGGCCTCAGTCACTACAATTGCCGTTCATAATTGTGTCTTCCCCGGAATTATTAACAATAAAGACTCCCCCTTTGCCTTGTGTGCCAATTAGACAGACCTGGAATGGCTTTGGGATTTTTGAGAATGTTTCTTCAATATACTACTAGCCGGTTTAAACATAAAGGAGATGTATTCTACCACCATTCTATATCGGACATTACCAAGTAGTTTTAAATGACAATTCAACCGGCGACAAGACTATAACTATGACCCCAAGACTGCACCGCCACCTGGAGAGCATTTCACAGTTTCGTCCGCCCATGAATCGATTTCGGTCAAAGTCTTTTGAATATCACCCTTAATTAAAGGGATAGTTTCAGCTCCTAAGAGTAGTCGCATAGGCAGCTGACGCTCGTTCTGTGCAACAACAGTATCGAAAAGCAGACGGGCGCAAATATTAGGATCACTCCATGTGGCTTGAGACTCGGGATTTGTGATATAATCCAAGATCTGGTTGAATACGGTGTTTGGAGTATTGTAAGCAGGGTGTCGGGCGGCAATATTCATGTTGGGCCCGGCGAAATTTGTACGAATTCCCCCGGGAGCAACAATCATAAGCTTAATGTTCCACTCCGGATTCATTTCCTGGGCGACCGATTCAGTGAAGCCTTCCAGTGCAAATTTACTATCAAAATATCAGCGAGTAGAAATTTGGGCATCGGAAGATTTTTGAATCTCACCTGGCATGATAGTACGAATGACCTGGAGCGGTCCACCATCCACCCATCGAAGATATCTGGAGGACTGTACCTCCTTGACCTTGGGGGTTCACTTCACGAAATACTCGTAATGCTTCTTTTGTGGCGTGAACCGGTCCCCAGAAAAGAGTCTCAAGTTGAAGTCTGGCGTCAGATTCGGAGATCGCCTCGGTATCTCCGACTAAGCTATAGCCAGCATTGTTGATAAAAACATCAATGTGGCTCCATGTTCGAACGACACTGCTGACGACGATAGCAATTGATTCTTGTGAGGTCACGTCAAGGGCAAATTTAAGCACCCTCGCATCATCTGGCAGATATGATAGCGAGTTGATGTTGCGGGCGGTGGCCACGATGTGATGACCAGAATTATAGATAGTGGTTGCAAGAGCCTTGCCAAGACCAGATGAACAACCAGTCACTATTTAAATAGTAAGTTGAAGTTTAAAAATAGGAGTCAGATTTTAGCAAATCAACGGACTTACCAAACCAAACGGTTTCATTGCCCAGTTTTGTCGGGTTTGATGCCATGATAGTTGTTGTTGCAATAAAAGTGACTTTCGGGTAGATCAGAGGGAAGATCAGAAGAGTTTGAAAGCGAAGGAGCCTGGAAGAAAAGGAAAATAAACCTGGGATTCTGCTTTTTTCTATCCCCCTTCCTACCTCCCTCATATACTAGCTTCAACATTTTAAGTCCGTCTTGTGTCCGATCATATCCGAAAATATAGATTTAGAATGAGGATTGTCCCACTAGGCAAGGCACAATTCGATCGATCTAACGCCATTAGGAACATGCACTAGTCCGAGTATCATCACGTTGGTGGGTCGGGCTGAACAACTGCTGTCAGATTCGCCGCAACACTGCCACAGGTTTCAATTTGAGCTCGTGTCTAAAGTGACCCCTCTTTTCCATCCACATTGTACGACAACCGTGCCTGCACAATTTCTCCATTCGGACCAAATTTCCAGGCCTCCCGTGATGGCTACAGCGAATGGTAGAGCCGCCTTTATTGTGATAACTGAAGACCCGCAGCAAGATCGCGGCAAGCGCCTGAGCCAAGTGCGATCGCATCTCGCCAAAGAGCGCCATCGATCTCGTCGGGGAAATGATCGACTCGGGGTGCATAGCAATGGCAGTAGTGATAGTCAGGATTTCAGGACACCGACCCCGGAGAGTGCTCTGAGCCTCATACCGGAGATCCCAGTCAGGCACAAGTCCCCGCCACTCGCCTCCTCGGCAACTGGGTACCGACGGATGCAGAAATGTGAGCACTTAACAGTGATTGGCAATGTGAGAATAGTCTCTATGAAAGGTTTTTGTACTGACCAGGGTAGTTATGCACCAATACGTACTCTACGGTCAACAGGTCCATCCGTTCTTCTCCCACGTCATATACGCAGCGACATCCCATACAGCTCTTATGAGTACAAAGATTCTGAACGCATCGGCATGGGATGATTTAAATACGGAGGGACAAATTAGTAGTCTGACCTTACAACAGTGTGCGATAACTCGCAAGTTGCTGGGGGAAGTACTAGAGGACAGAGAGCTAGCATGCAGTGAGCCCACTTTTGCAGCTCTAGTAGCAACTTTGCTATTTGATGTAAGATCCGCCTGGTGGATTTTATGGTTAAATTACTAAGAAGACGAAACAGATGGTAAATGATCAAAGAGATGTTTTCATATATGACTTGAAAGTTACACATCACTTGATAGGTATGCGAGGGGGCATAAACAACTTGGGGTTCGAAGGCCATATCAAAGGCAGTCTGCTTGTGTATGAAATTCTACGCCAATGGATGAGGCCCGTCCTACTACTTGTTGGCTGACGTTAAAATAGGATTGAGCAACTGCAAAGGGTTGCCGAGATCCCTCCATATGGAACCTTTACCTCACAATTTAGCCCGGGCACCCAACTTGAATTACCCCCTTCCGCATCTATAGATGTGGCTCTCTTCACTCTCGGAATGGATCCCGGATCACTCGGGGAGTGGAACAAACTAAGTCGGTTGATCCCAGTTTTGAGCAGTTTCTATGAAACAGTACTCGCATCGACGCAGAAAGGTCATTATGCGACCGGCACAGGTCTGGGCTGTCGACTTGCCCTGCAAAATTCAATGTATTTTTTCGAAAGCACGCTGCTCAGTGACCAAATACAGCATGATGATAATCGAATACCTGTCTTGCTACAGGCAACTATGATCATGGAACGATCGCATCATGCGACATCAGATGCCGAGGTGGCTGGACTTTCTGATGCCATTTCGTATTTGAAAGACCTCCTACAATCAACGGACCTCGATAACTGCTGGGTTCCATTGTCAGGTGCCTTGATTTGGTGTTTGGCTATTGGGGCACGCCGGTCTTTACCGGGTGCCATTCGAAAGTGGTTTGTGATGCAAACCGCGCGAGTTGGTTGTGCTATTGCAATGAATCGACCTCAGGCTGTAGTAAGATGTCTTCGCGTTGTACTGGAAGGGTTGGATGGGGCGGATGTCTGCCGACGGCAGGAATTTTCTTTGGATGATTTAATGTGAGGCGAAATGTGGGAATATTTTCTTCTGTGGATCTGGGAGCACCGAACACAGGGTGGATACTGATAATTCTTACGACTATTTGATGACCGAGTAGATAGGCGCAATAGGAATTGTTCTTTTAGAAGTTACATATAACCAGATTAGGCTTCACGTTAGAAATAGTCACAGCAGGCCTTGAATGTATGTCCAAGCAGCAAACTGTATCAACCAATGATGTGGTCCACAACTAAACCCGAGATCATGTGGCGAAATATCGGCAGTTTCGTATCGCCGAGCCCAAAGACATCCGACTCCGACGATGTGGGGAAGTCGGGGAGCGGGGCTTCCCCAGTTGCTGGACAGCCTGGCCCAGAGGCAACTTGAATGTGGAGAGAAATGGGAGAATAATTCAGTTGTTGCGTAATTTGGTGTCCAAATCATCATCGATATGGACTTCTATTCTTGTAAGTAGAGTGACTCGGAGTATACATTATACTATCAGAATATTAGCACGGCCCAAGTATTCCAAGGCTAGTATTACCATGCTTTTCTGGGACAGCGATTGGTTGGGTCAGGTATAGAATATAAAATGGGAAAGCCCCAGGAGCTGCAATTCAAGGCATGCAAGTCATCAATTCTTGACTGCTAATGATTTCCCCATCTCTCTAATATCTGCCTGGTCTATTGTGCATTGGCGGGTAAATTTTCAGACCTCAGAAAGAACGAAATCCAATGAGGCAAGCTTTTCTCCAAGGTTGGTCCACGGTGAAAATGTGGGGAGGTTGTGGGAGCGGCAATGATTTTTCCCGGCCTCGTCATATTGAGACAACTCCGCCAAATGCGACGGCACAAGAGCTCGAGAGTTCCAAAATTTAAAGATTCACTCTTCGCCGCTACATCCTAGCGCTTTCAAATCTTCTCTTTCTTTTTTCTGATTCCTCCTCATCTCCCCAAACTCTCCCCTTCCCCTTATCCACTTACCTCCGCACATATCCGTCGCAATGGCATCCTCACCCCAAGATTTGAGAGTCGCCATTCTGGGCGCAGGAATGGGCGGCTTGACTACTGCTCTCGCTTTGGCTCAGCGTGGCTTCAAGAATATCGATGTATATGAAAATGCGCACGATCTGGGCTTTGTTGGTGCCGGCATCCAGCTCGCCCCCAACATGGCACGAGTATTGGACAATCTTGGTGTATGGAAGCCCATTGAGGCCGAAGCCGTGAATATCTCTGAGACTTCCGTCCGAGGTGAGCATCATAGAATTGCAAAAAAAGCAACAGCAACAGTAAACTGCAAAGTCAAAATCTAACCAAATTTTGCAGAGGGCGCAACCGACAACGAGCTCGCACATGTGGATTTGAATTATATCGAAAAGACCTACGGCTACAAGCACATGGTTGGTCACCGCGCATCGCTGGCCGATGGGCTGTATCAAGGTTGCTTGAAGCAGCCTGCCATTAAGTTCCACTTCGCCGTTACTGCAGAGAGTGTCGACTCGTTCGGCCCCAAGCCTTCGTTCACCGCGGTGCCCCGCGATGATACCCAAAAGCCGTTTAAGGTTGAGTGTGATGTTCTCCTTTCTGCGGACGGTATCAAGAGTCAAACCCGCGTGGAGATTCTCAAGCGCTTGAACGTCGATGTCGGTGTCAAGGATACCAACCAAGCCGCCTACCGAATCATGATCCACAAAGACCAGATCAAAGATGACCCCGAGCTACTTGCTCTGATTAATAACACCCGCGTGACTCGCTGGATTGGTGAGAAGCGTCATATCATCGCCTACGCTGTTTCCAACAATACCATCTACAACCTGTCCACCACCCAACCCGACACTAACTTTGCTGCTGCAACCAATGCCACCTACACCACCAAGGGTGACAAGAAAGCCATGCTGGGCGTCTTCTCCGATTTCTGCCCGATGGTGCAGCGTATGCTGAACTACGTTCCTGAGGGAGAGGTCTGTGAGTGGAAGCTGCGTGTCCACGATGCCCTCCCTACCTGGGTCCATGAGCAGGTTGCTCTGGTTGGCGATGCGTGCCACCCAACTCTGCCTCATCTTGCCCAGGGTGCCGCCCAGGCCATTGAGGACGGTGCTGTTCTAGCTGTCGTTCTCGCTCGTCTCCCAGATACCACCCCCGCATCCATCAACAAGGCACTTCGTGTCTACGAGAAGGTCCGTAAGGGCCGTGCTGAGGCTCTGGTCGATATGGCTTCTGCCTCCGGTCGTGCTCTGCACTTGGGTGATGGTGCCGCAAAGGCTGAACGCGATCGTCAATTCGCTGCTCTTCGTTCTGGCGGTGGCAAGGGTCCTGTCCCTGACAAGTGGGCTGATGCTGATGTCCAGCGTGAGATTTATGGTTTCGACTGCACCAAGGTTGCGGAGGATAACTTTGAGGAGTACTTTTCGCAGCTGTAAGCGCTTCCTTCTTTTCCTTTGGGGTATTTCTGGGGATGTCCGTGGTCCACTTTGCAATTCCTTTTGAATTGCATACTTCTCATGTATATCTACGACTCTTGCACAAATCAAAACACCATGACTCTTCATTTCATATCACTGAGACCAAGACATTCAATTTACTAAGCTTGTTTGCATTTAGGAGTAGCACGGACGGTACTCAGGCACGGCTATAGCCTGAGCATAAACTCAAGAGGATGCGATTATTATGGGAGGTATATTTCAACCACCCCTACTCCAGGGCTTCTACTGGAAATAGGAGATTTTAAGTAGCGCTTTTATGATATTGTACATATATAGTAGTCTATTACTATCATGCATTCATATACATCTATCTGTGAATTATTAGATATATTATGATAGTAGTAGTTATGCAGATGTAGTAAGTAGTACTGGTTGTAGTACTGCGGGATGCCCCGCTAATTCTCCAACTTCCCCCAACTTCAACTTCAACTCCAACTTCCTCCAATCTCCATCTCCATCCCAATCCGCGACAAGCTGCCTCGAGCTCAGCCTTCAAGGCACAAGGCAATGCTTTCCACTCCAATCCCGATTGCATTTGGATAGATGCCTTTCCCAGGAGTAAGTTGATTCCGCTCTGTTCTTCTTCGCAGCGCTGACACATCTTGATTAGACCCCGTCTCCATTTCGCCTGTCTCGCCGCCAACCATCGACACGCAGAGGCGCCGGCCCTCAATTCTCAAACTCCCCTCGATTTCTCCTTTCTCAGTCAACACCGAAGAAGCATAATGACCTGGAGATCGACGACGAGGGCGACAATGATGCGCCGGCTTCAACCGCCAGAGCTTCCCGAACCCCGGCTCCGTCGCGTAACTCTCTTCCCCAGCCACATCGGCAGCGAGACGTGATTGAAGACTCCGATGATGACGAGGCATACACAGAGGAAGGAATTCTCCGATCTGAACGCGATAGAGAAGATGCGGTGGATGATGCTATCAATAGCACGCCCCCGGGTGAACCTGCTACACCTGGACCTCTTGACCTGGAATTCGACGCAGTCTTTGCGCCAGAAAGGGATGGCAAGAAACGACGACGACTGGAGACAAACGAAAGGCTTTCACTGGGTCAAAAATTAGCACAGCAAGGTGCACTACCTCCGCTATCGCCTGAATCGCGGCCGCGACCTTCGATTTCACTCGATTCTCCTGCTCCCCAACCAACACCCAGTGCAATGCCCCGAGAAATCGCCTTACAAGGGACGCCCGCTCCCCGAACCAAATTCATTGGCCCAGGGATATCAACGCCAGGTACGAGCAACACGCCATTTCGCAGCAAGCCCCGGTTTATGCTCTCGACGAAGAAACCACCGAACACGCAGCCTACATTCCGAGGCGAGACACCATTCGCTTCTCAGCCGGGCTCGCCGCCAGAAAGACGTAGACCGACCTTCATCCTTCCCCGCTCTCCATCGCCTTCTGCAGCAGCGGAATATATCCCGGCCCCATTTTCTCCTTCCTCGCGCGCACTGCGTCGTCGCGGTCGACCTCGCGCGGGTGCCGAGACTTATGCGCCGGGCGGGATGGCCGCGGAAGTTCGCAGCTGGATTCTAGAAATGGGATCCAAGCGTGATGCAATTTCGGCTCCAACCTTGCAACCAAGCCAGGCCCGTGACATGAGGCGGTATCTGCTGGCTGCCCGTGTTATACATGCGAACCAGACAGTTCTTAGTAGCTCCGGACCCTTGGCTTTTATCCAAGCCGAGAAGATAGTAGATGGATCCCAGTCGGAAAGAGATGAACGAGAAATTATTCATATTATGACAATGGGACTACCGCGATCTAAACCGCCGTCGCGTGGAATTGATCAGCGCGCTGAAACCGCTCAGGCTGTCATACAGACGGGTGATCTGCTGGGTATACATAAGGGCCTTGCTTGGAATCTTGAACTTCATGGGTTCCAGCAATTGAGTTCTTTGCCGTATCCCGTCGAAATGCCTGGGTCACTTTCCTTGGAAAGTGGTGCAAGCAGTTCTTTTAAAAAGGAGTGGCTTATTGCTATGGAGTGGGATATTCTCGAGGCCTAATCACCATCTCATATTCGTATCATTCCTTGCTGGCGATAAATGCTGGCGATAAATTTGAATTATCCGTAATAGGGCCATGTCAACAAGGATATCGAAGGATTTCAACTGCTTTTGTGACTGTCGCGTGCTTGACATGTGACAATATCCTATCGCAGTACCTGTTAATTCGTACTCGTACTAGTCAACTACCAAGTACATCTGGGCAACGCCTGAGACCTGGGAATTCGTGATAATGCAGGTAGCACATGCATTGTCTCCGATGTTGTCAGACACGTCACCCCACCACTGACAGCCCAGCATGAAACGGCGATCTTTTCTCTGAGTTCCAGAGGAAAGAAATACCCTGAAGCTGAAGCTGAAGCAAAAGAAAAGCCAGAAAGATGCTGAATATCGAACACGAAGTATTAGAGAAGCGAAGTATTCGCATTCTCGCCGTGCCACCCAGTTCACCGACTCTCCTGGGCCTCCCAGCTGAACTTCAGCTGCATATCATCTCGCATCTCGACTACCCCTCATCGTTGGCACTATCGCAAACAAATAAACAACTCCATTGCATCGTCCCAGTGCAATCGCCTCGAACATCAGCGCAGAAAATGGCATTTTTGAATGCGGTGGAGACATGGCAAAGGTAAGACAAACCAGTACTACACAGCTACGTGTACGCTACAACTTGAAGCCATTCATAAATTAATATATTGATTGATCAACCCCGCAGAAACAATACCAAGTTCGGCTGCAAATATTGTCTAAAGCTCCGACCAAGCCACACATTCGCCGACAACCAACTAAATGGTAAACGAGGGAAAGGAGGTCCAGAATGCGATCGCCGAGTCTGTCTAGATTGCGGCTTTCGCAAACGAATTTACCAACCAGGACAGCCAATCGTTGTGAATGGTCGGGAACAGATTCTCTGTTCGCTTTGTGAGGAGAGAAGACGGTATGGATTATATTGTATGCTTTGCTGGCGGTGCGAGAATTGCTTTGTCAAGTATAATATGCCCAAGGTCCCATTTCATACCAGTATGGAGCAGTATATCAGACAACACGGATGTCCGCGCTGTTCGCATCATCTGGAAGATTTGGGGAGTCCGGATTTGGAATCGAGGGTTTCGTTTGAAGAGGTTTTGTTGCAGATGAAGATGGCGAGGTCGGAGAAGGATTTTGGAGAGGTGGCTACTCCTTCAAGTTGGTATGAGGATTATCGCTGAGAGAGTTCAGTGACGAGTTAAGAAGCGAACAAGGGCTGCATGGCGTTAATCAGGTACACCAACTTCCAACTTGAAGGCAAGGTTGGAAGCATTATTGATAACTTGAATTGAATATGTTCAACTTTTTGATTATGTGCATAATCTGGGTATATTCTAGATGCAGATAAATAATACAGGACAAAATACCTCCTCGTATGCAATCATTAATCCTTGACAGCCTTGAGTGCGTCCACGGCGACATTGCATCCCCAGCGGATCATTTTCTCATCCTTTTCAGTCACAATATCGCTCTTGGCGACAACCTTGCGGATAAAGAAGATCAGGCCCTTAGCGATATGAGGCGTATCCTGAACGCGCAGGAAGATTTGCATCAATGACTCCTCGTCTCTGTTCGACTCTTCCGAGACATCCTTGTTTGCCTTCTTCTTCTTGTTGGCCTTCTTGGTCTTTTGCGATTGTTGGATGATGCTGATGAGCAAGATCTCCACGAATGTTTTGGTCTTGGGTTGCAGATAGGCGAAGTTAAGGTTCTTGAGAACGCTCAGCGTCAGGCTTCCATCCGCAATAAGCATACCAAACATCTTAGCCAAGTTGACGACAGACTTCATGCTGACACCATTTTCCTGGTCATCTGGGTCAAAGTTATCCTCATCTTCGTCATCTCCTCGCTCACCCATCCGCTTGAAGACGTTCCAGAGGGCAAACATGAAGGACATCTTGATACGTCGGCCCATATCTCCGCAGAGCCGCCGGGAGATAAGGGTATAGTAAGGATTATGTACCTCCTCTTCCATGGCACAGTGGATCAGCACACGAGAAATTTCAAATTCTTGTGCACGCTTCAGGCGAAGCTTCATTAGGCGAACATGGGCATCTTGGAAATCGTTCGCAGACATGATGGCCACGAAAATTGATCGGCGAACATCAGTATTCATGCGGTGTGCTTTGGCGAGATCTCCCAGGTCAGGCTCAGCTTCGCTGTCGTCATCCGCCACCGCAGTGTCGTTTCGTGTTTGAACACCAACAAGCTCCTGTCGCGCAGACACCAACGGATCTTCTCTCCAGCTTGCGCCGACCAACCACCATTTGCCCTTCTTGGAAGAATCATGAATGTCGGCACGGGTAATGTTGATGGGTTCGGAGGCGCGGATCACGCGAGAGTTGTTCATTGATCCCAGGATCTTGCGCATCTTGGTGATATGCTCGGATGTAATGGAGGCACCGATACCGGATTTGACGCGGTTGTTCTTCAGATCGGTAATCGTCTCAATCATGAACTTTGTTCGCACAGACAGACTAGATTCGCCAGCCTTTGCCACTGCTGGTTGAATGAGCAGGACAATGTCCTTCAGAGCAGACGGGTCGTCTTGCCGAAGCTGGGGACCACAATCTAAGGACAGTTTAGTAAAGACAATATTGGATGCCCGGTGGTGAGGAGATACTTACTGCGAATGACCTTGAGCAGTAGCTCGGTGTTGCTCTCCGTGATTTCCTTTAGAAAGAGACGAATGTAGTCGAAGATCAGCGGGCTTCCGATGACATGGAAGTTGTAGAGTTGGGCAAGAAGGGAGACAAGATTCATGCTCTCTTTGCCTTCGAAGCCGCCCCGCTCGTCGCCTTCAGCATCCAATGTCTCCACAATCCTTTGCACAATCTCCGCACCAAAATCCATGCCCATGACCTTGTAGAGAGAAAGCGATGAAACCCGCATGAAGAACCAGGAAGGTGTCCTGGAGTACGGACCTCTCGCAGATCAAACCCATCAACAGATCAATGATTGTTGAAGTGACATGTTGACGTGGATAATCACGGTAGAGCTTCTCAAATTCAGCGAGAATAGAGATCAAGTTGGCCTCGGAAAGCTTGTTCAGGTGTCCTTGGGCCTGTCGCTTGAGCCTTGTGAGGGATTCAGTTTCAGGGTCCTGGCGCGCACGCAGTGAAGGTGGGATGTATTTCTGGCCCGGTGTGACCTCTTTCTTGGTTGGGGGCGCAATGTATGGGTTTTCACGCTGTTTGGGAGGGGCTTTCTCCTCAGGGTCGAAACCGTCGAATTCACTGCCGTCGTCCGAGCCAAACACTTCCTCATCGAGATCCACCTCTAATTCACTGTCACTTTCGTCGCCCTCTTCGTCAATCTCCATAGCTGCTGCTTGCCGTTCCTGGGCCTTTTGTCTTTTACTTTGCAACCAATCGTCTGCTTCACGTTTGCGCTTCTTGCTGTCGTCTTCCGAATCCTCCGCTAAGTTACCCATCAAATCGTCCAATCCGTCCTCCGCGAATGCCTTGGGTAGTTTTTTGCCCTTTTTTAGACCCAGTTTCTTTTCCAAAGCTGCAATTTCCGCATCGTCCTGATCTAGCTTTGATTTGACAGTTGATGAAACATGTCCACGGTCGAGGATATCATCGTCCGCATCGCTTTCAAGTTCCTCTTGGGAATTATCGGATTCATTTTCGTCTGTATCCTCATCGAGATAGTTTGGTTCGCTATCGTCGGATTCGGTCTCTTCCGCCTTGTTCAATCTGGGCGCTGCCTTTTGCTTGACCCCGGGTGCCTTGGAGGCAGCTTTGGATTTGACTTTCGGCGCATCCTCGACCTGGTCGAGATCGTCCTTACCATCCTTTTTGCTGTCCTTCTTCTGCGAATGCTGATTCTGGGTTCGGACCGGCGGGGCTGGTGTTCTTCTCGACTTCTTCTCCGTTCGCTCTGCTTGTCTTCGTTCTTTTCGTGAGCTAGGACCGTTCTGTTTTCGCTTCTTTTCGCCGTAAGTGTCCCTGATCCCCAGCTCCGATCGCAGATCGCGAGGGAGCGAGGTGGTATTGTGCATTGGACGTGGCATGGTTGTGGAGGTTGAGTGGTCTTTCCTCCAGGTCTTTCTCAGTCTTCAACTTTCTCAGTCCATCGCGGGCGGTGGCAGATCCACTTTTTCTGCCAGGCGGTGACCCACCCCCACGACACTTGGCGACTCGCGGAGTGTCCATCGTGACTGCGCAAGCTAACTTGAACCACTTCCTTTTCTGCAACATTGAATCTCGTTATGGCACCTCACCTTCAAACCGATGAGGTAATTCCTCCTTCCCGCTTCTGACCCCCTCCTATCACCGGGGAATTTGGCTCCACACCACAATTCCACATTATCACCGGACACAAAGACCACCGCACCGCTCCATTGACCATGTATCACTAACATTGAATATGTCTAGTTCTTCTCATCCCTCACCGACCTTCTCGCAAAAACCACCCAAAAATCGCGAGGCTCCGTCACTCTCTCCCAGAAACCCCTAATCGATAATATCACAACCACCCAGCCCTCCATCCTAATCCGTGCCACCGATGGAAACACAAGCGCCCCACGAACCATGAAAGATGGCAAAGTTGTCAAGGCCAAGGCCTCAAAGGCTACCCGAGTCAAGTTCTCCACAGTCGTTCCTGCAGACCAACTCGAAGCTTTCTACACCCGGTACGCGGAGATCTGCAAGACGGGCATGACTGGCCTGAAGAAGCGGGATCGCAAGCGCAAGGCGAAGGGCAAGGGTGGTGCGAAGGCTGCGAAGGCTTAGGCTCTTCTGCATTGATACCCACTTTCCTCTTTACGATGGCGCCCAGCGGCGGTTTGTTCTTGTACTCGGCTTAGTTCAACATTCCGGCGATGGCTTTCGCTCTTTCTTGCATCTGCTCGGCGTTTTTTTAATGGTGGCTCTTATTTAAAAGAAAAAGCCCTTTGATCTGATATGGTTACTCATGACCTTGTTTTCAAGGTGTACATACTTTTCTATGCACCAATGTACCTAACGATTCGTTTGAAGTTGGTTTCTTTTCACTCATCCATTTATGCATGGTGTAGTTGTATTGGTTGTGTTATTGCACAGTGAGGATTTACTATCTTACTATCTATCCCACATTAAGTGCGAACTGACCCTAACCTGCCTCGAAATGAAACATCCACTTGGTTCCTTCGTACTCCTCCCTTGGCTTGACGTTGACAGGGAACTCGCCCTTCACGGGACTCATGTTGGAGCTGATTGCCCCCCGTGTTGATTGAGGGAGCCTTCCAGATACCGCCAACAGGATTGATATCGTATCGCAATGCCATCATGGCCGTAACTCCCAACACCTCCGTGCTGGCGAAATGGCGTCGGGGGCAAATGACAGGCGCAATACCGAATGCAGTGAATCCACCCGTACGACGAGGTTCTTTCGAGTTGGCCCCTTTGCCGGATCAGCCTTCAGGAATCGCCGCGGGTCAAACACCCCGGCGCTATCTCCCCATACATCAGCACGCTTCCTGATGGCACTCGCTGGGATTGAGACCAAACCTCCTTTTTTGAGAAGATACTTGTCACCGAGCATCGTGTCCTCGATAATGTGGCGAAGCGTAATTGTAGTTGTGCGGAAACGTAAAACTTCCTGTAAGAAGGACAGGGCGAAGGGACAGTGCTCCTTGAGAGCCGTGATGTTAATTGTGTGCGTGCCATCCTCCGAGATGGACAGTGCGTTGAGTTTGATTTCAGATCGAAATTCAGCGAGAACTTGCGGATTGGAAAACAGCTCGAAAATAGCCCAAAACACTGCCGGCACGGTACTCGACAGGAAGGCAAATAGGACAGGCGCTTCTAGCTTCGAGAAATATTCCAAACACATACCCTGTTTTATCGACTTGTTGTATCTCATTTTGGCCAATGCGGATCCCTCTTCGATGCCATGCTTCTTGTAATAGGCAGAGAAAGCACGAGACACCTTTCTGCGGCCCTTCTAGGCCTTGCGTGCTGTTAGCCATTGTAGGAAGTTGGACAGCAAGGAGTTCAAATTGTTCTCGAAATCCCGGTTGAAGAATTGTTGTTAGCACCGTGTCATCGACACGTTGCACCCTCGTTATCTGGGAACATACCAAAATCCATTGACAACCTCGGGGTCATTGTAGGGGTTGTTGAGCAGTCCATACGTTGCTCTGGTACTCGAAACAGTGATCATATTCCGTACCCAACCATACAAATGGAGACTGGGAGTGTCTTTCAGTTTGTCGAAATATGTCTTCACATTCTGCATCGTGATCATGACCATTTGGTCCAACGCATCTTCGACTAGATTCGGGGCCATCGAGTAAATCGGGAGCGACAGGACCCTGCGGAACAAGCAAGGGTCACACTATTTGGCGAAATTCGCTTAGACAATGATTCTTTACTCTACTCCATAGTGGTTCCCTTTTTTTCAGAGCGCCAAGCTATTTAGGTGCCGGAGTTTCCGCATGAAATCCCGAATATTGAACTAAGCAAAGACTAAATCTACTTGTTTCACCTTGTAAAACTTTTTTTTTTCATCAGTGCGACGCGCATTCAGTTGGAAGGCTCCTCATTCATCTGTCCCTCTAGTCTCTTCCTTTGACGTTTTTTTTCTACAAATTGAATTTCAAAATGGCACAGTCGGCATCAGACGCGTCTTGGCCAGCGGGCATTCCCGAGATCCACCTTCATCCGACAGATTTACCCTCAGATGAGCTCCCGGAAGAAGCCAAGGGATGGCTGCTATTCGTAAAGGTAGGGAGTCCTTGAAATGCTCTCGTATAAGCATTTGTAATATTAACTGGTACATAACTGCAGGAAGAATACCAACCAGTCTCAACCCCAGAAGAGGGGCTGCGTCAACGGCGAGCCCTAATTGAGAAATGGGCTACCGCCAGTCAGGAATTCCGCGAGGTGCGTACAGCCAATGCTGAATTCACCTTTCTTCAGGTCTAATTATTATTTGCAGTCTTACCATAGCTGTGCCCCAGCATGTACCTCAGCTCGCGACTACCCGGCTTCATTACTCTCGCAGCAAGCCCCACGACCTGACAAGAGGTTCCTTTGTCTACCACTAGTAGACTCACAGACTCACCCCGGAACTACATTTATCTTGTAAAGCTCCTGATTATGATGTATATCCATCAAGATGAATGGAACGGGCAGCATCCCTTTGACCAGGCGGGGCCGGGCCATGCACCGCGCAGCCATATCCCGGAGTTTCTCAACCTCGCGACACCTATCGCGCTTAGCGATATTCTCTCTGAGCTGTACCTTTCCTCAGCGGATTTCCACGCTCTCTCGATGACCCGGAGTGGCACGGTAGTGTTCGCCGATGGGCCAGACTACACGTGGTATGTGATCGAAGAGCCGGAGCTTGCCACAGGGCGAATGACGATAGCCGAGTTTGGCTCTGACGGCAGTGTCCGCGATTCGATTGTTCGTCGAGCCTGGAATATGGGTCAGGTAATGGCCTTTGGTCAGAGTTTGGGCCGGCGTGTCGCGGATTTGGAAGAGTCGTGTATTGGGGGCCCGCCGCAGTATAACGAGCCGTAAGTTCTTTTCCATGTGCAGTTTCCAACGTGAATTTTCTAATGGGAATAGATTGAACATGGACCGTCCTATTATTGAGCTCTTGGAGGCAACGAGAATGGACAGCAAGTTTCTCTATGAGGGATTCGGTTATATGGACCTGTGGGTGCGCCTTATTGAGCAGAATGCACCTGGGTATCTGGACCTTGAGGCTCAGGGGCGGGAGGTGGAATTTAAGCTTGACAATCTGCGTAATGTTGGCATTGATACTCTCTAAGGTGATGTCCTGCGGTAGTTGGTCCTGACAGGTATTGTATCTGACCATTCCATCTTCGAGCATTCAGCACCCAGTCCCAGGTCCCCCTCATGCGTATTACTGACCATGCGCAGTGTCCGCTCATTATTGATGCCGCTGAATATCTGGATGCTGACTCTGTTGATAGGATCAAACGTGAGAGTCTTCTGATTGCGCTGCATCAAACGGATGATCTCGGTCGAAGAAACGAGATACACCTTCGTGAACAGCAAGTTTAAGGCGAAGATCCCATGTGTTGGGTTCTTATTGCTATGGAGATAGATGGTCAGCAAAATTATTCCATCCACATTGGTTTGGAAGGTAATGCTTGAAACTTTAGCAAAGACTCACGCAGTTTTATCCCAGTACGGAAGACCTTCAAATATCATCCCGAGTAGATGACCGGTCATTGGAATCTTGCTCGGTAGTAAGGGTGGCTCACGGGGATCATGCTGCAGTCTGAGTCCTCGGAATACCATGAGACCCAGCATCGCAACAGCCCCCAGAATGGGGAGATGAATTGGCTCGAGCATGGTCTTTCAACTCAGTGTGATTTCTCACAGCCTTGAAATATCTGATTTCGATGGAGATATGATCTGAAGCCGCTGTGACAAAATAATACTGATGAGAAAGCACTGCAAAGGGAAGAAACCGGAGAAGAGGACAGTAATGGAGAAAGACCAAATGAGGGCTGTTCTGAAGTATACTTCCTGTACAAACAATTAAGCGCCGGTGCCTGAGACATTGAGAGCGATGATTGGTGGGGAGTAAAGTGGGCCCGGGCAGCAGCGGACGCCGGGGCGGACTTCGGGGCGGACTTTAGTAAGTAGGATACAAAATGATAAATATGCTCTACTCTTGAAGTCCCTGGGTCGCTCTTATTTATACTGTTGATTCACGTTTATTCACATTTTGTTTGGCTTTTGTTAATATCGTCGTATGCTCCTCTTTCGGATTCTTCCTTTCTTTTGTTTTCTTGCCACGATGACGGATCAAAAGGAGGAAGGGCAGACGACGAGCTGCCAGATCCAGCTGGGAAAATATCTAGAGTCTTAGCACCGCACGGAAGAAGCGTTGTAAAAAAGAATAATTCGTTTCATTTCGATGCTGCAGTCCAACAACAGCCATGGCATGACCGAAGTACCTCCGAATGATAATTATATGCGACGCTAGAATACAGAATCATCCCAGGTTTCCACATGTTCCCATAATTTCACGCGTTCGAGATGCAAGGTAGAGTAGGGCAGGGTAGGGTAAATAAAGTCATAAATATAAAGCATAGTGTCACATGAAAATGGTTGGGGGTTGGGCATTAAAAAGGAGGAATATGATCAAGAATTAAAACCGGGGAATAAAAAGGAGGAATGATTATACAGGGTGGGGGTGAATAGTAGGACTAGTCCAGATCCCAAGGATCCAGCTTCCTGTTGATTTCCGCGTCCTCGTATTCGGAAGAGGATTCGCGATCGAGCGGAAAGCTGAAATCATCCTCGGTGATTGTTTGTTTTCCGGATGATGTTGAGCCTCGTCTGGAGTCGCCTAGAGTCGCGTTGATTGCAGGGTTGATCACAATGCGCGCTGCCACATGCAGGAGGACGATGAAAAGAGCCACTGGAGGTACCAGAACAAGAGTCAGGGCTTTGGAAATAAAAGACGAAGCCTCGTCCCCTGCCCTTGGTTGGTAGATGGCGGACGAGGGAGGCATTGGGGAGACATCGCGCTCTCGGGTTGCCTTTTGCTCGACGGCGGAACTCGGTGCTCATGTGATCAAAGTCGGTTGGAGGCGAAGCCTTCACAGCGAATGCAGAGGTAGGCTTTGTGGTGGAGGGAATAGCCAAAGAAGATTTCGGCGGGTCGTTACACGGAGAAGACACTGCAGCCAGGGGGTGTGGCTTCAGGACGGGGACATCAGTGACAGGAGGGGAACTTCGGCTTGAAGAACCATCGACTTGTGGTGCAAATCCATGTGTGACTGGATTGGACGAGATCCTCTTGGGCTGTGTGGGAGCTTCATTTTCCTTCTTCCAATGATGAATGTCCGGCATTGGTACATCCATCGAGGGCGTATGCGTTGAAACAGAATCGGAGGGTGATGATGGGTCTACTGAATGGAAAGACTCCGGCGTGGATGAGAATGAACTGTCGTGATCGAGGTCGGCTTCTATTTCTGGCTCCGGTTCAGACGCAGGTATGGATATTGGCTCAGCCTTTGCAACAGGTTTAGGTACACGCGCGGGTGTAGTATCGCATTCTGATGCCGTTTCTGTTCCAGGTATCTGCACAGGAATATGTTCTGGCTCCAGATCGGCTATTTCTCCAGACGTCATTATAGGCGCATTTATAGGCGAAGGCGCAGAATTGGGTTCTAAATGAGATTGTGATACTGCCTCCTTCTCATCGGACTCCAGGGTGATAGATGGCTCTTCAGGACTCTCGTTCTCAGGCGGAGTGGAATCTGAAACGATAATGGGGGCAGATTCATGCCCTTTGTCGGCGCTGGCAACTTCGGGAGTTTTTAGCGCAGAAGCGGATGCCTTGTTGTCAGTCACTTCTAGTTCGGTCTCGTCTTTAGATGTGGTCCGAATCTCAGGTTCCTCTTGGACCACAGGCTCCCTTTTGACCACAGGCTCCTCTTTGACCACAGGCTCCTCTTTGACCACAGGCTCCTCTTTGACCTCAGGTTCCGAGGCGGCCGTAGGTGTTGCTTGAGATTCTGGTACGGCAGGGTGCGGCTGCTCGGGAGTGGCAGTGCTGGCAGTGGATTCTAACTGTGCAATAGATTCCGTCACACTTTGTGTTTCAGGCGCAAAAATGAATGCTTGTTTTGCACCAGCTGCATCAACCTGGGAATCGATGGCAGGCCGCGGGGCAAGGTCAACCTTGACCTGTGGGATGGAAATAGGCTCATCCTGACCCACGGTACTTGATTTTTCCTGCCCCATGGGCGTGGCTTCCGGAGTTTCACCTTCTTCGGGGACCGGGGCGGCGTCAAATTTGGCGAGGAGGCTGGAGAATGTCTGGGGAGTTTCGGTAGCCGATCGTCTAATGGGCTTTGGTGGGGACGGAAATTCGATATTGTCGAGGGGAGACGGCGGCTGGTCAGTGTTTGGAAGAGCATCAGATGCCGAGCTATTACTTTTCTGGGGGGGCTAATGCGCAGTCGTCTGTTGTACCTCCATCCGTGTCCTCTCCGGTACTAGCGGAGTCTAGCCATTCTGATCGCGTTTCCGAGGGTGACCCCCCTTGACTGCTCCCCGAGGCAGGATACAGACTATCCTTTCGCTCTTTGGGTCGCCAGGCCCTTTTGCGCCGCGGTGCCATCGCATCCTCGGGTAGTTCCACGGTGAATGCGCGCTTGAAAGGACAAGGCGTCACTTCATACCGAAGAATGGTTGGTAGCGCGACCTTCAGATCCCCAACTAACCTCTTGTCCTCTTCTGTCTCGTGTGGTATTTCGATGCGATAGTAGGTGAGCGGGCGAATGCGCAGCACGAATTTGGACACGCCATCCACACACCAACACTGGGAGTTCTTCAGGATCGCGTGGACGACATTTCCACACTTCAGGAACGCGGTCAATCCATGGACACGTTCGAGTCGAAGCGGCGCTGTTGCGACCGTTCGTTCAGTCGCCGAACGCCATGGGAGTGATTCGATGGTATCAACGGGGTAGTCGAAATCGGCGGGCGCGGAACTGGACGGGATCGGGGCGAGGGCCCGGGGCGCGAAATGAACGATCTTCGCGGAGGGATGATAGAAGATGACGTTTTCCGATAGTTTTGCTGGCGGCGCCGAACCACGTTGCGACAGTGGGTTTAACTTCGTGGGGAGAGTGAAAGAACGGCGGATGGATGGTGTTTGACCCACGGGCTCGCGCAGAGACTCGGACATCATCGCCGGGTGGGTTTGACGGGATATTTATAGGGTCATGAGGAGTGGAAATCACTTGGGATGCATGGCGCGCCTCTGTGATTCGGGTATGCAGCAGCAGGGGGCAAGTTGGGGTTGAGACGGCGGCTGAGGCAGCGGCAGCAACAGCTTATCGCAAGTGGTCCCCCCGGGTTCGCGTGTGCTTCCCAATGAACTCGCTGCAGGCCTGCGGGGGGCATGTGATTTGCGCCTCAGGCATAAATGATGATCATGTGATCTGGTGTCGCTCGTGTCACGTGATGCCGTTTTCAATGGCGCCTGAAACAAGGAAACAAGTCACGCTGTTAACTCTTACATATCTATACAATATCGTCCTTGCTTTGCCAAATTTCATTCTACTGGAGGGTATTTGGGCCACTGTCGTATTTGGACACCCAAGAAAGCACCCCTGGCAATGTCCAATTTCGAGCCCAATGCCGTCATCCGCGGCTTCCAGCTTGTGGTGGTTGGAAGTATGTCTTTCAATGTTCCCTGTTAGTCTGGTTGGCTATTCTAGAAGCTAACCAATTTCTAATACAGCTGTTCGAGCTTTGACGAACCCGGAGCTCTTCAAATATGAACACTTCCGCCAGGCTGCCCTGGCCGTGGCAGTTGGAGTGGCCATTCAGCTTATCGTTCAAATCCCGGTATGACGCGGCCTCGTTCCTCTATCACAGCTTTTGATCACTGATGTGAGATGCCTAGATCCTAACCGTCAAATTTTCCGTCTACATGGTCTCTTTTCTGGTTAACCTCAATCAAGTAACATGGGACAACAAGCTCTTAAACGCCCTGGAGTTCATTTCAAAGTCTGTTCTTCAAGTGCCTTTCTTGTTGATGACTCTGATGGGATATCTGACCCCGACTCTTGACGAAATGTAAGCCATCGTTGCCATTTGACCCACCCGACTAGTACTAATAGACCTCAAGCTTCATGCAATCGATCTATTGGGTAGACAGGACATACATCCAAAAGCACAAGTCCGAGAACCCCGACACGCTGCGCGCCATGTACTATCCCAATCTGGTTATGTACCCAACCAAAGGCGGCTCCGGTGGCTCGGCGCCGAAAGCGGAGGCTTTGTTAGCTTTTTTCAACCGCTACGCCAAGAGGGTAGGTATTCTCGTCGGTGTATACCTTATCTCCTGCCTCCCTTATATCGGTCGATATGTTCTGCCGGCAGCAAGTTATTACACCTTCACCAAGCATGTCGGGTCTATGCCCGCCACGGTCATTTTCTGCGTCGGCCTCGTTCTACCCAAGGCATATCTCGTACGATTCCTGCATACCTACTTCGCATCCCGCAGCCTGATGCGAGAACTGGTGAGTTTTCCTTATCTCACTTGCACAATCTCATGATCCGTCGTCTAATTAACCCACAGCTCCAACCCTACTTCCGCCGCGTCAAATTCACCCCCGAACAAAAGCAACGCTGGTTCAGAGATCGCGAGGGCGTGCTCTTCGGCTTTGCTTTTGGCTTCACCGTGATTCTGAAAACTCCATTCATTGGCGTCCTCATGTATGGTGTTGCTGAAGCATCTACTGCGTATCTCGTCACCAAGATTACCGACCCACCCCCACCACCTGCGAGTAGCGAGGGGTTTGCAGAGAGTCAGGTCACCTGGGCAAACAAGCATGACTTCCTTCAATTATCTCTTGACAAAATTGATAACCTCAATGTCGCCAGTGATGAGAAAGATGGTACGAATCCCAGTCCCCAAACAAAAAGTTCTCATAAAGGCTTGCTTTCATTTGAATTGGCTATCGTAACGTTCGGATCGCATTTCCGATGTCATGCATTCCCATGGATAATTCCTAGCTCTACCCTTCGGGTGCTACATCGCAGGACCGGCCAAGTACTTTACGCTTTACCTCTTCCATATGCCTAAGAAATGCAGGGGAAATGACTCAAGGCCAGGGCTGGATGACAAGTGAAGCAGATGATATCGGTTTCTTTCAACTATTTCTGTCCCAATTACTGCCCCCAAAGCCCTCTTAATTTTACGTTAGAGCCATGGAGGGAGCAGTAGTTAATCATGCTAGGAAAGCAAAAGGCCGAATCCATAAAGAACATAGGCATATTGGCAATAAATTTAGAAACATGATAACAAGGCCAGCATATTTAGACGAGGCTTGGCATCCATGGATTAAACTCCATTTGTAATAAAGATAAGCGGCCCGGGTAGCCTCGATGGCAAGCAACTCTACGCCCCATAACTACCCGCAATCGACCCAGTGTTTCAGCGACCCAAATTACTAGTACCAGTGTTTCCTATAAGGCTCTGCCAGCCATGAGTGAAGCTATCCTACCTTGACCTTAAAAGTTCAAAATACTGAGCATATTGGGTAGGATACTAATTAGGTTGGAAAGTGGTAAAATGTTTAACTTAGGCCCCACCCACAACAGGACGGCGTGGGTGGGCAGTGGAATTACCGGTGGACAGGAATTCCATAGATCTCATATTCCAGGTGTGAACTCGTACTACTATTAGTCTCATTTAGTGCGTAATTGACGAGATCCATGGATGGAACTGCGCGATTGTCCCATCAGAGTATACTTCTACCTAGTAGGGACTATACAATGGAATAGCATGGATGACTCGACCACTGGCGAATACTAATACCTAGGTACTAGTATTTGAAGTATTAGTATACAGTAACCCTGGGAGTCGAGAAAAGATTGCTACCAGCTAGAATGTTCTCTTGTAATCTTCCAAGGTATATACAATTTCAAATTAGATAATGTCACCACCTTCAAGCTGGTAGGTAATAGATTAAGGCAGAATCCGATTATCTATTATCCAAGTTACATGCCCAGACAAGCTTCACGATAGAGGTCATTAAAGGCAAACAGAATACCAGTCATAAAACGCCTCGCAGTTTTCCACTTACTCTTGCTATTAGTCTATCCCATTCTCCCATTCGAGACGTGGACTGAATAGGTCCTCCACAAATTAAAGAAAATAACGCCATTATCGATGGTGTGTGGCAGGAAGTTCGATTGGTCCTGGGTAAATAGCCTCGGATGGGGCTTCAGCCAGCTTGGGTTCTTGGTAAAGTTCTGCCATACGATGCGGACCTTGTGGCGAGTAATAGGATCTCGTAGAATTTTTTTGCTGCCATCGTCGCCGATTATACCATGTGGCGACGAGCGCGATCAAAGCACACGCAACCGCAGCTCCGATGACAGGCCCAGCAATCCATGCCCTTGAAGATCCTCCTTGCGATGAATTGCTACTCTGGTCTGCGGCCGCGGCCGCGGTCGCGGTTGCCGCCGTAGCCGATGGTCCTGAGCTCAACCCCGTGCTGGTCGCGGTTGAGTCTGTGGTGGTATCAGTCGAACCTGTGGTGGTGGTGGCGGTGGTGGTGGCCGGCGTCTGAAGGTCGGTTTCTTGCCATCGAATGAAAACCGCCTTGGCATTCAGTCCACCAGAGGTCGTCATGCTAGTTACCGTTCCCCCTTGGGTGAAAGTCCATACATGGTCCATCTTGGTGTCAGCCGAAAAGCATCGGTTGGTCGAGTACCACACCAAAAAATTATCTGCTTGGGCAGTGAAGCTTCTAGTTATAGCGACAATCATTAACGAAAGGATACATCAAAAGAGGTCCATCTTTGTATGTATTGAACTTACGATGGACAGCAGGTTGCCCGGGTTTCTGAACTAACTCCAATACTAAGAACCGACGACTTGGCTATGGAATAGCCCGATGGACACACGCCTGGCGAGTAGTAAAAATCGGTCGTTGCCTCATATCCGGAAGGGAAACAGGTCCTCCAGTTCGTCGGCCCCTGGCTGAGATACCATCCCTCGAGGGAATTTGAAATCGAAGTGGTGTAGTAGTACTCGCCTGTTACATACTCAATGTACCATGTGTCAGTGAAACAATCTGGTGGTGGTGAGAAGGTGGTGGTAAGGGCCAATGGAGTTGTAACTGTCATGATGGTAGTTGGAGTTATGAAATATTGAAAGATTCGCGAGAAGAAGAGAAACAAGAGCTTGCGAGGTGGGACAGCCTCGCTCTCGAAGCTTTAGCTCTTCGTTTTGATAGGCCAAAGATCATGAATCGATCGGTAGTGCCGTGCTAAGGATGCGCTTTGGTTACCTCGGACGATCCTGGCGCTCGACTGCGATATTTTGAGGAACGATGGCTCTCATTACCGCGAATGCTATATACTCGTTTATTCCATTTATCGGCCCTTTACTGGACCAACGCTCTAAGCATCAACGGAAGACCGATGGTTTCAAAATGAGTCCGAATGCTCGAACCAGCACGTAGTGATAATGGAAGCTAACACATCAAAAATAGGGGCGAAATTGTACAAAGTACATTAGAGGGGTTGGGAATTGGGGCCGAAACAACCTACGGAGTAGAGATGCCCACAAAAGGGGAAAATGTGGATAGCATCGACTTAACATCGCACTGATCGCGTGGGAAATAAAGATCGTCAATTGGCTCTCGTGGAATCCGTAGCTGTGGCGCTAGTGTTCACGTCTCCACGGTTTCCCGAAGACCTCCGGAGTAAAGCAACGATGATGCGAAAGATGCTTGGGGGGATCAAGAGAGTAGCTTGTTGCTTTATTGTCAATCCGGTAGAGTCATAGTGGGAGTCATAGTGGAGATACCTGGTTACAGTAATATTCGAAATCAAGATTTTCCTCTACGGAGTACACTCTTAGACTTTAATTCTCGAACCTGCATAATTTTGAAACACACTAGTCTAATAGTCTAATTTTAGCCATTCCACCAGGAATCTTGATCAGACTGTATTGTATTCCCTGGTAATAGTGAGTGGGTCATTGTTATAATACTATAATTTCCTTAGGATTTAATAGAATCTTTTATTGCTAGGTCGAAAGCGTTCAGAATGTGATTCTTAGTTATGAAATAATTTAGTATAAACAAGATGGTCGTTTGGGTGGTGTTTTTATTTGCCCTCAGCTGCTATTGTGTCCTTTTATCCGCCACAATACCTTCCCATAGGAAGCTTGGGGAACAGGTACACATTCAAAAAATCCACCAATTTCCACTCTTGCATTTACCATAAGTCTCATCATCCCAGTTCTGGGCTAGTATGCCCACTCGAGGGATCGTACTTCAGTGCATATGTCGTTCTCTCTCGTTCTCTCTGACTGTGAACATTGTATGAAAGAAGAGTGGGAGAAAAATTCTCAACTAATGGAACAGACGGGTATAATGATGTGGAGGAAAGGGCGCAAGAGGATTTAAAAGTCGAAGATAATATACAACAGGTAGAATTCATCGCTCGTGGGTTGCGTTCAGAATCATGCCCCTTCTTTTCCGATCCAATATCCTTGCATTTCCCAAACACGGCTGAGCGCAATCCTTCCCGCCAAATTCAGTGTCTGTTCCCAATATTTTTCATGAATGATAGCCATCTGTCCGTCAATGTCATTAATATTCGGCCAGTTCAGATACCATGAGAAATGTAATCTGCTCCATGGCATGGGTCCTTCTAATCGATGAATGTAATTTAGAAGATCTTGCTCAGGCCAACCATGTCCAAACATGTCAGGGTGGTCCAAAATCGAGAGGTAGAAGTTGTAAATCTCCTTGGATGGCGAGAACAACATGCAGCCGACATTAAAATAATGTTGTTTGCGTTCCAAATCCAAGAACGGATAGGCATGGTCTCTATCGAGGGATTCTGGCGTCGCGGCGAACATGAAAGTTTCAGGCAGAGGAGCAATTTCAGCATCAGGGCCTGTATAATTACGGTCAACAGGACTGAGCCGAGTACTCTCATCCTGAAAAATAGCATCGATTGGCCGCGTCAGCACCATATCCGTGTCCATCAGGAACACCTTTTCATATGGCATGAGTTCGGGATCAAATACCCGCAATTTAGTGAGCACCTGCGCATAGCGGGGCTCACCGATCGCAAAGTCCGCTGTCACTTCTTCAATTTCGACGACAGTGGCTCCGTCTATTTCAAGCCTCCTCCGCTTGCTTTCGCTAACATCTTTTGTTACCATAATTATCACCGGAATCGGCTCTGTTTTGACAGGATCCGTGAATCTGGTGGTGGGCGAGTGGAGGAGTTGGTATACAAGGGTCCGAGCTCCCACATAATACCAGTCCGCATCATCATTGTCGCCGTCCTCACCATGATAATCTGCCCCAAGAAACGCAGCGACGCAATAGGGACTCTTCGGGCGAGGTTTTTGAGGAGGGATTGCGATCGGGCTGGAGCTTGGAGGAGAGGAGGGTGGGCTTTCGTTCGAGGGCCCGCTGGAGATATCGTGCTGTGTCTTCGTTTGCGGCTCGGAAAGGGAGTTGAATGGGTGGTAAGTCGTATGAAGTAATAGCAGCAGGTAGAGACAGAGACTGGAGCCGAGCAAGATGAATAATTTCCTGAGTTGTGTCCTTGTCAGGAAATTCGAGGTGTTCACCATTCTGAGTACTACTCGTACTAGTATTCTTGGTGAGAGGCTGCCCGGGAGTTTGAACAGCAGTCAGCGAGTTTCCGGCGAAAAGCATTTACCTCGTAGTGCCGTGCGAAGATACAAGTACTACTGGTACGGAGTACATAATTAATTAATGCCGATCTCTGGGAACGGCTCCGCTCCGTAGCGGGTATACCATACCGATCCGACGGTTTCCCTTTAATTTTTTCCTTTTTCGCTACTAGATTTGATGCCAAGCGAGCATCTCAGGAAATGAAGATAGCCAGGGTGCATGAAAGGTGGAGCCTCCCGCAGAGACTGTGGTTCTATTGGTCTAAGAATAAGGCTAGTGCACCTTGGGCAGGCGGTAGTCTTGTTCCTTGTAGTCCTGTAACCTGTATTACCTCGGTATATAATACCACTCAGCTATACCGCCGCCAAGAGTTGAGAGCGAAGAGCAAGTACTAGTCCGTAATCTACTCCGTACTCCATACACCGTACAGAGTAGTACTCTATTCCCGTACGGGATAATGCCCCACTGGACAGCTCGGTCGGAGTTTCTACTTTCTTTTTCACCCCGACATTGTCACACTGGCAGAGGCTATGACGCGTTGACGCCGTGACGCCGATGCCCGCCTGCCGATCCCCGTGCCTCGAGGCCCACCGAGCCCACCGAGCCAAAAAGGCCAACGATTGAGTTCGCGCCCGCGATTCCCTCTCTCCTCTTCCTCGGCCTGCTTCCTGCTCTTTCGCGCGCTGGCCTCTTCCTAGGCCCTCCGCAATTTCGAGGTCGATTGCGCGCAGTATTATGCTGCCTACTGCCCGTCGAATACGACTGTGGTTGATGACCTTGTTCCGATCTTTACAAGCCGGCATCATGGCTATCCTCGAGTTTCCCCAGGCACGGCCCTGGGGCCAACACAACTACCAGCTTCTTGAGGGAGCTCGAGATAAATCATACTACTACTATTCTCGCACGACGAGGAGGACTAGGACCATGGCTTTTTTGGTAGCTGTGATTTTATTCATTTGGTTTATCCCGTTCCTACCGACAAACTTCAACCACATTGCCAATGAGCGTTTGTGCGATCATCCCATATCCATACTCGTATCCGATGCTGCGCAAGCATTCAATGAAACATTGACGCGCCAGTCCAAGTCATTGGATGAGGCAGTCACGGAATACCGTCGACGATATGGCATGCCGCCGCCACCCCACTTCGATAGATGGTACGAGTTTGCGAAGCAGCGGAAGACAGTGTTGATCGATGAATACGACACGATATACCATTCTATGTTGCCTTTTTGGGGGCTTTCCCCGAGTACAATTCGTTCGCGTGTCAGGGAGGACCTGGGCTTCGATAATGTGGTGATGGGTATCTCTATTCGCAATGGCGAGCCTATCCACCTGGGCAACGGCCAGGGAAATTTCCAACGGGATGCCGCAATGAAGCAGCTCAACCAATTCGCTCAATGGTTGCCGGATATGGATCTTGAGTTTAACGTCCACGATGAGCCGCGGGTCGTTGTTCCTCATGAGGCCTTACACAGACTGGTAATGAAGGGCCATGCAGCTCAGGCCAGTTTGAACGCCAACTCATCATTGTTGAATGCTTTTTCCCACAGTAAAGCCGCTGCGCAACCTATCCCTGAAGCCTTCACAAGCAGGTTTCTCAATATCGAACTGCAAGAAACATGGCTTAATTCCCGACTATCGTGCCCACCCGACAGCCCTGCCATGAGCCTCGATGGCAATGCGCCAGACAACACCAGTGCTTTCGCCATCGAACCTTTAGGATTTGTGTTCAATCAAACCGCCTCTAGCGATATTTGCAACAATCCCTCACTACGTCATAGCCTTGGAATCTTTGAGCGGCCCAATGCCTTTAAGCTCACGAATGAGTTAGCCCCAATGTTCTCAATGTCACGTCCATCTTCGTTCCAAGATATAGCTGTCCCTTCGCCATGGTACTACGAGGAGGTCGGAGGCTATGAACCAGAACCAGATATCCCATGGGAATCAAGGAAAGGACAAATTTACTGGCGAGGAACATCTACTGGAGGCCACAGTCATGGTGGATCCTGGCGGAATATGCAGCGCCAACGAGTGATTGCATCGCTAGAACGCGAATCGGGACACCACATCTTGGAACGCAGAGAAGAGTCTACTTGCAGCATCGGAGGTGACGAAGGATGGAAAATTCGCCAGGCAAATAAAACAGAGCTCAGCGAATACTTCAACGCCCATTTCGTTGATATCGTCGATTGTGAGGAGGACTGTTATGACGAGGCAATGTTCTTTGATGTCGTGGACAGAGAAGATCACAATGAGGCGTGGAATTATCGCTACTTATTGGATATGGATGGTCATGCTTACAGCGGGCGATTCTATGCCTTCATGCGTAGCAAGAGCGTGCCGCTCAAGCTGACCTTTTTCCGAGAATGGCATGAGAACGTGCTCATCCCATGGGTCCACTATGTGCCACTCAACAAGGATGCTAACGAAATCCCTGAGATTGTGCGCTTTTTCGAGCAGGATCCTGCTGGCCAGGAGATTGCTCGAACGATTGGCGAGGAAGGGCAGTCGTGGGCTGCCAAGACACTCCGAAATGATGACATGGATGTCTATATGTTCCGGCTTATGTTAGAGTAAGTCCTTACGTTTGATGGTGTTCAATGATGTGTCTCTCATGATGCTGACTATGCTATTACAGATACGCCCGTGTGCAAGACGACCGACGAGAGAATTTGGGCTTCATTTCCCCAGATCCATTGACTGAGAACTTACCCTAAGACCTTTCCTAAGTTCATATACATCTGTGTAAATAAAATCCTTCCTTTACGTGTTCACTGTATCAAAATGAATCTAGTATGTACAATATTGAAGACTGTCGGACTTTGTCCAGTGAGGTTGGAAGAAAGATCATGTCCTTTCGGCTGATTTTACGTTTAATCCTACATGTTAATTTTTTATGTTGAATAGTGGCCCTGGGGCCCAGCAAATCCACGAAGATTTTCAAAAAAAATTGGGATGTAGGAAACTTAAATCGGAAATGAGTTCAAGTAATTCTTAAGCTTTAATATCCCTAAGACAGACACCATACCCCTAGTAGTACTAGTAGATATCTCTACCACCTGCCTGTCACCTGTATGTATCTGCCTTGAACTTGAAAGCAACTTTCTTCAATCGTTGATGTAGCTAGTAGGAGTAATCAGAATTTTTAGTATTGCATAACATACCACAATATTCCTAACTAGGCCCTTGGTGTGTCCGGATACCTAGGGAGGGATTAGGTAGGGGTGTCCACCCACGATTACTCCTGCAGTTTACATCCCAAAAGACACTGACTAGGTATCTGGACCATTCACCAACATGCTAGAGCCAATTAAACACTTCCTAGCACTGGCCATATATATTCTGAAGTATTTTACACAATGCAATAATTTGCCTCGAAGTTTGTATAGGAAACTTTGAACACCAGTTCTAATTTGATGCCGAAACACTGGGTCGATTGCGGCTATGGAGTGCTGTATACTAATAACTAACTCTTGTGCTGTTCTCACTGTCGCTTTCAGCACATTGGGAATTTGGAGCACATGAGCGACCATATTACACTTTCATATCTATAATGGAATGTTCGATCTATGTCCAAACGTTGACAGCCGGCTTTGGGTGTTTCTGAGTGAACATGGAATTAAGATAGGGACCACCAATACGGTTCAAGGTTCCAGCGCCCATCCCCGCAGTTGAGGGCGGGTTCATCGCGATAAAATGTCATTTTCATCAAGTAAAACTTTCCTTTGTGTTACAGCTAATACGAAGGAGGCAGAGGGCATTGACCTTGGAGATAAACCTTTTCGGGCGGGGGGCGCCACATCCCTGTCTACCTGATGTTACCCCTCTCCTATGCGGAGAAGGTCGCTCTTATCTCTGTCTCCTCGGTATCCCGTTGCTCTGCTATCTTTTCACCTTCTTGTTATTACTTTCGAATCTCTTTTTCGAAAACCTTTCGCTCGCTCCTGCTCCATAACTAAGAGCCGCGGCCATTATTAGTCTTCGCCACATTCCCCAAAGACGACGCGCCTTTGAACATGGGTATCAAGGGCATTCGGACTGCTTTGAAGGTTGATCTTGAAAAGCCGGCAAGGGATCAGCCGGGTCTACATGTAAGAATCGATGCGAATGATCAAAGGCCGGCAATCACTGACAGGCAAATGTAACAGAACCGTTGGCACCCGGATGGTATGTCACGATGAGCCTTTGAGATTGTGATTATCGATACCGTAACGCTAACCTAGATGCAAGTTCCTTCTTGTGGAAGGATTGCAAACAACGAGGTTGTAAAGATTGAGTGTCTCGATTGGACGGGTGGACAAATCGGAAATAATGATTCGGCCGAGGACGTGAAGAATGTAGATCTTACACAGATTCACTACCTCTCCGGCCCCTTCGACATTGAAACCGCCGAGCCTGGTGATGTGCTGCTGGTCGAAATCCAGGACGTGCAACCATTCCAGGACCAGCCATGGGGATTTACGGGAGTGTTTCATCATAAGAATGGAGGAGGCTTCCTGGATCAGCTATACCCCAAAGCGTGAGAACCCTCGATATCGTTTACCACATGGAAATGACTGACCAGCTGGTAGCGCAAAGGCAATCTGGGATTTTGAGGGTATTTTCTGCTCCTCCCGACACATTCCACATGTCCGTTTTGCAGGATTGATTCACCCCGGCATCTTGGGGTGTGCCCCCTCGCCGAAGTTCTTGCGGAGTGGAACCGTCGAGAAGGCGAGTTGATCGCAACGAATACGATCGAAGATCGAATTGTTGCGCAGCCTGCCAACCCAATGAACGCTCATGCGGGTAGCGCTGGGGATGAAATTAAGGCGAAGGTCGCCAGAGAAGGAGCTCGAACCATTCCAGTAAGTAAAATCGGTTCGCACTACATACGGACGGATGCTGATTGAATTCCAGGGACGTCCCGAGCACGGCGGCAACTGCGATATCAAGAACCTTTCCCGTGGCTCGAAAGTGTACCTACCTGTCCACGTCCCCGGCGCAAAGTTTTCCGTCGGAGATTTGCACTTCTCGCAAGGAGATGGCGAAATATCCTTCTGTGGTGCCATCGAAATGGCCGGCGAGATCACACTCAAGTTCACCGTGATCAAGAACGGCATGGCGAAACTAGACATGAAGTCGCCAATCTTCAATGCTGGACCCGTCGAGCCGCAGTTTGGTCCTGGGCGCTATCTCACCTTCGAAGGATTCTCGGTTGACGAAAATGGAAAGCAGCACTATCTCGATGCTACAGTCGCTTACAGACAGACTTGTCTACGGGTGATTGAATATCTTCGCCGCTACGGATATAGCGATTACCAGATCTATTTGCTTTTGAGCTGTGCACCGGTCCAGGGACATATCGCTGGAATCGTGGATATACCAAACGCTTGTACTACTCTTGCGGTGCCAATGGATATTTTTGACTTTGATATTCGGCCCGAAGCCGAGGTCGTGAAAAGAGAGATGGGCGCATGTGCCATCACGGCTGATTAGTCGATACAAGGCTATCATAGTATTTTCAACACTTTCTGCAAATTAATCATTCCGTTCCAGTCTATACTAGTTACGTGCTTGGACTCCTAGTAGCCCAATGCCTAAATTCGAGTCCACTCATCATCCTTCACATCTTGAAAATCCATCAATTTATTTGGTCCCCAAACCTATTTTGCGTAGACTTCCAGTCTCGATTCACTGCCAATTCGGGTCTCCAGCGCACAACATCCTTCAGCTCCTTCTGTAGCTTGCCCTCCAAAGCGTCTACAATGAATCCTCCAATGGTAGGCATTTGCATCGCTCCATTTCCAGACCCGCCCACGGCAACTATGAGAGATGGGTGATCAGGATGTCGATCGATCAAAAATGCTCGATCCGGGGTATCGGCGTCCCAGCAGATACGAGCAAATACAAATGGTCTTTCTGCAAGGTGCGGCATAGTATCACGTAGAAATTCCCTAGCACGAGCCTCAGCCTCGAGCGGAATCTGCTCCTTCGCAAACGGGCTACTCTTCATCTCGCCGGCATTGTTAGGATCCTGAATGAATTTACAGTATCCAGGGTGCTCGTCGCAGATTTTCAAGTGGTGTTCATCTTCATCGGGCTCCATGAAAAAGCCCTTGGCGACATTGAACAGAACTGGAAGGTTTCTATATAGCTGCGACTCCTCTGCTGTCATTTGTATATGACTTAAAGTCCAGGCAGTAGGTCGCAGCTGTTTCTTGAAGTCCAGCAGGCGATCGCTACCAGCACCAGCCGCAAGAATTGTATGGTCTGCACGGTGGACAACATCATCTGCAGTTCGGGCTCCGATGACATCTCCAGCCTCGTAGACTGAGAGCTACCACATTCCCATGGGGAGTTCCCATGATAAACTTCGCACCAAGGCGTTTCGCCTCGGTATATGCGGAAATCATGGCCTTTCGAGCATGAATCCACCCTGCTCCTTTCTGGCTGAACCAGCCCTTCCACCCGGGAAAGTCACCGGTCAGTACACCTGGTGGCATGGTCTTGCGAAAGTCTTCTGCTGTTTCGAGTGCGATGAAGTCGCCCTGGGATGTCTCGATATCTTCTTGTTTGATATGCTCGATAATCTTAGGTGTGCTCCAGAAACAATCAATCCGGTCCCATGGAAGTATGGTTTGAAAATAGGGTCATTTGTCCAGCCACCCAGAGCAGATCGTGTACAAGTAGCGAATGCGATGCTCCTGGCATCCGTATTGGGCCCTAGATATTGTTAGTAGGTTTCTTTTTTACTGGCCCGATCAGGTTTTGGTCTGGTCATTTGTACCTTTGAGTTCCTTATGCTCCATGATTTTATTCACATCATTCCCAGCAGCGATAGACGATGGCACAGGATAAGGATCCAATACGGTGACATTTTTGTATCCCCGCCGGACCAAATGGAGGGCAGTTGAGCAGCCCCATGTCCCTGCGCCGACAATTAAGATGGAGGAGGATTCGTTCAGCGATGGCGGAGTCATTTTGATAGCACTGCTGGTTGAGTTTCTTGAGGGACTATCAAGAGGGTCATCGGAATGAAAATAAAAGACAACCTCGTCGCTACACATCAATAGACGCTAAGATGCAAGTTTATCGGCCGGTGTCAGACGCTGCCGCGTGGACCTTCCTACCCCTCAAACCTGGGGAAGCTTCTCCGCACCGCCTGTGGTGATCCCGGTTATTGATATCACGTCCGCGGTCGGGAAATCTCAGCGCCAGTCATTTCTGGCATTGGAATGTTTTTGATTGCCTCGCTTAGAGCTTCATGTTTTCTCTACCCCTCACAATTTGTTATCACTATCCCAAATGCAGGATGATGGTCGCAAGCCAGCCGATTGTGACTGGCTAATGGGTACACTGACCGTTGCACACTGCCAGTGAAACCCTCGATGACCAGCTTTTGAGTGAGCTCCGAGTCGTATCAAAGAGATATAAAACCAGCATCCCAGCCGTCGTGTGGGGTTTGTAATGTTTCTCAAGGTTTCAGCCTTGGCAATCATTATGACTCCATTCGATGATCAACACACTGATGTTCCAGGCACTGTGTACCTTGTAGACAGTACGCTACGAAAGTCCCCTTTCCATTGAGATATTATCTTAACAGCTCCTTTTAGCATCGAATGCCTTGCAAAGTGCCGCTCATGCAGGTGGACAAGACATTCTTCTCATACCGCAACCATCCAGATCCCGGGCTGATCCTTTGGTGAGGCCATCGCTAAAGTCTCCAAGTAGAAACCAACCTAGCTGACATCCAACTGTCAGAATTGGCCACGATTCAAAAAGCTTTGGTCATTGTTCCTCATATCAATGTATGCATGTGTTTTCTCATTCGGTGAGAATAATTGGGGAGCTAGCTGGACTTTGATCTCAGAAGATACCGGCGTCAGCTTGACCAACATGAACGGCGGGTCAGCTTTGAATTATCTTCTTCTTGGATTTTTCAACATAATCTGGATACCAACTGCAATGAAAGTTGGCCGGAAGATTGTATACATTTTGAGTTTACTACTTCTTGTCGGCGGCAGTGTTTGGGGTAAATATTATACTGGGACTGCGCAGTACTACATTATGCTGGCTATTCAAGGTGTTGGAACGGCAGCTTACCAGGCTTTGATCCAACTGACGGTGAGCTCCTTGGATTTAATAATAAGAATATGACGCTAATTTTGTTCAAGATCTTTGATATGTTTTTCACGCATGAGCGGGGTCGTATGGTTGCGATATACATTTTCTTCCAGCAACTCGGCTCGATTCTTGGTCTTATTTTAGGTGGATACATCTCTGATGGAATCGGTTGGCGTTGGAGCTCGCCTATTGTTGCCATTGCATGCGTGAGTACCATTTATTTTTGATGATCTGTTCTTCAACTAATTATGCAAAGGGCATATTGATTTTATTATTCATTTTTACCTTCGATGATACAATGTTTCCGCGGTATCGATTTAACAGCTTCTCTGACGCAAGTCCAACCAGAAGGGATGAGGACGCGGATAAAGAGAAAGAGCTAGAAGCGCCAGTCCCAGATTCGGCCAGCGATGGTGAGGGCGAGGGTGAAGAAATCCTCCCGAGAACCTATCTCCAGAAGATCGCCCTGGTTCATCATTTTGCCGATGACAAAACAACCTGGTTTCAATATTTCCGCCGGCCATTCTACCTCTTTGCGTTTCCAAACATTGTCCTTGCCGGAATCCAGTTCGCATTTGGCTGTACAGCGGGGATTGTTTCTTTCAACACGATATCAGAAATCATGACCGAGTCTCCTTATAACTGGAGCGCTGGCTCTACCGGCTTGATATTTCTCGCCGCCCTTGTTGGAAACTTCCTCGGTATGGGTGTCGGCTCTTTGTCTGACTGGGTAGTACTTGTTCTCGCACGGAGAAATAAGGGTTACAAGGAGCCCGAGATGCGCATCTGGACATATATTTTCCCATTTATTTTCGGTGCTGTTGGATATTTTCTTTACGGCTGGGCTGCGACAAATGGGTTACACTGGATGGCTATTGCAGTCGCGCTTTGCTGCTTGATCGCCCAGCAGGTATCGATTACAAGTCTTGCAACGGCGTATGCGATGGAGTGTTTCGATGGGGTATGTTTCTGGGTTTCTGTCAAAATTCTTCCTTTCGTGTGATTTTGTCTAATTCAAGTTGCTTTGCAGATATCTGGCGAGCTTGTCGTGGTACTCGCCATTTGCTCATCTCTGATCAACTTTGCTATCTCGTACTCCGTGCAGCCATTCATTGATGCGACGAATTATGGCTGGACTTTTACTTGCTTCGGGATTCTTGTGGTTCTCTCGATTTTGCTTGGCATTCCTATGATTATCTGGGGCAAGTCGTGGCGTCGGAATTGCAAGACACGATATGAACAGTTTCTTGCAGAAACAGGCCGCGGCTAGTGAGTCGGGATAGCTCTGATGGTATTTACTGTATAATTACTGGTAGGAGAGACTAGTAGTCTAGTAACAGATATGACAGCTTGGTATCATATTCAGAAGCAATACAGTGATATTTCATCCAAGTCTAGCATCATCATTCCCGATGTCCATCATCAATACTTATTGGTAAACTGTGATATACTATCATTATACATTTCCAACATCTCCCAGATACGAAAAATTACCACCAAAGCAAGCTTAATTTTCCACTTCAAATTCAGGACCATCAAGATTAAGCAAGGAAGTCCAATCAAACGAATTTGAAAAAGCCTCCGCCTGACCGAAAGTTCCAACAGAAGGCCAAGCTTCCGAGTCCATCTCCACCGGGAACTGGAACTGATCAAGATCAACACTAGGTAATCCATCATACTCCGCCGATGCAATAATGGCATCTACCAGTTCGATATTTCCCTTTTCCGCCGAAGACTTGAAGTCGTTCTGCAATCTTTTCATCAGGCCCAAGAGTCCGAAGACAATCTTGCTGCTCATCGCATAAATGCACCCTCTGGCAAAGGCAGCATCAACGGTTAGAATCGACGACGAGGCCATGTTGGCGAGGGCCTCGGCGGATTTCTGGAAAAGGTCAAGTTGTTTGGAAAACCCGGTCTGCAGGTGATCTGAACATTTGATCTGGACGATATTATTTTCGAGTATGTTTTTGCAAAATATCACGTTTTCCAGGCACATATATCTCGGAGGTGGGTGGAAAACAATGCCGTGTAGTTTCAGCTTTGAACATGCGATGAACTTCTCCAGAATCGAGGATAATTCGTCGGGATAGGCCGAGCCGTAACGTTCCAGATACTCTTGAAAGATGTTATTTGACCGCTTCTCTGGTCTTTTCAAAATATTCGTGATCTGTGAGGTAATTTGAATGGTTTCGTCGCGAGATATGTCCGAATCCGTCCGATTAACTCCTCCTTCTTCTTGGGATCTTGTCCCTAGGCTTGATGTGTACAGAAATCCCAATGCGATTATCCAGTTCTGCACCGTGTGAAAGCGAAGCTCCAGTACGGAGCGCACGGCCAATATTTCCTCGTTAACACCGTACTGCACGACAGCAAGTAGAGAGTTCGTGTAGTTGATCTGTTCCAAGCATCTTTTTTCAGTCTCTTCTGCAAGTTCGATGAAGCGGCCAGGATGATGCAGGCTTTGTTTGGCTTCTGCCAGCATTTGGAATAGGATGTAGGTTGATGTCGCCCATTGAATGTGGTAAATCGCCCGTGGCGTGCACTGGCGGAATTTCAGCGCATTTTGGTACGCGTCAACGCGGGTTTTCATGTAAACGGTCAAATGGCGAAGCGTTTGAAGTGGTTTCTTTATCAGACCGTCTACTGTGGCATGATTTGAAACCATCTGAATTCCTTGAATGGAGTCAAAGAGACACCTTTCAAATGATTCATAGTCTGCGGAATTCAGTTCGTTAAGATCTTGATTTCCCTCTCCGTTTACTGCTTCCAGTCGGTGAAAGACGCCATATGCGATGTTAATGTATATCTCTGACTTTATTGTCTTGTGGGCGATTCCTTGCATGGTAGCCAAAGCTGTCGGCTTATAGTCGGAAAGGAAAAGGGAGACCATGACCAAATCATGGTGAGTAGGTGGAGAAAACATGAATTCTTGGCCGTAGAAGGAAACGGCCAGTTGCAATTTCTGTTTTAGTCGCCAGTCTTCGCGAGAGATATTTCGATGCAGTTCGAAGCCAACCACACAAAGCAGTGCAAATAGCAGCCTTGTCGCACAATTGGTGGAGGTGGCAGATTCATCCGAATCTAAACGAGCCCGGAGATTGACGAGAGTGGGCAGTTTCGGAGAGAAAGAACCCATGCCAAACCAAGCTAATAGTCCTTGTCAGCATCGCCGCTACGCAGTCGTACATATAGTCTTTTCATAGGGAAATCAAGCTTTACCATTCATCGAAGGATGCAGCCATGTCATGACTGATCAAATCCGGCAGAGGTGTGTTCCAGTTTGAGGTAGCATGGGGAATGTCAGCGCCGAACGCGCGGTCTTTGGCCAGGACCGAGATGAAGAAATAATTCGCCTGAATCATGGATTGAAATATCTCTTCTTTTCGCGTCGAGCGAGCGATATCAGGCTGGTGGTCTTGAGATAGAATGCCATCCCCCTCATCAGCGAAGAGAAAGTCTTTGATGTTTAAACTCGAAATGACTGGAATACCTTCCTCGGGCACAGAATCCGAGTGGGCTTTTGGACTTCGATCTTCCGAGCTTTGGAGCCGACTGCGTTTGGATTGAGGTCGTCCGAGCAATGTATAATCCACTACACATTCCAAATTGAGGTTTCGACACCGGTCGCAGCACTTCTCTATTGGCTGGGGGAGATTCAAGGGCCCCAGGTCGTGTACACTAGGCAGCACACATTTGATCTTCCGGGATCGACAGCCTCGACATATCAACCGCGCATATTTACCTCGTCGGACTCGTTCGGACATGTTATATTGTGGTTATGGGATAGGGATACAAGTAGAGATGGTTAGCGATGGATCGAAACAAGGAAGTGGCTCGTTGAGGTGGAGTTTTGCTGCGGTTCATTGGGGGCCATTTTGCTGATCGGTCGACACTTACGGAGTACCTCCACAGATGAACGCGGTGCAACGGAGGTCCTCCCAATGGGATTTGAGGGTGTGATGACTCAGCCTACATCGTGCGGGCTTGAGGGTGACAGCTGGTTGTATCTGACATATATTGTGAGCCGTGTGTGAAAGCTATACTCCGTAGATAATACAAGACAGGCACATTTGTGGCCCACTTTCAAGTTCCCTGGACTCGTCACTGTTGTCAGCTCCAGGGCTGTTGTGTTGTGGCAGCACGGCTCACAACCCACCTTCCAGCCCCCAGCCTTGACTCCAACTGATAAATAACTCGCTTCTAAAAAATAGGATTTAATTTGAATTTGCCAGTTGTCCCATTCCTACGCGCACTGAAAAAACCTGAAGACTCACTGGCACCCTTTTCTCACATTTTGCACTACGTGATACACCGTGATACGGATACTAGATATAAGAAACACAATGGCCCGATCACCACCAATATCAAAGTGAGTCATTACTCAGTTAGATAGGAACGCCAGCTGATTGCCTATTCCTTTCTCAATAGACTACCCCAGGAGATCTGGACCCAAATCCTGGACCCAATATCTCCATCTGGCAGAGCGTCCGTTTTGGCCTCATCTCGGAGTTTACAATATTCTTCTGAGGGGTTATTATCCAGCCTCGTATAGGTGATAATTTCGCGGATAAAGGGTCTGACAAATTTGTGTACATGTCCAATTAAATATATGGAGTTGTGTTGTATAGACAACAAGAATCATTACACCGCTATCGAGGTAGCATGAGAATCAAAGCTTCAAAGGATTTTCTGCAGTAAAATAGGAACTAGTCAAAGTACTTATTACGGATGCCTATGACCCATGGGGCCTTTGGTTTACAAAAAGGAGGGATCTCGACTGACTAGGAACAAGATGTACGAGGCATTTTCCACAACCATTTCATGTCCTCCAGAAGACGCAGCCCGGAGGGTATTACCGTAACGTCCACCTTGGACGTTGACTTAGCTCTGTTCTTCAGCAAGAGCTGGACGATCATACTATGTCCTCTATAAGAAGCACTTTGGAGAGCATTTCCGAAGAAACCACCTTCGGTATTAATTTCGGCACCATTCTTCAGCAGGAACTGCACGATACTATCGTGTCCTTCAGAAGACGCAGCTTGGAGGGCATTTCCGAAAAAGCCCCCTTGGACATTAATTTCGGGTCCCTTCTCTAGCAGTAACTGCACAGTATTGTTGTGCCCACGGGTTTTGGTGTATCATTTGGACCATTGCGCGGACATAGACGTTCATGCTACGAGGAGCATCAGCTACTTAAACGATGTAGTAGCCAGTGTACAGCGTGTACAGCCATTGGAAATTTGCTATGGGCGGCGTTCTTGATGTCACAGGAAGCTCTTAAGGGCTTGTAGAATTTATCATTACGAATGGCTGTTGACGCTGAGATGCCTCTTGAAATAGAATGTGTGATTGCCGCCTTATTACCTTGCGTTGGCTTTTTGAACTGCCTCTTTTGGGGCCGAAATTTACTGTATAAGACTGCAGCTTTCTGCTTGCGTAGGAGATCGTTCCCGTCTAATTTCTTTTCGACGCTCAACTATGACTGGTGACAAGCTTAAAGTTGAGGAACGGAGAGGGTTGCCTCACAACTCGCATCCATAGGAGAGCACCTTAAAAAGCAATTCATTTGTTTGAGATACACTCCTCTCAAACTTGCTTGCGGTCTTTGTCTTACTTTAAGAGAAGCTTCTATCATCAAAATACTTTCGTTCCTGACCTTTCGACTCTGATAACGATGATGATGTATTTTCTTAGATATTTATTCGACGGCGGCGCCACTTTCGATATCGACCAGGATTTAAATTTATCGTGCGTGGTGTGTTTATCGAAGATTGGTACTACATAGTGTAATGGGGATTTCCGCTCTCAACATCGATATCCTAGGGTCATGTGACGGAAGCCTTAGCAACAAGGCTCCTGTTTTGTTTCAGGAGAATAAGTAGCGTTCGTTCTAGATTATCAATTCAATATGCATGTTTCCCCTTATGAAAATGTTCTACTGAGACTGCTGAAGTTGCGGTATCGGTATACTGCTTATGAAAGGTTCTGTTATTCATTCTGTTGTTCGTTCTGTTAATCCTCTACAGCGTTACGCTTTGCCTATCGTCTCCTTGCACTCTGCGAGTGTGGTGGTGTTGTCTCTCCGCGATCGACCCGTCTGCCAACGCAGACTGCCAGCGAGCATTCCCATGTTACAATAGTAAGATTACACGGCTAACGCATATAAAAATATCGATAGATCACCGAGCTCAATTTTCAGATAGTCATTAGCCTTGGAATAAAGTCAGGGTGGTTCCAATTCAAATTCGTCGTATGACCCCATCCTCATTAGACTTCCACGGCTTAAACTCGTCGCCACCGTCCACCCTATAGATGCCAACATGGCCAACCGTGAAGCTTGCTCTGATACCTTCGCTTTCATCATCTCCCAAATCCTCTTTATTGTTGACATATTTGATCACATCCTTGTACATGGCCTGGTTCTGATTTGCAGCAACCTGATTCACCATGAAAGTTGCCCGTTTTGAGACAGGATCAATCTTCAGGCCGACTTCTGATTTCTCGAGGCCCCCAATCCAGTATTCCGAGGGAGATATGTTCTTATGCATGTCCGAAAGTCTATTTAATGAAGATTGAGAGAGAAATTCTCCGCTTTTCGAGTCTGAATAAACTGAAATCTGGCTGGAGTTGGAAGAGCGTTTGCGGAAGACTGAGGCGTGGGGCAATGTTATTGCTTATTTCAGTCTTTCCAGAGGTATCTCCCTCTTCGGAAGTTTTTTGATTCGCAGTTGCGGAGTAATAGGCACCTATAGCCCCTTGAAAACGGCTCCGGCTCTGGGTTTCATCCTCGAAGAAAAGAAGAAGATGAGGATGATGCTCGTAGCCTCGGTCCGCCACACTCTCAATAATACGAGCCAGTGTTAACCCGTCACTTGAGTCTTTCATTGTTGAGAGGCTGATTGTTTCGAAAGAGACTGGCCTGATCTCTCGTGCAAGTTCGGGTTTTCCATGGAACTCCTTCGCTGGAGGTACAAATAGTGATACCGCGCGGAGAATATCACATATCCTGGAATCTGGTAGCGGCTCTGTTCCTAATGCCGAACTATTCTCAGGAATAGGAGGTTGAAATATGATTGCCCACAGCTCATGGAAACGCAGTTCGATGTTTGGCTAAGGCGAGAAATGATTAGCTTGAATTTATTTATAGTAGTAGAATATGCCTCAAGATAAATCTTACCAGAAGGTCAAAACATCGGCTAATTGCGCTGGATGTCAAGAAACCTTCCCCGTCAAGATTGAATGGTTGGACGAGAACATTCACAAGCTCATCTTGCCGAGCGCTTGGTTCCTCGAGAGTGCCGTGGTGGAAATTATCCCGACCCCAAGTTGAAGTATACAGCCTGATCCTGTGTAATAGGGATAGAAGTGTAGTGAGACTTCTTGAATGCAGTTGAGATTGATAGTTTGCACCTTTGCTTTGAAGTAAACGTTGCGCTGTCGGTGATAGAGTCTCATAGCCGGGGATTCCTTTCGTTTTATGGGGTTGGGTCGTGGCAACAATATCCAGAATATCATCTTCTAGATACGACTGGGAATTGTTTGAACTTTGTTGAACATTGGTATGGACATGACTGATACTCCGAAAAATGCGGTCGATATTGTGTCTGCAGGTACAGGACCTGCCATTCACATACGCCCAGTGGACTTTTGCCTGGGTCATACCGGATAATATAGTCCCTAGAATGCCTGTGACTTTGTAAGCAAGCAAGATCAAAGCGCGCTCAAATGCAGGACGTTCTATTCTCCCGGTGTCCGCATCAGAACGCGGGAAAGGGTGCCAGGCATAAAAGTAGAAGCATGACCAGAGAACATCGATAGCTGTGTCGGGGAGTTTCACTTCGGGATGTGCTTTTAGGATGTGATTTTGAAGGCTTTCTTTCGTCCAATCTAAGTTATTGCCTCATTAGTCAATGCTTAACGTGATGGATATACTCTTCTCGCGAGGGGAGATCTCATACATGGTTGCTCTTGGGGGGAACCCTGGACGCTACATGCGTCGAAAATTGCCTCATATCTGTCATCCTGGGCTTGATGCTGTAGAAGGTAGTTGTGTAAGCTCTGAAGAGCAATATCTATGGATAAAAGATCAGGCTTATGACTTGACGCGCTGAGCGACCCCTAATAGATGGGCGACATACCTGGCGTGACCGTGCGATAATAGTTTTCAAGTTCTTCTTCTTGAGGGTCTACTATAGTCAAACAGCAACCCATGGTGCATGAAGGAGACTACAGATGTAGTGATTGAGGCGTGCGTAGATTGAATGTAGGAGGAACTTGAAGCTACTGCACCGAAGTGAGAGATATACAGGCAGGTCACATGCGCTCCAAACTGATGGTCTATTCCAAGGTTCTTCAGGTGAATGAGTGACAGAACAATGAGATTATGATGAGAATGATAAGCCATCTGATGGAATTCAGTATCTGGGGGCCGATGTTGATCGCAGTCAGGTAGTAGGTCAGACAATGTTGGCATTCTGGCCCCCTGTTACCCACTCAGCTCTGCTCCCCTTTCCCCACCCAGTGATTTCTTTCGGCCCCAAGACCTACTCCTTTGACCACCGTTTTTTGTCCATCCTCAATCGATAGCGTCACACGCAATTTTAATAACGCTTTACGTCATACTAAGTTAGCAGTTTGAAAGTGTCTTACCGGTAAGATGATCATTAACACCTGATACGATCTTCTATTTGATGCTTCAGAATAATTTATGCTTTGAGACAAATTTGATTTGTAAAATATCAGAGCATACTTCACTCAATCGACCGGTTTACTAGAACACTTCCACTCTAGAGTCCCAGCCAATATCAAATTTACCACCGACCCTCAAATCACCATCTATGGTCTTCTCACATTCTTGTTGGACTTGGGTAATGGCGCCTGCAACCTCCTCGCAAGTCCCACCAACAGGGCCGCCGCATATAGAGATCGTAGCAGAATTTTTGCTTCCCAGAGTAGTACACTCGCTGCCATCTCCATTGCTCTGTTCACAAAAACCTCCGTAGCCCCTGACCTGGTTTATCACAAGAGTAACATCGCTGGATAATGGACTACCAGCGCTGGTCTCACATGTGATATTAAGATTTCCATTTGACTGTGGTGTTCCAGCACCAGCCAAATCGTCGAGGGAGGCACCTGTTGCGGATGGATAAACGTATTCGGTGTTGCTAACTGTCGCGGTCCAGTCTTCTTGAACAATTACCTCTGTGGCAGTTTCAACGGGTTCCAAGTCTGCACTATCAGTGCCTGTTGCAGATGCATAAAGGTACTGGGTTTTTCCATCTGTTGAAACCCAGTCGGGGACAATTTCTTCTATAGGAGCGCCCAGGCCCGTGGTCAACGTTGCTGTATCCCCGGAAGTGGTGGACTCGTAGTAGACTTCGCCAGCACTATAAACGAAGACATCGCCATTGGTATCAGTTGAAGTATAACCGGTAATTGTAGCCTTAGAATTCGTCGATGCGCTCGTTCGGATTTGCACAAAGCTGGAAATTGGGAAAGTCATAACATCACTGCAGTCCTGATCTCTTGGCTTTGTGATTGTATGGGACATAGTATGACCGGAATGAGTGGTTGAGCAAGCGCAAACGGAATAGGTATCAGAAATTGTTTGAGGTTGGCATATGCCTGATGTTGTGGCCTCAGTAGAGCTTGATGTAGCCTCTGTGGACTCTGATCCAGTAGAGTATACAGTTGTGAGTCCAACTACAGAAGATTCTGATGTTGTGGCCTCGAGATTTGTTGATGCGGCGGTGTTGGGATTGGTTATAGATATATCTACCGAAGTCAAAGAGCTCGTGGCTCGCTTACAAGCTTTCCCTGTAACTTCAGTAGTCGTCATAGTGGTCCCGGTCACGTCACAGCCAACGTGGGTTGAACATATACTCGTTGAAGTTGTGCTAGTGGAAGGAGTCATAGAACCATCTCCGCCAGTAGCCATAGTAGTGATAAAGATGGTGCTGGTTGTACAGTCCTCAACTGTCTTGGTAGAAGTGCAGGTAGTGGACTCAGAACTGCTGGAAGTGCTGGAATCGGAACTTGTGGTGGAAGTTTTCGATTGCGTTGCCGATTCTGAATTCGGTTCCTTTCCATCCTCCTCCAGCTCCTCAAGTTGCTCTGCAGCTTCCGATACTGCATCGAAATTGTTTTTGAATTTCTTCTCTTCCTCGTCGGTGTCAGGGGTCTCATTGTTCAACTCCGAGAAGGCTTGGTTTATGAGACTCCATCCGCCATTGATCGTATTTCCTGGATCAACGCCATTCTTGATGTTTGTTTTCGCTGAGCTGATAAAACATCCAACGGACCCGACAAGGCCGGCAAGCCCTCCTCCAGAGCCACAGCCACTGTTTGAAGATCCCTCCTCTGAGTCACCACTACTCTCCCTCTCTTTGATGTGGTCCTCGACTCGATCTTGAGCTTTTGTAATATCATCGTGGACGATAGACCGAGTGTCTTCATCTTGGAGATCTGCAGAGTGGACGTTATTGCTTAGATCAACAAGCCAAGCTGCAAGGGCAAGTCCTTGAGTGGTTTCGGCTCCTCCGGTGGTTGCTGCGGTTGTTGGAATTTCGGTATAGTCATTCGACAAATCACTCCAAGCTTCTGTTGCTGTATGTGTGGGCCAATTTGAAAGTACTGCGGCCACTTCAGCGGATAAATCCACAGTCAGCGTTGATAACATTGAGCTCATTTCACTTTTATCTGGGGAATCTTCCAGAGAAAAAGATCCCGTAGCCCAGGAATAATTAGGCTGATTAGACTGCGAGGAATTCGGAGTCGATGTTGTCTTATGATTGCCACTTGTTGAACCATTGGATCCTGTCTGGGTAGCAGAAGAGTGTCCATTCTGTGAAGTGGCAAGTGAACTAGAGGTAGTCTGTGTCCCTTTCGACTTCGAGGTGGTGGGAGAGCTTCCACCAGTGGGCTCTTTCTCGGTAGTTGAAGAATGGCCACTACTAGTATGTGGTATAAGAGGAGTGCTGGAAGTCTGCCTTCTTTTCGACGTTGCGGCAGTAGAAGAGCTTTTCCCACTGGGCCCTTTCTCGGTACTAGTAGTAGAAGAATATCCACTACTAGTATCTGGTATAAAAGGAGTGCTGGAAGTATTTCTCCCTTTCGAGGTCACAGTTGCAGCAGTGGAAGAGGTTTTATCACCGGTATCTTCCTCGGTAGCGGAGGACTGCCCAGTATGTGGATTGATAGGGGTGCTAAAAGTGTGTCTACCGTTCGAAGGAGTAACGACAGAGCTGGATCCCGTAGGAGAAGAACCTCCGCTAAGCGGATTGATGGGGGCACTTGAGGTACTCCCCCGGTTGGATGTCTGTATAGCGGTGTTGGATTCCGACCCGGTTGCAGAAGTGTCTACACTACCCGACCCTGTAGATTCCGTAGCCGATGAACGCCGCCCATCATTGACACGGCCAAAACGAATGACCGGAGTCGATGAAGCCGGCACGGTCACAGTTGTCTCTAAAAGTGGGAGCCATGTTGAGATACCTGGTCGGAATTTGGTCGGGGTCAAAGTCACAAGACAAGGACTTGAAAGGCAAGTTGAAGAGGCCAAGGTCGTTGCAGAGCCTGGAGGACTGCTCGAATCCTCAGAAGTAATCGAAGAAAAGGCGATGACGGGAGTCAAGCCTTGTGGTGCGACGACCCTGGCTGTAATTGCTGTCACACTAGGATTTTCCGAGACTATTATCTCATACCTAGTCATATCACCGGTTATCTGGCCTCCAATTGGGTTAAAAGCATCACTCAAGCCCAAGAGAGACAGTGCTACTAGTAGTAGTAACAAGCCACAATTACGAGAGAGAATCATGGTAGCCAAGAAATGCACAGAATACGATTTGGGTGTACATATGCCAGGGCAACCACCGGGGCTCGAAGAGAGCGTTTTAAATTTATATCTTTGCGAGCTTTGAAACTAAGATTAAGTACTAAAAGTACTAGGAGATTTTTCGATGACCTCACACAAATCAATTGAATAGGAGTATACTAGTATGAGTATTAGCTCTTTGCTATACTACCAGAGGATACCGTGATATGAATGTGATACAAGTTCACAGGTGCCATAAGAAATCCGCTCAGAAGGATTCAACCGCCCCCTCTTGGCGCCCTTACGGAGAGTTCATGAAACACAAGGGCAGAAGAACCATACGATACGGGTGAAGAGATTAAATGCTCATTGGAAGAGTGAAAGAAATTGACGTTGAAAGCAAGGTCAAGAGGCCTAGAACTCGAAGCTGCATCTGCCCCAGCCCCAAGGCCCCAACCCCAGCCCCAAGGCCCCAACCCCAGCCCCAAGGCCCCAACCCCCGGGGCCAAAAGCCAGGTTCAATAGATCCACGAGTGTCATGATCCAGCAAATTTTGAATTGCAATGAAATTGGCCCCAAGGAATTGTTTGTGATTACACTTGTGCATGCATGACGAGGTATACTTGGCTGGGGGCCAAAGGATCCTAATAAGAAAGCATGGATCCTTCAAGTAGATCACAATCCTTTTAGAATGGTGTAGCTGAGCTCATTTAGTGAGCCTTTTAAACAATGCAAGCCTTAGTTTCCCTCGTAGTATCCAGTATACTCATCCCTTACACCCGTACTTTCTCATTATCCCTATAGTGGAACCTGAAGAGGTTGTTTATTCCACCTTCGGGTCACAATCTCCTATGTGCGGCCTTCTCGATCCTGATATCTGGGATCTCGGCATCTCCTGTGTCTTCGCCGGGCAGATTTGATCCGTCTAGTACAGTCACCGTCGCTGTTACGCCATCTTTCGTGTCAAATGTTTTCCAGAATACCCACACCTCAACAGTTGGCTCGAATAGCCAGACTACGCCAATCCCTATTGTTGGTTGCACTGAGTGTTGGGTAAGTAACATACTAGTAGTCCACGTATACTTCCAAGGTTTGATGTGGAGTGTCCTTTGCGTATGCAAGTTCGAAAGCTCTCATACTAATCTGTGTATGTTCTAGTTCTGCTCGCTAGAAGATGAAAGGGACATCGACGGCGCATGGGCCTTGATAGGTATTGATGGCCCAGGAAACTACCAACCATCTATCCTTGAAGACGTTGATGGTTTCGCTGAAACTCTCCCCGTTATCACGGTTTCATCCTATGGGGAGTCATCTTATGAACTTGAACCGTCCCAGACGATAGATGAGGAAGAGTCGGCTACGAATGTCAAAAGAGCCGCAACTCCCACTGTAACTGAACACCATAAATCAAACAACTACAAAGTGTTTGAGCGTATGCTTCCTGCGTTTGCAAATTACCCGAACAACGCCGGATTTGCTTTATCTGCTAGTATGTCGGTCCCATCCTCCAATATTTCCATCTTGCCCCTCGTTTCAAGTCCATGGCCAAAACATCTGATCATGTTGCATCATGCATGTATCGTATCACTCAAGTTGGCAGCTCCGTGACTGACTCTCTTCTTAACTACTATCTAGGATCGGATGAACAGAAGTCGATTCAAATTCCATTTACCGACAAAACCATAACCTACTCATGGCCCGCCCACTATGTAGTTGTCACAGGCTTCATCTCTGTGCGGGGAATACAATGGAACGACTGTGAAAACGAAAGAATCGTTGAAGAAATACATTATGACTGGGATACTGTCATGTGGGATCTTGGGTTTCGCAGGACCACCGGGGAAATTTGGTACGAACGAAACGACCGTGATGCATCGCGTTATGATAACGATCAGGTTAAGTGGAAATGGCTCGGCCGTATCAGTGAGCAGGGTAGAGGTAGACCGGATTGGATTGCCGCCATGGCACAAGAGGTTGTGAATGAGATGAACGGAGAAAAGAAAGGTCTGAAGGGAGGAGGGTACGACAAATGGTTCAACAACTGCCGGAATTTCAGGGACTACTTATACAAGAAGATCAAATATTAGGACTATAGAGAGGAATCTCGAAGCTAAGCAGTACCCAATGAGCTTAGTTGGGATACTCTTACTAGCAATACCTGAGGTAACTAACTAGTCAGTAGTTAGTGCTAGTACTAGCCTGAGGTATTTCAATGGGGAAAACAACATACGACAGGATTCTCAAGAAATTGCCTTACGGCAAGAGGCAAACGCAATAGGAAGCTTCCAGGTTTTAAAAGCCACCTTGAGCCAGCAATAAAACCCAGGGAAACGAATTGGGACCAGACATGATGCTGCGGGTGTTCTCGTCGCGCTATTCTCGGTAGATTAAAATAGGGGTTGGAATCCAATGCGCAGTGGTATTTGCATCCGACTCGTGCTGAAGATTGTAAGACTAGATGGGGGTGCTGTGGTCGTGATTGTGGCTGTTGTCTTGATCCTGCACGTCCAAATACTTCAGCAGAATCTTGACATAATTTGAAATATACAGAGAAGCGAAGAAGTAGAACCGAACAGAGCTAAACAGACAGGGAGAAATTGGGAACCTGACTCGAGAATATCAAAATTGATGGACCACTTATGTTATCAATACCCGCCCTGGGCAATAAGAAACTGCCTTAGAACACCCTATAAATTACTTCTTTGAGCTCATAATATCCTGTCGCTCTGACACTGTGCGGGCCATTTCATTGCCGATGTCATTATTCAAGTTCTTAAAACCTGCGATAACACCTTCCCGGTATTTCTCGGGGGATTCCTGGCTCATTTTGAATTTTCCACCTAGGCTAGTGATCTCAATCTGAACTCCGATGATACTCTTCTGCAATAATGCAATGTATCTGTCGGGGGCATCTGAAACCTTCCACGGGCCCAGTTTGTCATCCCCAGTAAAACCCATCAGTGATACTTTCTCCAAGTTTATTTTCCCTTCCTATATTTTCGGCGAAGCGCTATTCGGTCTCAAATATGCAGGAAAAACCAACGAACGCTTTCGGTTGTTCCATAATGAAAGATCAATCCGAGTCTGGCAGGGTAGAATCACATTCAAATACGGAATATATATGCCGGTCCGAAACAATAGATCAATGGTGAGAATCAGCAACAAACAGGAGCAGCAGTCATTGGACCACCATAAGGACCTGTTTGCTGGCGACGATACCCGTGCATATCTCACGGTTCCAAAGACCACTCAACACGACGAAGCGGGGTTGTATAAAACCAATTACGAGGCGCGATGGGACAAGATGAAAGAGACGGTCAAAGAAATACTTCCAGTCCTCAAAAACAATAAATACTGGGATACGTATAAGTATGATCCAGTGCGAGATGCGGATAGACAAGCAAGGGAACTTGGCCAAAAGGCCCGGGGCACGGTCTTGCTGAAGTACGACCCAAAGGATGTATACAGAGTTGGAGAGGAGGAAAAGAAACTCAAGCGAATGGTGATGTGGATGGAGAGAAAACAAATTTTTGATATTAAATGCGATGAAAAATGATGGCGTGGGAAGAGCATCCATTTCTCCTATCAGATAGCCTAGATGAATGCACATACATCCAACATCGAATTTCATCCGCCTTGTGGTATTTCATGATTTTCTTGTTATATAACATTCTCCTTGACAAAATTGTACCCGAGGAAACTGATCCGGGAGTTTAAAAAGAAGCTAGAAGCTAGAACCCACCGAAGAAACGGAAAGTAGAAGATGTAGTATCTATGGACCATGTCAAGGTTCAGACTGAAAGTGGAAAGCTGTGCCACTCTTCCTTCCAGTCTCCTGACTCATTTTCAGGCCAAAGCAAACGCCAGCTTCTGGCCATTTCAGGATCCGGTAGGGTCATGGTTGGGGTTAGAAATCGCACGGGCTCTCCCGTCTCCTTTGCGACAGGTTCATCTGTATCGTAACGTGGGTTTTTTTCGACCCGCCACTGCTTTGCGATAGTCTTGAATACGCCGAGTGTTGCGTCTGACATCACACCTCCAAATTCACCGACCTCGATAGCCTTCAGGTCAAGTCTTTCTAATGGAACCGACACTTTAGGCTTGCCACCTGAAATCGTTTCAAAAATCGAACATGCCAGCGATTTGTCGATTGCCGCGTTGATCAGAGCTCCGCGAATACGACCGTTAGTGGGTGCGTTGCTCCGGGTCACATCGTATATTTCGAGATCGAACTCGCGGTGGAATTCATGGTTTGGAAGTGCCTCCATATCGAAAGGAATCCACCCCTCGTCGAATTCCTCGTCGTCTGACTCTTCAGGCCACATGTCTTCGCCGAGGATGCCCTGGATGTTTGATACGTCCCGCAAAAGATCTGATACGTCCAGGTCTAGGCTTAAGTGTTGTAATTTGGGCAATGAGCCTAACAATCTGTACGACTTGACTTCCCGTGCATCGCCATAGGTGCGCCGCATACTGATCGCTAGCTTTTGTAGTAAAGGGCAACTCTCAACGACCAGTTTGAGGTCCGATAAGGTCGGCTGTAGTCCATGATATGGTGCAAGACATAGATCGGTAAGGCGACTTCCATGGTAAGCCAGGAATGAATCTGAAGGTACCTCCCGGACTAGTGGAGACCACCCAAATAAGGTAAGAGATCTTAAGCGCGGTACCCATTTGAGAAAATCTTTGGTGGCCTTGTTTGTTTCCGTATGTGGCACGCTTTGGTATTTTGATGTCATGCCCAGAAGAAGTGTTTTGAGCGAAGGTCATTGGGCATTTAAATCTGCCATAATATAGCGTAAAGGTGTTTTATCTCGGCATCTTTGTTGTAGTTGCAATGTTTGCAATACTGAAAAATCCGTACATGAAATCCAGCCCTCTATGGTCGACGTTCGTAGAGCGTAATCGTGTGTTAGTGAAAGAGATTCGAGGGAGCCTCGTGAACGCTTCGGGTTTGGCTGAAACCTGCCGGCCGGAGAAGAAGTGCGAGGGGACAGAGCAGGGACGCCTGCGCTGCTACAACAAACCTCCTTTAGATTCGGGGCCTCCGAGCCGGCAACCAGACGCATTGCTAACTCGTGGTCAGAAGCCTGGCACCAACGCGGGTACCCGATTCTATGGCTTCAGATATACTGGATGCTGTAGAGACATGGCGAGCTATTTACCCTTGGATTGTGAGGGCGAAAATGGCGGATGTGGAGTCTGCAGCGTTGGTGGTGCCGATGCAGAATATCGAGGAGACATATTGGGAAATCGACTAGGAATCCCTCGAAAAACAAATCGGATAGACCAGAGAAGCGCTTGACCAGAGAGGACAGGGATATCCAGAATTCATTGCGCGGCACCTTTTTTTCCAGTCGGTCCACAATTTTGACACAGCGTACGTGTTGAAAGGCAAAGGCTTGTTCTAATTGCTGCGAATATCGCTCGACCACGCCAATCTCGTCATTTTTCACCTCAAAGTGTAGAGTGTGGAATAGATAGACGGACGCGGCGTAATAACATCCCCAGCTCACACAAGCAAAGGCGCGAAGACTGGGTGGGTGCTGGCTCACAAGTGCCATTACATATTGGACGGTCTCCAGTGGTAACTTCTCCATAATGTGTCAACAACTTGAATCAGCGGGTGACGAGAGTTGAGAGTTGATGATAGATATCTGTGCGGATGATATTAGAAGACTGAAGACTGAAGACTGAAGACGGAAAGAAAGCACCCGCAGTCTACTCTTACATATGTCAACATACGGTGGGGACCGTGGGGGCCGTTCATACAAGCGATGGCCCCCGAGAACTCTTGCTCTTGTCTGTTGGGGGTCTTTCTTCTCTTCTCTTCTCCGCACAGCTTCCACTCAACGTTACTCGCAAAATGGCCCCAGGACCATCTCTGTCGCCTGTCTCGCCTCGTCCGAGTCGAAGATCAGGGATCAATTTTATAGCGGCAATCGCCCGCAAAATCGATTGGTCATTGGTCCTACCGTATGGCATGTTCACCCTCATCTAGTACTCTTTAATTCCGATATTTATATTAACCATTTCCCCAGTATGATTGTGATTTCCGGGTTTTGCCCACGCCTTGAATATTACACATGCATGCTCTATCTACGATGGAGTCAGCAGCAAGCGTTGCCTTCGATGTTTACGATTCCATCGCTTACAGAGCCCCAACACTGTCAAGATGGATATAGGCTCGCAGCCATACTAATATTACCATTGAACCTGTTTTTTTTGGCTATAATTTGCTATCTGAGGCCCCTCTTTTACCAGAATTGAAATGATCAAGACAGCCTGTGTATTGGACTCTCTTGACTCGGGTCCTTTGAAGGCATGGCGAAAGCAGAATACCCAGTAGTGCAGTGAGGAAATAGCGATCTGAATCAGCAACAGCTTGTATATAACTGGAGGTATCTTAGGCCTAGTCTCATAATATAGACAATCTCCTCTCTTAACTATCCCTAATTTCCAGAATCCAACCCTTCCCAATGCAACAACGTTACCGTGTTTTTTACTAAATACTATCCTATTCGTTTATATACTCTGTACTTCCAAGGTCTGAATCGTTAGGATCTAGTTACCCTAGAAGTAACACTGGGTCGATTAGTACGGCCATGGAGCATCGCAAGCAGTCTCGATCTTGATTAGATTCAGGGAAATGCTACACAGTCATGGAGAATAAAGTAGGTCAATAGAAGCAGGAATCTCAGAGAGCAAATTTAATTGCCCAATGATGTGATTACTAGTATCATACATCATGCTTCACAGATAAAACAGAGAAGAAAAAAAGATACTTCATGAATCGTATGGCATAGAGAGCTATAAACGCCAGAGAGTAAATCAGGAGAAGAACTTCTGGGCAGCCTTCTTATCCTTTGCCTCGCGGTCCTTAACAGCCTTCTTGACCTTGGCAATCTCGTTCGTGATACCCGCATCAGTAGGCGCCAGCTTGGAAGCCTCCGTGAGATCCTTGAGCGCATTATCCTCCTCCTTCAGACCGACTAAGGCAAGAGCTCGGCGGTAGTAAACCTTGGCCTTGTCACTGTCCTTGGTGGGGGCGGTATCGGCAACCTTCAGAGCATACCCAGCCCAGGTCTTAGCGTTCGAGAACCGACCAAGCTTGTTGGCGAGAAGCGACGAGTTGGAGTGCAGGGTAAAGCGGAGAGCAGTCATCTGCTCGCCGAGCTCCTTGGAGTCATTTTCGCCGGGCTCAGGGAACTCGTTCAACCAGCGCAAGCCCTTTTGGTACTTCTCCAGACCGAGCTCGAGGTCGCCGCTCTTGAATGCAGCATTGCCGAATCCCTTGAGGTCAGAAGCGATCTTGAAGCCCAGAGGAGCAGTCAGCTCCTCGCCCTGGTGGTCCTCGGGGAAGTCCTCGTAGGGGTCACCGGTCGCGTCCTGGATGCGCTTGTTGGCATTCTCGTAGTCCTCGCCGGAGAACTGACCGCAGTTCACCACGGTAACGTCGACCTTAGGCTTGTCGGACTGAGTGGACATGTTTTCGATCTTGCGAATAATGCTTTTGCCGTTGATGACCTCGCCGAAGACAACGTGCTTGCCATCGAGGTGGGGGGTGGGAACGGTGGTAACGAAGAATTGACTGCCGTTGGTGCCGGGGCCAGAGTTGGCCATGGAGAGCAAGAAAGGACGGTCATGCTTGAGATCGAAGTTCTCGTCGGGGAACTTCTCGCCGTAGATCGATTCACCACCGGTACCGTTGAAGGCAGTGAAGTCACCACCCTGGATCATGAACTGCTTGATCACACGGTGGAAGATGGAGCCTGCCTCGGTTTAGTGAAGGCGCATGACATTGCGGCGAAAGAAGTATTTCGACATACCCTTGTAGGTCAATGGCTTGCCCTGCTGGCCGAGACCCTTCTCGCCAGTGCAAAGGGAACGGAAGTTATCTGCGGTTTTGGGGACCACTGGATTTTTCCAGGTTTAGTTGGGAGGTCAATCGGTTGGAGTGGAGTTTTGATCATACCATCGTCGAACTAAGTGAGGCGCAAGTTAGCTGGGAAGCTCCCAATGGTAAAAATGAGAGTGTAGAGAGCTTACCAGCTCGAAAGCAACACGGCCAGCCTTGACGCCACCGACTTCAATGTCGAAAAAGACACGAGAACGCTCTAACGAGGGGTCAGTAAGAGACAATTCAATTCCTGCGCGCGGGCTGATCGGCAGACCCCGCAGTGGGACACGCACTCTGGGATTCCGCCATGGTGAGTGTAAGAGCGAGCGGGCGCAATACTTTAAGTGAATGGAAGGGAAGAAAAAGAGGACGAAAGAGAAGTGGAGGAATGGATCTCGGAATGAGGTGAAGTGGAGAGAGTAAAAGTGGGGGAGGTGGAAGTTGAAGGTGGAAGTTGAAGGTGGAGAGGAGAAATTGGGGTGATTCAGGAAGCTTCCACGGGCGGTGCAGGCAGCCTTTGTATACTTCAGTTGACTACAAAGTAACTATACTATACTATCGTATAGGATCATGATGCTTTGAACAGTTGTCTATTATCTAGTATATACAGTAAGATGGTATTTTGGCATCTCTTCATTTCCTCATCATTCATCGCATCCTTTTATTTCTTATGCCAGCAGTTCCGGCGGAATCGTAAATTCAAGCGTCGTGCCTGAACTGCTACTATCCTTGTCATTATTCTCATCTTTCGCCGGTTTGGGCTCCTTCGGCTCCTTCTTAGGGAGATTCGTATTGATTTCGATCGTAACCTGTAGTCTCCATTAGTTCTCCAATTCCATGGGGCGCTGGGAGGAGCCAGAAAGACAAGGTATGTAGTTACCACTGCGTCTTCACTGGTGTAGTCAACACCCACCGGCCCATCATTCTTCAGTTCGACTTCCATCATGGCCTGGAAGACTCCATTCTTCACCCGGTCTTCCATGTATGATTCTCGCATTTTATTGTAGAAGTGGTCGTAGACTCTCCGCGCGGTGATGGCATCGGCCGCATCGTGGAAGTCAGGCTTGTTGCCCTTCTTCATCTTGCCATAGAGAGTGAACTGGGAGACTAGGTGGTGTTAGTTTGAGTCCATCAAAGGGAAGGCCAAGGGGTGGACTTACCACAGAGTACCTCGCCCTCAATTTCCTGCACGTTCTTCTTCCACTAAAGTTGCCTGTCAGCACCAGGCCGAGAAAGCAGTGCGCGCATCCTTACTTGACTGCCCTTCTCGTCCGGCCAGAACTTGGCCTTGAGGACTTTGTTGACGATATTCTCGGCTTCCTTCTCAGTATCCTCTTTCCCCACCCCAGTCAATACTAACAGTCCCTTGCCAATGGAGGAGATCAACTCTTCGTCTACCGTGACCGAGGCCGACTTGACTCTTTGGATAATCACTAACCAGTTAGCTTGTTGTCACACTGCATTTCCACAACCCACAGCCCACAACCGACACACCTTTCATTGTTTTTGTTGCCTGCTATTCACAGTGTGGTCACAAACTCCGCGGGGAAGTTTGAGGTCAAGCTTGAGCTCGGGCGGCCTAGACGCGGCACAAATCAAATCGCGAAATCAACAATATCTCTGGGACCGGTAGTGGTAATAAACAGTGATCGCAGTGTCTCAGAATAATTCCCCAGTTCTGAAATTAATTTGCAGCAGCATTTCAAGAGTGTTCAACAAATCACCAAGCAAAACTTTGGAACTTGCCTCTTGATCCATCGGCGACTGCCTTCCAGACCGCCTGCCCAACCCGGCAACCCAGCATTCTCCAGCCAAGCGGACCTCCAATCCAGCAGCAATCTACATTTAACCCTCTGGCGTGCCGCGACTCCTGGTTTCAAGCTGGTTCACAACCTATCCAGAGACACCTCTATTCTATCCATTGATTGTGCAACCATTTATCCCTCGGTTGCACACGAAGAACTACAACTCCGCCCCCACCGCATCATCACCCCAGTGGACCACCTTAGTCCACGCCCCCATTCGAATGCACCATGGCGTCTCGTAAAACGCAACAAGAGATCGAAAAGACCTTCAAAAAAGTCGCCGAAGGCATCCAAACATTCGAAGGCATCTACGAGAAGATCCGCTCCGCCAACAACCCCACCCAGCGAGACAAGCTCGAGGAGAACTTGAAGCGCGAAATTAAGAAGCTACAAAGGTTTCGGGATCAAATCAAGTCATGGGCGGCCGGCAATGAAGTCAAGGACAAGGCTCCGTTGCTAGAGCAGCGGAAAGCCATTGAGACGGTGGGTTCTACCATTGAGTGATCCCCATTCCTTCAGACTCGGCGGCTAACAATCTCAAACAGTGTATGGAGCAGTTCAAGGCCGTGGAGAAGGAGATGAAGACGAAAGCCTACTCTAAAGAGGGTCTCTCAGCAGCCTCCCGACTCGATCCCAAGGAGAAGGAGAAAGTGGAGTTGTGTGATTTCCTATCATCGATGGTGGATGAGCTTCAATTGAGGATCGAAGCCATGGAGGCGGAAGAGGAGACCCTACAAGCGCAGATGAAGAAGGGCAAGAAGGACATGTCGAAGGCGAACCGCATGGCCGATATCTCCCGAGTAACGGAGCGCCATAAGTGGCACGTCAACAAGCTTGAGTTCTTGCTTCGGTCCTTGCAAAATGGCAATCTCGAAGTGGGCGCAGTCCAAGATCTCAATGAGGGTATCAAGTACTACGTTGAGGAAGGGCATAACCCTGACTACTGCGGAGAAGATGAGACATTATATGATGACTTGAATATCGGCGACGAAGTAGAGGGTCAGTTTGCCGCCGGCGACGAGCCACTATCATCGCAAGATGCCCAGTCCCTTCCGGACGAAGAACCGGAGCCCAAACCCAAGCCCAAGCCCGAACCTACAACGGCCCGTCGCCCGTCTGCGCAGATGAAGTCTCCTCTCCCTGTCCTCGCCACCCTTCATCCCTCCACATCCTCCAATGGGGGACCGGGCATGAAACCAGCACCGCTCCCAACTCGTCTACCTGGAGAAACGTTGAAATATGCCTCTGCTGCGGCATCTGCTGCGGCAGCAGATAAAAGCGGAGTGGGAATTCTACCTTTGCCCCCTCCACCCGGTACTAGCCCTGCGTTCTCGCATGTCCTTCCCACCGGCAAGGCTTCCTCTACGGCCTCGCCAATCGTGGCGCCAGTGCAACCAGTCTCTAAACCAACGCCAGCCGTGGAAACTGCTACGCCGATTGATGAACCTGCCGTTGCAGTTGCGGTTGCAAGTCGATCGAAGGCCCCCAGTGCTGCTGCTATCTCCGGTACTTCATCACCAGCACCCATCGAGAAAGCTGAGACGAGTAAGGACACGTCAAGGAAAAACAGCAAAGTAACACCAAAGGAATCAGGCGAGGGGGATGCTGCCGAGTCAATATACCACTTACCCCCAGGTTTACAAGATCTGGCCCAATCATTCGAACTGACCAAGGAACGCTCCACGATTCACTCATCACCTGCCGTGCAACGATTGCTAGCGACCTCACTCACCACCTGTCCGGAAGCTGGTGATGCCGAGAAGCCACGTCATTACAAGCCGCAGAACCCGTACAACACCCCCCTCTACTATCCCCAGGAGCCCCTCTCGATATTCGACGACCCCCGACTGTACGATACCGGACGGATTGATACGGACACATTGTTCTACCTGTTCTATTACCGTCAAGGGACGTATCAACAGTACCTGGCTGCCAAGGCATTGAAGAACCAGAGCTGGCGCTTCCACAAGCAATACCAAACGTGGTTCCAAAGACACGAAGAGCCAAAGAACATCACGGAGGAGTTCGAGCAGGGCACCTACCGGTTTTTCGACTACGAAAGTACATGGTTAGTTCAGACATCTCCGCCTCCTGCATCCGCCAGGCAGACCATTCCGCAACACGTGCTCACCACAGTGCCCGACAGGATGAACCGGCGCAAGGCTGACTTCAAGTTCGTGTACAAATATCTGGAGGACGAATTATGAAACGTCCTGTGATATTCTCCGGTCCCTCTCTCCCTCCCGCTCTCCCCCCGTCTCTCTATCCTTTCCTTATTCTCCCCCTGTTTTTGTTGTCTCTTGTCTCCACACGACCCATGCGCCGTCTCGGTATTGATTCATTCCCGTTTTGGAAGAAGATCTGTCGAGAGCCGGGCAGCACTAGATGATATGTGTTGAGTGTGTGTGATTGTGGTCATGGATAAAAAGGCACCCCTCATCGATCGAGGCGGGAGCTCGAGGGAGTTGTTGGATCTGTTTATCATCTTACACCTTTGTCTCTTTGTTACTTTTTCTCTCTATCCTCCACTTCTCTTTTCTTTTCCTTTCAGTTTCTTTATCTCACGCCTTACCTCCGCTACGTACCTTACCAACTTGGCCACGGGTCCCGCTCTTGCGTTCGGAGTGGTTGAACTATTCTTGTTTTGGGTATCGGGCAACGAGTACAATGAATGGGACCGCGGGGAGTTCTGTGCTATTTTCAGTCGATCCGACCCGTGGTTATGAATCGATTTAAGACCTGATGGGTTCTTTGTCACTGTCTTTGCTTTTCTTTTTGAGTTTCATGCAACCAGAGCTGTAGAGGTGGGCCATGCAAAAGTAGATGTAGAATATGCCTTGGGGGAGTCTTGGGATCTGGGGTATCAGCTGGGCACTTCCCTGACAGGTACCGACTACCAGGGTATCACACTAGTCAGTACTTCTACATCCTTCGTACTTCGTACCTGCTGAGGTCCAAGTACCTCGGGCCTATCTGCATGCACTCGCCCCGTGTCTTGGTCCTCGTATGTCCACAATGTCCATGTCCACCACATCCCCGACCAGTCAGCGAGTTGACACCAGGACACGCCCCAATGGTGACTGGCCGAGCAATCGACTAATGCAGGCTCCAGACACTAGCCGTCCATGCGGGATTTTCTAGAATGCCGCTAGAAGGGGCTGTGCGTTGTCTACCAGTGTTCTTCTATGATCCCCAGGTTCGTGCTGATTCGTTTTACTTGGTTTATCTGGTTCACTTTGTTCTCTTTCGTTCCTTTCGTTCCCTCTCGTTCCTCTAGTGGCTTGGCACCAGAGATCGCCGGATCGCAAATGACGTTCTTCCCGGCACAGTCTTGCCGATTCAACGACTCAGCCTTGCAAGTGGGTTCGTCGGGCCTGTGACTGGACTTGAAGTTGACAGAATCACTCATTCAAGTTGGCAATACTGTGTATACAGCACACGCCGCAGGGTGAACCGTCCATGCCTATACACCACAGGGTGCATCATCACACATCCCAGCTGAACGTATGGTGCTGCATGCTGCATCACAGTGCAGCTCGTGAAACCCGCCTCAAAAAACGGACAGACTCCTGGCCCCTCCCGCTAGAAGCCTTCCAGAAGGGACCGACCACGCTAACCACCCGGATCCGATGATCCTTTTCCATGAGGGGGAAGCGAATATGCAGGACTGACGCCAGCCCCCCTCCCTCCTCAACCCAACCCAAACCCACTTGTTGCGGTCTGACCACAAAAGGCCACCTTGCTAGCGTATAATTTGGACCAATCCTTGAGGTTTGATCTCCCCTCAACCTGGGTTAACTCGGACACCCTCGAGCCGCCCCCTCTTTGACTTGGCAACCCTTGCATCAGGCTTTCCCCCCCAATGACACCCCGCCAGATACCACCGATTCCACTAGAGTGGATCTTCGGCCGTGTACGCTAGAAGGTTTCCAGAATTTCGAGAAGCCCCTCTGGAAGCCCTCCACCCGCCCTAATGCACGAGAATCCCGGCGTGAATGCAGTAAATTCCCGCAATGATCCTCGAATGACGATGCTGAAGGCGGGGGCTGAGTCGACTGGTTGACCACTCGGGGGCCTTCAATTCCTCTCGATGAGGCTGTCCCCGATCAACTAGACCAGTCAGAGACTTGTTTCCCTCCCCCATCAACAGCAGATGACTTCGTATTGGAGCCGGGGGGTTGTTGTGGTCCAGTTAGTTGGTCCAACTAGGTGGAGTTGAGGGAAGAGAGCCGCTATCGTACTTCCAGCTGGACAACAGCTGGGACTAAAATAATACATAAGAAAGGACGCTTGCGCAAGGGGAAAACACCACATGTGTTGATTTTTCTCACTTTTACTTTTCACTTTTCACTTCTGACATACCTTACCACCTACTATCGACTCAACTTGGCCCCCAAATTCCCCAGTTCTGCATAGCTGTACTCTGTACATCACTCTCGAAGGATCACACACCGGCGTCTCAAATCCCACCATGGTAGGCTACGCTAGTTGCTTTCTAGAATCCTTCGCCCAATCTGTTCTCTTCATGGCCCTAACTCGTTCTTCTTAAAACCCCCATAGTCCATCCCAGTCCCACTTCCCCTCTCCAAACAGTCGTTGTCATCGACCTCCTCACCACAGCCCCATTCTCACTCGTACTCTTCCTTCTCGTCGCCCGACATGCAATCCCCCTTCAGCTATCCAGACTCGTATGCCTCGTCCTACTCCTCCTCCCCCCGGTGGTATGGACTTCTTTTACGGCATGGGTGCTCCCCAAGCCCCAGTCTACGACTCCTCCTCATCCTTTGACATGGACCCTGCCTCTCCCTTTGTGCAAGAGGTCCACCCAGAGATCTACTCCTTCACCAGCTCTCCATACATGTACTCTCCTGCAATGCCAATCAAAGAACTCCCCATCAAGGATTTCCAAATGTATGAGGCGGCGCCGCCCATGGCAACCAGCGTCCCTAGCTCCGCCAGCAGCACATGCGATAGTGTCGGTGGGTGGAATGGACACGAGGAGCTGGCGATCACCAGCTACCCCCTCAGCATGGTCGAGGACTCTGGCCCTGAATCTCCGTCCGCTGCGAAGTAAGTGAATTTCAATCGCCCTGTCGTTCTCCATTTCTTACCTCCGCGACCATGTTTACTAACAAGTGACCGCATAGACCGACCAAACCCTTTGCCTGCGACGCCAGCGGCTGTAACAAGTCTTTCACTCGTTTCGCCGATCTAAAGCGCCACCAGTCCAGCGTGCATTACCCGGTCTTCCGCAACTGCCCCGTGGATCACTGCTCGCGCAAGGGTAGCAATGGCTTCCCGCGCCAGGATCACCTTGTCGAGCACCTGCGTTCATATCACCACCTTGATGTGCCTAAGCGTCGAGCTTTCAAGCGCTCCGCTAAGGAGATCTCATAAGCGGATCGTACGATAGTCGACGCATTCTGCTCAGCATTTTGTCTTTTTTTCGACAGTTTGTGACGGCACAGCCAGCTGTTATTCTTCACCACAGTGTATGATTTACGACCATCTTATGTCTTTTCTTTCTCTTCTTCCCGCGCGGATGGCGAATTTGCTTCTTCTTCTTTTCTTCACTTTGCGATTGTTCTGCTTGTTTTTATAGACTGCTTTTGGTCATGTATAGACTGCGCCGCGAGCTTTTTTTCTCATTCCCATTTACTACCACTTGCTATTTTGCTTTTTATCTCTTATTTTCTACTGTTGATTTTCTTTTCTTCTCTTTTTTCTGGACGCTATGCGATAGACGGTACATGATTCGATGGATTTAGAATTACGGATTCCCCTGGACACGAATTGGACGGATCATGACTTTGCTATTTTCGAACCTCGGACCTACATACCATACCTACCACCAATCCAAAGGATTGTTACATCTGAAACCCCGCTCTGTGCAACCTCCCGTAGCTCCTAGCTATTGATTCCACTCGAAGGATTGCAGTACCGTTGTAGAGTGGAGTGGAGAGCTGGTTCCTGGGAGCTCACTAGCTAAGAGAGGTAGCTAGCTGGGACTACCGTATCCCTCTTTTGGCTCATCATCAAAACTCTGTCAGGAGAAGAATGATTAGCTTCGGCAGTCGCAATGCAACAAAGACCGAAAATAACGCATGCGCAGATCACTCTCCCAAAAGTAAACATCCTCTAGTGTCCCTAGTTCTTACACGCACCCACATAACCCAACCCAATCAACCCATTTCCATTCCATAATCATCCTTACCCGTCCTCCGTATTGTAGAACATCAAGCCCGTCAAACTCAAACAGCCGTACCGGACGGGTCTAGAGCGAAGAAGATTCAATCCTTCGCTCCTCAATTCCCCGCTATCATTACAACGCTACAATCCGCCCATCCAAAGATCATCATCACATCTGCAATACGTTCAAATCCACTCTCAAAGTGCAACTTACGTAGGTACACCGTACTCGTACTCCGTACCTCGAAATAATAACGCGGCAAGCAAAGCCAAGCCCTAACCCCCAACCCAGTCCCACAAAAGGATTGATCATCCCAACCTCCTCCCCTTTCGGCAGCCAGACCCCTGCAAAGAATCCTTTCATCGCGTCAGACAAACTTTGCCCCATCTCATAGTGCGACAGGTCGAGGTGCGTGTGTATTCCACACGGGGTACCGAGTCATGTAGATCAGACAGATCGCCCATTTCCCCGCCTCGTCATGGATATTAACTTACTCTATTATCCGGCTTTCGGCTTCACCGAAGTACTGATTCGTTATTTGCTGCACACTCCGTAGGGTATGTACTCGTGGACGCGTGCCGACTCAGCGATGTGGATGGAGGGGGGATGGGGGCCGATCGGTATACCAGAACGGGTGCATCCGACTCCTCATCTGCATGATCCCGTACAGGATGTATTCCGTACATCAGTCGGGAGTCGCTAGTTTAACGTGATCGGGATTGGGGTTCTGCGTCGCGACTTGATTTTTTGATTTCCGTTGATTCAAAATCTTGGGTTTGGTGTGGAATCATGATGTGATATCATTAGGACAATGAGGTCGACGGATTATCACATTTGGTACGGAGCAGCTTTGACTATTTGTTTACGTGAACGAGGTACTATTCTCCCAGGTGGCAAATATTCTTCATCATTTCTTGTCAAGGACATTCCTAGTTGTACATAGATGCCACTGAAATGAGCTCTAAATATTCAAGTTATATGCGGATGACATGAAACACCTTCCCCAGAATAATTATTACATTCTCGGCTCTCTTTCATGCTGCTTCAAGTTAATCTTATACATCAGGGCTAGTATTAATTACACACCCGATCCATTTTCATCTCCATACTTTCCCCAGTATTCCTCCCACCGCCCACACCTTTCCTCCATCGACTCTCCCAATTCCCTCCACTGCCCTTCAAATAGCCTTCGCACTTCATCCTCACGCTCAACAAACTGTACCCCAAACCCCTGCTCAAGATGCCACCCAATATGACAATGCAACAGCCACGCACCAGGATTATCCGTCTTAAACGCAATAACCAAATGACCCGACGCAGGAAGAAGTGCCGTATCGCGTTTTGGAAAAGATCCCGACAAAAACGTAATAGCCCCACTACCACCAACACCAACACCCACATTCGGCGTTTGGGTTGGGGTTTGGGTTTGGATCTTTGTTTTGGTCGAGGCCGGATCCAGGTCCAAGGCCCGGGCTGGGGTCGAGCTGAAGCCTGCATCTGCAGGGGACCGATGGTGATCCCGATACGGTCCCTGGCCCTGCGCAATGATGAGAAAGTCGTGCCCGTGCAGATGCACAGGGTGCGGCGCGGCTAGGGTTGTTTCTATTATTATTAGTGTCCAGGAGTCGGTGTCGGGTAGGTCGATCACTGCGTCTGTGCGTGAGTGTGAGTGTGGGTGTGAGTGTGAGCTGTTTGCGGAGTCGTGGTCTGGGGTTGAGGCGATCGTTTGTAGTGTGGGGTTTGCCCGGTCTAGTTGCATGGAAGTGCCGTTTAATGTCCAGCGGTAGTGGTTCTTTGCATCGAGAGTTATTCCCACCGGGAGGGATTTGTTGTAGGTTATTTTTTCGGACGGGGTGAAGTCGGGCGTGATGATTGGTATTAGATTTGTGGGATCTTCGTCGATACAACTGTCTGTGTAGTTGTGTGGTGATGTTGTTGGGAGTGTGAGAGGTTCATGATCCTTTTCTCCTGGGTTTCTGTAGGTTATTACACCCCGGATGTTGGCCGCGTTGCTGTTTTTTGAGCAGCTTGTTTGGGGGATTGCGCGGAGCCAGAAAGTTGAGGATTTCTCAGTGGTAGGTTTTTGGTTTGCGTGGACGATGACATCGTAGCGTTGACCTGTCAGTGTTGCATGCTTATGTTAATACTGCGGATTGGTGATTCATACGATCTGTTGGGAATTTTCAGGAATTCTGAGGAGCTTCTGGCATACCTATCGCGATGTCCAGAACCGTTGTGTTATATGGTCTGATTGGAACTAGGTCTGCAGCAATCACTGTGAGGGAATGGTGATCGATACTGAACTTGAAATGGGTATCGCAAGCCGCATTTCCAAGTCGCAATCGATAGCACCGCCCTGGAATAAAGGTCATATTAAAGCGCTTTCCGGTTTGAGCTGGATTGCCGTCTTCTCCAAAGACATTCATCCCATCGATTAAACCATTGTCAACTGTCGGAGGTCCAGAGTTCTGCGCAAACTCCCATAGCTCATCGACAGTTCTTGTATCCCAGTCATTCAAGAAAATTACACCCTTATCATCGTCGTAGTTTGCACTCGCGGGTCCATGGATAATGATACCACCAAAGGCCCCTTCCCATGTCTGCAGTCCGATGTGTGAATGATACCAGGTTGTTCCATATTGGGTCGCATGCCAGCGGTATGTCATTCTCTCCCCGGGTCTGATTGGACACTGAGTAATTGAGACAACACCATCGCTCGGATTTGTATAGTGTTGGCGGATGCCATGGAAGTGCATGCTGGTCCCATTGCGGACAGTACTGGGTATTTTATTCAAAAGGTGAACGACAACTGTGTCGCCCCAGTTGACCTCAATAGTCGGGCCCGGTATCGTACCATTTATTGCCAGAGTCCATCTTGTCCTGCCATCCGGTGCTAGGTATAATTGGTCGAGTTCGAGCCAGAATTCGCGGATGACGCCGGTGTCTGGTGAAATGGTTGTATAATCTGTGTTTATACCGAAGCCGCACCAATCTTGTCGGTTGTTGAAATCGTTCCCTTCACAAGTCTTGTCAAATCTGTTAACTTGGCCGGAGGTTTCTTTCCTGCTAGGTGAGGGCAAAGGAGTATGAAATTCTTGGAGACAGCTGCAAGGGCTTCCGGCTGTCAACAAGCAGAGTAGAAGAGGAATAAGGGGCTTCATATTGCCTGAAATAGAGTCTTATCAACTTGAGCAAAATCACCACACGGCCACTACCGCATTTAAATACAGTCCTTGGTTGAATACCGACGCATGGCCCAACTCAACCTTGGAAATAGCAGGACCAACTCCGATAATCCTCGAAAGATCCAGGTACAGTTCAGCTCATTGTTGCACAGAACTCGATGAGAATCAAATTCGATGCTTGTTATGGTGAGCTAGCGATTCCGAGAACGTGGCTGGGGTGCAAGTTCCCGCAGGGTGATTGACTCAATACATGTGCCCAGATGTGATAGCCTTGGAAACATGCAGCCCCAGGCAGACCATTCCATACTATTTTATTTAATCCAATTTCCAACTGGGCCAATATGCGCATGTTTCTTTATTTCTGCCTTGCTTGTGGAACTTGGGGAAACGACCAGTTGCTAGTGCGAATCGAGCGTTTGTTCCCGACATGAATTTAGATGTTGAAAGCCATGGCCAGGTCAGAAGTTCCCGGTCATATTCACATGCATGCATGCAGACGAAAACGTGACGTGTTGCCAATGAATGACTATTTACTTTTCAGAGTTTCAACCATTTAAATATTGCGAACCGGCTCTCATAACCTCACAAACGCCACCACCTAACAAAGAGCAGACGTGAAAACAAAAGCTATCCCATGCGAAGTAGCAAGAACCTGGGCATTTATCTACTTCGCCCCTAAATCTCGGAAATCCTTGAAACAAGACCCTCCTGCCTTCCCATCCCCGTCAAAAGTAACCCCCCTCGTCTAGGAGTCTTAACCTCTTCTCGTCGCGAAAAGAACCACTACCTATATGCTTGCTAACCTTCCACTCCCCCTTATACCCACCAAGTGAGCGGTCTGCCGCGAGTACTCGGTGACAGGGTACTTCGGGCGCGAAGGGATTCGTGCGCATCGCATTGCCTACCGCCCGCGCGCTGGAGTTGAGGTATGTTGCCATCGCGGAGTATGTTGTCCATCGTCCTTCGGGGACGGAGAGGAGAGCGCGGTAGACGCGTCGGCGAAATGGGGTCAGTGTTGGGTGGAGAGAGATGCGCCGGAGGTACTTTTGATGGATTTCAGTTGGCGTGTTGGTTGTGGTGATTGTGGTGGTTGATTTGGAGGTTGGCTGGGAGTGGGGAGATGGTATGGCCGAGACCACTTGCGATGGTTCTGGGGTTGTTTCTGTTGCCATCGTAGATAGATAGATAGATTTCTCGGTCTCAAGGTAAGCTATTCGTAATTTGTATAACCAGCGTTGGTTTGGGTTGTAGGCGGACAGTGCTGGTTCGACTGCGGACGCGATGAGACGCGTCAAACGCGAACTTGGTTTAGGAAAGATGTACTTTTGCGCAGCTCCTTTGATTTTGGGACAATCCTAGGGATGATGTGTTATGAAAGTAGGACAGTTTATAGGACTCGGAGAAATCTGACTCAAAGCTTTGAAATATAAAATGTGGTGGCGGCATCCGGAGTTGTTGTGGATGTGACCAATCAGAGCCCTGGAGAGCATCTCAACACCAGAGCATCGAATGTCCCAAAAATTGATCACGCGCTTAACAAGTCCCAAGGTTGAAGTTTCAATATATTTTGGATAATTTGATTTGATAATTCCATCCATGCCTACGACAAGGCACATGGTATCTATTCGTTTCCATTTCTAACATTACTCATTATACGCAACCTAGTATCAATATACCGCAAAGTACGTATAGTACTTCTCTGCAAGTTATACCTCGACAGAAGTGAGAATCCCTGGATTCATCTCAAGCGTGATCAACGTGCTCCGCAGCACTAGTAGCATTCTCCTCCGCCTTCGCAATCTCGAATGACTTGCCCGCCTCTGGGTCCAGAACACTGTTCTTGCGGCTGATAGCTTGGACCATACCAGGGTTCTCAGCCTTGAGGCGAGCAAAGGTCTTTTCAGCCTCCCAGGCCCATGGGCTTGGAGAAGCAAACAGAAGATCCATATCTTCCAGAGTACGCTGGCTACTCTCCGGATATAAAGCCCACACCATGGGGATCGTGATGACGTTGCTGGCGGCAAATACATAAAGAGTCTTTTCACCGATGGCTCCGAACATGACGGGACACAGAAGGGTCTATATGAGTTTCAAATGTCAGTATCATATTGAATAGTTTTCTCAAAATGCATCCAAAACTTACCAGCCATCCGTTTCCAATGCTCCAACCAACAACACCCCAGGCATTTCCACGAGCACGAACAGCCAGAGGGAAGATCTCAGCCGGGTACACCCAGGGCACGGTCAACCAGGTAGCTCCGAAAGTCGAGGTGAAAATGAAGATCATGGAGGCTGCTGCTGCACCATATGATGACGCTTGGCCCATGTCACCATCGTCTTTGGCATTTATGGCGAGGCGTGAGAATCCACCGGCGAGGAACATGGCGATACCCTGTACTATCGAGCCCCAGTATAGCGTCCAGCGGCGACCAATGCGATCCAAAGTGAAAACACAGACGAGAGTAGCAAACTAAAACACGAAAAGAAGTATCAGCAGGAAGATAAAAAAAGATAGATGTGCCACCTATAAACATACCATGTAGAACACATTGTTCAATCCACTAATCCACTGACTCTTCCTTGAGTCGAACCCAGCAATGCTGAAGATAGTCGGCGCGTAAACGGTGACACCAGCGATACCGACCCATTCTTGCATGATTTGCAACCAGACAACCAGTTGCACGCGACGACCAATGTGAAGATCTCCAGACTTGTAGCCAAAGAGCATGGAAAGATAAGAGTGTCCGCCACCGTGAACTACGGTCTTCTCCATCTCAGCGATGGCCTGAATATCCAGGAACTCGGCCTCGGCACGGACGCGATCCTCGGGGCTGCTACCACGAAGTCGTTGAAGAATATACCGGGCTTCCTCCTCGCGGCCGACACTGACCAACCAACGTGGGGACTCGGGGAAAAACCAGACGACTCCAAAAAGAACAAGGAGGAAGAGGATTTGGAAAGCGATAGGGAATCTCCACTGGAAGGCCGACTTGCCGCCATCAATGAATGACAGACCACTGCGCAGCTGTTAGTGGCATAGTCAACAAAATAGAGCAGTTATTTACTCACAATTCTAGCCAGTAAGCCATGACAACACCAAAAATGTTCAGAGTAAATTCAATGGCAATGAATTGACCACGCGAAGTGTGCTCAGCGGTCTCCGTGGCCCAGACAGGAACGATGGCGTTTAAAATACCCGTGCCAATGCCGTTGATAAACCGCGCTGTTGGCTTCGTCAATCACAGACTCTCGGAGCTGTCAGACCATAAGTAGGGTGATCACTTACAGCAAATCATCCAATTGTGGTTTTGGGCCGAGCACTGCAGACTCGCACCTAGGATCGCCCAAATTGCCCCAGCAGCGATGGTCTTGATTCTGCCCATGCGATCACCCAGCCAGCCGCCGAAAAGACCGCCGAATAGAGTTCCCAGATAATAAACCGCCACAATACCACCCTGCAGCAAAGAATTGGTGACCACCGGTGTTGGTTCTCCTTCCACCATCTCGGTGTAGCCGAACCCCATTAGATCGATATAGTTCTTGGAGTTGTTGACCCCAGACATCATTCCCTGGTCATAACCAAAGAATAGAATTGATAGCGCTGCAACACAGTTGATGGCTACGAGAAGCCCTCGCTTCTCCAGCTTGTGGACAACATTCCAAGAGGAGATCTTGTCGCTCATGATGAACGAAAGGGGACGCAACGATCTAAAATTGATGATTTCCCAGATGCATTACCCGTGCGGGGACGGGGGAGGAGGGGTATCTATAGAATTGAGAAAAGGCGGAAGGAAAAGAAAGAAGAAGGTGATCGACCGGTCACTGGGTGACTCAATGCAAGATCACTCAAAGCAACCGACCAGTCGAGCCCCGTGGGGAATCGTGCCAGATGCAGGACAGCGACGGAACTCGAAGTTTGCGGTCCGACATCATGTCCAACGGGGCCTTTTAACCAGTTTCGCCCGAGAAGTCGACTTGAATCCGCAACTGGAGGGACAGTCGAAGATGCGATTGGATCCCCCACCTGCAGAAGACCGACAAGGAAACTTCCCCACGAGGATCGGCCGACTGTCGCCCCAGGAAGAGCAGGTAGCGGGAGCCTCCGATCTGGTTACATCGAGTTCACGAGCACAAACAAGAGAGGGGGACGTGAGTCTTAGACCCTCGTCGTCTCCACTGTGAAATTCAAATCCGGGTTGATTTGGTCATAGTGGAGGACAAGTGCTTTCGGGTTCCCCTCAAGCGGAAGAAGAACTGGGGAGACGCGGGGATGTTCCTTTTAACCGACACCCGCTGGAATCGGCAATCCGACAGGCACGGCATTTGGTTAAGGTTTTTCGCCCCTGATTTTCTGCCTCGAACAAACTGCTAAAAGTCAGAATGAAGGCTCCCATCCTCAAGATTGTCAATTGGAGCCATGGGACTAAAAGCCCCAGCCATCGTTCTAAGGATGATACATGTTCAGTATCGGTTAATTTCTTGCATTTCCTCGTAGCATTCTGTCATTCCCCAGCCTCGGCGACATCGGGGCAAAGTCTACTCCGGTGAGCCCACACTCCGAAGGGGCCAGGCCAATAGGCGGGTTTGTTCGGGGTGGTCCCACCAGAAGCAAGGTTAACCCCGGAGACTCGCGATACGCAGTCTCCAGACTTTGTCTAAACTCGGCAAGCCGGGGGAAACAATGCAGTCAATGATCCACCGAACCGGAACAAAGATGTCTTGGTATACTAGTATCGCCCTAATCTGCTTGGCCTTTTTACTTCTCTTGCTTTACCTAGTGGCGTCGAACGATCACCGGAAGTTCGCCGACTCCAAGCCATGTCCCATCAAATAATTCTATATCCGGCCCAGTTCCAGAGTACGGAGTATTCTCGTATGTATGCCGAGAATCTGATAAAGGCTTTTAAGGTTATCATATTGTCACGCGATGCATATTTTCTATTTTCCGAATGACGTCTTTAGTACGCCCTATGGTCCGGGCTAAAGCCGAGATCCCCACTCTTGCGGGAAGGTCGAGATAGAATTAACCGCGGAGGGCGGTAGTTGATCATGGCATATTTGACGCCGAGGATTATCATTGTGCTTTCCGGTACGGAGTAAGTATCTCATTATAGACATTATATTGACTCATTGCGAAATAATCGAGGGCGATCGAGCTTTATCTAAGATTTATCCTTAGACAGGTCAGAAGAACGGGGATGAGCACTGTGTCTTCTCGTAACAACTTGAAATACCACTCATCTGTTAGCTATAAGCCAACTGGAACCTTGGAACTTGAACCGAGCAAACAAAATATCCCCTTTTTGCCCCAGACTAAGCAAACGACCAGCCACCAGTCTTGTCAGCAAAGAAGTTATCCGGGTCATACTTCTTTTTGATCTCCTGAAGTTTCGAAAAGGCCGAGAATGTCTGTAGAGGATTTTGGTCGTGGTTCGCATCATTAATGAAAAGAGGGAGATCATCTGCATTGTCGACCGACGCAACCATATCACGGTAGCTAGCCTGAACAGCGTTGTAATCTGGCTCACTCATTCCGGGTGGCGTAGTGATCAAATAATTCAACCAAAACCACGGACCATCCGGCATCTGCATTGCATTGCCACCCTGGGCCTTGCTGGCATCTGTCAGACTCTTCGGAACGGGCTGGAAGTCCAGCGACAGGAGGACATATTTTCCCTTGTTGGATTCAGCCCAGTTACGCCACACATCCAGAGCATTTTCATAACTTCCATTGTCCGCACGATGAACGCCCACGCGGAACATGTTGGAGCCACGGGAAAGCTCTGTCGACATTGGGATAGGCATATCCACAACTTCGGGGTATGTTTTAAGGCTCATTGTGTTGAGAAGGGAAGGGATGCTGGTGAAGTTTTTAAATGCATCGCCTGGGTTTTCACCGTCATAGACGAGGAACATAATGATAGCCTCATCGATATTCAGGTTCAGATCCGGTGTAGGCAGCTTCTCGTAGGTGCCGATGATAGCCGCCTTAGGGTCAGTGTTGTATTTTATGAAGTCGCCGATCGCTGAGATGACATCGTCCTTCTGGGAAAAGAGATAGATGATATTTCCAGCATAGAGTTGACCGATCGGACGGCTCTGGACTGTATACTTGGTGACAACTCCGTACGCGTTGCCACCGCCACCTCGCGACGCGAAGAATAGATCGGGGTTCGACTTCTCCGAGGCAGTGACAATTTCACCGCTAGGAAGGACAATTTCCAACTCTCGGAATGAATCGCAGGCCATGCCATATTGGGGCGAAAGGTAGCTCATACCGCCACCCAGAGCAAGACCGGTTCCCACCCCGGCAAGTCGTGCTCCAACCACTGTGCGATTATATTGCACATAATAGTCATAGATATCGCCAAATACTCCGCCTGGTTGGTAAGTAGCGAGAGTTGTGTCTGGGTCGTAAGATCTTTCCGTCATGCTGCTCAAATCGAGAAGCACGCCCTTGTCAACAGATGAATAGTATGTGTTCGGATTGTGACCGCCAGCTTTGATTGCAAAGCGGCTGTCGGCGGCTCGAATCGCCTGGAGGGCGGTTGAAACATCCTGGGCATTCTTGGGATAGACGATGCACGAAGGCTTATAATCATCTTGTATAGTGTTCCAATATTCGGTGCTGCCCACGTAATCCAAGCTGTACTTATTGCTGGTGACTTTCGACGAGCCCAGCTGACTGGTTATATTTGAGCATGCTGAGGTACCTGCCGCAGAAGCTGCAGCAGAGACGCCTGTCAACAAGGAAAGAAGGAATGCAATCATGGCGCACAGCAACGCGGGTTGTGGATGAGAATCAGAAAGGGACGAAAGCCTTCAAATATCTCCCCACTATCCTCCTTCACGTGGAATGAACAGACGTGATGCGCGAGCTTCCTCGGTCGTAATAATTTATACGACAGGAATACGACAACGGCGAGGGGTGAGCGTTAAAAAAGGGTGAAGAACGGCCAATCTACTAACCAGTTCAGGGGAGGTTAAATGTGGGTCAACATTCCGAATTTGCTGATGCTCGAACTACGACTAGCATACCACAGCCCGAATGTTAGGAAGATAGGGTTCCTCGGCAATTGTATACGATGGAATACGATAACGTTGAAATCATTTCCTAGCATAGTTAGTGACCTGTCGATCACTATCTCGAATGGGCGACGGGAGCGAAGGATCTCCTTTCTCCCTCTCTCCTCCTCGGAGAACACCCTCAAAAAGGCGTGGTCTCTTGTCGTTCAGGCATAAAAATCAGGAGCGTGTGTCGAATATCATGGGTTCAAAGAGTACCCCAAAATTTCAACTCCGAGGCATTTCTTAGCGATGCAATTATTGTATAAAACCTCCCCGCCTTGTTTGGCAATAAAACACTTAATTGTTTCGGATTTTGAATCCCTTCAGAAAAATAAGACACAACAAGACTGGATAGAGAGAGGTTTGCGAAAAAAGGAAGTATAATCGTCTGAACATTGACAATCTCGCGACAATCGCCAATCATATCCCGGTCAGGTACCAAGCCAATCAATGCGCAGAAGCAGATGAATCAGATGGGCAATGTTAACTATGAGTTAATTTCTACAATAATCCCCACGGCTTGCTCGGGGTATAGAGAAAATGAAGCTTTGCAAAAGTTTCCGGCTTATAGACCAACCTTCAGCTACTAAACATGCTCCGCCATGGCAATCACAGAGCTACTCAAGGCTGCCACGAGATCCCAACCCAGGAAATTGAAGGTCTCATTTGAGAAAGCGTAAGGTTTTATTGGCAGCCAGATATACCCGAAGCAAAGAAAGCAGATTTGAGGCCAGCACAAACGCCTCTTCTCAACATCATGTTGATGTCACCACGCCCACAGAATTAGCTACTGTCCAGCATAACTTCTTTTTACCACTCAGCCAAAAGTCAGGCTTTTAGAAGAAACACAAACGCTGCCCTCTTTATTTTATATTCTTATTCCTTGGTTTCTTCTCAAATGTGCCTCACGCCGGCCTAATAGAGCAGCAACAAAACCTTTCTTGATATAATCTTGCTATTCAGCACCAATGTGGCCATCACTCTCAGACACCTCCATCATCGGCTTTCTGTTCCTTTTGGCCCTCTATCTACAACCTCGACGTCGCCAAGATCCAAATTGGACATACAGACAAGCGTTCACATGTGCTCTTATGAAGGTAGGGCTGCAAAAATTTGTCACCTTCCGAATCAAGCCATCACTATCCTTGAAACCGGGACGGGAAAAGGATCGGTTCGTTCTAGTCGATCCGGCGTTACCAGAAGCGTATTATGGGGTGGCAGAGGACAATGATGTTTGGCCGGAGACTATCGGAGGCACCTGGTATCCAAACCGTTTCTCTTCAGACACTATCGTTCCTGAAGGCCAGCATGTCATTCTCCATTTCCATGGCGGCTCCTATATAATGGGAGATGGTCGCACGAAATTTACTCGCTTTCTAGCCGACAACCTTCTGGACAACTCTTCCGCCCTTTATGTTTTCTGTCCGCAGTACAGATTATCCGGTCTACCACAAGGGCATTTCCCTGCACAGCTTCAAGATGCTATTTCCTCATACTCCTATCTGGTTTATACGCTCCATATACCAGCGTCGCAAATCGTTTTGAGTGGTGATAGCGCAGGGGCACACCTTGTTCTCGGGCTTCTCAGATATATCGTTCAAATGGATAATCCATTTATTCTTCCTGCGCCTTTATGCAATTGGGTCTTTTCGCCATGGTGCGATGTTCCGGCTGCCATCGATACCTCGGACTGGCACAGGGACCCAAATTACAAAACTGAATACATTCCCGCGACTCTTCCAGCTTGGGGGGGCAAAGAACTATCTCAGAGACCTGGACATTACCGGCCCTATCGAGGAGCAAGTTATCCCACTCAGACATCCGTTCATATTGCCCTCGCCACTGCTTATAGTTACTGGAGGGAGAGAGATCCTATTACAGCAACACTTGCAACTTGCCCAGGCCTTCTTGAAGATACCGGAGAATATGGACTGTGTTGATCTATATAAGGAAGATGGGGTTCCCCATGATGTTTTGGCTATTGGTGGTGTTGCGAATTTCCGCCATGGGGCACTTAAATGCGCAAGGAAAGCGGGGGATTTCCTTCAAAATCTACAAACGGAAAGACGGGGGTTTAAAGCGGAATTTTTCACAAGATCGGAAGATAACTTTGAAAATCTAGATAACGAGAAGCCTGGAACACCGGTCTAGAAGGAATCGAATTCGCTATTTTCCATACACAAAAAGCCGGCTGCTTAGAGGCTCGGAGGTCTTTTCTCTCGGGGGTCCGGTAGGCTTGCCAAAGACCAGCTGTGATTTAGATTTCCATTCTTTTGGTACCTTCCATTGTTCGGATATGCGAGCATCGATCATAGGATTGTAGTGTTGCAAATTGCAACCAAGTCCTTCGGCTTCTAGTAGTGTCCAAACTACCAGTGCTGTTAGTACTAATTTTCATCGGCGTTGAGTAGGGATTTCACTCACCAGCAAGCTGGCTCATTCCACTTGCATGATCCAACCATTCAGGAAATTTGTCTTTAATTATAGGCATTTTCACTTCCAGGGGTTTGAACACAGCAGGGTCCTCGTAGAATAGAACCTATCGATGCATTAGTATAAGAAATAAATCCTTCTCTGTATTAGAATCAAACTTACCGTTCCATATGCGGCACGAAAGCCAGCAATACGGGCTCGGTAAAGATTTTCAAATTGCTCGATAGGCACACTAGCACTGGCGATTTCATGGGCGATATCCCATAGTTTTTGGTGTTCTTCCTTCAACAAAACAACCATGCGGGTTCCTTGGGTGTTGAATCCACTGGGCATGTTTTTCATCACTTCGGAGAGGATCTCTTCAATACGCTCGTCGGAAATTGTAGACTCATTTGCCAGAGAGTAAACGGATCGACGGCCCTTGAAGCCCGCGAGGATTGAGGGAGCCAGGTTAGACATGACTGGGTATTTTTCACTGAATGGGATAATCTGAATAGAGTAATCTGAATAGAGTAATCTGAATGGGATAATCTGTGATGATGGACCTCAGGATGCTTATGGACTGTTTATTGTCGATTGGGAATATACCTTATATACCTTCTGTCAAGCTGTTTTTTGTCGGGGACGGAGCGCCGACATACCGATCTCACGGTTTAGCCTTTGGGGGCTAAGCGGAGATAAAGCGAGCCTTGCGGGAGCTTAAGCGGAGTAAGCAGAGTTAATCCGCCGCATCCAATCCTGAAATATTAATACTAACCCGATACAGTATGTGGCTCACCTCTATAAATGTCTACACAAGGCTAGTAGTATATTTATAAGCTCTGCTGACTGTATCAAGATGCTCAGGATTTAACCCCTGACCTAGGATCCACCAGGATGGTTTTGTTTTGACGGAGAATGATATGGAAAAGATCACACAGTACTCCGTACTACATAGGGTTGATATTTCCAGGAGACGGATACCGTAATTCGTATCTACAAAACAAAAGTAAATACTAGATGCCAAAACTGCCAAAATTCGTACTAAAGCGATACTTGAGAATATGGATTAGCGTGACGAACCTCGCATATCAGTTCAAATACATGTCCATCGGGTAAAAGAGGGGAGGTTTCGCTTTGAGAATACTTCTAGCGTGTGAAATCTGTTAAGGATCAATCCCCCCTCCGATAAAAAGCTTTCTACTACAACTTATTGCAAAGAGCCCTATAGTTCAAATTCAGGGCCCAGAACAAATTTATTGTCGGTCTCTGGAAATCGAGATTTAAGTGGAATTTCTTTTTGGAATACATCAATAAAAAAATAAGATAAAAAAAGTGCTGTTTCAACATCAAAGTTTCAGTATATTGTTCCCGCCGCCCATAAAGCATAACTTGGAGCCAGGCACAGGAACGGGCGACGCGACCGATCTTCGGGCACATTCCGCCTGCCATCGAGCTGCTTTCTGCCACCCAACAAATCGCTCATAGCAATCGCCTTAGAACTGGATTTTCGCAGTGCTTCACTTTTGTACTGTCGAATGAACTATGGGAATATTACAATCATGACGAGGAAACTATCTTTTAACCAATTCTCCTTTTCTTTTCTTTTTTGGCTGTCACAACGAGGTAAATTAGGTAAGTTTTGTTGCTCCTTTTTTTTACTTTCTCAACAAGTCACCACAACCGCCGATAGGCGGAGATTCTCCGATACAAATCCTGGGCTTGCCCCAACAAAGCTCCAGCTCAACTCATCGGGGTCACAAAGATAACTACGAGTGCTCGCACGTCTTGAGAAATGCTTTGATCTTCCGCCGTAACAGCAAAGATAGAATGAAGCGGTGACCAATGGCCACTTACGATTTATAAGCTCAACCCTTCCGCGGGCTTGCCACATCTATGAATCCGGGGATCGCCGCCCTGGAGACATACGCATACAATCCTTCTCCTTCCAAGGCTCACTTCTGATGATCGAGGTATACTAGTTACTGGGCAACATTTGGGCAATTACTTGTAACTAGTACTCCCCTTTCCAAGTAGGTCGATAACAAATTAAGTGTACGACGAGTCACGGTTCGTACATAAGGATATAGGTAGGCAGTAACTAGTAGTAGGTATGATCGCAGTTCACATCCATTCATTTTCAAGCTGTACTATGATATTCTCCGCAGCCCGGACTAGTCCGATGTTGACTTGTTCCCACACGGGCCGGTCTCCGGCGTTAAACCATAGACAAAGGAGGTGTGAAAAAGGACTTAGATTCTCTCAAGTATTACAGACAAAGGTAGGAGTAATGCCAACGCATTTCCCTAAAGACCTCGAGGACTCTCAAGCACTTACTAGTAGTAGTCAACGGTGAATATGTCATGCCGAGAGTAGCCGTGGTAAGAGAGGGGATCGGAGGATCCGGTAAACCTGATCGCCCTTTCAAGCCCCGCGGACATCAAGGACGACTAGGGGCGTCATTTGGGCAGGCTAACTTTAAAGGCACTAGGAATAGAGAGGTCTTCCCGGGGTAGATCTGGCCGGCCAGGTGGAGAGCGGAAAAGGTCTTCATGGTTCCCGGAGGCTTCACACCCGTATAGCCGTACGGTACTAGTATACAAGATTCTCATGTTGCCCTGGCGATATACCTTTCACACAGAGAGTGCTATAACTATACAAGTAGTGAGATACTCCGTAGTTGATACCGTCAATCACCACTGTCGAGTCATCTTTGCAGTTGAATCGGCATCCCCGGCAAACACGTCAACTTGCCGAGTCGACCCAAATGGGGCTTACCTAATATCTCCAAACCGCGAAAGCTCAGTCCTTTCCCGCCAGATTGGACCTTCAAGACAACTCATCTCCTCCCCCCAATTCTCACCCTCCCCTACCTCCAGGCTAATTTCCAGGAGGACTTTTTTTCCCTCCCCCCTTCTCTCTGTTATCTGTCTCCGTATCTGTCTCTCGTCATGTTCCGCACCGTTCTCCCCCGTGCTGCGCCGCGGGCTGCGCTCCGCGCCGGCTCCAAGGCTGTGCCTTCCACCTTCATTGCTCCCTCTATGCTCTTCATTGGCCGCTCAAGTCGCGGCTATGCCTCTGAAGCCGGTAAGTTTATGCTTGAACAACTTCTCGGGGACGATTCCGACTGCTCTCCGTGCTCCCCGGTGGACGATTGCTGATTTCCGGTGTGCCCAACAACAGGAGACCACGACCTCGTCATCATCGGTGGTGGTGTCGCCGGTTACGTTGCCGCCATCAAGGCTGGTCAGGAGGGTCTGAAGGTATGTTTGAATTCCATTTTGACACCGCATCCAACAGGTGGAGCTGTGTTGATCGCAACCTTGAAATTTTGCTAACCAGAAGAAACCTGTCTAGACTGCCTGTATCGAGAAGCGCGGAACCCTCGGTGGTACTTGCCTGAACGTCGGCTGCATTCCCTCAAAGTCCCTGCTCAACAACTCCCACCTCTACCACCAGATCCTCCACGACTCCAAGAAGCGCGGTATCGAAGTTGGTGATGTCCAGCTCAACCTTGGACAGATGATGAAGGCCAAGGACCAGTCCGTTGAGGGTCTGACCAAGGGTGTGGAGTTCCTGCTCAAGAAGAACGGTGTCGACTACATCAAGGGTGCCGGTTCCTTCGTCGATGGCAACACTATCAAGGTTGCCCTCAACGAGGGTGGCGAGCAGACCGTCCGCGGCAAGAACATCCTGATTGCCACCGGTTCCGAAGCCACCCCCTTCCCCGGCCTGAACATCGACGAGAAGCGCATCATCACCAGCACTGGTGCTCTTACCCTCACTGAGGTCCCCAAGAAGATGGTTGTCATTGGTGGTGGTATTATCGGTCTCGAGATGGTGCGTTTATTATCTGCCACTCTGATTATACCTAGTAAACTAACACTCCTTGTCATTATAGGCCTCCGTTTGGTCCCGTCTCGGTGCTCAGGTCACCGTTGTTGAGTTCCTCGGCCAGATCGGTGGTCCCGGTATGGATGCCGAGATCGCCAAGCAGGCCCAAAAGATCCTGGGCAAGCAGGGCATCAAGTTCAAGACTGGCACCAAGGTCGTCAACGGTGATGACAGCGGAGCTACCGTCGCCCTGAACGTTGAGTCGGCTAAGGGCGGTAAGGAGGAGACTCTGGACGCTGATGTTGTCCTGGTCGCCATTGGCCGTCGTCCCTACACCGAGGGCCTGAACCTCGAGAACGTCGGTATCGACAAGGACGACCGTGGCCGTCTCGTCATCGACCAGGAGTACCGCACCAAGCTGCCCCACGTCCGCGTTGTTGGTGATGTTACCTTCGGCCCCATGCTGGCCCACAAAGCCGAGGAGGAGGCCGTTGCTGTCATCGAGTACATCAAGAAGGGCCACGGTCACGTTAACTACGCCGCCATTCCTCCCGTCATGTACACCCACCCCGAGGTCGCCTGGGTCGGCCAAAACAAGGCCGAGGTCAAGGCCTCCGGTGTCAAGTACAACGTCGGATCTTTCCCCTTCAGCGCCAACTCCCGTGCCAAGACCAACCTCGACACTGAGGGTCTCGTCAAGATCATCGCTGATGCCGAGACTGACCGCATCCTGGGTGCCCACATCATCGGCCCCGGTGCCGGTGAGATGATCGCCGAGGCTACCCTCGCCATTGAGTACGGTGCTTCAAGTGAGGATGTTGCCCGCACTTGCCACGCCCACCCTACCCTCTCCGAGGCTTTCAAGGAGGCCGCCATGGCCACCCACTCCAAGGCCATCCACTTCTAGACGTTGACGCAGTTGCGATTTCGATATCCTCTCACCCCCGTGTACTACTTTTGTTGGAGTTTTAGTCTAGCTTCGCTAGCAAACTACATGTAGCATTTCATGTAATCATTTCTTTCTGTTATTATCTCTAAAACACACACTACCAATCCTAGTGCCTTTGCATCTCGTTAGCCAATTGCTTCATGTTAACCGCCCAAGATATCTTTCCAGGACGTGTAGACTTACTTACTATACCAGTACTAGTACGTTAAACTTACAATTCAACTTGAAGTTTGAAAAAAAAAAGTATGGCGTGGTGGACCTGCAAATATCATAGTTCGCCCGTGTTCTACTAGGTAAAACCTGGAGGTATGACTACCATCATATCTTCAATTGCTCGCAACCCTTTATTTCCAAATTCCAGCAAATCGCTGCTTGGTATGGCAGGGATGAGTTGGATTTATCATTATCAAACCCTTCGAATGTGTTCGCCGTGCCCCGATAAAGAAGACGGCCTGGCCAATTGGGCGGCTATAACCCCCATCATTAAACTGCGCATCATTCCATGGGAGCCAAGAAGAATTTCAGCTATTCAAGCTCTCCATTCAAAGTCGTGTCAAGCTCGTCAAAGTAGACTTTAGCGATCCGACCTGACAAAACCTTGTCTCGTATTTTCTGGAAAACAACCGGCAGGCTGGAGTGGTCAAGGAACTGTGAAACATTGCAATTCACCTCGGGGTATTGTGGTTTCAGTTTGACTGACTGTTGATGGAGCCGTTCCTTGGAATTACTGGCAGACTTTCCTTGTATGACCTTCTGCATGATCTGTTTGGTGCCAAAGGATTTTCCAGAGCCTGGTGACACTCCGATAGAAAGTGGTTTTTGGGAGGCTTTGCAAGATATTCCTGCACCTTATTTGAGATGTAATGGAATTTATCCATTACCTCCCTGTCGGCTACGGACATCTTGGCAAACTTGGCTGTGGGGATAGATGCTAGTGATCCATCCTCTTCCCGGGCGTTCACAATACCTTCAGCTAGGTCAAAGATTTTCTTTTCCAAACTGCGTCGAGGATGAGGTCTTCGCTCCACGTATTGTTCGAATATGGACCATGTCTCGCGTTTTTCAGGTGTTGATGGTATTTCAGAACATTCAATGTTCTGAATTAGCTCCATTTCGAAGTCCAAGTCCGGGTATTGTGGGCACCAATTTTCGGGTCTCTCGGATGCAGGGAATCTTTTTTCTGCGAGGGATTGAACATTGCTTAACCCTTTTGTGATCGGTTCTCGAAGATCAATGTCTGCTAGAGCTCGACGTGGGTGATTATTTATCTCGCTTCTCACGCTGTATATCAATCCACTTGTAAACGCAGCTTGGAGGGACGGGCGAGGTACAGAGTATGGTGGTGTCACAACAGCTGCACCATTCTCTAGATCGAAGTAGAGCTGATTTAGTGACGGATTCTGCCGCAAGACGACCGCGCCGGAGGAACCAATTCGAATGATCCATTGGACTGTCGCCGTAAATTCACCTGGAGAGTCTGGTATTTCAGCGGGCTTGAAGAGATCTACTATATCCGCAGCTATTTTCTCCCATGATGACTTCGGCGTGATTGATATTCCGTTGTCCCTTAGATCATCGGCATCGATAATAATAAGCAGATGTCTCAAGTCAGGATTCCTGAGGATTTTGAAGATCCCTGAAGTTTGGTTCGCAGTCTGCGATATCTGCTTTGGGTTTCTGGTACTATAGAAGACATAAGATGATCTGCAGTCTCCCAGACAAGATCGCCACTTTTCCGTGGAAATTATTTCGCCTTCTGGATCGTCGATCACGAGGAACTGACTTGATATGCTTTTCCAGGCTAGAGGGGGATTCTGTGGGCTTTCGTCATTTGATAATCGGATATCGATAGGCAGAAGCGGAGAGGTTGCATCAAATGACCGTTGAGAGTTAACTTCGGATTTTCTATCGACCAAAGACAACTCGTTCATGGAGAACAGAGAGTTCGCACATCTGATCTCCTTGGTCTCGGACTGATGGTTATCAATGTCTTGAAAAATCGAGGTGGTACTGTTTTCGCTTTCTTCAAACATAAATTTGCGCAAGAGCCTTGGTCCGGCCTCCAGACCTTGGAGGGATTGGATATCCCCTTTTTGGAAAGAAAAAAGATCAACTCGATCTCTTCCTAGCACCGTAATATCGGGCTCTCCATTCATACTGGGTAGTAGGGGTGACATGGCCATGATAACTGAATAGAGTACGCGATGATTAGGAAACGAGGTCCTGAGTAATAAGCGTGCGGGAAATAGTTGGAAATGATTTCTGCCTGGGAGTGGGGGGCTATTAATTTAAGCCGGATACTATATAATAGTAGGCTGATAAGTTCCAATAGCCCAGATATCGCCCGGCCATTTTACATTCACTCCCGGGATAGATCCTACCAATCGCAACAAAAAGAAAACCGAACGAACTATATGGTAGCATCATATATCTGAAAATAGTCAAAATTACCGCGGTATACGTTGGGTTTCTCTTTGAGTCATGGGCTCCCGCCATAATGTTTTTGAATGCTCTGGTTCTCATCTAGCTTGACCCATGACATCAAGTCTTTCCTTATAAGACAATCTAGACTGAGGCATTATTATCACCTACGCCTTATGCAAATCGTTACGGAGCAGGCGCACCGTGAAAGGAACTAAATTTCAGGTCTTGAATATAGCCTGGAGGAGTACTCGTTTAAATTCAAAAACTATTTCATTCCTCATACCAGGGGTTGGTCAGTATGATGACGCGTATTAACATCGAATCCCATCAGCTCATGATCAGATGCGCGAAAAAAAAGTACGAGTACGAGCGTATTCTCTTGAAAGGTCTCGCCGCAGCGAATCTAATCATGTTCTTAGGTACGAAGTTCTATAGGTGGTTCGAACTGCCGTGCAAAACTTTAAGAGAATCTAGACCCGTCAACCCATATGTTAAGGCCTGCCGGGCCGGATCCGACAGAACTCAACTCTTACTGCGCCGCACAAATATTCTCCCATCCATGGCTCAAGTCTTAAGAACAGGTCGTTATCGCCCAAACTATCCGTGACATTCCCCGCGTCCTGGCATTCCGTCACGGTCCCGACCACTGTGAGCGTACCCCGGCCGGATTCAGACTTCGAGATCACGGGATAAGACAGAGAACAACAACCAAAACCAACTAGCAAGGTGGCTTTTCATTGTGAAATTTTAGTCCACTACCTGCCGAGAAGGGCTGTGCGAGGTAGGTGATTAGGGGTCGGTATGCTTGTGGCGGCCTGGCAATTTACCATAACAACCGCGGGCGCGACACACATACATAGAAGATGAAAAAACAACAGACAAAAATGAAACTCCGATAGGGGGAATCGAACCCCCGGCTGCCGTGTGAGAGACGGCGATGTTAGCCACTACACCATATCGGAGAATTGTTGAATATCGGTACAGGGCTTGGCATCAAGAGCTTGGGTTAGCGTGGTCGGGTTCTGCGCTCCGGTGCGTGGTAGTATATAATGATCAGCTTTCCCCCTCCTATCCAAATTTCCACATTTTCCTTTTTCGGCCCTCAGCTGAGGTGTTTTTGCTATTGATCTGGATCACTGAGCTCCAGAGTTCCGCCTCCCCCTTTCGCCTGTGTGTAACTCGTCAGCCCCGCAGTTTTGTGCCGGTAATCCTGCGCTGCCCTCTCTCGTCTGGCTGTCTTCTGTTGCTTAGCTCTGACCATAGGCGCTCAATGTGAGATAGCCCCTTCTCCCAACCAGCGACATCGGCCTGCTAGTTGACCTCTACGCATACAGGCATATCCACCCTATATTTGACTTAGATAATCATCACTAAGGTATTGGAGATGGGAGAAACCCCCATCTCGGGATTTTGATTTTGGTTGCCCCTTTTGTTTTGATAGAACTTGAGAGAGACCTAGATGGAGTGGCTTGACCTTCCAAGTCGCTCCTATTCCCCTCTATTCCTCCTGGGTCCCTCCCTTCAAATAATCAGACCTTTGTCTTTTCTTATGTGCTTTTGTCTCCTATACAACCCTAGTCTACGTGCAAGTACGATTGCATTACTCGATATAACAAGCTCAACAAATCTCCTTAGCGCGGCTGACTCGGAAGGCTCGCTGCTATTGATGGTACCAGACACAGTCTCGTCACAAAATGGCACTCCCCTGTTATAACTATATGATATAAGCCTATTTTAAACCTTTTCACTGTCTATCAAAGCGATCCCAGCCAATACCATGACCAAAGGCCGTATGAATTAGTTCTCGTCCATTATAGCTTATATTACTTGCATAATTCCTTGCTAATCCATCCCAGGCATCAACTAAGACGACTGCTATTATAAATTATAAAACCTATCCAGTCAACTACTAATGTCGTATTAAACTAAGAGAATACACCCAGTAGATATCGGTTCTTCATTTTATTTAGATCCGGTCACCAGGATTTCCCTCACAGTATTCAGGGGCAATTGACTATACTTTGATTCCTCAACAAATTTCTGTTAATCCAAACTGGAATTCAATAGAAATATTCGGCCGAACAACTCCCATCCTCCTCATCTATCCAAAGAATCTTCCGAAGATCTTCCACGCCCATGAACTCCGTGGCTCTCGCTGTGCACAAAACTCATTCCATTCCCAGATCCGAAGTTTACCCAATGGATCCCCCGAGGTATCTTCTTTCCACATATTTTGTGGGGGATACGGGGACGAATCGAAGACAAGCCTGTATGCGAAGTTCGCCGCAGCCGAAGTGGACAATCCTAGTTTCTTATCTTCACCTGTGATAAACTCGCCTTTCTCGATGCGGATGGCAAATTTCCGGGAGGTGAAGGCGTCGTCAGAGAGACGTAAGGAATTGACCGCAGCGTTGCCTTGTTTCTTGTCAACTACGACCGGTTTGTTCTTTTTGAACGGCGAAAAAAAAGGACTGTAGCGATTGGTCAGAGATATTTCTATCTCACATTGACACACTGGAGAGCTTCGTGTATCGATTTCGGAGTCAAGTATCTCGGGATTCTGGGCTTTCCAGTCGAACTCTGCGGCGATGAACATGCAAAACTCGCGGCGGGCAAAGAGCTGAATAATATCAGCGTGAATATTCATGATATCGTCTCGGCTCGAGCTGAGAGCCTTTTGCATGCTCTGCTGACATGAGTTAACTTACATTCCCCGTGCCGTTTGTCTTGAATTCGATCCAGGATTCGTCATTCGAGTCCCAGTACCAGAACTTGTCGCAAAGAAGCGACTTCAACGTTGATTTCATCTTGGAGATGGTGGAAGAGAAGCTCTATTCAGATCTTGCAAGTTTTAAGAAGTGGGATATGAGGACTCCTTTGGATCCTGCTTATCCGGCATCTTGAGTGATCTAATACAAATCACCAGGCTGCCCGCAGGAAGCCAAAATTCATGGGGCCAAAAGACAAGGGGCCAAAGGCAACTATTTTTGACCCCCTTATGACGTCATCCGTGACTAGAGAGCGCTGGGTTGTTTACCTGACGATAAACAAACCTGTGCAATACCTCACAGGAAATACAGCACTTGTAATAAAACTCGAACGGTCGAACTCCCTGCCGTACCCTTCTGCTCTCGCAGAGTGCTCTATCAATTTTCATTTACAATGGTTATATATTTCCCCTAGACACATCGATTCCAAACACATCACAGTGTCCAATGAAGGGAATAGAAATAGAATGAAATATGGAGCTATGCTTATAGATGTTGGCCACATTAAATTGAGAACATCAACGACGGACTTAGTAGCTAATACAGAGACACATAACTCTTTGAACCAAGCAGAATAGGCAATGGCCCACCATTCAAAGGCGTCAATCAATATTTAGACCGGGCCAATTTCATCTAGCCTTGGCCTTGTGTTTCTTTATGGACTAACATCTTCAATGAGCATTCATGAGTAAAACGGACAGCGCATATTCTCAGCTAATTCCGAAATTAGACATAGGTCTCCCGATAGCCCAAAATCCACACCCGCCCTTTTAGCCTCCGCTGCCAGGTTGGCACACTGTGCTTTGTATAATTCATCCGCATCATAAGGACACGTCAACAAGATTTTCTTCAAGTTCGGGGTGTAGAACTGCTTCTGACTGGCAAAGTTACGAAAGAGGAGCTCAAGAGCCTTATCGTGGGGGCTCTTTCCGGGCGATAATAAGGAAAGAACAGAGACGGACGCGGGTACTATGTCACCAATTAAGGAATTGGAGTCCATTGACTCATGATCGGCTGGATGATCTGCTGGATGTGCGGCTTCAAAATTACAAAGAACGATATCAAGCGGCAGCTCAAGGCTTTCGAGGCGCTGAAAGCCGCGTAGGCATGGCTTCCCTGGGGTTATCAAGCAGCGTAGTTCTAAAGTGACTGCACAGAGGTGCTCGAGATGACTCCCCACCTCATGCTGCACTCCCGCGATGAATCTACAGAGATCCCAGTCTCGGTATCCCCCGTTGGCTTCAGTTGAATGCCAGTACGTCAATGTTTTGAGACTGGGAGTGTGTTTGAGAAAACCTGCAATGGCCTCGGCATCAACGGACGCATCGTTAAACCCTGCCACCTCAAGCTTCGAATCCAAATCGGTGCCTAGATAACTGGACTCAATACAGTTGTCACCCTCGGCTTTGCCCATGTATCCGTAGCCCCAAAACTTTTTGATGCGCGGTAGAGCTAGGAGCAACGGAACCCATGGTATATCACAACTCCCACTATATGTCGTGACCTGTGCAAGGCTGGCATTACTATGAGGATTTTTCCTGGCAGTTTGGAGAACGGTAGTGATGAGATTTTGAGGTGCAGAAGACCGAAGCCGAGAAAATGCTGGCGTGAGTACCCGCAGATTCGGTAGAAGGGTCAGAGCAAAGGCAGCAGCATGTTCTGATTGGCGCCAGCTGTTGACATCCTCCATCATAGCGCTATAGAATTCCTTCCAGTCGAGTCCTGCTTCCCTCAAATACAATGAGTCCGCGAATAGTTGACGCGTAGCTTCATTACGATCTCTCCATATTTCGGACCCGGCATTCTCTCGGACGGTTGTGGGAAGTCGAGTGTAGGCACGACTATCGAGCGAAAAGGTAGCCTCAAGAATATAGCGTCGCACAGTTGGTTCGATAGCAATTCGCGAAATCAGACTATACGCCGAGGTCGCTGTATCAGGAAACCGGAGCAAGTCGTGATAATATCTAAACTCTCTAAAGTCCTTATTTGTTTTGTTGTATTCGAACTTCTGAAAATGAAAGCGTAGGTTGTTATAGTGCTCGAGAAAGGGGATGCATAGTGTGTAGAGATATTTGCATGTTAATGCTAGGCACTCAAATCCCTCTGGCAGGGTGTGTGGGATGATTCGTTGCAACAACTCCGTTAATAATTGCATGAGGGCCATGATCATGTTCGAAATTGTAACACCAAGACGCTTCTCATAGCTGTAATCGGCGAGGTGTGTTGAAGGGCAATGATGCTTTGGTCAGAAAGAGCCGAAAGGCTCGCTGCCGGTTGGTTCCGCTGTAAAATCCCGTGTCGATTTGCTGCGGCAGTGCGAAAGAGTTAGGTCAACCACTCGCGAACGGTAAACTGTGTGTGGGCTTCGCGAGAGCTCGAGATGCTGCGCCAGGGGACCTGGGCTCGCCCCATACGTTGTCCCATGCGCAGGGCGATCCACCAATTTGGGGTCGGGGTCGGGGGCTGGGGCTGGGGCTTGTTAATGGGGCGGCGAGCATGAAGTACATACATATAGTAAAAAACGAGGTGATATTTGGTGATATTTGGTGATAACCCGCTGATCGATGACGTCAATTGGGTTGCAGATACTAGTACTAGTCACATTCCCGCCCCCGGACTTTGGACCCTCCCCTGTCAACACGCAAGGGGCCAGATAAACCAGATTCAAAACAGAGTCCTCAATCACATTTCAACGGGATTGCGAGATCTTACTCTCTCAGATCATTACCTTTCAAATTCTTGATATAGCTTCTTTCAAACCGTCTCCGAAATGAAATCGACTCTGCTGTCGCTTCTTTGCGACAAGCGCTGGGGGTGGGACTCGGGTCCCGAAAGTCACATCCAGTTCAAAGCAAATGGCACTGGCAACGTAAGTAATACCAGTACTCTCAGGGCTCTTAGCTCTAGGTTATAAGCTATCATGTGCATCAACACTAATATCTTTCAGCTCTTGGCCTGCCGCGAGTTCTGCATCTACATCTGCTCAGAATTCGATTGGACTGTCCAGAATCCAGATATACTTGCCTCTGAAGTCGATACAGAAACTTCACCGGTTTTTCAATTCGAGATAGAAATATCTCTGACAAATCGCTTTAGTGATGTGTACAACCCGTCCAAATATAGCGGAAAGCTCGATGCTCACGGAAATAGAGGGAACGCTGCAATCAACGCTCTACATCTCTCCGACGAAGTATTCACCTGCCGGAAATTCAAAATTTGCATCGAGAAAGGTCGCTTCATCACAGGCGAAGATAAAAAGAAGGGATTGTCGACTTGGAGTGCGACGAACTTCGCATACCGGCTTGTCTTCGATTCATCCCCTTATCCTCCAGAACAGATGTGGAAAATACTTAACTATAGTGAGCCATCTTTCTGGGAATGGAATGAGTTTTGTAGCCAGGAAGTGCCACCAAGTTCATGTGGGAAGATCTACCGAGCATTATTTGGATAGACGCAAAGAATGGAGGCCATTCAACCGAATAAGCAGATAGCTTTTCAGCATTGATGATTCCAAAGTTTCGAGTATGGAAGACAGCCCTGTAGCTTAATGCAAGAAGCCTGTTTACTTATTGCGAATACCCCACAGGCTCAATTTCTGAGCAGGATGAGAGACAGGATCCGCTAAGTATAGATCTAGCAGGCGTCCTCAGGCAGCCCCGGAGATTTAAATAAAATAAGCATTGTCGATTTTCACGGAAAAGCTCGTTCTAGAAGTAAGGCAAGGCTCAGGAGCCTAGCTAAAAACTTAAGATACGTTCAAGGTGTTTTGCTTGGAATATTTGAGCATGTGGTTACCATGTATGACATTGGCCTCGAAGAATTTATTTTGAATTCTTTGCGAGTCATTTTCATAGCCTCACAAAGGCTAGTAGTCCCCAGTTAGGCTGGATTATTGGAAACTTGTTGCAAGTGTCTCCTTGACTTGTGTAGAGAGTGAGGGGAAAGAATGCAGGGAAGGAAATCAAAGTAAAAGAACAAGCCTTTCCATCTAGGCCTGACTATTTTATGGTGCTCTATACCCGGAAATGACTCAATAGGCCTGCTACCGCAATATATGGCAATAGCCCTGGAGGCCGTCGTAACACAAGATCCGAAATTACCTGTATTCCCTATCCAAATTGAGAGATGGCTGGTGTATATGGACTAGCAACAAGTTGGAGGTTACTCTGTGTCTAGAGAGAAGATTCCTAGTACTTAAATCAATTTCTAACTCAATCAAAAAGAGAATCTACCTGAGTAACTAATGAGCTTCTTAACCAGTAATAAATGTACTTGGGCTCTAATGATGTCAAGATAGGCCTCCGAACTTATTGTAAAGTCCTGTATACCTCCTGGCATAAATTCCCTGGCAAACCTACTGACCCAGTTGCGACTAAAAAGCGCCGTACTATTGGAACAACAGGACAGGCGGAGACAGAAATCCTGGGATGGGGATATCCCTCATATCTAACAAGCTGTTGCAACATAGAACAACAGAACACTCTCAATCGAATGATCACGAACTGCTCTTCTGCTCAGAGATCTTCGGGACGACCCTCAATGACCCAACTCCGCCAGTCGGCAGGTACAGTCACATCCAGGTGGAGATTTTCAGTTTCTCCGTCTGGTGAGACTGTTTTCTTCGCACAGGTGGCTCCAATTCCCATGTCATTTGCCTTCCCCTTCAACATGTTTGGCTTTACCAGAACCTGGTATACTGGATCGTGGTGGTCATAGACAGGTGATATAAAGACTGTCTTCTCTGGATCAAGCCCCAAACTCTCGACATATTTGTTACGCGCAAATTCGCTCTTTGGTTGAAGAAGGGAATTGCCGCATTCGTCTTCCTCCGGGATCCATGCTTTGGGCGCCGCCTCCCACTTGTCAAGATCGGCCCAGATAGCGCAGTTCCTTTAGGATATCAATATTAGTCCATTCATTTTAATATAAAATGAGTTGAGTATAAATATCAAGTCATACCATTCATAGCCCTTCCACTCTCCCGGGCCTGTGGATAGATAAACCCCCCAGCCAATTTGCTGCCCATTGGGGTTGTCCCAGACCATCGTTTTTGCTTTATTATATGCTTCTGCAAGTTCCTAGTAAGATAGTAAAGCTAAGTATCCCCTGTGAAAGTTTAAATATATGAACAGAGATTAAAACGCTTTTCAGATACCTACCGGCTTAAGATTTTTGTATCCAATAATTACCTTGCCACTTCCAGGACCTTGTCTTGGCACAAGGGGGATACCTGTGATCAAAGTGACCAGGCACAGGAGCTGGAAGATGATTGGTACCAGCATATTGGTTATTTTGAATTTGATAAGAGATAGGCAATGGCAAAGTGCGCGCAAATTTTGGAAGAGTTGTAGAGCTATCATTCATGTCAGAACAGGGGAATCCAGCGTATTTATTAGGGGTCTCCCCCTTTGATTTTTGACTTTTCCGGGAGATGTTTGGCCCCAGGGATTGTGTCAGGATCAGAACTAACATTAGAAATACAACTCGATCAAGGAATCTAGAACCAAATTTAGCCGATGAGAAGGAACCATAGCTGTCCAAATTCCTGACGCGGGGCTGTCTGAAAAAAAAGGGAAAACGACCACTCCCTGATTTCTAGGTATCTTTATTCACGGCACCTTGCCATACCGCAAGTCGGGACTCGGAAGTTATCGCTATTTCTTTTCGAAATTTTCCTAGTTCTCATAGCGATTTCAAGCATGACAAATATCTCGCCGCAGCTAGCATTGTGCATTTACCATTCCAAAAGTGGTTGGCTAACACAGAAGTGCAAATAGTTGATTGGGGCCAGTGACATAACTGTCTACTTGATGTTGCTTTGTGGCTTGTTTCAAGAAACATAAAATCATTGTTTCTGGTTATAGAGATTTGATATTAATGGAAAATGATCATCATACTTCTGGCCCCCGGATAATCCTTGAAGTCGACAATACTAGTATGGAAACTGCAATATAACCTTCGAGAAAATATTTCTCAGCGATACTTAGCCCCAGGTCTGGCCCGGCTCCCGGGCAACGATAACAATAATAGTCAAACTATCGGGCTATTTCCCATATGCTATTATCTTGTGTTACGGAAACATAAATACTGATGTAGTCTCATACAGACGTTTTGGAGGATCCCAAAAGGCTATCATAGGGGCCATTTTCTAACCCAACCTTCATCCCATTATATTCTTATACTAATAAGATCATATTAAGTGAATTGAGCATTCCCTGATCAGATTATATAATATTTTGGTCTAGCTAGGAATCTAGGTAATAGTCTGGCCCCCTCAGTAATTCTAGGTCTGAAATCCAGGCTGCTATTAGCCCCTAGAACCCCTGGGGCCTAGACCTGGGCATGACCCATGAGCCGGCCCATGGGCATTAAATGGGTCGAAAAACCGATTTTCTGCCCCTTATATAACAATTAGTGGACGATTCGCAACCGCGCTCACTGGTTGTCGATAGAGAATTGGAGTATTAGGTCGCTGAGATTATAGCTACGCGTGCAAAGAGGGTCGGACGGGGTTCGAGAAGGGAGATTCTAGTTCGTTGGACTAGGTATACAGAGTGTATATGGGAACAGTTATGAGAATAATATCGAGTTCAGGGAATCTTTTGCACGAAGAAACTAAATCGGCATCTCGCTGGAGGTGGCCAAGACGCTGCTGGCGAGACTCGTTCTCTGTGTTTTACAAGGTAAAAAGGAAGGATCAAGACGGAATGACCAGCAGGCTTACAGATAGTGTCAACATAACAGCTGAATAATACATTTAATTCTTGTTTCACCGCGTGGGTGCGCTTACATAGCTGTTTTCTACCTGATAAAATATGCGGAAGATTATTGTGTTCAGCAATTTACATAACAAGCGAGAATTAAACCGACTAAGAGAAGATTTACATAGGGATCTATTTTCATCATATCAGTGGAAAATTTTTAGAGCCGCAGTATCGACACAACATGATCAAAGCAATATGATAAAAGTGATCTTACGAAGGCGGCCCTGACACACAGAATTGCTGAAGCTCTCTAATGTCACAGTATATTATTTCTTAGCTTATGTTTCTGCCAGGATACGCTAGGGATAACCACAAAAACTTACAAGTACAAGGGACAAAAGTTTCCGCCAAGCGGCGGCCACGCCCCACTTCTAAGCACCAATAAAAATATCACAAATTCAACACGCAAAAGTAATATAGCAATAACAGCACCAAAAACAATAATAAAAATATTTCAAAAATTGCACGTAACGGCAAATTGATCAAGATAATCCCTCATACACTCAATAGAGTACGTGGAACATGGTAGAACTTTAAAAAATAGTTGTTATGAGGCAACGCAGTCGCGATCGCGACTTTTTAACGTCAAAATACATTGAAAACGCGCTAGTGCCCACTAGCTTGGACGGAAACTTTTGTCCTAGAACTGTAAGAAGCCTCGCCTGCGTCCAGATGCTGCCGAAATGCTTGAGTTGTAAAGAGCGGCGATATCGCGGTTGATACTGAAGCGAATGATATCTTCTAATACTGTCTCCAATTTCCATTTAAGGTCGAAGAAAATAAACGCTGTGAAAATGATAAACGTGATTGCTGGGTCCACAGCGAGGCAGAATGCACTCTCCGTGTGACCGGCCACCCTCAAGGCTAGTTACGCGATCTATTGATAGACACGGCTGAATTGATAAGAGATATAGTAATTTTAGATTCATCGTCCCTGGTCTATTTACAGTACCTGCTGTGCGCTATAATCATCCAAATCCAGAGAAGCATGTTGAACATGGCTTAGAGCGACGCCCGGCATTTTGTAGATTGAGCTTCTCTGCTGATCCATAGGCAGCGGCAATCGATTCTCGCAATCGGTGTTGACAAATATTGTTGTACCATCGAGTGCACCGCCAGGTATTTTCCGTAAATCTTCAACACAATAAGTATCTCTACCGCGCATATCGCCCAAGCAGTGACCCTGATCATGCTGCTTCCAGTTGATTCTTCCACTGCAAGAGCCAATTGTTAGTTTTTTTTTCATACTGTTAGGCTCGTTCTGATCCAGAAAAGGGCAAAGACAAAACTTACCACACAGTTCTCTTAATAGGTACCCAAGACCAATATCCACACTGGCCCTCATCTGAAGGACTTGAGAGAGATAGGCCTTGGGGTCCCACATTAGCTGTGATAGTAGACTGCCAGCCTCCACTGATACCTGCATTCATTGCTTCCTCAAAACTAAGCCAGTAATCGATATCATTAAAAGACCAAGTCATTTTCCTTGCGAAGTTAGAAATATCACAAGGGCCTTCACACCAAGGGCCCAAAGGAAACTCCTGTCCATAAACAAAACGAGTTGACAATTGACAGTACGCAGCGCAGAAGTTTTCTGCAACTATATGGTCGCAGACTCCCTCTGAGTTTAGTTCGTACTTTGGCGGGCAAAAATCATTTAGGTAATCATGGTAGAGAATCGGCATAGCGTCAGTACCGTCGCATGCGTCTCTTTTAGAGAGATTGCCATTGTCCTGGGATGCAAAGGTAGACCGAACGGAGAGGAGAAGAGCTATCGGAGTAATAGATATGAGCATATTGACAATTTTGATTGGAGTTAATATGCAAGGAATGAGGAATCGCTAGAGTTGGAGAGCGTGTTGAGTTTGTTTTGGCCCTGAAATAGCGTGTCACGAGAATGTTGGGGCTAGACTCGTTGTAGGAGGGCTGCCAAGCCACGGCTCGGCTAGGCCAGAGAGCCCCATGGAAGGAGCCGGGGGTTTGACGCATCTAAGATGGAGCGAATGGGGCCAAGAAACTGGGGGGTTCCATGTCGATTGAGTGTTTCATCACGGGACACCATTCTAGATTTGCGAGCGAACTGGGGTGATGTTCCAGGTCAAGCAAAAGGATGAGAAAAGTGCGACCCCATGTTTGCCCATTTTTATTTCCTGCTGATATGTGGTTGCAAGAAAACTGTATCAATTACGCGGTAAATGTGCGTCGGAGACTCTGCAGCAGTAGCAGAAGTGGGCACTGCCATTGCAAAAGGAATGAGAGGGCAGAACGAGAATTTTGCTGGATTATAGGCCTTTCAAACCTCGAAAATTGCTGAACAGACCAGTAGCTCCATGTGTGAATGTTTTCATTTTCTGGGGAAAGAAAGCGAGGAGAAACGAAAAAAGGGATGGACTTAAAACAAGGAAATTGAAAATTGACCCACCAGCGCGCACTTTGATTTCCACTGATCTCGTTGCTCAGACCGATGTTGTTATTATAAGTTTGCAATACTATAATATTTAGAACTTGTTTCAGTTTGTAATTAGTAACCCGCGGATCTCAGTCCGCGACTGCGACCAAAGTAATTGCGTACGCACCTGACCGTGCTTCAGCTGCCTTACGCAAACATCGGTAAGCCAACCCCTTGAAAAAAGCGCGTGTCGATTGTCGAGTCGTGGTATGTAGCAACTACAAGCGACGCCACGATGAGACGAAGCCACACCGGGATTGGCTGTATAGCTTAGCCCGTAAAACAGCGGTCGATAAACCCTTATCGCCTCACCCCGGGAGGTTTCGGAAACTTTGGAATTCTACTCTGAATGTAGGATTGTTTGTGATGAAAAAAAATATGTCAGATCAGATTTGCTATCTCAGGCTTGGAAGGCGCTGAATAAAAAAAAAGAATTAAAGATATTGGCACGCAGAATTCATGAATGTGTTCAAAATTGGGTGGTTGCTTCGACCAAGAATATACTGGAAAAGTAAATGGCTCGATTAGAAACTTGAAGCATCTGGGAAACGTAATTACACAATAAACATAGGCTCCGAATGATGACGGTGTGGATAAAGCGCTCCCCAAGGCATGGATCCTAAGAGACACTTGACAGGAAACACTGCTTAACCCTCAGTCGACGGAGCAATCATGCCATATTGCAGAGAAATTGGAATCAAATAAAATTCAGAATCAGCAGAGCAGCTCCGACAGCAAGGGCGTTGTTGGTAAATGACTTGGAACCAGCGTTGGAATGGGAGGTGTCTCGGTGGGAGACGAAACTGCCGTTGTAGTAACGTCAGAGGTTTCGCATGCGCAAGGAATGACAGTCGTAATAGTTTTGAACGATGAGCAGCTGGTTTTGGCAGAAGAGCTATAGCCAGTCGGCGTGACAGTCGCAGCGACCAAGCACACCGATGTGGTGGATCCCATGGGGATTGTTGTAAATTCAACTCGAGGAACAGTGACCGTTTGAGTGGACCAAGTGACCGTTGTACAGGGAGTGGTATGAGAGTCAGTTACTGCCGGAGTAATTGACTGCATCGAGGTCATCACTTGAGAAGTCTGGCTGGCTGAAGAAGTGCTGGTAGGGACGATATCAATCAGGCCAGGGTTCTGCGGCACGTAAGGGGCGCAGATTCCTGCAAAATACGAAAGGGCGGAGTCCCGCTCCTGGTCCGACTTCGCCCAAGCGTGAATGCAGCTGTCCACATTTCCGGTGAATTCAGATGATGGGCAGAAGCAAGCGGCATCACTGTTAGAGTCGCACTTTGGGATGGAGAGCCAGGTATTGATGCACTTAGGAACAACCTCAGGGCAGGGTGCAGGAACGACAGACGAATCTGGAGTAGCAGTGGCCGTGCTGATAGAGCTTGAAACTAAGCTGGGTGTCGCAATCTCCCATGAAGTGGGATAGAATGTTGTCGACCTGGTGTAAGTGGAAGTAACAGTAGAATGTCCAGGACAGTAAGTGGCCGTAGCAGGGCAGTGAGTCTCAGTGACTTCCGCAGTTGTCCACACAGTCGAAACTTCATGTGTGACCACTGACTTGGTGATGGTGGAGGTGAAAGTGACAGGAGCTGACAGGATAACCGTCTTGGTAGAAACATGAGGTGGATGGGGCTTCGAGCTAGGTGGGGGAAGATCCCCGGGAGGCTTCGAGCCGTCCGAGCAATCAAAGCTAATCTCGTGGATGTTCAAATCACATTCACCAAACTTGCTGTCTTCAGGAAGTGTGAACTCGACAGCAACAGCGCCACCACACTGCTGGTTGACAACATCGACCCCGTCTGGTGAACTAGACGCGAGCTCGTGGCAGGTGGAGCCATCTGCCATTTCGTAGTTCAACCTGAGCAGAGTCTCACGGGATGTAGAAAGGTGAAACTTTTCAACAGAGAACGGGGCTTCGGTTGCCTCGATCCTGACAGCATAGCCGTCGTCCCGAGAAAGCTTTGCCTCGATACACTTGCCCTGTCACAAATTTTTAGTAAGAATAACATATTATCGGATTTGATAGTCTTACATTGGAAGCATTACAAACGTCCCTTGGCGAAAATCCGACGAAGTTGAAGCCTTCGTAGCTCCAATTATCCCCATCAGCAAGATCGGACCATTTAAACCCATCTCTCTGGGGCTCCAGGCACGAGTTGTCGGTATTCTCGGGGCTTGGGTAGCAGGTGTCTGTACCCCACCACTAAGATGAATTAGCTCTGGATGACTTGCTATCATAGGAAACTGCACTCACAAGCCCAGAAGGATGAGCAAGCACACTGGCGCTCAACATCGACAATACAGCAACTGTCTTCATCGTGGCAAATCTTCAAATGAATGTATTGAATATGAATTGCGAGAGTTAAGGAGAGACAGCAATTGAGTCTGAACCTAGAGGGTTAGTAAAAAAGGCGGAAAGGTGAAAGGCGAAGTTTGTCGACTGGAGGCGCGTTGTCGAACATCAGAGAATAGTGGGAAGCAAAGCTTTCTTATGTGTTTCCTGAGTAGTAGCGATCAAGCAAAACATCTCATTGTTGCTCCTACTCTACAACAGCAACAAACCAAGGAATGTAGTTTTTTGAAAACCAACACAAGTTCTGACCCTTCAAAACACCGTCACCATGGGAACTAACTGACAGTCGAAGGTTCGCAGAATCATTTGTTTCGGAATTCACAGTGTGAGATAGTCCAGAACAGTCCTATCAACGCAACATTCTGCAAGGTTGAAATGTGAACTCCTAGTGGACGGATAAAATCACCGACGGTGGTTCCTGGCAAGTGTGAAGTTGATAGAAGCCACGTGAGCGAATCGGGAAGCCCCCCCTCCCCCCTTTCTAGATCGGAAGGAGCCGATCGGGCCCATAAAAATCACCTTTGATCGCCTCAGGCACCAGGATCTTGTTTGAAAGAGATCAAATCGTCCAATAGTACTAACTAATTATCATGGTTCAATTGTTATTAAGACAAGTAGCTATTTGGAAAAGACATAATTCAGGTGCGGTATCTTTTGCAAGGGAGCTCGGCAATTCTTCTCCTAACCATCGCCAACTTTACCACATCCACCTGCTAAGCTTCACTGCTTCATTCTTGGCGCGCCGCGAACAATGCTGACTGAAACCCCCACAGAAAGATCCAATAACGACCCAGATTCGTCTCTCGTGACCTCTTTCTTAGGGCCTCTCCTACAATTTTCTTCCAGCCCTGGCATAGCAAGCCTCCTTGCGACCTCATGCATCCGAACACTGCGGCGAATATCAACGATGGGGCATCTAGTATGATCTATGGCATTACCCAGCTTCAAGTCATTCATATGGAGAAGCACACCTGGTTCCGCGAAGAAAAATCGGATAATGAGAAATCACGACGAATCGTTCACATGCGGTGCCAGGAATAATTCTCACACCGTGGGCCGTGTATCGAGTAGTGTGGCGGCATCGACGCACCCAGACTGACTCCCCCCCCTCTGGTAACGAGACACCCCTAGTTGACTATACGCCACCCACACATCTTAATCGCCCATTTTTTGTTTTGTTTATTCAAGTAACACCAACACCTAGTAATGCTTCGGTCCCGCATTTTGATCATATTTTATTTGGAATGTCGAATAAAACTTGTGACTCCAAGAGGTCCGTTGATTCTGTTTGAGTGAATTTTCCGTTGTTTACCTAGGTATGCAATTTGACTGTCGGCTTAGAATGTAATGAAAAATATATCTTACCCAAGAATATCAAATGTGAGTAAAAGTAATGAATAACTTGAACATTTCAATCACGTTTACCGTTTGAAATCTCTTCGTCATGTATCAAGATTCAAGTTACTAGTAGTACTAATAAATTGACGGTGGTTTCATGAATTCAAGTTTCAATGCCTAGTACTATTACTAGTATCTCTAACCTATCCGCTATTCTATATAATGATGTTCTATGCAGTCTAAATACCCGAGCGACCGTCTATCAAGTTGTATGCAGTCATGTATCAATCGTTCATCTGCTGAAAAGCAGATTATGCACGAAAGGGAGAAAATATTTAGAGAATCACCTCCTCCGAGTCGTTCTTGCGTCTCCATTTGCCGCCATATACCTGGAGTACGATGGTTGGGATCACACTGACAGCCACAATCATACCACAAACAACGCCCGAGCTGGCAGCTACTCCCACGCTATCAAACATAGAAGTAAACCTAGATTGAGTGTCAGCAAGAATTGAAAGCCATATTTTATTCCTCGGGAGACTGTCTCACCAGAATGGACCAAGGAAACCCCAGATTTGGCGAACAAAGGTGATGAAAACACCCACGCTTGCTGCCTCTTGCGGGTGGGTGTCAATCGCATAGGTGACCATAACCGTAGTAACCAACTGACTTCCTGCAGCAGCAATACCCGTACCAACAATAGGCGTAACTGTCCAGGCCCCAATCGGGGCTTGCTGCGTGAAAACAAGAAAGATGATAAGTCCCACACAGGCAAGGGCAAAGCCAAAGTAGCTCAGGAAAAGTCGGAACTCCGGCTCTGCTTTTCCTTGTGTTCGCTTGGCGCGCATTCCCATCCAGTAATCTGATAGACTCCCGCCCATCTGTTCGCCAATTACAGACCCAATGATCATGCCCAGGAACTGAAGGCCCACTTGCTCTGTATTAAGGTCAAATTTCGTTTGCAAAAGCTGCGGGATTTCCACTGTCGTCATAATATTCGCGAAAAGAAACACCATAGCATATGCGCAGGTGGGAAGGACGACAGACGGATGGGCGAACATGGCTAATGGCTTGACGAATTCGAACCATGTAAAAGGGGTGGGATCGATGCGACGGATCGAGATGTATTCTCTTTTGAAAGTGGATTCCTCCCGCCATTCGCCGCTATTTACATAGCGAGTTTCGGGTCCAAAGAAGAGGTAAAGAATAAACTGCCCCCCGTTGATCTATATAATAGATAGAATTAGCAAGTATGTCAAGTGCATATTTTCGAGACGTTCGTCTTACCATGGCCAGAACCCAATAAATCCACTCATAGCCAGCCCTATAAGCGACGAACCCAAAGATAAATGGCCCAAGAGGAACTCCGAGCGTAATCATCACAGTCCAAATTCCCATATAGCGAGCACGATCCTTCTTAAAAGTTGTCTCCATCACAACAGCACTTCCAATAGCAGATGCAGGGGCGATAAAGAACGCCGAAAGAGCTCTGCAGGCTGCGGTCGCACCGTAGGTAGTACTCTTCGCACAACCCACATTGCAAACGAGACTGCAAATTAATGAAATTAAAAATATAGGGCGGCGACCAAAACGGTGTGCGAGAGGTTTCCAGAAGAGTGGCGCGCCTCCAAGGACGGCAATTTGTAGGGAAGTCAGATAACTCGCTTGCTGATTGGAGACACCATATATCTCTACTATGTCTGAGTATGCTGGGATGATACCGGCTGCCGCAAATGTACCCATGCATGCGTGGAAGGCGACTAGGATCAAGTTCATAATTTTCTGCAGTCAGTATAGGCATTTTGTCAGTAAGTTGTCGGGAAGAACACCAATCTGAGATCTTCTTCAAGGTAACAGGAGAACGAACCTTCCACTCCGGCCAATTGTAGGGATCCGCAGGATCCATCGCAGGAATTGGATCGAGATTCAGCGTTCCATGACGCTCCATCAGATAATCTCGGTGTGGTTTGGATAATCGTTCGGACTCTGCAGCAGTCGGGTCTGCCGCACTCTCCACGAATTCCATGTCTTGCTTTGCGTACGCCTCTTCGACATCGCGGTTGGCAGCTGAGGGCTGCTGCATGTCCGTGGATTTGGCCATAGGTGTTTGGTTGTCGGCTCAGGATGTGAGTTGTAAATGTCCTAGCCACGATTGGGGAGGAAGAAAGTGTTGGCAGAAGGGACTGCCCCAGAATGATGGAGTACCCCACGGGTCTACCTCATGGGGTATCTCCGTCGGATCCACTCGTTGCTCCGTATGTCCGTGGCGATGGCGAAAACCTGAAGTTCTTGCAGTGCGGTCGCTTGCGCGTCAAAACTACGACTAGTAGGAGTTCTAGACGTCTACGAGTACAACGGAGGAGCTACAACCTCTCGCCCCTTTACCACATATATACATAGTTTTGAGCAGCCTGAATATAGAATGCCACGCCTATGACGAAATTCGGACCAAGCTCAACGTCCAGGGATACCAGGGGAACCCCATGGAGGACGATCGGAATTCTGGTACATATGCGACTGGTTCGTACGGGTAAGTGTTTTGCAGGTGGGGAGTGGGAGCCAATCTGAACTCTGCAATTATACACCGCCAGCGAGGAATTAATTCCACCGTCAATTGCCAAGGCATTGCTAATGGACATAAGCTGTATCTAAGCCGTTGCCTGGCGCTTCAAAAGGCTTGTTCGGCATTGAACATAGCAAGGCCACCCGGTCTGTCAGCCGAAGGAGCCGATGCTCGGCTTAGAGCAGCTCTATTCTCGGGAACTGATGACAGGGGGGTGTCACCTTGTACCAATCAAATTGCCATTAATTGACCCACACGTTTTTGTCTGCCGACGAAGCGCTCGGCCTCGTTCTACTCGTAGTATTTCTTTTCTCCTCTTTTCCCCATCTTATCCGGCTTCTCCGCATTGTTAAACCCCATTCATGCGCATTATAATTTCCGATTACTTTTGAACGATTCTTTTTTTATCCTGCTTTGAGTTCATCGCATATAAGCCAACACAGTGAACTAAGAACGTACTCCATATGCAGATCCCAGCCAAAGTCAGTGAAATAGTGGGGCAGTGGCGAGTGTATAAGGATAGAGATGGAGAACCAGAATGAGTTCATCTAGTCGACCGGTGAGTCGTCACGGGGGGGTGTGAATTCAACCACCGAGGTTATACCGGCAATGCAACCATTTGATCATAATTCAATATATTTCACGGACAAGAACATACATCGATAGCAAAGGAAGAAAGGCTATAGAAGTGAGAAGGTCGACAGAAGCCTTGGTTCCAGCAAGTGTACAAACTCAAAATACTATGGCTTCTCGACTGGACTTGAAGGCGAGCCTGTAGCAATGAGAATTGGGGGCTTTTAATCTCCCCAAACTGGGCTTTCATAATCCTGAAAGGCCAGGGAAGGGTACGGTGTTCAAACGCGACCACAAGCTTATTTGTGGCGGTTGCGAATTCAGTTTTTGTTTGGCCATTGACGATTCCCCAAATTTCGGTTCAAAACAATGTAAATCACTTTTTTACCCGTCTGTCCACAGGTGATATTATGATTAGAATCATAGTCGCCATAACCCATAGAACCCCTAAAGAAGTCTTGGTCTGACTCATGGAAAAATTCTTCGAGCCATTTTTGAGGGTTGGTGTGGGGGCACAAGTTATGTGTTTTCCAAAAGTCTTGCAATTGCTCGGAGTTGGCCTTCCCGAAATCAAATCGAAAGTCAGTGAATAGGCGTAAGCTTTTGTCTGATTTATTCAACCAGAATGTTTCTGTGATTTGAACATTGGCGAAGGTACTTTTCTCGAAAGAATCCTCAAATTTAAATATAGCACAGGTACAGCCTCGATCACGAGTGCATTTTACTTGATTTTTCCAAGCATTGCAAGCTAGATATGCTGTAATATGCTGAGCTATTTTGCTCGTAGTAGACGTTGGAACTTGTTGAAAACCCCCTTTAGAAGATGTATACGACATACTCCCCAGGGCTTTTGGCTGGGGGGCCGGCCTCAACCTTTGCTGATCATGATCTGGGTGGCTATTATTTGATGAATGGTAAGTAGCCTCATAGAAGTCATCCCTTTCGCCTATTTTCAGAGCTCTGATTAAATCATGCTTGTCACGGACAGTGATACTTGAACCAGGGAAAAACATCAACTTCGCCGGCGTAACGCTGGTCACACCTCCGCGGACTGCGTTGAGGAATATCAAGAGATGACGGCGGGAGATGACGTATCAACTTTGACCCGCAAGGCAGAGTATTGATGGAGAACTCAAACACTGAGGACAGAATTTCCAACGTGTGTTTTCTAATCGGTGAACAAGATCTGTCCGCGGTTGAGGTAAATATGCGAAGCTCAGAAAATACCGGTACTCATGGGGCAGTATGTCTCGAATCGTCTTGCTCTGTAGAGCAAGGAACCTCTTGAAACAAGCAAATGTAGTTTTGCAGCTCAAAGCAAAACAAACCTGATCTGCATATGGGAGCATTGGAAATATGCGGTCCATGATTTCGAAATCGGCGAGCATTTTGAGCGATACTAGTAAGTGCGAATTCAGGTTATATCAATAAGACGTTAACCAGTGCAATAGAGGATCGCCAGATGTTAGCGGCCGACACTAATTAAATATCTCACGGGAAGGGATAGTTTTTGCCGCAGTATTTCTTCGTCCCGTTTTGCACGCTTAAACCATGGTAAAGTTGGTCACATCGATTATGTGTTGTTCGCGTCATCAACCCCATGGCCTGGGAGCTGTTGCCGATTTGGATTTCGGGCCACCAAAAAGGGAAGCGGTTCAGCAAATATAGATAGAACTCTTCGCTCCTTCCCTGCATCTTCTTCTTCTACCCTTTCTAAACTTGAATGTTTATAAAAACACCGCCATACATCCCAAGAGCGTTTGTCCCTTTTCCCTTCTTTCTCTCTCCAGTATGTATGCACCTTTCACCGATTCTCTGCCGGCGTACTACTACCTTTCTTTATCATTGTTCATCTCACAGCAGGCATTATTGCAGGTTCGATCCTTGGGGCGATCCCGATTCACCGTATAGGACGTGGAAAAAGGAGCCTGGATATGAAGTCGCCCAAGTCTGAATCATTGCAACCACCGGCAGGCGTACGACGTGGAGATCGCCATTTCAACTCGAAGCAACACACTGCCGAAAATGACCGTCCGATCGCTTCGACCTTCGAGCCGCCGTCACTAGATACAAAAATCTTCCCAGCCTGGCTAGCGCTGTTCCGCGAGGGGGTGGAGATCGGGGAGATGGTTGATTTTGGGATCCCTTTCTCTCCATTTTTGGGTACCCTGTTGTCGGTAAATCGCATGTTTTGTCCGTTTATTCTTGGGTGCCGGTTTAGATAGAATAGATAGAGTAGATAGAACACCGACGACGGGCTCACCCTTCTACGCAGGGTCGGTGACGAGTAGTCTTCGGACGAAACCGAGATGAGTTCAATTTTAAGTTGTTTTGCATTGACCTATTCCCGAATTTGGCTTAGAAACTTAATCCAAAGACTCCGAGCGAATAGTGTGGTGTAGTTTGAAGATCTTTTGGTGGCTGTGTAACGATATCAGTGCGCTATGGAAGGCTGCAGAGCCAAGGAGTCTCTTGCAGAGGCTCCAGGCATTCAGATCGCCTCGAGATACCTACTAGTAGATGTTGAGGAAAATCAATAGTTCGACATGACGAGATATCCTACTATCTAATACTCTGTTGTCGTGATGAGAATCAACCAGGTTGATGTCGCTTAGCGCGGAAGTTTGTTGGAATCGATCGACAACTAGCTGAGAAGCAGGGATATTTAGATCTACCGCCCGAATACCGTGCGGAGTATGTAGAACGTGTTGCGCACGGACTGTCCAAGACCGTTGGGCGCGATAACTAGTTCAGGCACTCCGGCGATAGTTGAAAATGGTGCATGGATCGACTATCAATACGACCATGACGACATAAAAGAGGTTCAGCACATGGCAGGAAGCTTATATTGAGCGGAGTCCAGCGGAGTGCAGCAAAGCCCGGGTGGTCCGCAAGGAGGCCAAGGAGGTTCCCCGCGATTCGGTGAGCAGCACCCCACTGCAAGATGACGGTTGCCAACCCTCGAAAAAGTCAGCTGGGACGGGGATAGGAAATCAGATGAGCAACGACCGCCAACGCTAGACCGCGAAAAGAGGGTATGTGGGGCCCTGTTGAATTCAAAAAAGGGTCAACATTTCAGCTTTGAAGGGGGATATCAAGCACGGAGCATGGAGCCGAGAGTAATGGGACAAAGACACATAGACGGCCACTCGGTCATGCCAGAGCATATATTGCTGTCGTGATCAATATATCTTGCGTGATGAAGATCGACCTATGGATCTGAGGATACGAGTATGACTGTAATACCTAAAGTGATGATGATGGCCTTGGAATGACCGCAAACGTGCATGGCTCCGAGCCCGAGATGCACGCGGACAGGCGCTAGCGTCAGCGCCAGCAGATCCCAGCGGGGCAGAAAGCGGTAGATCCAAAAGAAAACTGTCAACAAATATCTTCATCGAACCGGGGAACGAAATAAATATTGGTTATTGCTCATTGCTGAATCCTTGGTGTTTCCAATAGGGTAACCTCGAGTATCAGCATTCCCCCCTTATCGTCCATCCTCTCACCGCCTCTCCACTTTTTTACTTTTTCGGCCACGCGGACTGGGGGACACTCGGACTGGCACTGGCACTTGGAGCTTCCATCGGAATTTGATTTGGGAATTTCTGGACTGTTGAGCAGGTCTCACTTTCTTATAAGATCCAGTCGAGCCAGATGTCTCACAGTCTGGTGAGCCAACTGCCTTGGGTTGGCACTTTTCCCGTGCTCTGATCATCTCGTTACCCTGCAGATATACCACGACCGCGACGCAGCTTAGTGAGTCCATCACATGCCACCTAAGTGGGGAGCTATCACTAATGTAGATCATCTACCACAGCCCTTTAAATAATCTCCGAAAACCACAACACCTACAACAGTACCCGAATATGACTTCCCCGGAGGCTTCGCCGGGCTCACCTGGAAATACAGGTGCATCCGAAGAGACCGGAGATACTCTGGTGCAAACGGCGCCACTTTGGAGGAGGATGTTTGGCCACAAGTCGACGGGTAATGAGGATGTCAACCACGACCCCACATATCGCGCAAAGTCGACCCTTGGGATCCTGAGTGACAAAGAGACGGACGAGGTACCTGGTAAGCCGCAATATTCCCCAAATGTGGAGCTATCACTGCGCTCGAGCAGAACGTAAACTCTGTCGCACCTCGATACTGATCCCAAATGACTAGGTACCGTTCTTCTCCTTTCTGCCCAGCGCAACGAGCCCTTGGGATTAAGAAATCAACCTGCACGCACATCTACCTCGTCTCTGCGTTCTTCCAACCCGCCCTCTCGCTCATCCTCCCTCACTCCGACCCCACACAAGAAGAAGACCTCCGACGGGACCATTGTGCTCGATCCTCAGCCTGATGATTCGGTCAACGATCCTTTGAACTGGCCAGTCTGGCAGAGAGATGCCGCCTTGCTCTCCCTGGGGTTTTACTGCTTGATGGGCGGAGGTATGACTACGATCCTGGCAGCAGGATTCAGTAATGTGGCGCAGACATATGATGTCCCCAAACAGAAAGTTGCATACACTACTGGTCTCTATATGATGGGCATGGGACTAGGTTCAGTCGTCATGTCACCCACAGCTATCCTATTTGGGAAGCGCCCTGTTTATTTGCTCGGCGCCACTCTGTTCATCATATCTGGAATTTGGTGCGCAGCATCTCCCAGCTATGCGAGCCTGGTCGTCGCTCGCATTTTTCAAGGCGTTGCAGTAAGTCCCGTGGAATGTCTTCCATCGGCAACAATTGCCGAAATCTACTTCCTACATGAGAGGGCGTACCGTGTCGGTATTTACACCTTGCTTCTGCTCGGCGGTAAGAACCTTGTTCCCCTAGCTAGCGCAGCTGTGATCGGGAGCCTGGGATGGCGCTGGGTGTTCTGGATCGTCGCCATTATTGTCGGCGCATGCTTGATCCTCCTTTTCTTCTTCGTGCCGGAAACATTCTGGGATCGCACGCCTCGTCCTAGGCGCCACCACCACAAAAAACGCCCACACTTGCCCAGAACCATGTCTGATCTGGTCTCCCACGGATTTCGTGGACATCGATCTCATGCACAGGTGCATGATGAGCCTCTTGAGCTAGAGGAAGAGAAGGAAGCAGTCCCACAAGCTCCTAAGAAGGCAAAAAATGCGCACGTTGGATTTGTCGACGAGCCGGAGGAGGATCGGGAAAAGGCGTCGCATCTCCGACATGAAGTAGATCTCCCGCCGAATGTGCATCATATTTCCTCGGAAGATAATATTATGACTGAGCCCTCGACGCCTGCGATCGAGAAACCGGACGGTTTGCTACACCCGCCGCACGCAGCCGGATCTCCCCACGTCCATCTCCAGGATTCGAGCGACGTGGAAGCATCCCCAAGAAGCGCAGCCTCACCGGCACGCAGCACATCTATGGAGCCTGTGGCCTCTATTAGCTCCACCCTCCATTACACAAACCGCCTTCGCGAGAAACCCAAGATACCGTACGTATCCATGCTTAGAATCTGGAACGGCAGAATCGCACAGGACAAATGGTTCAAGATCGCACTTCGACCTTTTATCCTTTTCGCCTACCCTTCTGTCCTATGGTCGACTGTTGTATACTCGCTATCAGTGGGTTGGCTGATTGTTTTATCCGAGTCCGTGGCAGTGGTTTATGAAAGCAGTGAGCACTACGGCTTTACCGCGCTACAAACCGGTCTGGTCTACATTTCCCCTTTTATTGGCGGCCTGCTTGGTACAGCGGTCGCAGGAAAAGTGTCTGATATCGTCGCACGTTTTATGACTCGTCGTAATGGTGGTATCTACGAGCCCGAGTTCCGTCTCGTCATGGCACTCCCCATTGCCCTTTCCACCGTCATTGGTCTGATGGGCTTTGGCTGGAGTGCTCAACTTATGGATCACTGGATAGTACCGACTATCTTCTTCGGCATGATTTCCTTCGGTTGCTGTCTTGGAAGTACGACTGCCATCACTTTCTGCGTGGACAGTTATCGCCAGTATGCTGGTGAAGCGCTGGTCACGTTGAATTTCAGCAAGAGTAAGTTTTTCTTCTTTTCTCTTTTTTTCTTCCCCGAATTTCGCTTGTTGGATTTTCATGACGGTTTCTAACAAATTATCCAGACATCTTTCACGGCCTCGTCTTCTCGCTCTTCATTGTTGATTGGTTAGATTCTGATGGTTCTCGAACGGTTTACCTCTGTCTCGGAGGCATTCAGATTTTCTTCCTTTCTATGTCGATCCCCATGTATATATACGGCAAGCGAGCTCGTATGTGGACGGTGCGCAAGCGATTGATGGAGCGATTTTAGATCGGATTTGTTTTTTTTGCGGTTACGGTTATGACATTTATTTCTCGTACTAGTACATAACGATCTTAGATGTGAATTGGGATTGAATTTGATGATTATTGACAAAATCTGCCACTGGCAGTAGTAGGCTGCTTAGGTAGGTAGTAGGTACTCTTAGTAGTTGAATACTAGTTGTAGCCGCAAACCAATTTTCTTCTGGGCCCTCACCGAAGCTCCAACTTTACTCCGACCCGGAGTCATTTACTCCAGGGGAACTAGCAGCACCGCGACGCATGTTGCCAAGGCCGGAACTTGGATGCCCGGGACTGGAGACAATCATGATGTTCTCGAATTTATCCCAGTGGGAAATCACCAAGAGGGACGATGATCGGAGTTAATTACGACACCTGCGTGCTTTCAAGTTTATTTTCACAGTGGACTCCATTTCGATCAAGCACATGGCTTTTATGAAAAGAATCTCCACTTCTGTTGAGAGCTTTGCACGATGCAGTGGATATTGGTGGAGGGCCATGTGGCGTGGAAGGGGAAGGGAAACTAATCCGCGCACTGCATCGTTATTGTACGACCGGCTTTTCGGAGCTTGTGAACAAAACGGGTAAGGTCAAGATCGATAAAGAATCGGAATCCCCAGCAAAAACAGCAAAAGAAAGGACAGCTGCCAATGCTTTCAAGGTTCAAATTCCTTGGCTCAGCGGGCTGTTTCTCCGAAAACTCACCGGGGTGGGAACGACAAGGCTTGGAATTGGAGAATAAAAACACTCACCTTTACAGTTATTTCCTTTCAGGTTAATGGACCGGGCTCAACCGGCTTATCAGATCCGGTCAGTGCGACCTGGTGCCACTGGAAACTCATTCCTGTTACGTTTCCAATTGGAGAATTTGTATCAATCTCGCTGTGTGCTCCAAATTAAGATTTAAACTTGTCGGAACATGCCCGTTATCTGATCTGGTCTCTCTCCACTCACCCTGTTTTCTTTCCTCGGCATTGGGTCTGGCTTGGTGAATGTCCCCGACGGACATGGTTTTACTTTTCGCTCGTACTTAAATGGAAATGTAGCCTCCAGGTTTGCGCGCATCGAAAGCGTCTTTCCCTTCCCCCCCTTCCCCCCGTTCCGTCCCGTTCTTCGGAGTGCAGAGCCCGACACTCTCGCCCTCGCTCTCGCTCTACTTTCAACATGGCGACAACGAAGGAATTGACAGCCAAGTCTGTGACGGAGGAGGTTCAGCCGGTGGTTTCGGATGGAGATCAAAAGGACGAGTCGAACGATGGAAGGAGACCTCCGCCATTGGCCGCGAAGCTATTCGCCGTCGTTTTGATTTCGTGCATCAGTTTTGGGTCGCATTGGAGTTCTGGCGTGACTGGTGCTATGAAGAGCACAATTAAAAAGGTACAAGAACACCGCGATTGCTTGTCCGAAATGACGTGGAAGAAAGGAGTCTGTGATTAAACTAACTTGGCCTTTCGGGTAACTAGGACATGCACATTAACAATGTCCAATTTTCACTTCTCGAAGCTAGCGAGGATTTCATGGCTACGATTCTTCTTTTGCCTAGTGGTATCATTACTGATCGTGTTGGCGGAGCTGGTGAGTCCGAGTCCAAGTCCGAGACCGTCTGCTTCATCCGAAGCCAGGACAACCTATTAGTATCCCATCTGACGAGTATCCACACCTGAACAGAGATGATCGTATACGGCAATATCGTGTACACGCTTGGCTCAATCCTGGTTGCTGCTGCGACGACCGTCCGTTCGTTCAACTTCATGATTGGTGGTCGAGTCATTCTCGCTTTCGGTGATATCGCAACTCAGGTCGCGCAGTACAAAATGTTCTCGTCATGGTTTGCGCCGAGTAATGGATTTGCGTCCACGCTTGGATTTGAATTGGCAATTGGCAAGGTATTGATAATGATGTTAAAAGAACAATCGCATTGATTGAAAGCTAACTTGTTATAGATTGGAGGGTTCGTTGGCAAGTCAACTGCGAACATTATTGCAAAGGTTAGTAACAGCCTGAGTCGGATATGTAGTATTGACCTCAACGCTAACAAAAATAGAACACTGGAAACTTTGCTTGGGTCTTCTGGACAGCAGTGTTCATGAATCTCTTCACCAATGCCGCCTCGGCTGTGTTCTGGTTCTTCAACAAATACTGCAACAAGCATTATAAAGGACGACGAGACAATGCAACCAACGAGGTATTGACGGAGAAGAACAAGAAATTCGAATTTGAGAAGATCTTCCAGCTCCCATGGATGTTCTGGGCTGTTTTAGGTTTCTCGTTGTTCGAGACAAGCGCTGCTTTAACATTTAGCCAGAACGCAACAGAACTGGCGGAACAGCGATTTGCTGTCGATTCTGTCAAGGCTGGCTGGTACAGCTCTTTATCACAATATGCCGGTAAGTCGAAGGAGGCAATGTGAGGAAGTGCGGTGGTCTCTAATTAACGCCGTTCCAAATAGGATTTTTCCTCGTGCCATGTCTGGGTGTTTTTATCGACATCCTCGGTCAGCGGGCATCTGTCTGTAAGTGACAACGACTCTCGCGAATTCGGTAGTTATGTGATGTTAACAGGATGTTAGTGTTCACGTGTGGCTTGGGTATGCTGATTAGCATGGTTCTGCTCAATTTCGCGACCTCGACAGCAGGCACTGGAGCGTCATTCGGAATCTACGCCATTGCGCTATCCCTTGGCCCGACCTCCGTCATCGATAGCATCCGTACAACACTCTGGCATCAGTCCGTCTTCGGTTCGGCATATTCGCTGAAGGTGACGATGAATAATGCGTAAGTAGCCACACCCCCAATTGTGACCCGTTTGTTCTTAACCCACCCCGCTGACGCATAACAGCATGGGTATTATCGTCCGCATCATCACCGGAGCCCTGCAAGATGCCGATGACAATTCCTATCGACGTGTCATCCAGGTGTATCTGTTTCTCGTGGCGGCGTCGTTGGTCGTGGGCAGTGCAATCCTAATCGGGTCCTATACATCGGAATATCTCGCACCGTTGCAGTGGACTCGGAAGAAGCGATTAAGTTCTGGCGCGGAGATTATTGCAGCAAACAAAGAGCGCAGCCTGGTGACTCATGCTCAACGTACCCGGTACATCTCGGTTGGTTGCTTTAGTGCAATGCTGGTTTTGACCGTGGGAGGATGGGTGGCGTATATCTGGGGCGCCGTGACGGGTCATAATTCGTAAAGGTTGAATGATATGATGAGTGGCATGATGACCGAGTAGGATGATCGAGCTTGTGTCGTCATCGGCTTGGAGCCGCTGTGTGATATGTGTCCGTAACTATCAGCTGCCAGATATCGATATTCAACGAGTTCCCCTACTCATATTTCAAAAAGTTATGCGATCCATCACTCATATAGGATGTGACAGAGCATACGAGTACAGACCCTTGAACCTTTTCATGCTGGGACATGCTGAGTTTTTTTTGGGATGACTGAGCTGGCAGGTGAGCTGGTAGCTGTCTAGGCTGGTAGCTGATCAGTGGGGTGCAGGGGGGATCACCTCCTAATCCCAGGTCCATCGGATGGCCTTGTACCAGTACGTTTGCAATAGACAACGTACTCCGTAGCGGAGGCCCCCCCCATCCTCTTCTCGTTTGGGTAATCAAGTCGCCACCGCCACCACATGCCGCGAACGAGCGCCACAAGCGCCATCGCCCGCTTGTGAAGGTCCGATTTCCGACAACGCGATAGCCCAAGTCCATAACAAAAGCCCCAATGACGCAATGGCTGGAAATTGAGCTGAACTTGCACCGCATAATACACACTGATGTCGGCGGCGGAACGAAGGGGTTAGACTGAAGGATAGAGACGACGTCTTCAAGCCACCAAAGACAATCGAAGGATTATCACTGGTCCAACTGGAGATCAAATCCACCCGTCAGGGATTTCGATGGGGGATTGACCAGTGAGGGGATTGTGGGAGGTGGGTTGGTGGAGGATTGATGTGGGTTGGAGGCGCAAAGATGTGCCTGATCGTCCATCAATGCCTTCCCGTGATTGGGCCTCAGGCCAACTTCCACCTTCCACCACACACATCATCCACTCCACATCACCACCGCCTGCTTCTCCCTTCCGCATGTCCCGCATGTTTGGCTCATGGATCGTCCACTCTGCTCAATGGCCTTCTGCCTTATCCCCTTTTCAAACTTTGACCCTCCACCCCCGGTCGAGCAAGCGGTGGGGAGCCTGAGGGCACGCACCCGATCGAGACAACTTGAATGCCAATCATCAATCAGATCGCCTGGACTATTTCTCCCTCGCTGACCACAGCCTCCCAGTGGTACACGAAGTGTACACACTTTGTACACCATCCACCATGGTCAGTTTAGTCCCCACATGACAGTTGAAGCCCATTCATTTGATCTCCTGCCTCTTTTCCCTCGGCCCTTGGATCCGCTTCTCTACCTCTCTTCCCAATTCTGGTGATAGTGAGTGGGGATGATCGTGATTTTTCACACACACACACTCCCTCTCCAACGGCATTTTGTGGCTCCGCCACTCGATGACTGATCGACGTTTATTGTTCAGATCCCTCAGAAGACCTCTTCCCTCTCGCATCTCTCATCCCCAGCGCCGAAGCCTCAACCCCCCACTGAAACCGACTACTACCGACTACTACCGACTACTACCGACTATACTTTTGAGCTCGAGCTCTCGCGGTTGTGTGGCCACTGGCCCCTTTTGATACTGGACCCAGGGCTTTGAGCATGCAGGAAGAACGTCCTCTGCTACTTGTCGATCCTGCAGCAGAGTAATGGAAGAAACAAAGACACGTCAAGTCGCGGAGCATGGCGCGGATCGCAGAACGAGGGAACTATATCGCTACTATCAGCCCGGGGGCCCAACACACACACTCCCCGCCTGGCTCTCTTCCACGGGAGAGAGTCGATCATCTGGATCGACGGGCAGCTCAAACACCCCTGTTCGTGATAGTTCGGTAGCAGGTTCCAATAGTAGTGCGACCTCAACTCCATCCACTGCAATCGGACCGGAGGCGTTGGTCCTAGGATTATCCAACAACACTTTGACCTCGTTTGCACAGCTTGCAGCACTACGCTTGAATGTGGAACGAGCTCTCATATGTGTTCTCGACCGAGATATGCAGTACATTCTTTCCGAGGCCACCAAGTCAGTTAGTCTGAATGACCACTCGGTCCACAACGATAAAGATGCGATTTGGTCTGGAAACACCAACGGCGAGAAGGCGTGGAGCTTGTGTAAAGTAAGTATACAACCCGCATATGAGCTTGGAGTTCCACCATGTGTGTTTGTAAAGCTACATAAAAGGATCTTCAATGGCTGGTGCTGACCATCTTGTCTGTATAACAGGACACTGTTGCCCTCTCATCTTCCAATCGCGAAACCGCCGACTATCCCCACCTCGTCGTCAATGACCTATCCAAGAATGAACGTTATAGCAACCTTCCTTTCGTTCAAAACGATCCTCAATTTCGATTCTACGCCGGAACCCCCTTGACTACCCATAATGGTATAAATCTGGGATGCTTCTTTGTGTTGGACAAGGAACCTCGTGATGGATTGGCTGCATCGGAAAAGGACACACTTGGGTCGCTGGCCATGCTTGTTGTCGATTATCTCAAAGTCTGCCGTCAGGCTTCGGAAGGTCGTCGAGCTGCACGAATCTCTCGTGGACTGAGCTACTTCGTCGACGGGAGCTCCAGCTTCGTAGAAAGTGTTGACCCCTCGCGGGCCGAAAGCTGTCCCTCTCAATCTGTGACCCCATCAACGAACAATCGTCTCAGCACTTTTGGCGATTCCCGTGGAGCAGCCTAGGCAACTCCCTCCAATCCGACCAATCGTCCCAGAATGAGCGAGCATATCAAGAATCATCAGGCCAATCAAACAGCCCGCCCAACGATCGGAGCAGCCTTGGCAACTCCGTCCAATTCGACCAGTCGTCCCAGAACGAGAGAGCATCTCGAGCATCAGGCCAATCAAACAGTCCGCCCAACGATCGATCTCTGAGCAATGATGCGCAATCTGTTAGCTCTCGGGGCTCTAAATTAGACACTGGGACCTCTGGTGGGGCGAGCTCTCTGCCCGAGTGGATCACCAGCAGCAGCAGAAACCAGCTTCCCCCGACGACTCTCATGGCAATTCCTGGTGTTTTCGCCGGGCAGCGAATTTGCTCCGTGAAAGCCTGGATTTGAGACAAAATGGCGGTGTTATTTTCCTGAGAGTCTCAAGGTATTCCATTCTCTAATCGAGATAGTGGGAGTGAGGACTCGATGAGTGATTCAACTGGCCCTGCAACTGTCCTGTCCATGTCAACAGAAGATGAACCATTCGCGCCTCGTGCGGGTGCGGTCAGTGACTCGCCCGCGGCTTCCCTCGATCGGTCCTTTTTACAATTGCTGCTTCGACGATATCCCAAAGGAAAGATATGGTCCTTACATCAAGACGGGCTCATTTCCACATCTGACGATGATGATGACCACAATTCGCATAACACGGCGCCGACTCCCTCATATCGGTCGCCTCCAGGATTTCCCCCGATCGACGTGAAGAAGCCCACGGGAAAAAGGCGAAAGGCTGCAGAAAATACCATGTTGAATAAGTATTTCCCAGAAGCGACCCAGATCATGTTTGTTCCGCTTTGGAATGCTGTGAACTCGCAATGGTTTGCCGGGTGCTTTTGCTGGATTAATGTCGAGACACAAGTTTTTAGTTCCGCCGTTGAGCTGAGCTCTGTCCTGGGCTTTGGCTCGTCTATCATGGCTGAGTATAGTCGAGTCGAGTCGCTCATTGCAGATCGACAAAAGGGTGATTTTATCGGCAGCATCTCACATGAGCTCCGCAGTCCTCTCCACGGAATTTTAGCCGCGGCTGAATTCCTGAACGGCACGAACCTTAACGAATTCCAAAACTCGCTTCTTGAGACGGTAAACGCTTGCGGACGGACTCTACTTGATACGATGAATCAAGTCCTGGATTTCAGCAAGGTTGTTTCTTTGGAGCGAACATGGCGGTCACTGAAGCGCAGGAAAGAGTCACCACTCGACTTCAAAGGCACAGACAGGCTGGGTTCGCACCTTGATTCCTACGTGGTAACGGATCTGGCGATCTTGGCCGAAGAAGTTGTCGAGGGAATCTGCCTGGGACTGACCTATGGAAATAACTCTGGGGCCCCTGCCGATTTGTCATATCTAATGTCCAGCAATGTCCCCAAAGTCCAATCAGGTCGATCTCAAGTGGATGTGGTCATTGATGTGGCGCAAGGTGATTGGGTTTATCGCACACAGCCAGGCGCGCTACGGCGCATTGTCATGAACATCTTTGGAAACGCAATGAAATATACGGACTCAGGGCGAGTAACCTTGAGCCTCGAAGCTACCAGCCGGTCAGAGGGCCGTTCTCGACGACAGGGCCTGGAGGACTTGGTTACACTGACTGTGTCAGATACTGGACGCGGTATTTCGGAAGAATTTCTTCGCGGGAAGCTGTATACCCCATTCGCCCAAGAAGATTCGCTCGCCGTGGGAACTGGCTTGGGATTGTCAATCGTCAGGAGTCTAGTGAAAGCCCTCAATGGCCACATTCGCGTCCGCTCTCGCCCTGGGGAAGGTACGGTAGTGCGTGTCTCTCTTCCACTTGCGCGAGCGGTCGGCGAGGAAAGCCCGCCTGTTCATCAAAGCTCCCATAACCCGCAACAAATAGAAGCTCTGACGAAGACCCTTCTCCTCCGAGAGGGATTTCCTGGTAAACGTGCTGCTATTTGGGGTGTGGACCCGGAGCGTCTCGCAGAGGACCAGACTTGGGCCGAGATTGCGAGATATCTTACCGGATGGTTCGGAGTGGAGCTCGTTTCTTGGCCGTCACCGCTACCATTGGATATGTTGGTCATAGAGGAATCAGTGTTGCCCGAGTTGCGCAAAACGCCACTCACAGCAACACTACCATCACTACTCATCCTCTGCCACCAACCAGTGGATTATACTCTAGAGCAGACTGAGTGGCTTGCACTTGCAACCTCGGTGGAAATTATTCGACGCCCCTGTGGACCTCATAAACTAGCCCGCAGCGTTCTGAAATGCTTCCAGAATTCTCGCTCCACGGTGGTGACGCCCGCGACCGTGCTTAGCAATCCAATGGATTCTATTGACCTTGTCTACCGGACACCCCCGATCACCTCCGCCATACAATCTGCTTTGACGTCTCCGGTCTCCGTTTCAAACCCTGGGCCTTTTGATGAGCCTTTATCAGCAGTCGCCGCGGGGTCGGGTCTCAAGTCTCTAGAAGAGTCTTTTCCAAACGCCCCGTCAGTGGTACCCGTATCCGGATTCCCAGAGGCCATCGCAGCGGCCCCTCTCCCAGCTCCATCGATGGATGGCAGCATTGCCTCTTCACGACTAGCACGTGTCCTCGTTGTCGACGATAACCGAATTAATCTCAATCTGATGATGACCTTCATGAAGAAGCGGAATCTCACCGACCTTGTGTCCGCGGAGAATGGCAAGCTTGCTGTCGAGGCAGCCGAGCGAATGCAAATGGGCTTCGACATTATTTTCATGGATATATCAATGCCTGTGATGAACGGATTTGAAGCAACACGTGCCATCCGGGCCATGGAAGAAAGAAAATGATAACCGCAGGCCGGCTGTCATTATCGCTCTGACCGGGCTGAGCAGTTCACGCGATGAATCCGAAGCTCTCTCCTCTGGTGTTGATATGTTCCTCACCAAACCAGTTTCCTTCCGAGAAGTATCGCGTCTTTTGGCAGAGTGGGAGACCAATGGACTGGAGAAGGAACGAACAATTGGCTGCAAATTTGATTGATTACGATCATTCCTATGCATTCATTCGTGTTTCTTCCTCAGTTTGAGCATTGATTGTCCTTTCCTCTGTTCCATCTTGGCCTTTTCAATACCCCCGTTCCTCCAAGCCAAACGATTTGCGGTCAAGTGGCTGCACCTGGCCTATATTTACCATAAAACTATAATGCAAGTTTCGTCATTGACTACCAAGTGACTTTTATTGATCATGTTGCGAAACATCCTCATAACAGCCACCTCAGACAATGAACGTAGTGCTTGTAGTCACCCCGCTCTGTTCAAAAGTTGCTGTCCCTCTGCTCCTCTGTCTCCATTTCCATTTTCTGTTTCTGTTTCTTTTATCCTTTTATGGATGCATTTTCATGGTGCGTTGCATTTGGTTTGGCTGGATATACGGGAAGCTAGGACCGAAGTTCCCCCATTTCATTTTTTATTATACTTACTTTTTCTTTCGATTTCTCTTTTCGAATTTCTCCATGGGGTAGAGACTGGGTGGAGACAGTGGAGTTGTCTCAGGGAGTTTACCTACATGCACCCTTAGATAGTCAGTCCCTCGTGGACTTACCTCACGCATAGGAATCATTTGACCATGTTTGGTACCTCCAGTTACTCACATATTCCAAGGTTTCTACTACTAGTACTAGTAGTATCTACTAGAATACTTTTTACTTCAATGAGACTAAGGTTGGTATTTAATTATATTCATGCTGGAGTGTCCGTTGTGCCGAGCTATCAGGCCACGCGGTGCAACTGTCAGCAGCTCCGAGTCACTGATCAACTGTAGAATATGTCTACACCGGCTTAGGCTCTAGGGATATTCATTGGGTACCATGAATCTAGCTTTCAGCCAAACCACTAACTACTCCATTTGCCGTATCCGGAGATAGTCACATCCCACGTTGGTGGGGGGCCTCGTTTCTTGCGTGCGGGGTCAACGCGAGTTAAATCGACTGCAGCCCACTTTCCAAGCTGTCAGGGGGCTCTGCGACATTCAGTTAGCGGATTTCAAGGATTCAATCCCACAATCGCCCGCTTTTGAAACTTCTTCTCTCATTGACATTCAACCTTGTCTCCTACTTCAAATAGCAATCATGGCCATCACCCAAGAACCGAAGGTTAAATCCTTTGAGACAAGACTCTTCATCAATGGCAAGGTGAGTTGGAATCAACCAGCAATAGGGGCTCAAGCTAAGGAATGCTAGTTCGTGGAAGCCTCTGATGGCGGTAAATTCGAGCTGAAATCACCCGCCACGGGCGAAAAGTTCGTCGAAGGTATCGTCTACGTGCACAGAAGCCCTGTCGAGCTGGTATTAATGCAGTTATACAGTCTCTGAAGCAACAGAAGATGATACAAACGCCGCTGTTGCTGCTGCCAAAGCTGCATTTCCGGCGTGGTCCGAGCTCTCTCCTGCAGATCGAGGGGCCTATTTCAAGAAGCTTGCCAATCTGATTCGCGAATCCCACGACGAGCTTGCTGAACTGGAAGCACTGTCAATGGGACGTCCTGTCTCTGCGTACTTCGAGTCTTACATCGCTGCAGAGTCTTTGGACCACTATGCAGAGGCAGGTTATGATGCTCTGGGAACATCCAGCTTGAACACCCCTGGTTTTGTCAATATTACTATGCGACAGCCATATGGCGTAGTCGGTGCTATCATCCCTTGGAATGTACCGGTCTTATTCTTGGTTAGTCTCTCCGTTTCCCAATTTCGTGAGGGTTTCTGACAAAATTTAGATTGGTAAAAGTGCTCCAGCCCTGATCGCAGGAAATACCGTTGTGGTGAAGAGCAGCGAAAAGGCACCATTGACTGTGAGTTAATAAATAAAATCATACAGTTATCGCACTGGTCAGGGTATCACCAGGCAGTAATCTTACTATTTTATAGTCAGCCAAAATTGCCACACTGATCGACAAAGCCGGCTTCCCTCCTGGCGTTATCAACATCCTTTCAGGACACGGCCACATCTCTGGAAATGTGATGTCGCACCACATGGATATTCGCGTCCTAAGTTTCACCGGCTCAGGCAGAACAGGACGTATTATCCAAGCCGCAGCTGCCAAGTCCAACCTCAAGAATATAATTCTAGAGCTTGGCGGCAAGTCTCCCGCGATCATCTTTCCCGATGCCAATATCGAAAAGGCAGTCGAGCAGACCAAGTTCAGCATGCAATTTAACACCGGACAGGTCTGCATGGCCAATTCTCGCATCTATGTCCACGAGTCGATCGCTGAGAAGTTCATTGAATCGTTCAAAAAGAGTTTCGCTGATCTGAAGAGCGGCGATCCCTTACTCCCAACCACGCAGCAGGGCCCACAGGCAGATGAGCTGCAATACAAGCAAATCCACGCTTACATTGAGGAGGCTAAGAAAGTTGGCAAATTGGCCATGGGGGAGAGCCTTCTCAACATCAGAATGGATTTTTTGTTCCTCCTACGGTCTTCCTTGAAACGGCTGAAGATGCCAAGCCAATGAAAGAGGAGATCTTTGGGCCTGTCGTGCATATCAACACCTTCCGCGATGAAGATGAGGTCGTTGCCAAGGCCAATGATACTGAATATGGCCTGTATGCGGCTGTTTATACTAAGGATGTCAGCCGAGCCTTGCGAATGGCGAAAAAGCTGGATTCGGGAAGTGTGGGCGTCAATTGTACTAGCCCGACCGGAGCGAAAGACATGCCTTTTGGAGGTTATAAGGCTAGTGGAATCGGTCGTGAGGGATGGACTGTTAGCATCAACAACTATTTGGAGACTAAGAGTGTTCTTATTAGTGTGGATGATGAGTGATCTCCTAGTCTTCGCTTGGGAAGGTTTCTGTCACTCAAAATTCTATGCTATGTAGAGCTATGCTGTTCTGAATAACAATCGCTTGGTACAACCTCATACTAGTAGATTCGTGCAAGCTTCCGCTCATTGCTAAAGCAAAACAAGGTCTGATAGACATGTATGATAGCTTGTGGTGATTGAACACGGTATCTTGCATTACGAATTTTCGATTGAATCCTCTGGTTTACCTAGACCGGCGGGGCCAAGAAGAGGATCGATAATTTAAAAGCCGGAGAGGCGCCAACGCAAAATTTAATATAATATTAGCGTGAAGAACCGTGAATGATGACGACGCGATAAAAAGCCCCGCTGAAATATATGCGATTAGTTATTTTTTTGACGCGACTAGCCTCCTTCGCTAGGATCTCCCAATGTTTCAGTGGAAAGCTAAGCTTCCGTGACCGGCTTCCAGAAATTAACCTTTGAATATCTACTTCTAGGCACATAGTACGAGAAAGTTAATTTCGGTGCTGGGAAAAGTCATACTACTAGTATTTCTCTACCGAGTATCAGACATTCACAGACTTGATGACTGGAATCGCATATCCCGAAGGATAAAGGTTCGAGTAATCATAAAAGAGTTGGTATATGCCCGACACATTCATTGGCAAGAGGCGGAACGAAGACGATAAAGTTCCGCTAGACTCCTCCCACATCAGATAGGTTCCGTAGAAGATGAAGTTGCTTGTCGCTGCATCTGAAGGAGTATCATGACCATTTTTAGTGAAGCCGACCGACAAAACTTCATTTTCGACGGGTCTAATGTAGAGAAGGGTTCCCGCATCAAGCTTCGAGACGGGAGTGGCAGTGGTGTTAAGCTCGGTATTCTGAATTATGACTATTTATGGTTAGCCCCGAATGCTCGGGTAATATGTCATCGTATATAAAAGTATGGTTGGAAAAGTAGTAGGGATATGGTCTCACAGGTAACATCGGTAACAACATTGCCCTCTGCTTCCCACAGCGAAGCATCGCCGGCATAAGCAAGCCCTAGAGTAGACATGAGCGGAAATATCTAGTTTGAAACAGGAAAGACCAACCGTCGGAAAAGAATATATCAATATAGGATGATGCAACTCCGTATGCAACAAGTTTGAAAGGAGTCGAGTCGCGTTTCTCGAGATCATTCCCTGCAGGTACCGCCGTGGCGTGGGAGAGAAACGACAAGACCATCGCGACGATGGAAAGCTTCATGGTGGCGGCTATTAGTTTTCTTTTCCTGTCTGTTTGAAGCGAAATGACAAACCTTGGGCTTTATATACTACTAGTATGAATCCTATTCTTCATCTGTTAGTAGAACGGGGTTGTAGTGGACGTGGACCCGCCTGAAAATGACGCGGCCAAAGCCACCTCAAAATTTAAGGGTGTTAGTGGGAGTCCATAATCTCCCGGCATACCTAACTTTGTTGTCTCACTATGCCAGTTAGGTACTAGCTTACCAGTTGCTTATACTCAAAAGAATCTTTTGGTGGGATCTCACTCGGATGTGGTCCACATTTATGCCCGAGGGATTCTCTCGCCGGTTCTATTCGAAGAACATCTTCCTAGTTGAAACTTTGAAAGAGGCGCACTTGACTTCTCGAGACCAACCAGCTTGCAGAATCATGAGTAAATGCCGGGAGCGGTGAACTCCTGGTCAGTATTTAGTCTTGTATGCCCACGAGGCTTCGTGGTGGAATTGTGAGTTCGGACTATAGAAGCGATTGGCTGGAAAGAAAAACAGGTCTGCGGGCTAATTGCCGCCAATGGAATAACCTGTTTGATACACCCCAAACACTTGATTTGTTTGGCTCAAATCTAACAGCCTAATTTCGATCTCTTACATCCTGGACTTGCATCTCATCGGCTGGGCCCCAGGATGTGAGTGCCGGTGATAAAAAAGATGTTTGCCAAGGATATGCTTTAACATTTGAAGCTCTCTGGTTTAGTTTCAAAGTTTTAGGATGGAGATTAATTCCGCAAAATTAGAGTATCGTTATGAATCTATATTCGTGAGAACATTAAATTTCTAGTTGTGTATACTATACACGCTAAACTTTCGAATCTGCTGCGACTGGCGTAATTGGCCGGTTGAACAAAAATGCCACACTGACCATTGCCTTCGCGATAGCACAGAGCAGAATTGGAAATGAAGAGCTGACCTCACGCTGTGCGAAAGCACCAACAAAACAACCCAACGTCAACATGACGAGAAACATAACTCTGCGATTTCGCAACCGATTCTTGATCTTCGCCAAGCTTGGATCAATAACCACATCGATGAAAGCCGCCGTCGCCATCGCAGTTGTAATTTCCGTGATCTTCAAAGAACGGGCCATGGCAACCTGTGCACCCGACGAAAATGCGAGACATGCAATAACTGCCAGGGCGGCAGGTCCATCGCGCTGAATGGGCCAGGAATATTGAATCATCAAAGCACAGAATACCAGCGCTGTTTGAGTGAAGTTGCTAATCAAAAGCCACAGTCGTCGTCTCACCCCGAAGTAATTTCCCAGCTGGCCCATTATAAACCCCCCGGCGATAAAAAGACTCAGGCTCACTCCAATGTTTGCGAAGCTGAATGCATCGTGGGTGAGACCTGCTACTCCGATAGCAAGAAAGAGTGTATTTCCTGTTTGATTGGAGGCAAAGCACATATAGTCCGGCCAGGCGGCGGCATCCTGAATGCCAGTCGCGAAGGACAGGAGGAGAAGTTCGCTTTCGAGGAGTATGTCTTCAGCGATGTCCTCATCAAAGAATTCTTTGACGGTGGGTTTGTGATCTTTCTCGGAATCAGAGATTGATAGCGCCATGATGAATGTTATTGTTCTTACGACGGTTAGCAAGCACAACTCGACGTGATTTCAGACCAGTGAAACTAACTCCTGTAGGCGATTATGTACGTTCTATCGAGTTTTGGGGGAAATATGCAAGAACTGTCGACAAAATGAATTTTCAGAAATGTGGCTCAGAGGACAGTTTTCGGGCTTTGTATTTTTAAGAAAGGCGTCTTCTTCATGTTCGGGAAATTAGTATGTATCTGAAGTCCTTATATTCAAGTGCAAGATTAATTGTTGTAAGGGTCATTTACAATTTAGATCGATCAACATTCCGAGCTGACGTATCTACACGGGGGTTCGAGGGGTTGTGGAATTCCGATCCCATGAAAGAGCTAAGATCGACCACATTAGTGGGGAAGGCCAAGATTCAGGGCATGCGGCGGACTAATTACCTGCTTTTTTGCGCCTTTCCCGTCTTGAATTTGGGGAACCATATGGTAAGTGACGCGCTATCAGTCGCACCTGCGAGTTTCACACACTCGTCTGCATCTGTTTCTGGTAACAATCGACTAAGACCGAAAATTTGCCAAGAAAGACTATTCACGAATGTCTTTGATTTTATTTGCTCAGTATTATCATTAGGCTTGAGTCAAGGTATGTATACGTCTCGCTTTTCCCTTGCGGGTCATTTGAGGGACAGGAATTTTAGCTTATGATGGAAGCCAAGTTTTCTATTCTAAGGTCAACTTACCTCCAAGTGGAGAACTGAGTGCGGTTCCAAGGTTTTACATAAAACGATCACCACCCTCAATACAAGTTGCGAGAGGGCCCGTTTCTCTGATAAGTAGAAAACAAATAATAAACTTCACACTCAATGAATGATACTAGTATCTTGATAATTTTTACTCGAACAAAAGCATAGAGGTCTCAGACGCCGATTATGAGTAGTCCGGATCTTCAGTAACCTTCATTAAATCGCTTATTATATGATGCTTTCATTATTTGAAGGGCGAATTGGGTAGCTCGGGGACGTAGGTAGAGGCGCTGGTGCCATGTACCTCTCGGGGTGATGATAATATATGTTGTTGGGTCGCAGGCCACTGTGGACTTGGGCCTATCTCGCTCGGTAATTGGTTATTGCTTTTTGCTAGCATCCCAGTTGAGCGCAATTTCAGCCAGACCAAAATTACCAGTGCACATAGTATCGATCCACCAATACCTGCACCCACCCCAATTGCGATTTTTGAAGTTTGTGACATTTCAGAAGGCGATGATGATGATGCGGTCGCAGAATTAGATGTAGAGCTTGTTGTAGACGGTGATGCGACGTTCGAAATAATGGCGTCTGTGGAGGTGGCCGTAGATGAAGTGGTGGAGGCAGTGGTAGTAGTCGATGACGATTCGGTGATATTGAAAAAGCTCGAGGTGAAGCCGTTTGGCCCATCTGGATTTATCCAGAGAAAGAAGACGTTTGAATAGTCTAGGTCAAATCCATAAAGCTGAACGGCCCAAGTGAAGTTGGTGACTTTGTCGCTAGAATGAATTTTGGCTATATAGCGTTAGCATCGCTCAATTGTTTCGGTCGAGGTCCCTGAAACGATATATTCCCTTCTTACCGTATATGTTTCCCTGGCTAGCAGCACTTTCCTGCACCAAACTCTGTTGCCAAATGGAGACATTGAATACCCCTAATTCTGTCTTCCAAGATATGACTTGCGTGTCACCCAGTGCCCAAACAGGGTTAATACCAGTATTAGAGGCTGGGTTGGTGAAATAGTTTTTGCCATCACTGGCTCCAACAAGCGTGATTATTACAGCCAGAAGTAATAAAAAGGGACCAGAAAGCCACATGGTGACCAACACCTCACAAACAAGCTCTTCAGAGAAGTGCCGAGTGCAGGAAAATTGACGCTTTTGATGGAAATGAGGAGTGCGATGTAATGATGAAGGGGGAATATGGTGAGTTAGAAAGGATTAGGGTAATTAAGGGGGTCTGTACACAGAATCCTTCGAGCCTCAACTTGTAGGTCTTCATCTTACTAGCCGCCGCACCAGGCGAAACTAATGCTGTGCTTGACAGGGTATACAGCGCCTTAATGCAGGAGCTGAAATAGCTGTTCAATCAAATGTTGGGCTTGGTGGAGACAGTCTATGCCTATCGTATTTTTGATCTGGGCTCAATGCACTAACGGAGTTGGGGCTGGAACTAGCAGGCATAGCTTGAAACACGGCCAGTGTATCCCTGGAAAAGCCAGTTGAAGATTCAGCAGGTTGAAGATTCAGCAGCCCTGGAGATTTTATTATTTCTATCTTCATGATAAAGAAGAGACAGCTCTCCAAGATTTTGAAATGGCTATTTTATGATAACTTATATCCTCCACGAATTAATTGGCATGGATATGGGGCATGGATCAACTGGGCGCTCTATTTGGGGCTGGTAAAGGAAACTAATAGATTCTAAGCGCCTGAGGCATGGAACCGATGGGGTCAATTTAGGCTCTAGTAGTACTCTTAGTTCAAAAGAAGTTATATTTATTGCTTACAGCGTATGAATAGATATCCGGCAGCATCTATAAGTCACCTTCAAGTTTCTATACCAGAAGTAGTCAATTCTACGTCCTATCTGGGAAGCGATTACTTTCTACTCACCCAAAACATATACCAAAGATTCAAAGGTGCCCAGGTGTGCAAAACGTGACATTTGTGAACTCCCACCGTGCGGGTTTGCGATATCTCACTTCCACACTCTCTAAGATGTGATTTTGTGATTGGAAAAACGTACTTGGTGGAAGCTGAAATCGTAAATACCTCTTGAATGTCATCACGGGTCCTCATTCACAATGACAGAAGTTTTCCCACCATGGTTTGACAAGAGTTCGGAGTCGATAATTGGAACTTCAACATCATCCCACGTAGAATGCACCGCACGCCCACCCCTCAATATTCGATTAATATTGAGCATGGTGCTGTACATCACTCCCCGGCTGACAAAGTCCGAGTTATCTCCTTCCTCGCTATGAATATCAGAGGACTTCGCAGCAGTCCCCGCGGCTCGGAAGGACCCGGTCAAGGATGGGTATGATGAGAAACACCTCAGATAACCATGTCCACACATACGGCCAAGCGACACGTCGAATTGAGCTCCGATATCAATCTCTTCTGCTAAACCGGATGGATTGACAGAAAGAGCAGAGAGGATTCGCTGGGCGCCTCGGCGGCTTACAGCGTAAAAGTTTGAGCACACTCCATCTTTAAGCGCACACGTCAATCGAGCGTCGTCGGGTCGTTCGAGAGGGGGCGGGTCGCGCCAGTAAGGGAGGAAATGGCGGGTCGCTGGGACTGTAGGGTCATTCGAGTTCAGAGCGTAGGGTTCTTGAGTTTTGCATTCCATGCCACAATGTCCTAGCCAGAAGACATCCCAATCATCACCGTATGGAGAGTGGGTTGGGATTTGATTGACACTCAGGTATTGAAGAGCTCGCACAGCAAGGGCGAAGCTGTGAAATTGATTCTTGACGGAGACATCCCAATCGACATCATCTTCCATTATAATGGCACTGCTTAGCCTTTGCTCAACCACTCTAAGATACGATTAGTACAAAGTGGAAGTTGAAGAATGTCCGATGGCATACCGTTGGATCGCATCGAGATGAGCTCGGCGAGCGGCATATTCGGTCGGCTCATGATCGAAATTCCAGTTCTAAGATATTTCGTCAGTACGACTACTAGTAACTCTCGCAAATGATTTGAGTTTCGGGAGACTCTTACGTAGGGATAAGATTTCGGACTAATCTCCTCGGGATTGACACCGTCGATCCAGTCGACCTTCAAGTCACTCACCGCGGACCCAAGGATGATGTTGTCCTTCTTATCCGGGCGCGTCGGGAGATTAATCGAAAATATCTTTTCGAACTGTCATCTCGTTAGAAAAATTTCTTCGTTTTTTCTGCCTTCGGAAAAAAGAGTCTTACTCCTAATGTTCCATTTGTGATGGTATCCAAGTTATCCCAGCCCCGTTGAGGGTTGGGACTGCCGAAAATCGTCCTCCGACCGGTCGGCCAGAGCGTGAGAACGAAGAAAGATATCCCGGCTAGCAGGAGGCAGAATCGTCCAAAGCGTTGCCGGGGCGAGGATAAGGCCATGCTCAATCGTACGAAGATTCAACTCAGAACACACCGACCATCCTAATAGTTCAGAAGTTCATTCAAGTCCATTGAAGTAGGAAAAAGCCCCCTGAGCCGCCCCCAAACGAAGATGTTGAGCTGATGACTGAGGTTAGCCGCCAGGATCTTGAATCAAGTTATGATTGGCCCATAAGAGATCCGCCCACTATGAGAACATAAGGAAAGAGTGACTGGGATGCCAATCAATAGTGGAATTAATCCTTGTAAGCGAAAACAATGTGCATTAGGCCGCTGCAACACTGCCTCGGAAAGGTGCTTGATCAGCTCAAAGATCGTCCAATGCCTGGCAGCTTTAATAAAGCTCATTCCCCTTAATTTTAGAAAAAAATGGAACACTGCGTCATAATGCCTGCGGTCGCACGAGGCCTACTCCGAAGCTTGTTTCCAATTAGAGTACGAGTATGTTTTTTTAAGCTAGAGATTGAGTTCTGACGGTGGCACTCTGCCTTTGGCCCGGGGTGCGGGCCTGTTCTGTCCATCTATACTCATAGTCTACTAGAACCCAAGGTGAAACTCACGGACAATCGAACTTGAAGAGAAATTTTATTTGCTTTCCTCTTGTCGCCAAATAAATAATCGACCTCGGGAGTCGAAGTCGAATATACCAACATACTGATTGCCTGCTGTTAGCTAGAAGGAGCTCATGGAAAGAGGTCCCGCATGAGGGCACCGGACGGTAATTTTCATGGATATCTTTTGTTGAAGTTGACAACCCTCTCGCAGTACTGATAATTTTATTTCCTTCAAGCAGACTCCGATCTGGAGTTATTAGCTCTTTCATGGCTGCTTCTTATTATATCACGGGAATCAATGCAACTTAATCACCTACTCACCCATATCATTCTGACCGGGCACTATGCTGTAAACATACAAATAACCCCGCAACACTTTAAATTCGAGAGAGGTCGTGATAGTCAGGATAATGTCGACCAAATCATAGTCTTCCTTTCTTACGCTAGGCCTGAAGTACTCCGTACTCGTAGTATTAATGGATTCAAATTGGACAATCATCCGCCGGAGCAGCTGAAAAATACCTAGTACAGTTCAAGCTAGCCGTAGTACTTTTGCATGGCAAAGAATGTGCTACGCCAATTCAAGTGTCATGTCCATACTAGTATCTCGCTGAAAGATGGCAGATATCAGTCTCGAGGCAACCCTGAGAGCCGAAAATAGTTGTTTCGGCAGACTGAGAGATCAATATATAATATTAGTGTTCGCGACAAAAATCGAGGATGTCAGTGTTACCGCGTATGCTAGTTGAAATTTAGCTTCTCGGAAACTGCATCCACAATCGCACATTTCCCCAGCAGAACCATAACCAGAACCAGAGCCAGGCCTTTATTTCGCCCCGCCCCGCTGTCATTACCATCCTTGTACTAGGATAGCTAGCAGGGTCACATATTGCCCTGCTCATACGATGTCACCAGAATCATTTCCACCACTAGAATCATGGTGCGACCGAAATGCGACCGGGGGCGGCGGGAGAACATGGGGGGCCCCCTGTCTGATACGGAGTTGGCGCAGTCTTAGTCTGAGTGTTAATGCAGTACAAAGTCCTTGTGCTTGTGTCTGCTATGCAAGCGGGCGCAATCAGACTTTCAATTAAATTTTTTAACAAACCATCCCGTGCATGACAGCAGCCCAAGGGGATCGGATGGTTCCCCTCGTTAACATTTCGCCAAACCTACACGAACAAAAGTACACCTGGGCAACCAGTGTAGTGCCAGTGCAAGTGGCGCTCAGGCTTCTAGCGTCAAACCAAAGTACTGTAAGGACTGTACGGAGTAATAAGGACTGTAAAGTAAAATAACACTTTTTTCAAGGTTGAACCCCCCTCCCCCATTCCCGTCCCGTACCCATTGGACCCGCACCATTGATTTCTTCAGTCAAAGCGTCAATCATTATCATATATTAGTAGTCCCTTAAAGCTCGGCTACTTGTACTTGTATTCCCCTTTCCCACACCCGCACATACCTAGGTATACACTCACCCACATACCCAACCGCCACTTAGCGCACGCATTCATCCCAACATGTCGTCAGCGAATGCGAACGAAATCACCATCGCCGTCGATCCAGACGTGCACCTCCGCCAAGATGAATATGACCCCCGCGACTGGAACTCCGAGACCACCTCAATCGGGTCCTCTATCTATCGCGGAATCATGGAGAACGGCCGTCGCTACCAATCCCTAAAGGAAGACGAGTACGCCTTCCCCGCCGACGAGCAGCAGTTCGACACCTACGACGCCGTTCACCTCGCCGCGATCGTCGGAGACTCCGCTGAAGAAAACCCGCTCTTCCACGCACCCATCGAACCCAAGAATGTCCTCGATATTGGTACGGGAAAGGGATCGTGGGCCGTTGATGTCGCGGATATGTTCCCCGAAGCTTGGGTTCGTGGCGTGGATCTCTTCCCGCCGCCCGTTACCTGGTTACCGCCTAACTGTGTTCTGGAGGTGGATGATGTGACGCAGGACTGGACGTGGAGTCAGAAGTTTGACCTCATTCATCTTCGGATTTTGGCGTGCGCGTTTACGCCTGAGGAGACGGCGGATATTATGAAGAAGTGTTATGACAACCTCCAGCCTGGTGGTTGGATTGAACAGTTTGAAATTCACCCCAATGTTTATTGTGATGATGCGAGTATCGCGGAGGATAATGTTCTATATGATATTGGACCAAGGTATGAAAGGACTCCCATTACGGATGAAGTAATTATTCCCCCTTCCCACCGAGCCATCATCTGATTACTGGGCATATCAGGTGTGACGCTGCCGCCAACAAATCCGGCAAGCGCATGGATCTCGTGAAAACGATGCGCGACTCCATCGCAAAAGCCGGCTTCGTCGACATTCACGAAAAAGCAACCAAGTGGCCCATCGGCCCATGGCCTCGCGAAAAGTCTAAGAAGGAGCTCGGCTCAATCAACCTCCACCACTGGTTGACCGGTATCGAGGGATACACCATGTTCCTAATGACCAAGTTCGGAGATCCCGAGCCATGGACTCAGGAGGAGGTGCGAGTTTACAATGCTCAGATGAGAAAGGCGCTGCTGAACCCACATCACCACCCATACCAACGCACAAGGCGAGTTTGGGCCAGAAAGCCCTTCCCCGAGGAGGAGAAGGCGAGGGACGAGAAGGAGAAGGAGAAGAAGGAGAAGAAGGAGAAGGTGGAAGCGGAAGCGGCGGCCGCAGCTGCGGCGAAACAGAAATCACCTGAAATCAAGGAAGAAAAGGAGTGAAAAATTAAGCAAAACATAAGATGCCCTTTCCAGCTCGAATTTTTTGGTCGTTTTATTGATCTGATGCTTGAAACGAAATGATATCAACAATAATTCCCTCAGCGCATCCTTTCTTTTTCGGATTATTCGTCATCTCAATAGTACTGCATTAATACGGAAGTGCGTCCTTATGTGCCTACATACAGTACATACATACCAGAACTACATACCTTCTCCATAAACACATGACGTGAAGTCGATCCTTCAATGCACTGTAACCACCACGTGGCACACCAGGAATAAGTAAACACCGGCATCCAAGAGACCTCAACAGACCAATCAAATTTTATCCAAACCGCAAAACAGCCCACTAGAGAGCTCAAAAACCCCCTGGAAGACAAGCTTTATGTCAAGAACAATAGCATTCATCATATTCCCATCAGTACTACATTCCAGTAATGCCTGTCGATGTCGGTAAAACCGACAGGGGGGACTGGGTTCCCTTGAGTGTCATAGGCCGTGTCTACCCGCAAATGTGATAGGAGCTGCATTAGCGGTATTCTTGGCCAAAAGTGGTCCATCCTTCAGAAAGACGGGACTTCCCGAGACTCCGTTAAACTCGTACATGTGATGCGGGTCTCGCATTTTGCATTGCATTGCTAGTACCCCGTCAGTTGTGTGGATTCTGCAGTGAGGTTCATCGGACGACATGGATGACATGCTGCATATCTAGGTACGGTTTTGGATATCATTATCAGTACCTGGTAAGTTACTATGCGCAACGTCTCGTCTGCTAACTAACAGGCAGAAAGATACTGATTGTCACCTAGTAGGTATGCATTTCAAGGTTTCTCGACTGTAGTATATTTTACTAGTGGTAGTAGTACTTTCAAGTTGCTTATGAGAAACTCTAGACTCGAAGGCTTGAAGACTGAATTGAATTAAAACCACTGGACGCTCAGCCAAATTGCCCTGGCTGACCTGGTATTGAGCCGGTTTGCCTATAGAGCGCTGCAGTGTACTGTCTCTCGTGATGCTCCGAGACAGGATAATCATCAAACCAGACATAAAGCACCTTGACCCCCTTATATTCTGTTATCTAGATGCTGATGCCACCAACTCGATCGGGTCACCCGCAAAATACCCCGTCAAATATGGTGTCACCAATCTCGATTGAATTATATAGCATCCTCATCTCATCGCCATCCCCCATATTAGACCAGAGAAACCACAGTGCATGTGCCCAGCATTTCATCCATCCGGGAAACCTGTCTGGTGAATTGACAATCGGGAATGCTTCGAGCACCTTCACCATTCGTAGTTCATCGTCATCATTTTCGACATCCTCCACTGATCCGTCCTTGAGTGTTTGTAGGGATTCTTCATCAATAATGATGCACATTCGAAATTTGTTAAATGAATCGCGAGCTTCTTGAGCATCTACCCATGTCTCAAAATGATTTCGAACGGTCTTGATAGAGGCCCCAGCAAATTGCGCGCGGTCTTCTATGATTGTCGACTTATATCGGGACCAAATTTGAACAGGGTCGTCATCACGAGGTCTAAGATTTGGCGTCACCTCATCAAAGAATTCGCTTTTCAGGCAGGCTTCGATATATCTGATAGCGCGAGGGAAAGCAGTATCAGATTCCACGGTGTAGGTAGTGCGATATATGACGTATCCCCAGTCTGAGATAGTTTCCAGTCTGTTCTGGAGCTCATCCATGTCTGCGGATTCACTGAGCTCACGGTGCGCTAGGCCAGATCAAATGAAGCAGATGGGGGTTGAAAGGGAGAAGCGATGAGTAGATGAAAGTGGAAAGTTCCAAGACTCGACATTGCTAGATTTATGCCAAGGTCGCCTATGGCTAACCGACTTTGCCAAGACAATCTGGGTATAGACATATTGTAGATAGCATCATCTAGTGTCCTTCCCATAGCATCCATCCATCATCATCATTCATTCCATTCAATCCCTCTGGCTCTAGCATTAACCAATCAGAAAGCTTAATTAATATTATCAACATAGTAGTACTCTAATACTCCAGAGCCCGACAGAGGGGTAGTGAAACACAGCCCTGGCCTTGGCGTTCCCACGGGTATGATAGTGATACTGTATTATGGCTGGTATCAGGGGATCTCATCTAGGCACGAGCACGGTGAGTTGTGAACGACCATCTTGCGCCAGCTGAAACCATTTGACCAACCTTTGATGAGCTAAAAAATGATCAAAGCTGCGGGCACAGTGAGTTATGAACCCCTCATAGGTTGCCTACTGATGATTGGTGATAGATCGAAGTCATCCTTTATGCAGCCGCTTTGACCTAGCCAGAATCCAGTGGACCTCAATACCTGACAATGAAAGTTTCTATCACTGCGGCAATTTTGAGAGTAGTTATCCTGTGCTGACGACTCACTGTATATGAAGGCAAAACTTCTATCGTGATAATCGATTCAACATTCAGCGACATCACCTTATGGCTGTGTTTTCTCTAACGGACACAGAACATCGCCAAGGAGCGCGGGGAAAGCTCAAACCTAGGGGATTTCGAACAAGAGAGAAGCCAGAATACAAACCTAGACTATCCATCGGACTACCGACGGGCACAGAGTCGCAATCAATCTAAAAGTCAGCCGCCAAGATTCACACTCACACCCTCCGCATTAGACTGCCCTGTGCGCATAAGAATTGTCTATAGGATTAGATGAACCCTAAATCTCGCAATCCCCTGGGGTTACCATATATGCCGATCACCTGGGTCTGGGCTTGCGTTAGGCAATTGCTATACCTGCACAACTTGCGCTGTTGATAAGGGTGTTACAATCGTTGATTTCTTGGTATCTTGGCATCGTGTCGGGTCACTTAATCGAAGAAAGATCTTTGAGCACTGCTAGTTGGACCACCCTTTTTGCTAAATGGACTATGTTCTTTCTGAATTCAGATTAGTATGTAAACCCCATACGAATTTCGATATAGGGATACAACTAAAGTTTGCAACCCTCTATGCCTACTATCATCGACAATCTTTGAATGAATAGTAGACTAGTAGTAGTCACCTAAGATCTAATAAATAGACTGATCTATTCCATTTCAGATAGCTACTAGTATGTTAACTATTCAAAGACAGAAGACTAAGATACCTAGGTAGAGTCCAACAAGAGGTTGCAAACTTTTACTATGCTGCTGTATAGCAGAGTTATATCTAGATTTGTATTAGAGATACATACTAATCTAGATTGAGAAGGGCCATGGTCCAAGTAGCAAAAATATTGGTTCAATTAGTAAGAAGGGTGGTCCAAAATCAGTACTCAGATCTTTGCCTAAAGCGATGCTTTGTTCTGCTTATTCTAATCATTTTCAGTCAAGGTCCGGCATTTCCCATCACCAGGTCTGAAGATGAGATGGAGTTGAGCCCGGAAGACCGGCGGCGATGGGCTTCTTCTCCATCTCTCAGTATGTTATAAAAGGGACTCTTTTTACTCCCAAGTCGAGGATTCTTCTCAGTATCTTCATCATCATCTTCATCATTTCTAACAGCAATCATGGGTTTCCTAAACCTCCTCGCCACGTCCCTTGCGACTCTGGCAGTCGTCAATGCCGGTAAACTCCTGACCGTCAGTGATACAGACGCCGTTATTCCCAGCTCCTACATTGTTGTCATGAATGATGGCGTTAGCACCATGGAGTTCGAAAAGCACCGTGACTGGGCTGCAGATGTTCATGCTCGTCTCACGAGGCGCGAGAATGGCGAGTCTGGACCAGGGGAGCATTTCGAAATCAATGGCATGAAAGGATACATCGCTAGCTTCGATGACAACACCGTCAAAAGCATTGCCAGTGACCCGGCGGTATGGAGTTTCATTTCATCGCTCAAGTTGATTCCTCAAGAGCGTGTTGCAATCTGACCCACAAGTGGAAATATAGGTCAAATACGTTGAACCAGACATGATTGTGAACGCGAGCGCGAATGTGGTTCAGCCCAATGCTCCTTCATGGGGCCTCGCTCGCATTTCTAGCAAAAAGTCCGGTGCTACCGACTATGTGTATGACTCTAGTGCTGGCGAGGGCATCGTGGTCTATGGCGTCGACACTGGGATTGATATTGGGCATTCCGACTTCGGAGGGCGCGCTGAATGGGGCACCAACACTGTTGACAATGATGACACTGACGGTAATGGCCATGGCACTCATACTGCGTCTACTGCGGTGGGCAGCAAGTTCGGTGTCGCAAAGAAGGCCACTGTCGTTGCTGTCAAGGTCCTTGCTGCCGATGGCTCTGGAACTAATTCGCAAGTCATCTCGGGCATGGACTGGGCTGTTAAAGATGCAAAGTCCCGCGGTGTCACTGGAAAGTCTGTTATGAACATGTCTCTGGGTGGCGCCGTTTCTAAGGCTATGAATGACGCCGCTACCAATGTCGTTAAGTCCGGTGTCTTTCTCTCTGTTGCTGCCGGTAATGAAGCCCAGGATGCGAAGAACAGCTCTCCTGCTTCTGCTCCGAATGTATGCACTATCGCCGCTTCTACCAACTCAGACGGCAGTGCTTCCTTCACCAACTTCGGTTCCATTGGTGAGAGCTCCCCCTATTCTTTATTGCGAAGTGTGCTTATCACTCAGGAAAGTGTGCTGACGGTATCATGATTACTACAGTCGACCTCTATGCTCCTGGGAAGGACATCACGGCCGCATTCCCTGGTGGTGGCTCAAAGACCCTGTCTGGAACCTCTATGGCTGCTCCACATGTTGCTGGTGCTGCTGCCTACCTGATGGCTCTCGAGGGTGTGACCGCTGATAAAGCTTGCGCCCGTATTGCCGAGCTTGCTATCTCGTCTATCTCCAGCGCTCCATCCGGCACTACCAAGAAGCTGCTGTTCAACGGTATCAACGCCAATTGAATGGACGCGATGATGTATTCAGACAGCTAGGCTGGAAAGACTTACTAGTACTGTGTCTGGTACCAGACTGGCGATACTACTGGTAGTACTGTGCTGCCAACTTTGGAACATCTTCAAGTTTATCATAGTTTCAGATAGCAATATGATGACCTTTCTATTCAAATGTGTTTCATTGAGATATTATGTTCTTGAATGCAATCGTCCCCGAATCGTCTGTTTATGTATGTATGTCTGTATGTGATTCCGCGCAAAAAATGCAAATGAAATATGAAAATGACGAATGAAAAATGAGAAATGAGGCAATGAAAGAAGAGAAAAAATCCATCCAACAAGTGCCAGTGTACAAATCATACAACCTGGCTCCCACGACGACTCCCCAAATGCGAAGGAGCCCGACTCCCACCAGCCTTAACAGTATGCTGAGAAGAAGCCTGACTAACACTATCAGCCGGAATGACAGGAAGACCGTACTTGGATTTAGACGAATGCTTCGAGCCGGCCTTCGAGCCAGCTTTCGAGTGCGAGCGGTGCGAATGATGCGAATGATGCGAATGATGCGATCTATCCGAGCGACTACCAACCTGACTAATAGAGTCGTCAGGCGTAACATTCGACCTCACATCCAAATCAATCACACTCTCAGGGAGAGGGACTTCGCGTGCTGACAGATGCGACTTGCCATGGCTTGGCGCGGCGCTGTAGTACGTCGCTGCAGAACCGGCGGGAGCGGTATATTGCGCGCCGAGCGCGTCGATGAGGCCGTGCTGCCTGCGGCACTGGGGGCTTTGCTGGATGGTTTGCCCTGGCGGCTGTGGGTGGAAGTTGAGGTGTGGTATGCGCGTGAGTGGTGGCTGGAGATGTAACTGTTTCTGTCGTCGTGGCTGTGACGCCGGGATGTGCTCTGGGACTGCGATGCCTTGATTGTTGAGGCGGAATGGACGCTTCCTGGTCCGGCCAGGGAGCGGGAGCGTGGCTTGTCGGCTGCGTAGCTGCTGATGAAGGTACTGGGGCTGCAGGGGAAGCGCTGCGAGTCGTTGCCCTGGGGTGGGTACTCGATTGCGCGGAGGGGGATGTCTTCTGGGATGCTGAAGACACTGCCGTCTGAGGCGCGGCGTCCGTGATCGTCGTAGAATTCGGTTGCTTCGTAGACGGTGCTGGCGCGAGGATTCTTGGAGGCGACGCTGCGGCTCATGGTAGAGCGGGGACCTGAGGCGGAGGTGTAGACGCTGCGTGCAGGGGGTGCTTCGATGGCCCGCCACTGTTGTTGCTCCTCTTCCTGGAGTGCTTGAGATGGTGCCATAAGTTGAGCAAAGTTCTTTACGTATTGCGAAGGCGAAGGTCCAGGTGCCTGGCTGTTGGTCTGATTGTCGGTCTGGCTCTTGGTCTCCGACTCAGTGGTGTGTTGTGAGTCACCTTTCACCATGGCGTATGCAATTGCAGCACCTGCAGCAGCACCTAGGAGAGTACCCACGATAGTCTTGGCGGCTTTGCCTCCATCGTCTGTTTTCGGGATAGTCTGAGTCTGCATTGTATATGATGGCGGTGGTATAGACCTCGCCTGCGGCTGTGACTGTGACTGGTGGGAGACAACCGAAGGGGCACCTCGCTCGATCACAGTTGGTGCCTTGGTAAGAGCTCGCGATCCAGCCTCAGATACAGGAGGTGCAATGCTTTGGGTCCTCTTGGAAGTGGTCGCTTTGCTGACTGTGGTGGTGGCTTTGCTGCTCTTAGAGACAACCGATCCATTTTCCAGCAGGGCTATTGTAGGACCTCCGACTTCCGATGCAACGACCGTGGCACCAGGGCGATAAACAGCTTCGATACTGTTCCCGTCGAAATCTATGATGGCGGCACTGTAGTAACCAGATTGCGAATCACGAGTCCTAGGCTCGCCATGCATCTTTCCACCGGCCTTCAAAGCACTAATGAAGAATGTCTTCACGGCATCTTTGGTCGGGGCTGGGAAAGCGACATGTACGGCACTAGTGGAGATCCTATCCAACTCAAGTTAGAATATGAACTTTTTGAAACAGAACAGAACCCCTTCAGACTTCAAGCTGAAGACCGCTTGCATCAAATGACATACCCTGGTTTTTGCTCCGTCACCCAGAAGTCGGCGGGTTCGCCCTGCTTCTGGCCGAAGCCGATATAATCGTCATGACGGCCAATAAATTGGTATCCCAGAGGCTGGAGACATGACAGAAAGAAGGATGTCGAGGTAGGGAGATGCGAGACGGTCAGAGTTAAATGGGAGAGCGGCATCTCGGGTGGAAGTGGAGGAGAGTTGGCGTGCCAGCTTGAAGGTTTGCACGCGCTTTGGTGTAGGAAGGATGGATTGTAGAAGGAAGAGACAGAAGAATCAAGAGTAGATATATGTAGGAAACAAGAGATAGAAGCAAACAGTCGGTAATTTATGAATGAATATATACGGTGAAGGGAATGACCCAAGTCTATATAAGTTAGGAAGTATGACACACCAGACCACTAACGAAGGCGACCTGCCAGGAACCAGTGGAATTGCAGGGAAAAGGCTGGAGAGCTGCCATGGGCCTACCCCCTTTTCCCAATTCTTATGCCCAAGCCTAATGCAATGGTCATCCGCGCAGTACCTAGTAGTCGACCGAGAACGAGGCCTGCAGGGAGCCCCTCACTCGGAGTGGACAAGAGTGGGCAAGTGGACCCTCTGCGACGGAGAGGACTGGAGTACAAACTGGTAGTGTATGGAATGAGAGTTAACCACGATCACAAGGAGTTCTGCCCGATCGGGCGATCTGCGCGTCGGGAAGCAGGGTGAAACGCCGCCGGTGCTGTCACGGGCGAGGCGAGGACCCATCAAATCATGTTGCTGGCCCGTTTCGGTGAGGGAGCTTTAGAAGTGGTAGGATGAGGTGATAGTTCCCGTAGGATTTGCTAAGAAAGGGCCAGCTCATCGCAGGGACCCCCGGGTGGATCAGTAACCGTAGCGGATGGGGCTGCTTGGGATCGTGGATGGAGGGGAGTGGACGTGCGTGAGTGGCCTCTCCCCGCCAGTAGCAAATTGGACGAGGCGACGAGAGAGACTGGAGCAAGACTGGAACGCACTGGAGGAGCCTGTGGAGCCCGGGGGCAGATGCGGTGTCGTGCGGTTCTTGGGCAGGTGTGCTGACCGCCACTATGCGCGGCGATGAATTTGATTGCGATAGTCAGGTTATTGTGGTTATTGTTCATCAAGTATGAGTCATGGCTGAACGAATGGAATGATTGAATCCATGTGCTGAGAATAGCAGCGAGGCATTCTGGGCAGAGATGCAGAAATGTAGAAATGCAGTGATGCCGGCGTTTGAATGATTCGTCCGGCGGCTTGCTGCACGCTTCCGATTAGCTGCAGACGGACTGGCTTGGTTTTTGACTTAGTCTCGCAGGTCTAAAGTGAGGCGGCGCCTTGCCACGTCGGGATCCTCATGCTATTCGAAGCTGCTATAGGCGGATGGAGATGGGTTGACGTTGGGAAAAGGAAAGATCAAGCTACGAGGCGCGAATGGCGGAAGACCACCTGAAAAATCACGGGTCTAGACGTCTAGATACTGGCAGCCATGGAGAAGAGCCATTAAACGGCATTCATCATAATAAATAATATTTGTATTTTCAACACAATATGTGCCTGATCTCAGGATCCAAGGCTGGTTTCCCGATCTTGTATGTTCACTTTTCTGGTCTCGCCACAGTCGAAACGGGCTGCGCAAGAGCTCTGGATCAGGACTGGAGGCGAAAAGGAACCAAATGCCATCCAGCCCGAGTGTCTCTCGGAACGTGAGGAAAGAGAAAACCATGCCATGGTCAACAAACAATTCCCCAATACCATCTTTCCACGGGCCTAGAACCCTCGCCGGAGCAAAAAGAAATGAAGACAAATTACGGTCCGAATTCTCATTCTCGTGAGTATCCGGTATCCCCCCAATCAAGTCGTCAACCAAAAAGAAATAAATCATGACATGAATGAAAAAAAAAGGATCCAAAAGAGATATGACAGGTAGGAAGAGAGGAGAAAGGGGATGCTCGACATATGGCGGAGAAGTTCCAGTTGTGGAACAAGTAACGTTTCAGAGTAAGGAAAAAAAGGATACCCGGAAAATAGAGACAAGGAGAGTCCAAAGCTCACAGCCCGTGGGGTCACAACCGTCACAAGGGAATTCGTGGCTTGATAGGCGCAGTCGACCGGACTGCGAACGGCGGGCAACAGGCAGCGGCGCAGAGTAGTTGCGCGGCGCGCGGATTCATCAAACCCGAAAATCGCTCACAGAATATCCCACACCTCCTCTGCCGCGTGGCAGAATTTACTGCAGGCGACACTGGCACTCAGACTGTAGTTACTGATACTGATGGTGTCGTCCTTAAAGCTGTCGGCAAAATCATCATGGCCCTTGGCCATGGCACCGACGAAAATGGCAACACTCTCCTTGGGATCCAGCGACTCAAGGTAATCCTTAGTGCGGACAACGGGGGCCTCGAAACTCATGGTCACCTTGCGGCAGTTCGGGGGCAGGTGGTCGGTGATGGGGTTCTTGATGACCTTGAGCAGCTTCTCTTGCGAGTTGGTGGAGCGGATGGACAGGCGGTGGAGCAGTTGGACCATTAGACCGGCGAAGCGCTTGAAAGTACGGGGAATGCGGACGGAAGGGTTGACCTCAATCAGGACACCCTTGGCAGTGTGGATGAAAATCTGAAGGCGACCGGCCTTGTTGACGGGGGAGTCGAGGAGGGTGAGGAGACACTTTGAAATGGTGTTAAAAGGACAATCCGAATATAAGAAAAAGGACTGCTCAGTTCTCTAGACATACCTGGTGGGTAATATCGGGGCGAGCCTCGCTGATATCGCGGTTCATCTTGCGCATGATACCAATGTGTTCGTCGCTGTTCAGCAGAGAATACTTCTCATCCTTGGACCCAGCACGGCCTGCAGCCCGGTAGGTTTCCAAGCTGGCATTGGAGAGAATGACGATCAGACGTTGAGTATCCCGATCGTGCGAAGGGATAGGAACAGCCTGCTCCGCAACCAGTTGAGGCAGCTCGGGCGGGGGGCACGATTGAGTACCTAGCGGTTGATCACCGTTAGCTTCTTGTTGCTGAGGGCCAGGTTCCATGATGGGAATTGAGCGCAATGCAGTGCAGAAGGAAGGAAAGAAGGAATATCTTGGGCAACAATGTCACACCAGAAGATCTGGCTAGATTGCTGGAGGGGGTGGTGGTTCGTGGTCATGCGGAGTCCAATTGGAGAATTTTTGGAGCCTTTTTGAATCCTTGGGAAGGCAGACACTTGGGAACCTGGGACTGGGTGGAAGCAGTTGTAATTGGGAACAAATCACTCACGCGCGCGCTTTCGCTTTCCTGCGGATTGTGCGTCGTCGGACATTGTTGATGGATTGAAGGGCGAGGTTGACGAGGAAGAGATTTTTGGGTTGAGTTAGAAGTGAGGGTCGCCGGTTCCGCGGGACGAAGGCGGGACCACAATTTAGTGTGGGTGGAGGGACTACTACTGGTACTGGCACCGGTACATTACAGACAGGACACTACAGGCTTCATTTATGTGATTACCTCGATCATAACACCTGTGAATTACTCTAAGACCACTCTACGACCCCTCCCCAACCGGAGCGGAGCGGAGACTTTGCTCCCCTCTATTGTGCTCTAGTGTCATCGCCTGCAGCGGCCCGATTTCGGTGGAGTTATTCTTCATCATGTACAGAGTACATACTGTACTCTGTACTCTGCACTGCAACTCAAAGTCCGGCTATATGTGATGCACACTCCTGCAAAGCATTGGCGAGGAGAAGAGATTCAGTCTTCAATCTTCAATGGGGAGGGTTGAGAAGCCACGGTTGCTTTCATCAATCACCCACCATCACACCTACACTAGTTATCTGCTAACGAGTTATCTGCTGGCGAGTGATTTCATGTGTAACATGGCTGCATATGAGTGTCGAGTCAAGTCAGATCCATCACGCTCGTCGAATGGACGCTTCCAGAACCGCGAACTGGTAATCATCATCCGTCATCAGATTCACCGAACACAGCCAACGGCTGAGGTGATACAACGGTCAGCCTCGTTCACCCGCCTTACCACTCTGGGAGAAGCTAGCGCTGATAGTTCTTGCCGTGAGAGATGGATCTACTGGAACGTGCAGCCGGTGCCTGTCAATGTCAAGCTCGAGGGACGATCCGAGCCCCGCTGTCAAGTCTATCACGCCGGCGACCAGGCGACCAGGGCAAGGGACCTGGGCCAAGAGCTGGAGCTGGAGCTCATGGAAAGGGTGTATGTATGTATGTACTGTACAGGAGTATCCATCAATCTCTCATTGGTCACAACGGTCGTCAACTCGAAACTCGCCACCCAAACCCTCGTAACGCTGAACTTTCGTAGATGCTGTGCAAGCATAGAATGCACCCCCGAAATCCAGAAATCCGGGGGCAGCCATGCTGTGCCAGTCAGGGCCAAGAGAAAACGAGCAACGAAGTTTGTCACCAGCGACGGGTGGCCGGACAAGGCCAATCAGTATACAGGATCTGCGATCTTGCTCATAACTGCGCTCCAATCAGCAAGGCAGGGGCATTGTGCCCCGGTCGAAGCTCCGGTTTCTCCCCGTGGAAATAACACATGGTACCCGGTAGGCGCCGTGCGTCAACTTGGTGTTGGTGTTGGCGTTGGTGTTGGCATAGACAGTTGATCTAGGCATTCTAGATAATCCAGTTGAAATGGTTGTAGGCAGCAGCAAGGTGAGTTGTGTGGAGAGCGGTCAACCTGGAACAAGTACAAAAGATTATGATGATGATGATGATGATGATGATCTCCCACGCCTTGCTCATAGTATTATGCAACACGCGCCATCCATCCATCCATCTTGCTGGGACACCAGCCAGCCAGGCTTTACACTTTCAGGGCTGGGCTGTGGAGGGGGGCTCATTAAAGCACACGAGTAAGAAAAAGGCGCGCTGGGGCGAAATCCTCTTTAATCTCCCCCGCTGCGACATTGTACACGGCCGTTTTAGTGAGATGTTAGGCTGCGATTGGTCGTCAGCAGCAGTTTGGAGCCTGTCGAAATAATAGCAAGGCCCTGATTGACCAGTTTCACTGGTTCCTGAGGACGAGAAAGGGGCGAAAGGAGGCCCGATGTGCCCGTCCCACCGGGGCATGCCAGGCAGACTTGAGGAATTCAAAGTTCCCAAAATTGCAAGTGAAATAGAAAAGGTCCCCAGGATAGTGTAAGAAGGTGAAAAGGTAGAATCCAACGTTGAGTGGAAGTTGCCATCCTCTGTCCCATCTACCTACCCTACACCATACAGTATCCTGGCACTATCCCTAGCATCGTAATTACTCGACCTGGTGGCGATTTCCAACCTGGATACTTATTGAAACCAGCCCCTCCGAATCACAGCTCTGTTCAGCTCACTGTGTATTTCTGATTCTGTTTGCAAGACCCCGCCTCTTCCCCAGCTTCCCAGCAAGGGATACAATACGAATACACCAACAATAACCCGTGAGTATTTCCTGTGAATCACCCAGTCTCCCAGCAAAAACGAAGAAACGAACAATATGACCTAAACCAGTTAGCGCCACGCGTGCGGTGGAACCGGCGATCCGCCTATGTAAAGTGCAAAACCCCCCCCCAGTACCGGAAAACAAACAGCTTCATTCTCCCCACCCCATCTTTGGACCTCCAGGGAGATGCCGTGGACAGTCACCAATTCTTTTAAGCGGTACGTCTTATTATCCTATTAACCCTTCTCAATCTAGCTAACGCGTGGGCCTCGCTGCCTCCCCCTTACCAGAGGCCTGATGAAAACATACGGAAGACCAACATGGCGCGTCTATGACGATGAGCGGGCCGCGAAAAAAAGACGCGTGCTCGATGAATCGGATGAAGCGGAAACAAACCTACAATATGCGATTCGCGAGTCATCCGCCGCCGTCTTATCCAGTCCATCGCGACGCAATTCCGTCGTTCTCTCAGAAGGCACCCTCGACGACATCGACGATCTCACCACGCCGCCCTCTTCCCCACCACCACGATTAACGCCGCCCCCAGCAAATACTCGCAAACCAACCTTTGCTTTCCTCAAGCGCAAACATAACAAGGATGCCCCCGCCGGTTCTCCCTTGACCGAAGTCAACTCCAACAGCGTGCGCTCCTCCTCCGATGTCGATGCACCAAAGCACAAAGCGGCGGCGGTGGCGGCGCAGCAGCAGCAGCAACCACAGCAGCAGCAAAAACAACCAGCGCTGCGCCAAATGCAAATCGACTTGGGGAATGAGGTACGAAAGACTTGTGCGACCTGCGGAATGGAGTACATCCCATCCAACACGGAAGATGCGGCGCTGCATAAGAAGTTCCACGAGATGAATTCGACGGGGGTAGACCTGGGCAAGGCATTCATGCGCGCGAATGCATCACGCTGGGTCTACGAAGCGACGCGTTTCGACGAAGGATACGTGGTAATCGTTGATCGAAAATCCTCATCGAGTGCCAAGAACCAAGCCAAGCGCGTACTGGAAGTCGTGAATAAGGAGCTGTCATCTCCCGAAATCGACGACGAGATACTCTGGAGTCAAGCCGAGCCACCGAAACCGAAACACGCGCCCGATGAAGGAGAAGAAGACAAGGTTGATCGATACCGAGTGTTTCTCCATATGAAGGATAGTCGGTGCGTGGGGCTCGCACTGACGGAGCGCATTTGGGAGTCGCGACCGGTCGTACAGGGCGAGATGAATGGCGCCACTGTGAAGGATTCGGCCGTCTCGGTTCGTGATGAGGTACATCCGGCCATTGTCGGTGTGTCGCGTATCTGGACTTCCGGAGCTTCGCGGAGGAAAGGTATCGCGCTTGATCTACTGGACTGCGTGGTCAGCAATTACATCTACGGCATGGAGATCTCCAAGGCTGAGATTGCCTTTAGCCAGCCCACAGAGAGTGGCAAGCGATTGGCGCATAAGTTTTTTGAGGAGGAAGAGACATGGCATGTGTATAATGAGAGGTGATGAAACTGGTATTTCCATTTCTGGGGTTGGCTGCCGTTCTTTTCTCTCTCTTTCCTTTTTTTCCCCTCTTTTCCCTTTTTTTTTTTCTTCCTTTTTGCGCCGACCATCCTCATCGTTGAATTTCTTTATTTATTATCTCTATATTTGTCTACTGGGAATACGGTTGGTTATGGGGGGGGAGGCTATGGGATTTTGATTTCTGCGAAAGGCTGAGCTTGTTGATTCATATCTATTTGTACCATATTATACACGCCCTTTGGGCCACTTCTATACCTGACAACACAGTCTTTTCCGAGTTCAATGCTACTCGTTGCTAGTAGTAGAAATCACAGTGATACTGACAGTGACAACAATTGACAGCCTCGGGCCGTAGCTGAAAATTGAATTTGTGACTGCAGCCTGTCGGGGCAGCCGGACGCCGGAGGGCGGCGCATAGTCACAGTAGTGAGTGGTAGTCCCAGTTGGATAAGAAGTTCGGGGGGGGCTTTTCCCCCTCTTCCTTTTCATCCTCTCCGAGAGAAGCGCTCATCTATCTCCAAGATGTCTGCCTTCAATCCCTTTCGCGCCAGGAACCTTGATGGTGAGCTCCTCCTGCCCATTCCCATCCTCCCCCCGTCCCATTCACCCTGAGACTCGAACCCGCCACTTCCGATAAGACGCGAGCATCGTCAATGCCTGCCCCCTTCCCCGCATCATTGGACTGACGAGAGATCGGATGGAACAGGAGGTTCTACACTGGGGAACTCATCGCCATCGCCATCCCCATCCCAACCCGAAATCAATTTGCCCCCAGACCTGTTTACGAAGCCCATTCAGCCGCCGGCTTCACAGCTGCCCAACGGTTACCCCAGAAAGTCGGCGCTGTCATTCGAGATTGAGGATCACGAATCTTCTTCTTCTTCCTCTGCCTCTTCCGACGATCAAACAGCAGACCCGTTCAATCCCGATTCCGCCGTCAGCGATAATGAAGATGACGAGCGGAATGACGAGCATTCGAGGAGCTTTGCTTCCCCGACCGATCATCACTCGCGAGATTCTGTTGGGTCCGCTCCACACCCAGCTCCATCCGAGGAGGGATCGACCACAGTCCCGCCTTTGAAGACTCCTTCTACACAAGTATCTACAACAGAGGCTGGCGGGCTAAACACTGCACCAGGCAGTGCGCCGTCACTTGTTCAGTCAGCAGGATACAAGTCTCCTGAGAATGACGGTAACACAAGTTCGTCGAGTCGTGCCGACAAAGAGAAAAAGCCACCCCCGCCACCAAGGAGCCATCATGGCAAGCGCATCAGTAGTTCACACTCAACCTCTCGTCCGGAGTCCTCTCGATCCACGAATCGGCACTCCTTTCACGCATCTTCACCAGAGAGCGTGACCTCTGTTCAACCCTCAGGCACGCCCAACGCCACTGCAGGATCACCACCACCAGCGTCCGATTATTTCCTGACGCCTTCGGATAACCAGCAGACATCAGGCTCTACCAACTCTCTTCAACGCAGCCACTCGCAGAGCAAGCGACCCCCGACACCACCTCTCAGTCGACGACATAGCCAAATGCGGCGATCCAAGTCTACGCAGTCCAATTCCAAGTCGAGCAACAGCCGATTGACCATGTCATCAATCGATTCAGAGAGCAACGATAGCTCACAGCCGCCTAGCCCAGGCCCTTCCACTCGATCAGTGGCATCGTCGATGTCACAGGATCGCAAGCGCGTTAGCATGCCGCCGCCAACCCCTGGAGAGACCCGAGCTGTTGCTGTTGGTGCCGCAGCTCTCCCCGCATCCGGGACCCCGGCGGACCCAATTTCGCCACCACCATCAGCACCTAGCTCGCGGCCAACACCACTCCAACCTGGTCAACGCAACTCATCTTACGGAATTCCAGCTACTGGTTCCTCCTCCGGAGCACCCCCTCCACCGCCACCCCCTCGTCGAGCACGGGATTCAATCCTCCGCGCCAGTGATGGCGGGGCGGAACCCCAAGCAAGCCGGCCAGAGACCCCGCTCCCTCAACCATCTAACGCGACCGACATACTGGCTGATCTTTCACGGCTACAGAAAGAGGTGGATGACCTGCGTGGTCACTATGAAAACCGCAAGGTCAGCCAGTAGAGGGTTGGGGACGATACTTGATACCAGCGGTGGAAGTAGGACCTTAGGCGGGGGGAGGATCCAGCGGGCTGTATCCATCCTCCTTGTAGTAGTTGTTTCAAACGACCTTTGTATGAATGAATGTATGAACCTGAACCTAGCTGCATTTGCAAATATCCAGATACCATTTTCTTCCTTTGTTAGCGTAAGATCCTAAGATCCCAGCCAATGCAAACCTCGCAAGGTACTTCCACTCTGATTGGCTCAATGTGATCGGCGACATGACGTCGCGAGACTCACGAAATTATTTAAATCTTCTACGATTTGCGCGGGTCTGAAGTCGGTCACTTTCTCACCCCGCAATTCCCATTTCATCTACAATCTACTCCCTACTCCCTTTTCGCCTTCTCCCCCTTGACTTACTCTGAAACAACAGCACTCGATCCCGAGTTCACCTTGGAACTGACACTGCTTTTTCTTTCTCTCATTCTCCCTTACCCTCATTCACTCTCACCCCTCCGTCCATCTCCAAACACCTGATAACATCCATCAAAATGACTACTCCAACGCTGATCAACCTCCCGCCTCCACCTTCAGACCCCGTCACACCATCAGATATGGGACCGTAAGAGCTCTCCTTCTCGACGCCCACTTCCATCTCCATCTCCCAATAATCCCTTGACTAACCTCGGCGGGGTCGGTGATCGGTATATAACAGTGGCACGCCAAACTCAGGCCTCTCAGCCCTATCAACAACAGCCATAAAAGACGGCCACCAAGGCGCACCATTCCCCCACGCCCGTCACACCCACCAATCCTCCTCAGCCTCCACATCCTCAACAACAACCCTAGACGCCGAGCGCGCCGACCGCATCTCCCGCCTCGCCGGTCTAGAACGAGTAGCAACAGCCCGAGCCGGCGGCCACTACTCCTCCTCCTCCCGCGAATGCAAACGCAAACGCAAATACAGGCGCGGGTGCAAATGCGACCTCCACACCTCAAACACACACCCCCGGCGCTGCAGCCTCGTACGGCTACTTCGACAGTCCTGCAACGCTGAAAGAGCGCAGTACCGTCGGCAGCGCGAGTGCTACGGGTAGTCTGGGAGGTAATACGTACACTAGTACATGGGCCAGCGGCAGTGAAGCTTACGAGGATAAAATGAGTGAAGATCCAGATCCGATGGATCGCGATCATGAACATGAACATGAACATGACGATGCTATCTCGAGCATTAGTAATGTTAGTGATGAGGGAATGCAAGTCTTGTTGGATTTGGGGAGGGCGCGAGTAGTACTATCAGTGGTCCTACTTCGCGACCGCCGCCTGGTCTTAATCGGATGTCTTCTGGCGGTGCTGGTGGTGCTAGACCGACGTCGATGAGTTCGAATGTTAGTCGGTCTAATCCTTTGGCGTCTTATTTGCAGCAACAACAGCAGCAGCAGCAGCAGAATCCGTCGCAGTTGTATCAGCAGCAGCAGGCGCATCAGGGTTATGCGGGTGATAATGGTATGTCGCCTTCGCCTGCTGGGTCGAATACGCCTGAGCCGATGGAGGATGCGCGCATGGTTGATGGGATGACTTTTGATCGTGATGTGGTTGATACTACGGCTCGAACTCCTCGTATTGCTTCGCCTTTTGATCGGGGTGAGGGTGGTGGTGGTGGTGGTGGTGGTGGTGGGTTTGGGACTCCGGGTCATGAATAGATTGAGGACTGTATGGAATGGAATGAATGTAGGTAGAACATGACCAGGTTGGAAGGCGTTTTCTTTGGAGTGATTTTTTCGTCATTATCATTATCATTACTCTAGGTGATGGGATTCTGCGCCTTGTCTGTGCCTATCTCAGTTCACAAGTTGCTCGATGAGGAAGTCGCGTGATCTGTATTTCTAGGAGTATGGCGGATGGAATTGTCTCTTTTATTCTCACTGTTTGTGTAAATGCAATTTAGCCTAGTCTTTTAATACTAGTATGCCTTGCGACAACTTGAACTTGAAGTAACTTAATAGTATAACCCAGTAGGCTGCTGTGGCGTGATACTGGGATATACTGAGATATACCAGTCTACATGTGTACTATGTAAGCCTAGGTAACTACGGTGTAGACGAAGATGAGGTGAACAAGGAAAGGGCTAGTACTACTAGTATTTTACCTGTAAGTACAGAGAGTAGAATGAATACTAAATATGCTAGTACTATAAAATACTATACAAGCTTACCCTACTGTATATTTGTAGATCTCGGCCTCCCATGACGGCATGCCGCCTCCGGGCTGAACAACGCGGAACACCCAAATTTTCCAACTTCTCTTCTCTTCATCCTCTCTTCTTCCCCCCCACCCTCTCACCCCAATCACCCTCCACACCCTCCTCAATTCCGCCTGCTGGCATTGACTTGTCTAGCACTGAAGATTCATCTCTCCACGTTTCTCTCCAAGTCTTTTCAATTGCGAGTTTCTTTCGCCCAATTTGGTTCGCCCCAACCCGACCGACAAAGACCGATCTTGTCTGCCACGTCGTGTATTCGATTTCTTCTTGAAGCCACCCACTCATCTTACCGAGCAACTTCTCTTACGTGAATAGCTCGATCATCGCTTTCATCTCACTTCCTCCGAACTCCCTTCGACCTTCTTCCGGTCCCGAATAACGGCCCAGTCTCCGGTCGCATTGTGTTTTCGTTTGTCCTGGTACATTACACCAGTGTCTTGGAAACAAGGATAAAGCATATTTGCTACGCTTCTTGCATTTAGAGTCGAGATACTCCCTTTTTTTCTTTGGTGGTTTTAGCTCCTGCAATTTTGAATTCTGCTCAAAATGGCGGCTTCGACACAACTTGCATGTGGGTTCCACACTTTCCCCTCCTCCTCATCCTCCCCTCTCTCTACACACTCCACGGACAGTCGCCGCTGGGAAATGGAAAAATTCCAGTCACTCGCGCAACGAGAAGACGATGACTGACTTTCTTGAAAGATCGCACCCTCAAAGGGATTGGCATCATGGATGCCTCTCCTGTCTACCAGCCTTTGTCAGGCTTCGAGAGACCCGAGGGTAACCTCCGCTGCAGCGCCTACTCTCCTTGTGGCCGCTACTACGCATGGGCTTCTCCCGACAGGTATGTAGAGCTATCCCAGCGGGGACTGACTATCCTATCCCCGCCCAGCTGTGGGCCCTTTTTTTCGGGTCCCTTCTCAATCAAACTAACGGATCTCTTCAATTTTGCAGGGTCACCATCGTCGACTCCTCCGCCGGTAACGTTGTCTCCACCATCACCGCCGAGAACGTGTTCGAGCTGGGCTTCTCCCCGCTTGGAACCTACGTGATCACCTGGCAACGACCGACCAAGGACGAGAACGGCGATGCCACAAAGAACCTGAAGGTGTGGCGCGCAATTGAGACTGGTTCAGAGCACACTGTTGTGGGCAACTTCGTCCAGAAACAACAGACGGGCTGGAATCTGCAATATACCGCCGATGAGAAGCTGTGTGCCCGCGTCGTGACCAACGAGGTTCAGTTCTACCAGAGCGATAACCTGTCGAACGTTTGGAATAAGCTGCGTGTGGAGGGGGTGGCGGATTTTGCCCTCTCGCCGGGACAGACCCATTCGATTGCGGTGTTTATCCCTGAGCGTAAGGGTCAGCCTGCCCAGGTTAAGGTATTTATTGTGCCTCAGTTCAATGCCCCGGTCTCGCAGAAGAGCTTCTTCAAGGGCGACAAGGTTCAGCTGAAGTGGAACGCTTCCGGCACAACCTTGATTGTCCTCGCGCAGACCGAGGTGGACCGCACCGGCAAGAGTTATTATGGCGAGACCACCCTGTACCTGCTCAGTGCCAGCGGCGCTTTTGACTCGCGCATTGACCTCGGTATGAGAATATTACGATCCCTCGTTTTGGAACAACACACTAACACCATGCAGACAAAGAGGGCCCCATCCACGATGTCAGCTGGAACCCCAACTCGAAAGAGTTCGGTGTCGTTTACGGCTACATGCCCGCGAAGACCACCATCTTCAACATGCGCGGCCAGCCTACCCACACCTTCCCTCTGAGCCCGCGTAACACCATTCAGTTCTCGCCCCATGGCCGTTTCGTTCTCGTTGCCGGTTTCGGTAACTTGGCTGGCCAGATGGATATCTATGATATGGATAAGAACTTCCACAAGATCGCGACCGTCGAGGCATCCAATGCCAGTGTCTGTGCCTGGTCTCCCGACGGACAGTATATCCTGACCGCCACCACCAGCCCTCGCCTCCGCGTTGACAACGGTGTCCGTATCTGGCACATCAGCGGCAGCCTCATGTACAACGAAGAAATGACCGAGCTGTACGATGTGACCTGGCGCCCTGCGAACATCAGCCAGCACCCTCTAGGCGACCCCTTCACCAAGCTCCCCGTTGCTCACCCGTCCGCCACCGCCTACCTGAGCACCCGCAAGGCCCCCGTGAAGCCCGCTGGCGCTTATCGCCCCCCCTGGTGCCCGCGGCCAACTGACACCCCTGGCCTTCAAGCGTGAGGATCAAGGCGGTGCCGCCTACGTCCGTGACGGTGCCCCCGGAGCCGGAATCACCAACGGCTTCGGCAAGTCTCGTCGCCGTGAAATTCCCGGCGCCGAGCCCGCGGAGGAGTATCTTCCTCCCGGAGCTGCTCCCGGCGGCGGTGTGGCTCTTCCCACCGGTGCTGACGGAGAGAAGCTCTCCAAGTCCGCCCAGAAGAACAAGAAGAAGCGTGAAGCGGCCAAGAAGGCCCGTGATGAGGAGACTGAAGCTCCCGCCAATGCCCCCGCTGCCCCCAGCTCTGACCGTAACCGCACCCGCGGCGGCAAGAATGGTGTCCCCAACGGCAATGTTAACGGCACCAACGCTAAGCCTGCCCCTGCGGCTGCTTCTGCTCCAGCTCCAGCTCCTACCCCCGCTCCGGCCCCCGCTGCTCCTGTTGTCGACCAGTCTGCCCAGGATAAGAAGATCCGCGGCCTGCTCAAGAAGATCCGTGCGATCGATGAGCTGAAGATGCGTCTTGCTGGTGGTGAGAAGCTGGAGGATACGCAGATGAAGAAGATCCAGACGGAGGATGCTGTGCGTAAGGAGCTTGAGGGTGTTGGTTATAACGGGTAAATACAGATTCAGATAACCACAATGAGAACATACTAGTAGTTATTTGTTGGTTGTGTTTTGCATAGTTGTCACCGCGTTTGTGGATATTGCATCCTCTCTCGCTGTTCATAGTACAGTACTGAGTACAAGTACACCATTTCAAAGGCTTTATACAATCAAATTCCAAATTGATCATCATGTACCCTGCTTAGTACATAGTCGATTTTTCCTTCCTATTTGTGGTTGTCCCTTTTCCGGATTAGTGCTCACCTCCTCGCTTTTTTTGCTCGCTGAGTAGAACTGAGCGTGGCTTCCAGGGCACTCAGTGGATCGGCTCACAGCCTGTTCGTCGTGGTTCACCGACTGGACCACACAGGACGCCGACAGTACGGGCGAGTCGTCCCAATAAAACGCGAGGCACTAGTTCAAAACGCCCATCTCATTAACTACAAGTTCGACCAGTGCAAATAAGTAAGGCATTTCACATTTCACATTTCACAAAACAGATTACCAGCGTGAGATCAGGCTTTCTGTGCTATCAGATCCTATGTGAAGCTTTGCTCCTAGAAAGCTATTTGCTTTGGCTTAGAACAAGTTCTTCATCTTCATCTTCAACCTCCAACTGGTAGGAGCCAGAAAATGGAGGTGATAAAGATTCCAATTAAGCCTTGCCTTAGCTCATTTCGCGGAAACAGGTAGTTAGAATACTGGTACCTATCAAAAATTCAATTTATTTTTTTGGTGTTTTTGGGATATGCTTGGAATACTAATAGCTACAGTATCATCCAAATACATTTTGAGTTCCCTGTATTGTAGAACCACGGTCACAATCACATTCCCAGGCATTATCAAAAAGCAGGGTCAATGTTGACCGTAGTTTGTTGAGCTGGGGAAGTACCGGGAATAATTTGAAGGCCTCTCCCGAGTGGCTCCTCTGCCAACTACATAATGGCATTAGACATAAGATCTCAAAGTTTCCAATGTTGATAAGAAAAATGACCACTCACATTTATTCGCAAGTTCCAGGTGTTCAAGCAATCTGCATAGAATATAAGGCATAATGGAAAACTTGCACTCTGCTGCCGTATTGTAGTTAGGCGTGTTACCATGAACTCAACGACATGTGGCTCATTTGTCAACGCCTAGTTGATCCATGTGGAACGTTAGCTGAGGCTTCTCGAAACATCCGAAAAATTGCCAAACCGCGTGGCTTCTATCTTTATATGGAATGTCAAATGTTGGAGACTTACTCCAAACCATGCTAACAAGAATAAAGCATACTGCGTTGGAATCGGCTTTTCTAAAATTCGAATATCGAAGGAGTCTGGCACTACTTCGCCTTGGCTCATCAGAGAATCTAATGCCATTCCAAAGTATTTGCGGTATTCCGCCTCCAGGCGAACGGTGACAGCTCGATTCGCATTGATAGATACGTTAACCAATATAAAAGCCCATAATGCAAAAAAGACCATTTCATCCTGTGGGAGGATCCTCAGGGTTAGACATGTATGCGTTGGATGGAGTAGGGGCTCTTCAAGAGGTCTCGTACGAATATTGCCATCTGGCGGAAATGAGCGAAAAGATCTGCCATTGTCATCGCCAGGCGAGGGCTACACATCCCACGATATGTGCTTGGATTTGCCCACGTATGGATTATTATTTCCTCCAAGTCTATCTTAATATCGATATTTTCTTTAGTGGGATACTCGGAAGGTACACGAATATTCAAAACCAGCGGATTCACCCCCTTTAGATAGATGGTGTTTGGGCTTTCATTGAGTTGTAAGGATTGTGATGAAGCTTCATAAGATATCGGGTCAGCTGAAGGGTCATTGGAAGTATAATGGTCGTACTATATGACTTCGCGGCTGAATTAACCGGACTGAAGGAGGGAAAAAAGAACCATACAGGCATCGGCGGTCTTTTCAAGCGCAGTTGTATCACTCGAAGCGGAATGGTTCGGCCCAAGCTCATGGTCTTCAAGTTGGGCAATATCTATTCTCTCATCCTTCGCATTTCGTCCAACCGAGCAATCATATCCATACTTCTCACAGGCATCGCATTTTTGTCCGGGCCAGGTTCGGTGTTCTGGGTGGCACTTGGAGCAGTTTTTGTCATGTCAGTTGGCATATAAAATATCATACTTGGTAACCTTTGATCCTTCCAAGGTTGGACCTTCGACATCTGGAAAAATTGGTGGGATTGATAAAAGACAATGGATCACTTACTCGACGCTTATCCCTGCGGCAAAAGCGGCACTTCAAAATCAGCGCCAGCTGCCTGGATTCACGATACATCACACTAGTACAACAATATCAATGAGGTTGCTTCGGCCAATGGTAAGCGAATCAAAAGTGCATACTAGACTCGGACCCCAAAAGCGAAAGACACATAACACTTGAACTAGCACTTGTGAGAGCAATGTGCGAAGTGCCAGTGTGCAGCATCCATACAAATGTACATCTAAATATCTAGTGTACCTGTGTAGGACCTGATGTATGTTAACCTCAGTAGTTTGCTTATTGGGTACTTCGGAACGGGAGGGGTGAAAATATAGGTCAGATGCTTCTTTGAGCCGCGTTGCTTTCTAGTACGTATTCAAGTTGTCACATTGGTTTGGGCGCGTAAATAATCAAGCTGAGATTGAGTCACGATCATGCATCATGTATGTATGTGGTATGTGCGTCTTATCACAACACATACATATGTTCGCTCTGGCCAATGAGGGAACTGGGTGCCCAGACGCCCGAGTCGGATCAAGCTGAAGAAAAAGCAAAAAAAGAAGCAAACAGGGCCAAAGCAGCAGCCATGTATGTTCTTCTTCTGTATTCCACCGAAAAGATACACACATGAAAACCCACAAGGGCATCAGAGGGAGTACTTGAATCCTAGGTAAAAAAGATTCAACTGGGAGAAAGAAGGAAAATACCGACCAAACCCCTCACCCCTGGGCAGAGATCAGTTGACCGTCCCGACCGTCCCTCTGGATTCATACAAGCGTAAATTCAAGTCTAGTTAACCTACATATCTATGTTCTACTACTTTGGACCTTGGAATGAATCAACATCAACATTTAAATGACCCTGAAAATTGAAAAAAAGAACTGAAAGCATGATATAGAGATCTTTGATCGAGATATTTTGACAAATGCTTAAGTTCAGCACAACACGCATATGCTTCAAAACATAGCAAGATGGCTCTCGGTGAGAAACATCACGACATTGCTCTGGAGGTCACAGCTTTGGTTCAGCCTTTTTGAAGAATGTTTCTCCCTCGGCAATTGCTTTGTCAATCTGCCAATTGAACTGCACCACATTTCCGCTCTCATCCGCTTCAAATCTAACTCGATGAAAACCAATAGCAAACTGTGGGTAAAGTGCCTCTTTAGACTCGGCATCACGATTGCAGTCCCAAGCGAAGACATCATTGTGATAATGGTGCAAGCTATAGGATGCAGCATCATAGCCCTGTGGAGCCATGCGAAGGCCTTCTCCATCGATAGAGATATCAAGGAAGAAATTCCCGATTTTATTGTAATACCGACCCTCATATTGGTCGAGAGACTTTGGGGTGGTTCCCGACTCCTTTTCCTCGCGTAGTTGAGTGGCAGTTGGCTCATGATGCGAAAGCGCATTGGCGGATGTTTTTCTTGCGAGTTCAATATAGTCATTGGGCTCAGTGGGAGCTAGAATGGCCTCCAACAATACTTGACTAGCCCAGTCAGGGGTATCGCAGAGATCAAAAGAGTTTCCCAGAACAATGACTGCAGTTCGCGTGTCGGGAAGAAGATACACTGCACTCAGGGCTCCACATACAGACCCTTGGTGATATACCATACGTTGCTTAGTTGTGCCTTTTGCAATTATAGGCATAGAATCGGCCTCGTATCCGTTGACCCCGACAAGTCCTCCCTGCCCTGGAAGCTCAGTCAAAACCCAGCCAAGACCGTAACTGGTGTCATTCGTCATTGAAGCATGGCTTGTCCATAGCTCTGAGGCCCTCCTAATCGGAGACTCCGGTGAAAAGGTATTTCCAGATTCCTGTTGTTCCGCTGCTGCTCCCATCCAAGAGTTGTAAAGTACCAAGAGGTCGTTGACTGTGCTTTTGCATGCACCGGCACCAGCTCGAGCAGTCCCCTCCACATAGGCCGTTGGCGGTACAAGGAAGGGCGTTGCATCGCCGAGAGCCATATAAGACTTTGCGCTGTTAGAGTCATCAAGATGGCCAAGCTTAGTGCGTGCCATATTCAATGGTTCAAACAACTTGGTTTTGAGACAAGTCCCCAGGCCTTGATTGGAAATGTCTTCAAGGATCTCTCCAGCAAGGCCGTAGCCCCAGTTTGAATATACCATTTTGGAGCGAAATTCCGCCACTGGCTGCAATGAGCCCAAGATTCTTGCAGTCTCAGTTTTGTCGGCTAGGACTATCTGCTGTTTTTGAGACCAGAAGTTGTTCCCTGCTGTAAGACCAAGCCTGTGAGCGAGCAAATCAACGATGTTGGCCTCCGTGACGAGTTGAGGAAGCTTGATATCGTCGGTAAGACTTTTGTACTCAGGAACCAAATCAGACAACTTTGTTTCCCAAGTCAATTTCCCATCATCAACCAACTCAGCAAAAGCAGCGGCGACGAGAGCCTTCGTCAAGGAGGCTATAGGAAAAATAGTATCGCTGTCTGGCGCGACTTTATTTTCTACGTCACGGTAGCCCAGGTTTTCTCTGAATATCACCTCTCCTTTATGCAACACACCAATAGAGAGTCCTGCATTGCCAGTGATACTGCGAATCTCCTCGATAATGGGTATAGATGCCTGTAGACGCATTACCATTGCATCCAAGTCTTGAGCTGCCTCGGACCTGTAATAGAATTAAATCATTTACATACAGATCTTCCATGACATGGAAGCCCTGGAGTAACTTCGGAAAAAGACTCACATTTTGAGATGAGTGTACCAAAAATATTTGACTGGGTCCAATAATTGGTGGCCGAGGCACGAGAAGAGCACGATGGCAGCAAGATTTTTTATGTGAGAAAGTCCTTGAGATAATCTCAACATCGACATTCACAAGATCAAAGTAGCAAAAACTTGGAAGGAGGTGTGAGTAGCAAGAACTTGAATTTATATTTGAAATGTTTGGTGCGGGGTCACGGTACATACCTGCTACTATCCGTTCCGGCCTGGCGGCTGAGCCTCACATGTGCACTGGCAGCTGTACTTCATATGTATCAGCATCAGCGGTTGAGCATTGGGCCAAGAATGCGTACATATGCGACCACCTAAATCTAGGTGCTCAGCCATTTAGTGCTATGTAGCACGACCCCCAGCCTGGATTAATCCCTGGAGATGAGGCGATGGATAGGCAGCCATTCACTCGAGGATCTAATAGTGGGTTCTAAAACCTTTCTACCCAAAAACATCCTAGCCGTAGGGATCGCGTATTTAATACGAACTATCTTGTATCCCCATGGCGTCATTGGGCCAACCCAAGTTGATTGGTACCTACAAGGTGGCTTGCGATCATCCCTGCAGCCCATGAAACCCGGGCTACAGCCGAGAATCGGATCAATAAACCCCTAGCCGCCCAAAATCAGCAAACATACATAGCCCCAAACCTTGGACAGTGCACGTGGATATACTTGGTTGGTTTGATCATGTCTCTGCATGTACTAAGAATGCATCAACGACCCCTCTTGTAATAAATCGCTTTTTTGCTTTTTTGGAGAGTGCGTCCGAAATATGGACTCCCCAGATCCTGAATCACTGCAACCAAGTCGGACAGAATACCCACCTATCTGTTCCATATTTTTCGCTTCGAGAATATAGCAACATCGCACTTATTCATTATTTATCTCAGATCATGCTGTCAAGATCTGGTACTTGGGAGAACAGCATTTTCAAGTTGAAAGACGGATTAGTGAAGTCCAAATTTGACGTGAACCGTGACATGAACAATTATGAAGCTTTCCAAAAGTCTCTTGAATATGTCTTAGCCAAGTACTCCAGAAAGAATGTCGTCAAAATTGTTAATGACAGGTTATATCCTCACTTTGACCATGTGCGATCTTTTGAAAAAGCTGTGACCACAGCAGCACAAGGGAATACTGTCACGAGTTTGGTATGGTCGGCGTCGTTGGCGGTGATTGAGGTTAGTCTTCCTTTGATTCTACTGCAAGTTAAGTACCATAAATACTGAAAAGATGAATTTCTTCCCTAGTGTCTATGTCGCCACTCAGAGCATACGGAGGAACTTTTTGTCCAACTGGAAGAATTCTACAAAAGCTTCCCGCTTTTCGACAGCTATATCAGCATGTTTCCCGGTAACAAGGTGCTCCAACTTTATGTTCAGGAGATGTTTGACATTTATGCCAACTTTTGTCTATCCACCATCAAATACATGGAGAAAGGCGCCCTGTGTGAGTCAAATTATGGTCGATTCAGACTTTTCTCATCTAGATCTCACTGACATTTTATTGATCTCTCTCGCATAAGATCACATAGCAACCAATTTTTTCTCTTCCAAATCTCGTCGAAGCTTGAAAGGTATTCAAGCTACATGGAACCAAAAGAAGGCAGATTTTTCGCAGGAAGTCCACAGGGTTACAGTTTTTCATCTGAGAACAGGAGGCCGGTCGGAACAAGCCCCAGATAGGCTATCGAAGACGAACATGCCCCGCTTACACAATTACTTTCTGGGAAGAGACGATTTCCTCGAAGACCTACACAGAATGTTAGCACCGAAAGGTACCCTCGGTGGGACTAAGCCCGCGTCATGTCTCATTCACGGGATGGGTGGTATTGGAAAGACACAAGCAGCTCTTGGATACAATCGGGCTTATGAGTCCGACTATGAATATCGTCTTTGGGTGCATGCAGAAACACCTACTCAGCTGGCTGAGTCATTCAACAATATTGCGAAGACAATTCTCCAGAAAGAGATAAGCGGGCCTGCTGGATCGATTGATGTCGTACGCTCTTGGTTGGAGTCTACAGGTGCGTACACGATAAAATATTTCTATGCCATATCGTTGATTGTACTGACGGCTAATATGTGCGGAACTCAGACAGTTCTTGGCTTTTGATCTTTGATAACGTGGACATGCAGACCGTGGATGTTATTGAGTTGGCCTGGCCAAGCAAGAGCAATAATAGGTCATCCGCTATATTACTCACATCACAAATAGAGGAGCTGAAGCACCGAACCGATGATATATTTTCTCTGAAATCACTCAAGCCTGAGGATGGTGCTTCGCTCCTTCTAAATTGTCTTCGCCGCGATGAGGGCCAGGTTTCAAGTAAGGACCAGGAGCTGCTAGAAGAGATCTCAGAAATGGTTGGGGGGTTGCCTCTTGCGATTGCGCATATTGGTGGCTATATCAGTGAATCAAAGCACAGCTTGTCCTACTTTCGGGATTTCTTCAAGGAAAGATGGCAAGGAATAGTCTGGAGAGGCAAAACACTTGCCCAGCAGCATGAGAAACATCTTGAGATTGTTTGGGACATAGCCCTGCAGGAACTTCCTGCAAACGCCCGTCGACTGATCCAAATATTAGCCTATCTTAACCCGGATGGAGTTCCAGAAGAATGGTTGGCGAAGGACATTGCGGATGGAAATGGTTGGTCTATCCCTCCGGGGTCAGAGAATATTGAGTATGCACTGTCTCCCGTTTGGATTGAATCAGTGCTGGTTAACTGACCCTTAAGACTCCTTGAGATGAGCAGGTACCTGAATAAGCGTTGCCTCGTGAGCACTGAGACGGTGGATATGTATGGAAAGGACGAGCCAGTTCTTCTAATACATCGCAGTCTGCAGCTTGCCTTGCGTCTGAAAATGGACCAGAACCCAAAAACTCGAGATGACATATTCAATCATGCCTTCTCTATAGTTCGAAGGGCGTCACCTCATGCGTCGAGAAGGCAGATTCCCGATCCCACTTTTTGGTCACAATTCCAACAATCAAATCCACACGCAGTTAGCCTATGCAACGCTCTTGCTGCCTCGCATCCGCCTATTGGTGGCACTATTGGCCATGCTACTTTGTTCTACGACGCGGGCTTCCACGTCTGGGAACGGTCCAACCCAAGCACTCAGGATGGTATGATCCTTCTTGAAACAGCGGAAAAGATTCTAAATTCGCTTGAATACCCACCGCTGGGTGCTCTAAGAGCCGATATTCATTGCATGACATCTATGCTGTTGGAAAGTCTAGGGCTAAGCAAAAGAGCTGAGTGTCTAGCAAGGAGACAATCCATGTATACCATCCGGGAGTTCTGGCTCGAACAATACCAGACCGGTAAAGTTAATGACCCAGACATCGAGATTTTGTTCTACAACGCGGCAAACGAGCTGGGACTCTCCAACCTCCAGAGGAATGACTTCTTGGAAGCTGAAGCTCAATTTGATATTTGCTTCAAAAAATACAAGGAATGGGGCACAGAGGATGAACATCCTTATGAATACGCAAAATATTACCACAATGTTTCCTTCGTCCGCATGCACCAGGCGCGGTATACCGAAGCAATCTCAATTGCAGAGAAAGGGATAGCCTTGAAGTTAAAAACAGATGGAAAGAACTCGCGATATTATTGGTTCCAGTATGACCTCGCGTGTATAATGTTGCAGGCCGGTTATCTCGACGCCGCTCTCAATCGACACCTTGAGGTGTTGACTGGAAGAGAAACAGTCTGTGGTAAAACAGAAGAAATGACCCTCCAGAGCCTATATGCAGTTGGCGCCATGTATTACCATCTGGGTAGACTTGATGAGTCTGAGTAAGTTTAAATATGCCATCTACCTGGTCCGGCATCACAAATTTGCATGCCAGTGAAAACCAACAAGAAAATACTGACCGTCATGGTATAGGACATATTTCAGAGAATGTATCTCCCGCGCAAAAAGAAAACGATGGTATGAAGGAGCTTTGGCTAGGACACAATTCCACCTGGCAAAGGTTCTACGGGCGCAGACCAAGGACCTTGAAGAAGTACAAAATCTGGAAGATTCATCTAGAGAGGTTCTGCAGAATCTTCTCATGCTTGACTGTCCCGAATATTTCAAGGGAGTGTCGGATGAGTTGGCCCTTTTCGACTGGACTCAACCTAATTTCGATGGTAGATGGACTGGACGGTCACTTCTTTGCTATGTGCAACAAGCCTCGGGGGTTATCTAAAGTCCCCATACCTTCATATATGCCATATTCAATGCTGTGATACTATAGGTTGCTGTGATACTATAGGTGTGGGAATCATCTGACTGCTTATTTACTACTGTCTTGTGCAAATGTTCAAGTTGATTTCAAAGTCTGTCTTCAAATGATCATATGGTCCCTCATCACTCTCAGAGGAGTCTTCACATCTTGTTCACCAGCTTTGCATGCCTTTAGGAATAGTTCTGATGTTACTTCTGTACTACGCAAACTCCACATCTGAACACCGACAGAATTTCGATATAACATTAAAATGCCGAAATTATCTCCTCCGAGTTCCTTTCACACTCTAATTTGTTTAAAAACTGACGGGGGGGGGGGCTCGTTAAATACTATCTAGCCACCAATACGTCCTCATATCAGAGTTTCCAAAGTTGGTAATACATGCAAATAAAGTAAAAGTGATTGGGTTAAAAACGAATAGCTGATGAAGTGCTCATATCCACATGGTTTAATTTTGAGACAGGCTCCCGAGGTCCAATTATTCGGCGGGTACAGTCTGATTGAGCCTATGAAAACCCGGCAAAGTAATTCATTCAGGTTTTGCTTCGCAACCATGCCCCCGAACAAACCAGGTGAATCTTCCCTCACTATTTCCCTCGTATCCCTTTGGTCAAGTATTTAGCTAAGCTTAAGCAGCAAGCGAGCCTTCCCCGGGGCATGCCGCTATTCCCTCATTGTATAATGCAAGAATGTCCTCTCCTTCGCCAAATGCTGGATCTTCTTCGATACCAAATTCGGATTTCCAGGGCTGAGATAGTGTTTCCGCTGCCATGGCGCTGTGAACCCAGCTCGGCATTTCATCGTCTCCTTCTGGGTGCATGTGGGGGGCAAGCTGGTTGCGATCATCAGAGGACTCGGTGCGCTTCATCTTGATGGCGGTCGGGTTGAACTTCTTTACATTCTATCACGTCAAAAAATTGTATTTGAAGTGGTGGTCGAGATATGATACAAAGATAGAATCAATTCTCTTACCAGTTCTCGAAGTGTAGTGTCTTGACTTTTCTCAATCTGGAGGACGGGGATTGAAAAGTTCAAACAATAAATGAGTGAATGGAGTGAATTTCTGAAACTAGGCTATTAATTCATGCGTGCTCAGGCGCAGAGGCTCTCGGGAACTTAAAGCGTGTAAGTGCGGGGTTAACGCAGTTGCGAAGTGCGAAGTGCGAACTGCGAGGTGCGAACTGCGAACTGCGAACTGCGAACTGCGGAGTACGAATCTTGAGACGCAAAGTATACGGTATCTAGGGAAGTATTGGAGCCCCAGTAAGTAACTTACTGTTAGGTGAGCCCTGGAGATTCCAGCCAGTGCCACCTCAGACTGCATACTAGTTACTGCAGTAGGCTCGAGTCATTCAAGCACTCGAGGGAAGTTTTACACTTGTAATATAGGTATACGATCCAGCTTAATACCAACCACTGGCAGCACCTGAGAATCACTTCCGACCAACTCCTCTAATATTTAAAGTTTTCTGACTTAGAATCCTTCCAATGTTCAAGATTTCCATATAGAAGTAGAACGCTTGAAGAGGCTCAACGTATGAGCGAACTACTACCCAGGTGAGAAATGTGAAAGCCCTCAAAGAGGATATACAATCCTAAAGACTTACTGTCCGAGAGATAAAACTAAGTTACGGCATTCTTTCAGTTATTTTGAAGAGCTGGCAAACAGTTCAAAACACTTGAGGAATGGAGTTGAATCCAGTAGTTACAGATATCGAATATCTCAAAAGACTCCCGCTTTATCGACATGAAAAGCCCTTCCAGATTTTTATTCCTATCCAGAAGGATGCTAAAGATCAGAGAGCCACGAACCTTGAATTTGAACCCAAGCAGCAGTCAATCACAGACATTCGAACCAACCCTAGCTCTTTCACAGTTGACTCTCATGGATTTCAATTCCAAAAGTCTCTTACAAAGCTCAACATGAATCTCTTTAACAATCGTTATATTGTGGAAACCGAATATCTCCCAGAGGTTGAGAGGATTTTGAAAAACATGGATAGTAGCATTGATCGCGTTTTCTTCTTTGACTGGAGAGTGAGTATAAAGACCGCTTATGCCAGAATCTGGATAGGGACGTTCCTGGGGAATGGCCTTTTTAAAGCGGGACGATAAAGTCTATGTGAGATTTGCCTAACCTTTACCAGCTAAGAAGCTCAGCTACACCCAGAGATGGTACTGCTGTTGACATGAATGACTTGACGCACTGGCTTCGCCCGGCCCTTCGTGTGCATGTTGGTAAGCGAACTGTCTAGATCATCCCTTTCAAAATAGCTCGAGGACGATCGGATACTGAATAAACTTTAGACCAAAGTCCACGCGCCGTTCTTCATCGTATACAATTGCAATTGAAAGAGGATGCTTCTTTTCTTCTACAGGGCAGAGTCAGAATAATCAAGTAGGTTCAAACCCCTTTGCTCCCTAAAATGCGGGCTTGACTTTGGCTAATATCCAACCACAGTGTGTGGCGTCCACTCGGAAATCCTGTTGGAAACTACCCCCTTGCCGTTTGTGATGGCACCTCCATATCAGATGCAGATCTGATTGAATGCGACCATGTCAGACGGAAATTTAAAGGGGCAACTTTCTATTCCTATTACAACCCAAGTCATAGATGGTACTACGCCAGTCATCAAACCCCGGAGGAGGTCATGATCATGAAAATGTTTGACTCGGATCCAAATGTGAAGGCTAAGTGTGAGTCTGGATTAGAGGTACCTGCTATTGCAAATTTTTCATCCCTGACATGGATAGGTTGCCCTCATACCTCATTTTCACATCCGTCATACTCGGGCTTAGACACTAGTCCCCAAAAGAGCATAGAGGTTCGGGCATTGGTTTTCAACTATAAAAAAAGACTTGAGGATCCAATGCCATGCCCCCTCAAGCTACCAGGAGGAGATAGATGAATAGCATTTAGGGAATTACAGTGTCAAACTTCAAGGCTGAAACATTGCGGCAAGCTGGATCTAGTAAATGAATAGCAAAAACAGGCGCCTTGGTGGTGAATTTGCAATATTCAGTGGCCTGCCATCAAAACGGCGCTAAATTGGTGATGCAATAGGCTTGTCATGTCACTATTATGGGATATCACTTTCCATTCCTTGAATTGTTGTAGAAGCTTCAAATCGGTCTCCATTCTGTTTTCATCTCCAGTGCCGTTCAGTATCTGAAAATTCGGGTATTCTGAGATAAGAAGGAAAAGCGCGATCTCGAGAGTGGTGTTGATTTCTTCAGCAAGCTTAATGACAGGCTGAGTAGATAGAAGCCATTTGTTTGACTTGAGAACTCCAAATCCTTGATATATAACGTTTTCCTTTGCGCAAAACTCCCTGATATCCCAGTCATAGGATGTTTCCGCGTGAAATCGATTCTGCACGACCGAAGGCTTGAGTGTCACCGATTTCGCTCGGAATAAAGCTTGCAACACTGGGAGGGACGTATTGCATATTCCCAAAGTTCGAATTTTTGAAGGTACAAATTTTTGTAAGGCTGTCCATACTTGCAAAGTCTGATTTAGCGTAGGAAGAGGAAAATGAAGTAGAAGACAATCAATATAAGCCTCATTAACGGATTCCGGGTTATCACGAGATCGGAGATTGTACAAGGAGGAGGCGACCGATTGCCTTACTTGTAGAGGAATGCTTGCGTCGGGATTGAAGGGAATGGTTTTGTGATCCTGGCCAGAAGTCCACGTGAATTTTGTTTGAATCTGAATTCTCCGCATTTAGGAATAGACCCATGAAAAAGAGAACAGGGGCATACTAGTAAATCAGACCTCTGAACGTCTCCAGCTATTATTGCGGCCCGCATACCTTCTCCTACCAAATCCTCCCGATAGTGTCTCGGTTGTGCTGCCATATCAATAATTCGAAACCCTGCTCGAATGGCCTGGTGAACAAGGTCCGCCGTAGCCACTTTCTTCCAGGCCGTTCCATAAACAAAACACAGCTGCGGGTCCATGTCTGATGGCTTATAGGGATATTTCGGTGCTGAGCTCAATGCTTCGTTCAATTTATATCAGATTAGCGGTGGTAGTTTGTAGTGGGAGAGACGCGGAAGGATGGTATGGAAGATGAAGATGAAACATGTTAATGGAGATTTATGCGATGGAGGGAATCCTCACGCTATATCTACCCAATTAATGGCAAACGGCGCGCACTGGGTGCAATCGTCAACAGAAAGCAATGGGAGCAATGTAATGCATACAAGGACACCCTCGTCATGCATGCATGGTACATGAAGTGTGAGCTGGCCATGCCGCTAGGCCCGAGGCCAACCAGCCTCATTGACTTGCTCTAAGTCACAATTTCCGAAAATGGAGGGAGAATGATAAGCGGGGCGAGCGGTCAGCGGTCCGCTGATTGTGACCCAGATTACGCAGGGCATCCTTCTTATTGTTTCTTTGCTTTTTTTTTTCGTTTGTTGTTGCCCCTTCTGCCTTCCGTCGTTTGAATGTGGAGCAACAGGCACCGAACCGCCGGTCTCGGGCATCGACGTTGCCAGCCTCGGGTGTTTGTAGATAGTACTAGCTTCCCTTCACTTCCACCACCATCTTCTCCCTTCCTCATCTTATCCTCTGAGATTACAGATTTCTGCGGTTTCAGCCTTGTCGCTGCCAATGCCATCATTTTATCCAACACGAGGGGTATCTAGCCAGCATTTTCACTAGTGGCAAGCCAAGAGCCTTTGGAAGGTACTGAGGCCAGATGAATCATATTGAATCTCTACTCTGATACTAACAACTGTAGAGAAAAAGATCCCAAAAGAAGGACCCACCGTTGAACTTCCAACCTCCTTTGACAACGAAGGCGCCCCTCTAGAAATGCCAAAACGATGTCAAAACGGCCATTCCAAACGCCTGGACCTGGATACCAGCTAACGTAATCCACGGCCGAGCGGAACACCCCACCCCATAATATAATTTTAAAACAGGATATTGTTACGGACCATGCGACATGAGGGGCCGCAGGGGCCGCAACCTACAGATGGGCCACCAAGAGCCAACCGTTCCTAGGAAGGGAACGCAGAACCAGATCACGTGAACGACGGCCGGAATCAGCCTCTGATTCGCCGTGTCAAACAATACTGCACTAAACCACGAGACGGCTAGCGCGACGCAAGAACGGGCGTTCTTTCTACCGTCACTAACACTACGCCATAAGTGCAAGTACCTGGTAAAGACCCACGTGACCAACCTGGTGCAGGAAACGGCCACGCTTTCACACGTTCCGGAATTACGCCTAGAATATGGGAACCTGCGGAACTGCACGTGACCACAGGGTATACCAGAGGGTATACCAGCGGGTAGATGGAAGGGCACGATCTGGTATACCACCAGATGTACCTTCTAATATACCACCCCACGGAGGATTAGATATATAAGGACACTCCCTTGTGCACATGTATTTAGTTCTTCGCGATCAATCAATCTAAGTTACTACAGTATACCTTTGGATTATTCTTCATTCAGTTTCAACCCTTGTGACCAACATACTACAAGTAGGGGAGCTCTTCGGACTGACCTACTTGGCGCACTACCTGGCGCCTCCTTCGAAGTTACTCAACAGGATCCGAGCCCGTGTAAGGCTTAGCATAGCAACGGTACGATTGCGAGTCGATACTTGAGGAGTACGAGTGATAGATATCACGCACATCAAGGATACACCCAACAACTGGTAAGTTGTTACCCGATAATCTAACCACTCACCGTGACCAGTTAGCAACGCGTAACAGATATCGCAACCGAAACGCATTAATTAATAATAATCTAGCGTTTTTTACATTGATTAATCTTATAGCCTTTTACTCCACATCCACTACAAATAAGCAGAGCTAGACATCGCCATAACCCAGTGGGTTATAAAAGGGTAACCCATTTTGGCATAATTCTTTCATAATTTTTCATAATTTTTATGTACTGTATTCGAATACCAGTTCTATATCTTTTTTTTCTAGAAGGATTTAGATCTTAATGTTTTATATATAGCTTTATCTAATATTAATTATTCTATATTTAAAATTTAGGATCTAAATATAAAGTATTAAAAAAGTTATTAAAAAAGTAAGACTTTATATCAAGATATATATATAATCTAGTAGGGTATACCAATAGCTTTACTATACTCTGTAATTTATTTTATTTTTTAATATACTATTTTTAACCTTTCTAACTTGTAATATATATAAATATAATATAAAATAATATCATTATTAAATATAAAACTAAGAATACCTATATATAAGGCCTAAAAACAGATCTAATACAGACCGTATTTTAATGCTTGGCATATTTGTTCTGTTTACACCAATATGGGGACCCACTGGGTGTAATGGTTACTAAGTTGTCAGGCTAGAGACCTGTGACTAGGCAAGGATATCGGATAGTAGAGATCAGATTGGACAGTTGATAGACAGACTGATTCTTGAAGAGATCAAGAATCCTGAATACTTGTGGGATCTTAAATACATTAGGGTTCGGGTGGGCCTCGATATGCAGGTGACTCAAAGGGGATTCGGCTTCGGATCGGTGTCGAGTGTCGGAGGTGTTGTATACTCGGAATCCCGTGACACTGGGTCCCCATGTGGGTTTTGGGTTAAGGGTCTCAACCCAAAACCCATTTTGGGCTGGGTTGGGTTGGGTTGGGTCATGGTTGACATGGGTTCTGGCGATGTCTACACATGTAGTATGGAGTAGGGTATATCATATAGCTTTCCCGCCGCACGTAGAGATTTAATACGGCCATTTTCAATATCAGAAAGGGCTAATAAGACCCTGCCCTCTTAATTGGCTAATTTCTGCGAGGATTCAGTGCGAATTGGTAGCATAGTAGGTGGTTGAATTAGGTGTGTTGGTAGGAGGACGCGATTTTGGATAGGGCGATCCGCTCGGCTGTTTGATCCGCTCGGCCGTGGATTACGTTATGCGCGATCCTTGCGCGGAAAAAAAAGTTGGTCAACAAAGTTCGAGTCATGCATGCGGCATGATGCATAGAAAACAGAAGAAACATCTCATCCGTGCATTCCTCAGCATCACTCGGCCGTTGACCCTGCCGCGCCAGTCACTTGAGGCTTTCTTCCCTGGCAGAAACATCTCGAGTGACTGGATTGGCTGGGTCAACGACCGAGTGTGGCTGGATTAATTATGCATTGATAAGGCATATAAGCGGCGTCTGAAATTGACAACCACATTAATAGAGCGTGGTGGAAAGCACAGGCCTTCTTTTATACGAAGTGCCCAATCTCGAGGTCCACCTCTTACCCGATTATTTCTACGGTGTGATAATCGGGAATGAAGTTTGGTATTTGGCCAATTATTTATACCATCCTCAGATGTCTGAGACAATTTGAACCGGAGAGTGCTTTTTGCTCGACCACTAGCGTCTCACGAGCAGAGAGAGACTTTATGTTTCGATTTCCGACACAGACTCAGACGGCTTGAACAAAGAGAAACACTGCTTTGACTTCCCACCTTCCTTCTCTTTCATTATGACCTCGGGACTAACCACACGCTTGATTTCGGAAACATGCTCTTCGAACAGAGATAAACATAATTTCCAGTTCAGACACACGCTGCTTGCCCAGGTGAGCAACTTGAATCATTTGAATAACAACACATGGGCCCCGGGTTTGAACACTTCAAACACAACAAGTTTACATCCAAAGAGGTCCCACTACGACAATCTCAAATCGCCGAACTAAATGGATCACGCCATATTCTTCTTTCCTCCGCCGACAATATATTGGAAGAAATACCTGGAAAGGCGCCTATCAACCATCTATTCTGAATATATAGGTGGAAGGGCCGAGGATATGCTTGCAAGCCAGACTACCAGCTTGGGCCATAATGTACCTCATTATGAGAACATACTAGTATTTGTTGGTTGTGTTGTGCATATTTGTGTCGGAATATTGCACCCTCTTTCGGCCGTCCACAGTAAAGTGCACCTATTCAAAGACCTTCAGGCTTTGGATAATCCAACTCCAAATTGATCATGGTGTGTATTGTCTTTAAATATTTGTACAATGCTTTTAAAATGATCTCAACCGGGCCCAGGGTATTCTCTGGCTGAGCCCGGCAAATACTGCCAAAGCTTGCCAGGCATCTACTGGTAGGTACTTTTGAGGAGATTAGTAGTTATTGGGCATGCTTTATACAACCAACCACAAATCTTGTCTTGAGAAAGCTTTCTGCTTACTAGTATTCCGTTTCGGTAACTTTTGATCTGGGTTGCTCCTGCGGCACAAACTCCCTTATAAAACAGACCCTAACAATAAACCTAGAATTAAAAATGCTCTCCAATGAGTAAAGAGTTCGAGCCTTCGCAAAACAAGCCTTCTTCAAATTTTATTCGATGCCTAATTTCCACGTTTAAGGCACGCCAAGACCTTCGACAATCTCCTCTTTATGAGGTTGATTTGATTTTGATTGTTGAGTGGTGGTCGTGGTCGAGCTTGAACTTGAACTTGAAAAGGTTGTAATTGCCCCTGGGAAATAGCAAGAACAGACGGCAAGTGGTTTATCCTTTGGAGAGGGTCCATCGTCCTCACGGCCGCAAATACCCGGTTGCACTCAGTACGTCTGTCTTCTTCGATGGTTCGTACAGCCGATCTATCAGTTTCAGGGAGGGAGGAGATACGGTCCGCCTCTTCACCACGACGAACAAGCACCAAATGTCGTAAATCGACAAGAGTCAATGATTTAACCTCCACTGTAAAATCATTAGAGAGTGAAGTAGTAGGTCAGGAGTTAGCTAACTGGCGAGCACACCTTGCCCTTGCCTCGTTTTCTTGTCAAAATCAATCGCGAAAAAGTAAATATGCATACCTTCCTCCTCAAACTCGTAATTGTAATCGTCATCGTCGTCTATTAAGTAGTCAAGGTATTTTGAGAATGCCTTGGTGTCAAATAGAAGTGCGTCGTTTAATATGACGTTTGCAGGAGCGTTTTCCAGAATATGAAAGTTCAGAATGCGAGGTGGGCTGATTTCATTATCTCGGCCAAAACACCATTCGAAATCATACGCCATTCCGGCAGTTTTGGCGACTGAGTTGTCAGCGAATTTCAATCTGGTACAATGCCGATGTGCGGTATGAATCTCCACACCAATACTTCGTGCGTACTTCTCGTCCATGACAAGGAACTTCAAGCCAGAATCAGCAAGGTCAGTTTGGGCATACCCATTGATCATGCCTTCAAACATTAGAGCAGGTACAACAAATGGAATTGCAATATGCCTTCGACAAATCGTTCTTTCACACGGCGATAGAAGTTGGCAACGTTCGAGAATGTCCTCGTCAGCTTTAAAAAAGGCTTTCCGATGATCACATCATGAACGCAGCTAGATAAGAGGTAGAATCTGATATTTCCCCAGTATATCTCGCCGCTGAATCTAAATGGCGCAGTTGCTGTTCCAACACATTGAACCCATTTTCCGTTGCCGATGGTGACTTTGGTGGTAGAAGTTCGGTTGATTGATAGCCCGAGGCGAATGGCGTGGCCTTCTTTCATGAAAATCCGCTGTGCCCCGTAATCGCCGAGTGCGTTGGTGGATTTACCTCTTATTTGACAAGGTATCTCGAAAAAACGAGCTCCAGCGCTGTTAGAAGATGTCTTGGAAATAATGTTGTCCTCCCGAGCCGTCAATGCAAGTTCACTATATCTCCCCCACCGAGCCGCCAAGGCCGCACGCCGAGGTCAATATGCTCTTTATGGACCATGCGCAACTTGAAGTATGGAAAAAATTCATATTTTCAACCTGCCTTGCGAGCTCAGTCAGTTGATCCGGGAACGGGAACATATCAGTCTCCTGAAGAGAGTAGGGTTTTGGGAGAACATCTTCTGTTCCGCTGAAGTCAAAACCATCGGATAGCGAACAGAAAGAAAACTCAGCAGTGTCTTATACATCGTGGGAGGATAAGAGTCTCACAGGTTATCGCTCGATTGTCTCCACTGGACTGACACCATTGGAGCCTGCGTATATCAATCCGAAGTGATATTCTCCCGGAAGAGGCCTGACGCATCCACAGAGCACGGCCACGGGTTCACTATAAAGTATCAGAAGAAGGTTCGATCATTGTCTGACTGGCCGTGATAACATGCCTTGACACTTGAGCGAGATCTTCTGTGAGTTGGAGAGCAGTGGAAGGGTAGGACCGGAGGAAAAGAGTTTAAAATATGACCTCCAGAATGTATTATGACTGAGGGGAAGGCAACTGACCAGTCCAGCTCCGCCACTCTGTGCTGACGTGGAAAAGTATTACCAGTTCTTTTTGCAGGCGCTTACGGCCTCACTGGGCTCTGCCTAATCTGCGCAGCCACTCCAGTGCGACTTTACATCAGTCTTTAATTCAAAGCGTTGTAAAAACCTTGGAATAAAACATGGAGAGTAGAACAATGCTCGAGTGTCAGCACCTCAGAATCTGAACTGCGCAGAACTTGGGAATGTCCGTGATGGGTACCCCGTACTTGCTAGCTGGATAGGTCGAGATCCGGATGGCGAAACCCTCGTATTCCGCCGGTTTCGACGTCTCAGCGCTCGGAACCTTCTTCATTGCAGAGCGGCCTTATCCAGCTGGAGAAAGAGATTGATGAACTGGACGAGGAAGCGCGAAGGAGTACGGACCTAGACTCTCTTCAGGCATCGCGACGATGGGAAACACTCACACAGCTCGCTGCTGATCCGACAAGACCGGAGAAGAAGCGATTAGAAAAGGCAGCTGAGCTTTCATCCAAAATCAAAGAATACGGTGAGCTCTCCACTTTGACTTCGACTTCGACTTCCCTAACTTGATCTGAAGCTAATACCTGACCCCAGAAGAGGCCCTACTACGACAATCCCAAATCGCCCAATTAAGCGGACCCAGCGACCGCGTTCTGTCCACTTACCGAGATTACATCGAGGGAAATGCCTGGAAAGGCGCTTATCTGCCATCTATCCCGATTATAAGTGGGAGGGCGAAAGATATGCTGAAAGAAGCTGACGACCTCGTTGCATTGCGGAAACCAGCAGACGAAGACATACTTTCAAAATTCCTGCAAGACCACTGGGCCTTTCAGAGCCATAAGGGGACTGATCCTCTCGATCGCACAACGATATACAAGGGACGGCATATCACACGTATAGTATCTATGATCAGCATCCTGTTTGCCGCGGTTCTCTTAGTTGCTGCGATCATCAGCCTCTACGTGGTTGATAATCCGACTACGAAGTTAGGCTTGGTGGTTGCTTTTACGTTTATCTTTGCTTTGAGCATTGCGCTATTGACAAATGCACGACGGGCAGAGATATTCGGTTCTGTAGCCGCATACGCTGCAGTATTGGTTGTTTTCATCTCGGGGAATCTGGGGTCGTGACCGATTCGGAAGTACTAGTAACTAGTCAGCCCTGAAGCGTTTAAAGGAGACCAGAGACTGTGAACTAAATCAAATCAACTGACGACCTTGGAGCTTGAGCGCACAGATTTACTTCAGGTAAAAGTAGGAGCGTGGGCATCCCAAAACACTTTTTGTGCCAGATCAGAACCCGCAGAGACATTGCCGAGCGAATTCATGATTGGCTGGCCATTACTATCATATCACTATTACTTAGTATATAGCAAGCTACAACTATCCGGTAATATCCAAAGGCACAAATTCACTATCAAGAGAATAAAAGCTGTCCTGCGACCGACTTCGTGGAGAATCAAAGTTGTTGGGTTGGAGCGTGGCATATTGCTTCTTGAAAAATTCAGATCATTTCCTTCCTGCATGCTTTGTCGATTGCTTGGGCCACGTGTTTGACATTTGCATTATTGACTGTGATGGATAATGTAAGCTTCCTGATCAAATTTTTTCTATCATCCAGAGTCCAACTTACGGCCTGCAACTGATATCCGTCCCGAGCTTAAGATGTAAACATGACCATCAGTCCGCATGCATTCTACTTGCTCAGGGCTGAGACCTGTATATGAGAACATTCCAATCTAAAACTCATCAGAAACGTCGAAGCTGCGGGAAATAACGGGGATCCTCACTTGAGTCAATATATGATCCCAGTTTCCGGGCGTTCCCAAAGAAATCAACTCGTCGTACAACGCCTGTCGCATACATTTGATCCTAGAGCTCATCTCGCGAAGATCCGCCAACCATTTTGGGAACAGTGCATTATCTTTGAGGATTGTCGTCGCGATTTTTGCTCCTCGCTTGGGTGGTTGGGAGATAAGTCCTCGCTGAAGACGTAATAGATGTCCTTTAACCTTGCGTGCGGCATCTGGCGAAGCCGTGAGAAAATGCAGGGCCCCAACGCGCTCTCCATAGAGACCCATATTCTTAGAGAAGGACTGTGCCACTGCGAGCTCCATGCTTCCACGGGATGTAAAATGTCTCAAGGCCCACGCGTCTTCATCTAAGTTCCCTGAAGCGAATCCTTGACTTTTGTTTCTGGTAAGCATATGCAGTATTCCGAGTCTAGATGTCAAGTTGTGGAGAACCATAAGTAACCAAACAAAACTTACTAGGCACAGTCGAAGAATGGGAACAATCCCCTGCTTTCACACAAGTTTGCTATTGTCCTCCATTGGTCCTTTGTCGGGTCAAGTCCGGTGGGATTATGAGCACAGCCATGAAGTACGATCACATCTCCAGGAGTAGCCTCTTGGGAAATGATCTGAATCATATCTTCAAAGTCCAATGCCTTTCTTTCTGGGTCCCAATATGGGTAGGACCTGACCGGGACCCCCACCGATTTCCAAATGTTTGCATGGTTTACCCAGCTCGGGTTGGATAGCCATACGGCAGATGGCTTGAGGGCTTCAGATAAAAAGTGTGCACCAAGTGAATTGGCACCTGTTCCGGATATCGTTTGCACGGAGACGAAATTGTCTTCTGGGGAGCTGAGGGATCCGAATAGGAGGTCTCGTGCTGCGGTGTAGAATGGTGCGTATCCTGGAATAGGAAGATAGTCATAGCGACCGGAGTCTTCTGAAGACTTGACTATCTCCTCCGCCTTGATGGGTTTGAGCCAGATGTCAGTATCATATTGATCCATTGGGGTATATGAGGTATTGACACACTTCTTTCACTGCTGGCAATATCCATGGCTTCCCATTCTTGTCACGGTAGATACCCGATCCCAAAATCACCTTTGAGGGAGAAGGATCGGCCGAAAAGTCCTCTTTGAGGGCATAGTGAGGATCCAGAGGAATATCGTCAAGCTCAGCAAAGAGTGATTCGATCGAATGAGAGCGCATCCTTGCGATTCCTTTCGAACCTTATTCGGATAATGGTTTGGTATTATAGAAGTGTGAGTTTAAACTGTCTCGAATCCCCTGTAGTAGTATACTGGTCCTGACAAGCAGTATTAGCTAAAGATACGATGGAAAACATTTATTTGGCCGGGCGGGCTTCTTGCCGATTGTTTGAAGCCAGGACCTGTCCAAATATGAGCCACGGTCCGTTCGAGAAATAACAGTCAACTGCAGCGTCACACAGAGTAGTCGTTAAGATGATGGATCCTAGCTGTGATTGGTGAAGATGCACAAAAGTACGTCGATCCAACGGGCCGAGCTTTGAATGCGGGGATTAGTCATCGCATCGGACTGCTCGACCACAACTATAAAAATACTACTACTAGTAGTATATTTTGCACATCAAACGAGGAAGCTTATCAACAATTGCGCAATAATTTAGGTAGTATATACCATGTGGCACCGATCGTACTTCTCAATATGAATTATTTCTCTAGCAAAAGCGCCTGCGAGTTCCCGCAAACCTTACATCGGGATGCAGTCATTTGGTTACATCCGGGAGATGAAAGTGGATATGACCCGAACCATTGAGCAGGATCTAGAAAAGCTTGGTTGGGATTACGAGGAACTTACGCCTTCAATTTATACTACTACTGGTACAAGTAGTATATAGTACATCTAAACACGAAGACTTCCAAGCTTAGACGCTATACGCAATGCTGCAGTATAATCTTACTTGGGTATAACGAGTGAACCAAAGTAAAAGTGCAATGCATATTGAACGTTTCAATTATTTACATCAGAGATAGAAGCAGAATATTCAATGGAAAGGCAGCAGAAACTTGATGTTGGATTCGACATGTGATCCAAAAAGGGAACCCACGGGTGCCTACTTCAACCTTGTTGATGTTGCCCTCCAAACTTGAACTTCACATTCACCTCCATTCACCTCCCAACTTCAACCACTCCATCATTCATGTGCTCTTGTTTCTCCAAACGCTTGAATCAATTTTGAAACTTCCAGATCATCTCCTCCGGAGACATTTCCACTATGCTTTCAGTGCGGTCCGCTCTTCACAAGAGCAGCGGGGCCATTCGCCTACTCGAAGCGCATGATCGGTCTTCTACAAAGGTCATCCGGGAGAGAAACAATAGCAAAGATTGTTTCGAGGGTATCTGGATCAGCGGTCTGACTCAAACCACTTACCTCGGAATCCCCGACACCGAGATCGTATCGCCTCTCTACCGCGCAATCTTGCAGGCGACAAACATCAAAACACTATGGCCAAGCGATCGACCGATATGCGCAGCCTTTGATGCTGACAGTGGGGGACCTATCAGTGATATCCCGGCATTGGTGGCGGTTCTTGTCACCATTGGAGTCTCCATGGCGGTCATTGAGGACAAGGAATTGAAAGCCCCGGGCAAAAAAGTCAATTCTCTCTTGACAGCAAATGGATCTCAGTCGCAGGCAGACCCGGCGGACTTCTGCAAAACAATCCAGACATTCAAGGCGTCTGCGCAGTGTGCTGACTTGATGATCACTGCTAGGATTGAATCTTTCAACGTACGCATCGTGAAAGATGATCCAATTGAAGAAGCTGCCTCCATCAAGGCATCTCTCGAGGACGCATTATCCCGCGCTGAGATGTACACAAAAGCAGGCGCCGACGCCATTATGATTCACAGCAAAAGTTCTAGTCCCACGGAGGTTCTCGATTTCTTGAAGCGATTCCGTGAAAGAGACCAAGTCACACCCCTTGTGGTAGTTCCCACTACCTACGCAACCACCCCCCGGAAATCCCTTGTCGATGCCGGTGCAAATGTGATCATTTATGCGAATCATTTGATGAGGGCCAAAATACATACAATGGAAGAAGTTGTGAATTGGGAATGCATCGCGCCCCGGATATGTTTGCCGATGACAAAGAAGCAGCGGCTTGCGTCGAAGCTAAAAACTACGGTTGCCTCTTGCGGATTTTACTTGACCGAGATCGCGTGGATGGGGAGAACTGGAAAATAGAACACTTAGTCCAGCAGGCGGAACATCAGGCTGCCATGGGTATGAGAACTGCTGTAATGATGTTGGAGGGAGGTACCCAGTCCGGTTGCGAGGCCGATGAGTTCATGATTGATGTTGAGGAGCTATTGAAGATAAACGCCATCCGGGTTTCAATTGCTTAGCTGGCTCTAGTCGTTTCCTGATCTGAGGGTCAGTATGGCTGTGGAAGCCGTGCGCTATTCCAATGTATGAAGCCAGAGCTATCTTGATTAGTGGATACGAAAATCTCTCCAAGCTTAGATTATCGGTACATCTCGAAATCATGTATGTTTAAGCTTCCCTCCAGGGCTCAGGGTGAAATATCCGAATTCAAATATTCCACGAGGGATCGATTCTCTAATTTCTATGCTCTCTATTACTCGAGTTCATACAGCGATAGTTCTTAGGAAAGACCTCCTCCCATTTAGAGTGCGGCACGCGATCAATCACGATATTCAGCACCAGCACATAGCACCGTTCCTGCGAGTCCACCGACAAACATCAACCGTTTGATAAAACGAGCAATGTATGTGTGACCCTGTGCATAAATTCACGTCAGACAATCTAGCACGGCGAACACCTTCGACCCGGTCTATTCTTTGCAAAGTTGCAAAATGCAGTCACCCTTGAGCCGATGAGACATCGCAAGGTATGATGTGATCTATGAGAGTGTCACACTTAAAACTGCGTTTGACGCGGGCGTAGGTTGCTCAATCTTTGTTAGGTTTTGCTTGCTTCACCACGTTCCTCCTCAAGACTTATCATCAACCCAATGTCTGAAAACTACGAGATTTACCGTTATTCACCCCTTGAGATGATGAATTCGGAATCCACCATCGAAGAAGGGAAAGACGGGTCTTCCTCTCCGGAGAGGCTGAACTATCTGGGTGACCAGACCCTGAGGCTCACGTTCCCTCGGCTCATTGTTTCGTATATTTGTCTCTGCTCTTGTTACTTCATAACCTATCTTGACATGAACTCAACAACGACAGCTCTGCCTACAATTTCCAATGCACTATCTGCGGGAACAACAATCACTTGGGCGGGAACTGCCTTCCTTCTTGGGCAAACAACATTCCAACCTCTTTATGGTCGCGTTTCCGATATTTCTGGGCGTAAGCCTGTGTTGATGATCTCGGTCGCGTGTATCATGGTTGGCGACTTTCTCTCGGGGTGGGCAAAAGGTCCGATCTGGTTATATCTGACGCGCACATTGAGTGGAATTGGTGCTGGAGGTATAAGCTCACTGGTTTCGATTATTGTAAGCGACATAGTGAGTTTGAAAAATAGAGGAAAATACCAGGGATTCGTGAGCATCGCTATTGGAGCCGGGGCTGTCAGTGGTCCATTTATCGCGGCCAGCTTGATACAAAAGAGCTCCGATGGTTGGCGCTGGACTTTCTGGGTCCCATCTATCCTAGCCTTGATATGCATGTTGTTCCTATTGCTCTTCTTGCCATTGAAGCAAGTTTCAGGGAGTTGGAATATCAAAATCAGACAAATTGATTGGGCAGGGGTTATCTTGTCCACGACAGGAATTATTTTTCTACTGGTGCGTTAACTTACGTTGTGACTTTTTTTTCTTCGTCATTTTTGTCTTCTCCATCCACTTTTTCTTTTACCATTACTCTGCTTGGCTGGCTGACGACTTCTTCAAGTAGATCCCTATAAGCTCTGGTGGCAATACTTGGCCATGGAACAGCGGCTTCATAATTAGCCTACTGATTCTCGGATGTATTTTGATCGGCATATTCGTTCTAGTCGAGGGGCTTTTTGCTAAGCTTCCCATCATGCCTTTGACTCTCTTCAGACAAAGATCTCTTACCATAATGTTGATATCGGGTGCCCTCCATGACTATGTCTGGCAATCAACCCAGTACTTCATGCCTCTCTTCTTTCAGGAAGTTCGAGGTTTTTCACCCTTCGGAAGTGCCATGTTAACTTTGCCCTATGTTCTTGCTCAAAGTATCGCAGGCGCAATATCTGGGCCCGTGATGAGTCGCTTTGCTAGGTTCGCCAAGAGCCTGTTGGCTTTACTCTGACTATGTTCTAACTCTGATTATTAGATTCACACCAGTCCTACGCATCGGCCTTTTTCTATGGTCTGTTGGTGCAGGTCTTCGCCTCTTATTCAAACGAGATACTTGTATATTTGTATATACGGTGGTCCTTGCTATTGAAGGTGCAGGTGTCGGATTTACTCATCAACCGGGTAAGAATGGCACAAAATGACATTGGACACAACGCATTGTTAATAAATCTGAAATTTAGGTTTAGTAGCTGTCCAGGCTCTGGCTAGAGCGGAGGATCGTGCTGTGGCTACTTCAACACGCAATCTACTTCGATCATTGGGGTCTGTCTTCGGTGTTGCCATTTCAACCGCAGCCCAACGTGCCGCCATGCAGTCCGCTTTGCATCATTCAAGTCAATTGAATAATACGCAATCTGAAGCTTTATCCGGCCAAAGAGATAGAATTGAAGAAAGCTCTGACTTAGACCATTCACGAAATCTGGATGCAAAAATGGCCGGATTTCGAATAGTCTTCGTCAGTTTAGTGCCATTGATTTCTTTGTGTTTTGTAGGTAACCTTTTAGTCAACCACGTCTCATTGAGTGAAAATTGCGTCGATAAAGCGGTCGTAATAGATGAAGGTGTGTTCTGCACTCTCTCTGTTCTCGTTATCTTCTGCTTTATAACAACTGGGCTCAGCGCTAAAAGATCGAATCTAGGATCGTCCGAGTCCACTGACAGTGGCTCAGAAGTCAATTCACACGAAGTCTCTAGAACTGAGGGGAGCGACTACGCTAAATAACTGCAGATGCATGATATCTTGTTATGGCCTTTCTTTCGAACTTGTAGTTCCACTCTGCAGGTTCCGAGGTGATGACCGACCTGATGCCAACCTTGAAAGGGAAACATGGAAATAGGAAACATGCTGAAGGTGGAAGCATGATACTGGCCCCGTTGATAGACTGCTAGAATAAGGTAACTTGAAATCACATAACAATACCTAACTATCACACCCCGTCTAATCTAAGTGCTGCCCAGGTGCACACTTATGTATTAGGGAGTGCAATTCATATTGAAGAAAGCAATCGAATAAGCTCATATCCGACACGCATATGCATGGAATCATTGGTCTTGATTTCTCTCGGGAGCTGACAGCCGAACAGTATCTAATAATACCTCTTGCGGCTGCCCGGTCAAAACAAAAATAATTCGTGCGAGCTCCACCGGCTCAAAATTCGGTTCGCGTTCGAAAGCAAAAAAAAAAAACGGGGAATCATTTCAAGAGCTTTTGCAAGCGAAGTAAATCCCATTGGTGTAAAACTCCTCATCTTAAATTCCTGTTTCTGGCAGATTGTCGTAGCCCATCACTGCCTAATAAGGTTAAACTCGCGTGGCGGGCAAAAAGTCTAGAAGTCGGTCGCTGGAGCCAAACTAGACCACCAGGGGTAATTTATGGCCAACTAGCGTCCCGTTCCGACGGGCCCTTCTGGATCTTCCTCAACGGTTTTTTCATGCCTTGCGGATATTTCGGATACTACGGGGATTTCCACATGTTTTCCCCGCGCCGGAAGAGCACCGAGATCCCGACCGGACGTACATACCACGCGTTCTCCTTCAACCTGAAACTGGCGAGAAAATTTAGCTGAGACTAGTATTTGTATCAGGTCACGGGTGCGTCTCTAGTGGTTTGAGTTCGCCATTAAAACTGTATCTCTCTTTTCACGTGCATCTGGTTCACGCCGAGGACTTGCAGTTTCTGAGAAGATGGATCGGCGGTATCTTGTTGGGGCGCACGGTTGTTCTCGCTAGATTTATGTTTGATTATGCTATAATTGCTATGGGCGATAGAGGCAACCAAAATCAGTTGTCCCTTTCTTCAAGTTTTCTCTTCCTTTTTTAGACTGGGCTAGGTTGAGTATTCTCTGAGAGTCTCATGGTTTTATTAATAGCGAGAGAAGTAGATAAAGTATTTCTAACAAGGCCGCAAACTTGAGCTTTTGACAACAATATTTAAGAACAAAATAAACTTTCTTAGGTGGTCAAGATTAAAGATACCATAAACCATGGCCGACAACCTGTCAATCGGCGGATCAGGCCGGTTTCGGAAAGTAGATAAATGTGAACATTTGACAGATGCGTTCGGCCAAGAAAATAGCCATTGATATTCAGACAGAGTCAGTTCTTGATATACGATGTACCCTGTGATCATTGTGCAAATTTTCAAGTCAATATGTTAGGCTCTCGCGTCCTTGTCGCTTTCTGCATGGCCCTCCAGGCCCAAGCAGATGTAACCGAAGACTACGACAAACGTCTTAAAACCGCCATAATTCTTGACCATCCAACTACAGGCGCTAGCATAGCCCCTGACGGCCGCACCTTCCTCAAAATTGCCCATATTGACGGCACGACGGGTTCACAAATTGTCGAGGTCATCAGCAACAACCACACACTCATTCCCTACCCCGACGAGGAATGGAATTCGTGGAATGTCAGCACAGACACGCCAACCGATTCAGAGTACAAATACGTTTCAACCAACGCGCAACGTATCGGTCCTGATGGAAAACTCTGGGTTGTCGACAGTGGGAATCTTCAAATCTTCCCTAATTCGTCTAAGCTTATCTCCTTCGACCTGGAGACTAACAAGGTGGAGCGTACCTATTATCTTGGCGATGTTACAACTACCGGTGGCTCACTGAATGACGTACGCTTCAATGGAAGGTACGCTTATTTGACCGAGTATACCATCGGTTCTCTCATTGTCCTAGATCTGGAGACCGGTCACGCACGGATGGTGCTGCGCGGCCATCACTCAGTCGTTGCATCTATGCCGCTATCAGCTGAGGGCCATTTACTCCGCAGTTCTTCCACGGGACAGTTTCAGTATATCCATGCTGATCAGCTTGAGGTCTCGCCTAGTGGCGATTACTTATATTATCAGCCAGGCAGCGGATACATGTCACGCATCGAGACAAAATATCTCAATGAGGCACTTCATAATAGAACAATGGCAGACATGCTGCCCAACTATGTGGAGCCCTTTGCCTTAACGCCTAGTACCGGGGGCACGGCCATTGATTCCAATGGCAACATTTACTACAGCGATGGCGACCGACAGGAGATCCGGGTTCTAGCGCCTAATGGGACTACCATGTTGTTGGTTCGAGATCACAGGCTTTTGTGGATAGACGCTTTATGGCTGGACACACAGCAGCGTCTGTGGATGTGCGCGTCGCAGCTTAATCGTGGTGATCTCTTTTTGCAACCCGGATATCAGGAGAATACCATTAAGAAGCCTATTTACGTCTATACCATTGATATTGGTCGCAGCCCACCAACATTGGATCATGCTTGAGAGAATTGCTTTCTACATTGAAAGGGGCATGAAAGAGCGGCAGATAGCAGGGTGGCAATAAAACCGATAATGAACCTTTATATTCCCCGCATGAATATGAGCATATCCCGCGAGTAGAACTCTAAAGCGAGAAGGTTTGTGTCTAGTGAAAATTTACTTGGCGGGGGAAACCTTCTCAAAATTGAATGTGAAACAAGATGAAACCTTCTTTCGCTGAGTGGTATTCAGCGGAGAAAGGCAATACGGAGTACTCAGATACTCGAATCAAGTAGAAATGCTCATTATTATTTTGAATCTTTACTATACTATACATTTTCCCTCTCAAACCTGTGATGGTGATACCCTTCATTGACATCATTTTCAGCAGCGGTTCGAATAACCTCGAACGTCTGGTGAACACCCACTTCCATTCTTCCAGGAAGAGGAGGGTGATGCACGTTCAAGCCTTCTTCGCTACTGCTCGGGCTGGACGGCCTTGGCCAGGACTTCTTTGAGTCTCTTTGGCTCTCGATGTTCGTGACCATGACTGAGACCTTATCGGGTCTTAAGTCGCCTCCTTCGGCTTGGCTAATTGATCCCAATGGTAGTGCTGCACCATGTGCTCCGCTGAGACCGCCGCCGGTACGGCGCCCGTATGATTGTTTGGGAAAGCCGGCTGAGTATGATGGATCGGCGCGCGAGCCGAACCAGTGACGAAGGAGGGGGCGGAGGGTTGCGAGACTGCCGGCGGTGATTCCTAGACCAATCTCAAGATTCGACCAGTATGCGATTTGGACGGTCGAGACTTTGGCATATGTTAGTATCTTTTCAATGAGGAGGTTGGTGTAAGATGGGAGAAGCTTGACGTACATAAAAAGTCGTTCAGATCAAGGAAGGTACTGACGAATGGGATGCGAACAATAACAGCAGAGGAGGCACTATGAAAATAGTCAGTTGTTTGTCCCAGAGTCTTGGGAGATAAAGTCCACATACATGCAAGCCATACTCAAAATGCCAATCACCGCAATCTTCGTCTGCCTCTTCATTTGTAGTTGGTGGACGACGAAAATGGGTAGAATGCCGACAGTGAAATCACAGACGGCAGCGAAGACACTGTAAACGTATGTCATGGCGACGATGATTTCCATGTTGATGCAAAAGCCTTCGCCTTCCTTGTTTACGACTGGGTGGAAAGCCATTCGGGTCCAGAAGTATGACAGTGGCTTGCACTGTAAGAGCATGAGGAACATGAAAACAAGGCCAGCCAAAACCGTCAAGGCCATGACCGAGTAAAGAGTCCACATGTGTGTTTTCTTGATGCAGATACGCATCAAGAAAATGCAAATCGAAATCTTGCAGAAAATTGATGAAAAACAGAATGCAATTTCACATAACCACCAATACTTTTGAAGACAGAATGTTAGTGCTTTTCTTTTCGCCTTTTAGTCAGAATATAGATTTGGCTGGTTTGATTTACCTTCATTGCGATCACTCGCTCCTCGGCGGGGACATTATACCAGTGTCGCCCATTGCCGTGGAGACCTGCCCCGATCATGGATGCTGAAAACAGTATATAACAGGCCTATTAAGATGTTAGCGGGTTGTAGACGGTAGCAAAGAGATGGGTTAATTTACCATAGCCACCACCATCGAGGTATCATCCCAGCCGAACGCCTTCACTAGGCGAAGTCGGACATAGCATCGAAGTGCCACAGTGATAAACGCTATGGTCATAAAAGTAGCTGCGACAGCTATAATGGCCCCATTTTGATGATCCTCAACGGTACCCATAACGCCGATTGACAGGGCGAAGGAAGATCCGTGGAATAAGTTTCCCTGATCCCTCGCATCCAAGCAGAGGAAAAGTTAACGAGGGCTCTGGAAAAGTGGAATTCGCAGAGTTAAAAAGCGTTTCGTGTCAGGGGGAAACTTGTATGTAGTACGCTAGACTCCATAACTCTGTCTTCGGCAGGGCCAGAACGGGGTAAGTAAACATTCTAGCGTGAAGCCACACACGGCATCAAGCGCAATTTGACCAAACACAAACTGCCGGACGCAGGGATTTCTCAGGCTACCGGGGGGGACCCGCTTGCCATGATGCGTCCCACAAGTGGCTCAAGAATCTTCATCTCCGACAGAGAGGGTCTCGTGTACGCTAACAAGGTGAATTTTAAGGGGCCTTTGGAGCTAACGGCCGCTGTTTAGCGTGATTCGGGCTGGCAAGCGGTGCCGATCCACTACAGACGCGGGACGGCCAGGCCAGGTGGATGGAACCACAAGCCATTTGGAAATATCCTGTTCGTGAATTACCGAGGTTTTTCTCACTGGCAGTGTATATCCCCTCTTTTGGATTGGTGGGAACCGTGGAGTACCAAGCGAGAGGTTGACAGGGGGAGATGGGGGGTCCATGAAGATCCGGATTTTGACAGTTTTGACAGTTCCAATGACAGCTCGGAGAACCACTGAACGGGTATCCGACCCAAACTCACTCCACAGAGGTTTGTAGATTTAATATCGGTATATATTATCCCGTTATTATGGACATGTTCGTTCCCTGGGACAAACTACTGCACCGCACTTAAAATCCTGTTCGGGGGAATTCCGGCTAAGAAGGATCAGTAGACGCGGATCAGTGGGTTGGCCTATTTTTATATGGGGCACACTTTCAGCTTGACCCCAACACGTGACAGTCTAGGGCTCGAATTATCTACTTGGCGTCGATCCCTCGTGGGCAATCTTATTGTGGGTGGCCTGGGTGGCGTAGGGAGTAGGGAGTAGGGAGTAGGGAGTACTCGTATGAGTACGGAGCATGATATGGAGAGAACAAAAAGTTGAACCCGCTGAACCTTATGAGGCTTACGGAGTACACCCAGACTATCATTTTCAAGGTTCGGTTATCGAGCCTTGACAGGTTTAGTTCTTTCTGGGCCGCGTACTAGTAGTCGGAATTGGGGATACATCTTCCGGGTCGATGAGATCTACATACGGAATACTCGAAGCCTGAATCATGTCTTAGACTGAATGTCGAACGTCGAATCAATTGATGTTATTTATGTATTTACGAACCACTAATGATATCTATAAAGCCCGAAAGAAGTAGCACCGCAGATCAAGCGGGGAGGTCGAATTGCAAAGACCGCTTCAAACGATTCCATGCCGAGTCTTGCTCAGGCTTTGGGTTCTCGATGCGAGACCATTCGCCGTTGAACGCATTGACGAGCCAGCTCGAAAGACCTATGATCCACATTAGTTCATTTCAGATCCGTTCCGTTCCTTCTGGGTGGGGTATCAAGGAACTCACGTTCATAGACCAGCGTGTGGCCATTGTGGAAAAAGATGCTGTGGTCTGAATCAGGGAACACCTGCATATCGTAGTTGTCGATATTCGCCAAGTCGAGCTTGTCGATCAAAACAAGTGAATTTTGGAGGTGGACATTGTCATCGGCGACACCGTGCATGATCAGGAATCGGGTGTTCTCACCCAAGGCTGCGGCGTCGGAGATCGTCGCATTCTCGTAGCCTTCAAGGTTGTGCTGCGGTGTGTGCATATAGCGTTCTGTGTATATAGAATCTGTGATTAAAAGTCACTCACGTTAGCCGTTTAATTCTACTCTGACCAAGTCGAGCAGTTATCAAATTACCATAATATCTCCAATCAGTGACAGGTGCTACAGCCATGCCGTACTGGAATGTCTGGCCCGCATCGCGTTCGAGGATCTTCAGAGTCATGAACCCGCCATAGCTCCAGCCCCACACAGCCATGCGGCCTTCGTCGACATATGGCTTGTCGGCCCAGATCTTGGCTGTTTCAATCTGATCATTGGCTTCGTAGTGGCCCAAGTTGCCACGGACGATGCATCGGGCGTCCCGTCCAATGAAACCTGTACCCCGTCCATCGACGGTGACTACGATATAGCCAAGGCTCGAAGCGACGTATGATTGGAAGTCAACCGTAAACTTGCGGTCAACCGTTTGGGATCCGGGTCCACCGTACAGGAAGAAAAGCACGGGGTATTTCTTAGACGGGTTGAAGTGTGGCGGCCGGCGCTCGAGCACTTGGAGGGTATACCCATCGATTGTCACATTAGTGTAGACCTCTGCAGGCAGTGCGTAATCCTCGACCATCTCAATGAGGTGCGAATTCTCTTCAATAGTATCTTCAATCTCCAATTTATCACCATCGGTGCTAATGATGGCTTGCCAGGGTACTGCGGGTCCCTTCGAAGTAAGCAGTCCATATCCAGATCCTTCCGAGAAGGAAATACCAAAGTATCCAGGCTTGGATGTATCTGTCAAGGGTCGAAGATCAGATCCATCAAGCTTGACCGAGTATACATGCCGTTCAGTAGGCGCTTCCTGGGTTGAAACGAAGTAAACCAAGTTTTTCTTCAAATCGACCGCAGATGGTGCGCTGACGACTTCCCATTTTCCTTTTGTAAGCATTTTGGGCTCTGAGCTATCGATGGGAGAAAAGTATGCCAAATGGTCATAGCCTTCGTGGATGACAGTATCAATGTATCCATCCTCTGGTCGGCCATTTTTCGGGTCTGCGGGAATGAAACGAGTCGACTGCGAGGGCTCAACCCAGCCACCATCCAAGGCAGCAATGTCCTCTGTCCGAGCGAGCTTTCCAGTTCGAGTCTCGGTGTCGAGAACGAAAATCTTAACAACGTCACTCTCACGATTGGTCTCGCGAATAAGAACGTTGCCTCCGGTCCCCCAGACGATTTCAATGATGATCCGGTCATCATCAGCAAAGTCGTCCGGCATGGCGATAGAGAAAACCTCGTTCTTTTCGACATCATAGAATTGTAAGTCCACCACCGGGTTGGGTGCTCCAGACTTGGGATACTTGATCTGTCGGACCTCTGGATAATTCTCAAGGCCAGGTTCCGGAGCCTTGCCTGAAGGGCGAGACAGGAAGTACTGAACTGGGTATTCGGGAACAGCAGTCTCGTTGGTGCGTAGGAAAGTCAGGAACTTCCCATCTTGCGACCACCAAGTGCCAGTTCTACCCTGGAAGACCTCTTCTTCATAAACCCAATCGGGAACGCCATAGAAGAGGTCGTCACCACCGTTTTTAGTGATGGGAGTCACCTCCGATGAAGACAATTTCCGCAAGAAGAGATTATTCTCGCGGACAAAAACAACGGCATCAGACTGGGGCGACCAAACAGCCAGCTGGACCCGATCACTCAAGTCACTGTGGTCCAGCGGCTCCGCCTCCTGGGTCGCGACATCGAAAATCCAATATTTGCCATAGAAAGAGTGTCTCCAATTACTCTGGTAGTCAGACATGATCAAAACCTTCTCCAAATTGGGGCTCGGCCAAGTCATGCCCGGCCTGACGAGTTCGCCATCAACCCGGAACTCGGCTTTGTCCATCAAGACACGGGTTTCCAAAGCACCCGACTTGTTTTTGCGGCTTCGAATATCCTCCACTCGCAAAAAGCCATCTCCACTTTCGCCTTGTTCCACCAAAAGTCCATCTTCACCATTTGGCCCAGCAATCCAGGAAATGGCATGCGACCGCGGTAACCACTCCCCCTTCAACATCTGCTCCAATGTGACGGACCGTCCGTAGCTAGTGCCTCCGGTCGCAGAGTGTGGATCGTGAATAGTAACGGTTGAGGTAGACGAGAGGGCCGCGGTGCCGGGTCGCTTCGATGTCAGGAACAGCACGAAGGCGAGCAGCCAACCACCAACACAGAGCAAGCCCAAGGTCCAGAGAACGCGACGCATCCGACTCGACACGGCTTCTGTCTTCTTCCGGCCTGGTAAGAAGGGCTCATCCGAACCTCCATCTGGCCCATCTTCTATATCGTAGTATCGTTGTCCCTGACCCTCCCCTTCTCCTCCTTGATCGTCCGCGGCTAGCATGCTTGCCTTGTGAGCTTCGAGGAAGGTCGCCGAGGCCACCGACAGGCCCGAATCGGTGGTAGCTTGTGAGGCGAGTGAATTCGATCGCCGAATAGGTAAGGGTACTGCCTCGGGGCTGCCTTCGTCATCGAGCTTCCCCATGGTTGTCAAAGCTGCGGTGAGGCTGAAGCTGAGGTTGGATTGGATTGCTTATCGGTGGGACTCTCTCGGGGTTTGGTGGATCCGCGGACAAGCGCGGCACTTGGCACTGAATAGGGACTCCGATACGAGTATACAAGCAGTGTTCACCACAGCCAACTTGACTCGGAAGGTTTCTGATTCTCAAGTCTCGGCACTGGGCGAAGTTGCCAAGATAAATGCAGGTGTCCTTGCAGGTGTATCTCATTCATGAGGCACAGGACGCGTATCGCGTATTCCAACCTTGGAAGTTGTTGCTTAGCACACAAAGCACTAGCACTAGCACTAGCATCCATGGCAGACCGGAGAAAAGGCCTTATTGAGAACCCTTTTTGGTCAAGCTTTTTCTGGTGTGGACGCGGTTCGTTCGATAAAAATCTCCGAATAAAGTGCTCAATAAGAGATTCCATGGATCCTGCCAGTGGTCTGAAAGTCGCCGTCCACTGATGGTGGTGGACGATGGCGCATCTAGATGCATTTTGGGCGAGTGTGGCGAGGACTTGGATAAATAGGACTCGCAATTGATAAGAGACTTGGAGAAATAAAAGGTTGAAACTTGAAACTTGAAAGCATTGAGGTTCAAATTCAACTTGAAGTTCATCAGGGAGAAAGTGGTGGGGGTAGATGTTCAAGTTGTTTCTTTGTTCACCCGCCACCAACAACCTTAGCCTTCCCCCTAGGGCCTCTACTACTAGTAGAATACTCCAGGCTGACAACTTGCCCAGGGGACCTCAGGACTTTGGCTGATTCAAGTTCATAAACCTTGGAATTCAAGCTTGGCGATTTGAGAGGGTCATGGACTTCAGTGTGATTTTTTCGACAGCTTTGGCACTGGCAGTAGTAGTACCTAGGTATATATAGTGGTGAACTCGTACAGTTGTTCTAATTTAGACCAAAAGATCCAAGACACTGGCAGTAGTACTACGTACCACTGCCCAGGTGGAAATTGAATGGCAATTACAAGAGCTGGATCCTACTAGTCGAAAAAGAATTATGAAAGGACATGACAATCAGACTTTTGATGGAAATGTCCCAACCCCAAGATCTATGTGAAAACGGATATTTTTTGGTAGTAATTACTCGTCGCGATGCCATCGCGGTTCATCATACAGCTCTAGGCAGAGGTCCCTGAAGCCATCTACCGCGACAGAGCAATGTCGTCAATTCTCATGATCATCTTCACGGTCTCCGCAGCCAGCTCAATCGCGCTGGTGCTGACCAGCAGAGGCTGCAGAATGTTCTCCTCCGTGATATCATCCTTGACACCGCCGCTGCGGATGCTAACACCAGCATTGTACTGGCCCTGGGCGTGACGGTGGCGCAGCTCGGTGACAACCTTGATCGAGTTCAGACCAGCGTTCTCCGCCAGAGTGGTGGGGATGACCTCCATGGCATCCGCGAACGCCTTCCAGCAAATGGCCTCGGTACCAGTGAGCTCACGGGCACGCATGGCAAGGGTGTGAGCAACCTGGACCTCGGGAGCACCACCACCAGCAATCATGGCGCGCTTCTTGACGAGACAACGGATGACACAGAGGGCATCGTGGAGGGAACGCTCGGCCTCGTCGAGAATCAGGCGGTTGGCACCGCGGGCGACGATGGAGACGGTCTGGTTGACGGGGTTGACGGGGGCCTTGATACCAGTGATCTTGACGTAACGGGCACCGGAAGACTGAACCTCCTCGATAAGGTCAGCAGTACCGAGCTTGTCCTCGGTGAAGCTGTCGACGTTGGCAACGGGCTTGCAGCCGAGAGACTTGCAGCAGGAACTCGACCTCATCGCGCTCGATGTCCTTGATGGCGAGGATCTTAAGACGAGAAAGGAAGTGCAGGGAAAGTTCGTTAACGGCGTCGCGGAGGATCGACTTCTGGATCAGAAGGACGTTACACTTGGTCTTTTGGATCTTCTTGACCATGTTGAGCAGATACTGGCGCTCCTCCTTCAGGATCTTGTCCATCTGGCGGTAGTCGTTGACAACGATTTGGTTCTCCATCTAAGAGGGGTCAGTTTCGCCGTCCTTCCGAAAAAAAGAATACCGGGCGGGCGACATACATCAGGCTTGGGAGGGCTGAGCTGGAACTGGATGAGACCTATCCGGGCCTTCTCAATTCTTGTTGGGCCACCGCTGTTCTTGATGACGGGCTGGTTCAAGACCAGGCCATCGATCATCTCACTATCTTCAATGGTACCTCCAACCTTCTTCACGATACGGATGTTGCGCAGGTCAACGTTCTCGGCGGTCTTGGGGTCGACAACCTTCAGGACGGAGTCCACGGCCATAGGGCCCAGAAGACCGGAGTGCTGGGAGACAATCTTGGAGGAGAGGGAGGTAGAGGCGGCTTGGATGAGGGTAGCGCGGTCGGTCAGGTTAATAGGACGGGACATGTTGTGGAGGATCTCGACAGCGGCGTTGGCAGCGCGCTGGAAGGACTCGGAGATGACGGTGGGGTGAATGCCCTTGGACAGCAGACGATCAGCAGCACCGAGAAGGCTGCCAGCAATGACAACGACGGAGGTTGTACCATCACCAGCCTCGACATCCTGTGCGGCACTGAGATCGACCAGCATACGAGCAGCGGGGTGCATGACGCTCATATCCTTCAGCATGGTGTTTCCATCGTTGGTCTGCGGGGGGGGGAGGGGAGTCAGTCGGAGGGGTCATCGGAGGATAGGTATGGAAATGGAATTGCGTACGATAATGGTGTTTCCCTTGGGGGTTTGGATCTGTGCCAGTATTAGTATCCCGTTGCCAATCAACCATTGTGGTGTACTTACCATCTTATCCATACCCCTGGGTCCCAAAGACTGTGATTCTCCGTTAGCCCCTCATCTCCGTATAATTTATAAATGTGAGCGGGTTTGACAAGCGTACAGTTCGAATGGCATCGGAGACAGCTATTTAAAGGTTAGCTGAATATCCACATCACATCTAGAATCGTTTTGACATACCTCGAGCGGCGAGAATGTTGGATGATCGCACGGCCATAGGCTTCTCCTTGTCCTGTCCGGTCATTAGCACGGAGCCCACACAAACAGCTTTTTTTTTTCAGGGGCGCACCTTGAAGGTAGTGGGGGCAGCGCCTCCCTGGGACACTGCAGCTGCCATATTGAATGTGAATATTCAAAAGCAGAAATGAAACAGAAAGGGGAGAGTGATGTTGGCGGAGATGGAGAAGACACAGGGAAATTCTGCGAGGTTCGGGGGGCGGTGATGAAGCTTGGCGTTGATTAGTGAGTTCCAGTTGCAGTTGCCGCTGGGAGAGCTTCGGCCACCACAGCTCTCTGCTCTCTCAACTCGACATCATCATCCCCCATCCACCCAATCTACCCAATTCCCAGAGTTCTCTCGATTTCGAATCTCGACTTATTCACTTGTCCGCTACATTCGATACTTCCGCAGCTCTCCAGCCCGAGGCTGTCAACACATCACCATGCCTAGCGCGACAGGCCAGAACTGGGAGAAGTACCAGAAGAACTTCGCTGATGATGAGGAGCCCGAGAAGAAGATCACACCCCTCTCAGATGAGTGAGTCGCCCATTGTTCAACCGATCCGGGGATGCTGCCGAGCTCCGGTGGTGATGGTGGTGGTGGTGGTGGTGGTCATGGTGACTGACGTCTTTGGCAGTGACATTGCGGTACTTAAGACTTACGGAGCCGCTCCCTACGCCAACGCCCTCAAGAAGCTCGAGAAGGATATCAAAGACAAACAAAACAGCGTCAACGAGAAGATCGGCGTGAAGGTAATTATTACACTGCCAGCTACCTCGACCCCTTTGGACCCCCCCCAGAGCTCACACTCACACGCGCATCAGGAATCCGACACAGGTCTTGCACCTCCACACCTTTGGGATGTCGCCGCCGACCGACAACGGATGGCGGAAGAGCAGCCCTTGCAAGTAGCTCGCTGCACGAAGATTATTCAGGATGAGAAGGATGCCGACAAGAGCAAATATGTCATCAACGTCAAGCAGATCGCCAAGTTTGTCGTCAATCTAGGAGAGCGCGTTAGTCCGACAGATATTGAGGAAGGCATGCGAGTTGGGTAAGTGTTTCCCTTCCGATGATGAGCGGGCCTCAAGGCGACGGATACTGACTACTGGTCCCACAGTGTCGATAGGAATAAATACCAGATCATGCTGCCACTTCCTCCCAAGATCGACCCCAGCGTGACGATGATGACTGTTGAAGATAAGCCCGATGTTACATACGGCGATGTTGGTGGTTGCAAAGAACAGATTGAGAAGCTACGAGAAGTCGTCGAGATGCCCTTGTTATCACCAGAGCGATTTGTGAACCTGGGTATCGACCCACCCAAGGGTGCCCTGCTTTACGGCCCTCCCGGTACCGGAAAGACCCTCTGCGCTCGTGCCGTCGCCAACCGAACAGACGCAACTTTCATCCGTGTTATTGGTAGCGAGCTGGTCCAGAAGTACGTTGGTGAAGGTGCCCGAATGGTCCGTGAATTGTTCGAGATGGCACGCACTAAGAAGGCGTGCATTATCTTCTTCGACGAAATCGATGCTGTCGGTGGAGCCCGTTTCGACGATGGTGCCGGTGGTGACAACGAGGTCCAGCGTACCATGCTGGAACTCATTACTCAGTTGGATGGTTTCGACTCCCGTGGTAACATCAAGGTCATGTTCGCTACTAACCGACCTTCCACATTGGACCCTGCCCTGATGCGTCCTGGTCGTATCGACCGAAAGATCGAATTCTCTCTCCCTGACGTCGAGGGCCGAGCCAACATTCTCCGAATTCACGCCAAGAGCATGTCCGTCGAGCGGGACATTCGATGGGAGCTGATTTCCCGCCTGTGCCCCAACGCTACCGGTGCCGAACTACGCAGTGTCGCGACTGAGGCTGGTATGTTTGCCATCCGCGCTCGAAGAAAGGTGGCCACCGAGAAGGATTTCCTGGCATCAGTGGAGAAGGTTATCAAGGGTAACCTGAAGTTCAACTCGACGGCGACGTACATGCAATACAACTAGAGCTTGGGAGATTGGTTCTTGCATGGAGCATGGCGGATAGGCTGTACGATCACTTCTAGTTCTTGTCATTGTGAACGAATCTATAATCTACAATACCGTTGACCCTGTAGTCCTTGTAATATGGTGCTAATCTGTATTGGACGGCCTTGAGTGAAAGATTCCTCAAGCATCCAATGGCGGCCGGCCAAAAAGACGAACCGCCATTGGCCACCTGAGCAGCTAATGTATCATCCATCACCCAGGTGCAGGAGGGGATCCGTTGTCAAAGAACCTCAGCTAGCTACGCCAAGTCAAACTAGGAACACACTATTCCACTTTGGGTTCCAGTGTTTGGCACCAAACATTGGAGCCCAAAATGGAAGAAATACCCCGGAACCTCTCGTTTTCTGTTGCTCCTACTGTGGAATTCCGGACTTAGATATTGGATCCACTGACATTTTGTAAAGTATCAGGCGGAGCCCGTCATCTCCCAGAAGTAGTCCTATCCGAATATAAAAGAAATCCACAGCACACATTCCGTTCGCTCTTGGATTCAGTTTTGGCCCAGAAATAACTTCAACGAAAAATTTATAACTCATAGATCGATTTTTTAATGGCCCCTTCCCCATGGACCATTATTCAGGATCTTGCTGGCTGAGTCACATGTTCATCAACTATAGCGGCGTTGATGGCCGAAACCATATTCCAGTTTTGATCCCAATAGATCCTGTTTCATTCGAATACTCGGTTGAAATGGGCTTAACAACAAGTGCTTCTACTCTGGATCAGTCTGCATTGCCGCCTTCGATGATGCCAACCCCGAGTATCATACCGTCGTCCCAATGGACTTGTGGCATGGATACCAGCTCCGCTGAAGCAACCTTTGGCAGCGATCACAGATCTTTATACTGGGATAACACGAATAAAGCTAGTTGGAGACAGGGGGGTGACCTTGAAAGTATTTCTTCGCTGCCGAATATATCTGGGCCACATCTCAATAGCCCTCGTCAGTTTAATGGTCTACCATCGGTTAAATCACACGGAGAGTTTCCAAGAAATTAGTAAGTACACGAGCGGAAGAGAACATACTCCTAATAAATTATCCAAGCTCTAACCGAGCATTTTGATCATTTTCAGTTCCCTCTCCCATGCTTGGAAATGCAGTTGGTATGGATGTATCAGCACCGACATGTTCCCTAACGAATCATCTCTCATGCATCATGTAAATTCATGCCATATCACCCCGACACAGAGCGAATTGAAATGTTATTGGAATGGCTGCACCTACAAGAAAAGCTTTTCTCGACTGCAAACCCTTGCGCGGCATGTCAAGGCTACCCACATCTCTCCCAGGCAATATGCATGTCCTGAGGTCACTTGCAGAAAGGCATTCGGGCGCAAAGACAAGCGCCAATTGCATTTACAAATATTTCATCCTCGTATCTTCAAGGAATACAAAGGCAAAAGAAAAGGCACAGCCACAGCCACAATAGATGAATGATAGATAGTATTACAGGTGTGGCGGCGACGGTTTCTTTTTCTGATACGAAGCTTTCTCAAGTATTATCTCATGCTATTCAATCTAACAATTTATGCTATGCATTGTTGCAATTATTCCAGCTCCAATTAGTTTCCCCCTGCCACGTCTTTGGAATACTCCTGAAAAATGTAACTGAACTCATCCCCCCGAATCTTAGACTTGGTTGCCATTCAAAAGAACCGCGTAGACACCTATATGTCATATGTTATAGGCCGTCAATAAGCGTGAGATAGATATTGCGCACCTGCGAGTTTCCATTTTTTACCAAGGGACTCCATTGCACATCTCATATCATTAAGTGCCTCCAAGCTCTGCTGGTGCCCATCAAGGTTATAACGATCGTAGAAATACTTGAAGGCGGGATGCCCCCAACACATGAGAAACGGAGACGCTCTCTTGGTACTAGAATAATCACCACTGTTGTAAATTCTTGACAAATTGAGACAAGTATGCGCTGATTTACTCAGTGGGTGACTAGGGTCATAAATACTGGCAGGCTCGTCATCGCCTGGTTCATCAAAAGAATAAAGTACAAATAGCGCGCTAGGAAGTTAGATTTGAGACATAGCTGATCTTAGGACCGGGTACTCACCTGTTTATAATGCTGCGTGCTACACTGACTGAAACGAGCGATGTTTGCAACTCAACTTCCAATACAATAGCTAGTGCGCTGATCGTGCGGTAGAGTTGTATCCGTCTCGTACGAATTGATTGATCTCCAGATTTATGGTCAGAAAATAATTGCAGTACTCGACCAACTAGATATGTGGCATGGACCAGTAGACGAAATGTCCCCATGTTGGAACTCGCCGGCGATAAAAGCGTTAAGTTGGCGCCAGGCGATGGGCGCTATGATTTGTTAGAATGGAGGCTCCAGGATGAAGAAATTCGGATTGAATACCGATTGTTTCCATGAAGCATCATCTGAAGGGAGTATGTAGGCTTCGTCTGGTTCTCGCAATAAAAGTGGGTATTGTGGACAACCAAGAGCTATGATCCTAGCATCATGATTTAGCAACATGACGAAGAACATAAATATAGAATTGACCAACCGCTCCATAACATATACCGACCACCATAAACGTCTTTTTTGCTCAAGATCTATCCAGTCGTTTGTATCATTTTGTCCTAGTGTTGCTTCTATCTCAAGAGCCCCTAAATATCGGACACAGCACCCCAGGGTTGTATACGCGGACGGGAAAATGCCATGTCCAAACTCGTAAAAGAGAAGTAGAAGCGAAGCCTGGAGCAATCTGATAGAGAGCGTACCGTAGATCTCTATAGTCATGAATGATGATTTCACAGCGAGATACTGGTTGTTTAGAGGTTGGTTTTCAGGGAGAGCGTCTGCATTCAACTTGATGCATGCAAGCAAAAGTACATCTTCTGCACTTAGGTGGCTGCTTTCATTCAATAATCTTGTATGAAGCTCATCGAGGGGAATAAATGGTATCCATGAGTCGACAACATTGGCAAAATTAGATACCCATTGCTCTCGATTGGTTTGGCCAGGGCCATAGATGTATTCTAGAATATCAGCACCAACGGCGTCACTTTTCAGTGAAGGGGGCACCGGGATAGTTTGACTTGAGCTTCCCAAAAACATTGCTGCATTGAATCGAACTCTTTTTGCAACCTCGCTTTCATTTGCCAAGGGCGCACCTGATACCATTGGCCGCGTAGCGCGGTTAGTATGGCCGTCAATTCGGTATTCGCAGCGGTCATGGGTTCTAGCTTAATGTTAGGATAAATCGCTGTAGAAAAGTTCAATCCAACAGACCTTAGGCAGTAGGAACAAATAGGATATGCGCGGTCGCATTTCTTCTTGCGCGCTCGGCAGTTTTTGCAGGCCAGGGGTGGTTTCATATTGGGCAGAGGGAACGAACGCGCTCTAAAGTCGTACTCTTCAACCCGATAATCCCGAGTTGACTCATCTACCAGACAGCCCAGCCGCGTCACATCGGAGATCACACTTCGGACTGTTGAATATTATCATCTTCGGAGTGGGCCGTGTGTCTCCTGCCTCATTCTCAATGGTGGCACGCAGGGCGGTCAAGCTGGGAGCTGATTGCCAGGGTACTTAATGAAGTTTCAATACTCTGATAGAATTCAGCTCCAAAGGTATATCAAAGTATTAAATTCGAATCTGCGAGATTATAAAATTTGACCTGCCCTGGTTTAGCGTCACGATACGCTAAAATTACTAGAGTCCATCCACTGATTCAAGTTCCCGGAGTGATCCATATAACCACGAATCCATGGCAACGGCAGGTTTAACCAAGCTATCACTTGAGATTTGGTAGGCTCAAAAATTGACATTAATTTCTATTGCATATTGCGCATTCTACCGATTCATTTAAACCTTGGAGCACATTGTTTGAATACAAATTTGGCAGAAACCTCTAGATTAGTCTCCGATGAACAAAACCAGAACAATCATGAAATAGTACTAGTAGATCTTGAGGAGAATTGACGAATTCTATATCTAGCTGCATGTCTATAGTTAAGGATCACCGTATGAAGACGTGGCATTCAGGTTTCATTCAGTCAACATTAAAGCTCCACTCTTTGCACCATGCCTTCATCATTTCTGCATTGATAGGAGTAAGCCGGTCTAGCGTCTTACTGAAGCCCCTTGTTCTAGTCGTAGAGAATCCCGGGTGATGAGGCTTTTCGGCAATGAGTCCCTTGTAGGCATCTAAAAGTTTCACAGCGGGAATTTTGCTTCCGTTCTCAGAGCTAGCTTCAACAGCCTTGACCCAGGTGGCCATATCAACAGACGCCATTGGATACCCTTGCTCTTCGTAGAAGCTCTTCACAGACCCTACAAGATCTCTCCACTGTGCATGGACTGGGTTCACAATGTGGAAATGGCCAGATATCTCAGACAAAGGGCGGCATGATAGAATGCCTGCAATTTCAAGGACTATCATAGCGACATCTTCGACCGGGACCCAGTCAATTGAATTATTCGCACCAAGGTCTGTAGGCAGCTGGCCAAGGCTTATCGACGAAGAAATGATAGTCGGCAGCCATTCCTGCTTATTCCAGGCTCCCTTTCCGTTGCGAGGACCAGAAATTTGACCGACACGAACCACTGCAGTTGGAACACCGAGCTTGTCTCTTGCCTGCTGTAGAATCAAATCACCAATAAACTTAGATTGACCATATCCCATTGAGGCAAGGCCCATATTGGTAAGAAGAGCTTCGGGAACAGGTCCAGGTTCAGCCCAGCGATCGACAGCGCCCACCGATGACAAGAAAACGATTGGAACACACTTTGTGGCATGGAAAGAGAAGTCTGCCAATCGTTGGACACCGTGAATGCTGGAATCGAACGATTCAACAGAAAGGTTGAAATTGACTGGCCAAGCATTGTGGATGATGCGGTCCACCGATGACAAGAGACGGTCGTAGATGACACCGTTCAGTCCAAACATTTCCTGTGACAGATCTGCGTGTAGAAATTCCGATTTTGGAAATTCAACCTGGAGGCCTCGCTCTCCATTAGACTGAAGTTGCTTCATGCAACCTCCATCGGCGCTTCTATTGAGACAAATGACCTTTGAAACAGAGTCGCTGCCCTCCAGTAGGTCCAGAATATACGAGCCGAGACTTCCAGTCGACCCAGTAAGAATGATTGTCTGTCCGTTGTCTTTGGGTGATGGCTTGTCGGGAATAGTGCCATCGACCGACTCGATACTGTACTTCTTCAAGAGTGAATTTGCCGCTTCCACTCCATCATTGTCATCGGCGATGACTTGGCTTTGAGAAATACGGGCAAACAGATTTCGAGCGAGCCTTCGAAGGGAGGAGTTGCCATAGATAACTCTTGTCGTAACCACACAGCAGTCTTCAGACACCCCAGCATGTTGGAGCTCATTTGCAAGAATTTTACTCAAGTTGATGATTCCAAGCGAGTCGATACCAGCTTCGAAGAAGTCTGCATCGGGCATGATCTCCTCAACGCCAAGCTGTGTGATGATAATGTCATACAGTGATTTCATAAGAGCATCTTCACTTTCAAGTGAAAGCCCCACCGTTCCGGCTGCATCATTGCCCTCATACATCTTCTCGATTTCGTCCTTGTAGAGTTTCAAGAACGCACCTCGCTGAAGAGAGCCCTTGGCAGATGATGGGATAGCTTTTGTGGAGTCTGAAATCTTGACCAAATGTTTGGCAATCTGTCCATGGGCCACTGTCTGTTTATTTACCTGCTCAATGGTAGGCCAGACATTGTCGATAAGGCGGGCCGCAGCATCATCGTTGGAAATTTCATGTGGCTCGAGGAAAATGCCAGCTTGGAATTTACCTTGACCGACGACGACAGCTCGTTTGAGAGCTGGATGAGCGCCAACAATAGATTCGATCGATACGGGATTCAGCTTCTCGCCATTTGAAAATACAATCACGTCATCTGATCTTCCGGAATGCAGCCAAAGATGAGGGAGAGTTGGGTGAGATTTGTATAGATCGTTGGTGTGATACTCATTAAGCTCGGGAAAAGTATAGAAGATGCCTTGCATTCCAGGGTCTTGATCTCGGCGGACTATGACATGCTCGAAGGTGCCATCGCCAGTCGGTCGGTAATCGGAGCCAAAGGTTTCATCATCGAAAACGAAGTATCTCCATAATTTCATATCTGGCTGGAAATAAATTGGGTACAACCCATATCTATTTTGTATCAGCAATGGTATACAATGGATTTCAATCGGGTTGGCCTTCAGGGGTCTCACTCTGTGGTTGAAATGATATTGGCGAGCGTGACTCCGGCCTCCACAAGTCGGTCCCCAGCCTCAACCTCAAGGCCACCACCACCACATGTCACAAATGAAAGCGTAGCTAGTAAATTCATATCATCCTTGTCGTGACTCATGTCTTGTAAAAGGGATGGAGCCAAAACAGCAGCATCGGCTCCGGAATTATTGATAAAAGAGTAGACACTATCCGGGGTCACTGCCTGGTCTGCAATTGGGAGCACCAGCGGAGTGCCCCAGAAGATTGAAAGACTGATGTAATAGTAGAGACCGAGAGCGTGAAAAAATGGCACTGAATCAAGAGATTTTGTTAGGTCATGCATAACGTTTGAGGATGAGAAGAACCCATACTTGTACACAAAACCTTGCTGCCCATCTCCGAAAAGGCCTTCATAATATGAGAATATCCAGTGAATTCAGGTCGTTGATGATATGCATCAGCTAGCGAGAGAATACCATGACGGCAAATAATTGGTTTTGGAGTTCCAGTACTACCACTTGTATGTAGAACGAAAGCCGGCTTTGTGCGAATTTCGTCAAATGGCTTTTGGTAAGGGAAAGACGGGACGTGCTCATCGGAAAGGATATCGCTGATAGAATCGATCAGGCTTGATTTCATCGGGCGAGCACTCAACCAAGACTCTACCACTTTCGTGGCCTCTGGTGAGTGAATTATCCACTGACAATCAGTCGCCTGAAACAGAGACAACTGGCTCTCGATGTTATTGCGGGGGGAGATAAAAAGGGCCTAACTTGTAATAAAAAGTGAGCCTCGGACCCCCAATATTCTCAAAAGCGAGATACTTACCTTGTAACCAGCTTTTATCGACGCAGCCAAAACAATCAAGTATCGTATGTCATTTGGACCGATGTACGCGACCGTGGGATAGTCCCCGTCTTTAGCATGTCCGGCGCGTTCGACGATCCACTTAGCAAAGCGGTTGATGGAATTGGCATATTTCCCGAAGGTCAATTCTTCCCATCCATCTTCTGCGTTTGCAGAACGGGGAAGAAAAACAACGGGCCGAGATGGTTCAGAAGATGCGATTTCATCGATCACGTCGACAAAGTTGCGTCGCCCAAAGGTAGTGGGCGGATGAGTCTTGAGATTCATTGTCGCAGTGGCGAAGATAATTGTAGGATATTTAGCTCGGTTTATATGGGAGGTTGTCGAGCTGAGTATTCTTCTCAAGCTTGGGAGGTTATTGTCGTCTTTATAGCCTCTGCACTGCTGGCTATACTGCCGATCAGCCCAAAAAGAGCTCATGGTTGCATCTCATACTGCAGAGAAATATCGCTCATCGCAAAATCCGCATCGTTGAAGACGGTCGTTCCGAACGAGCGAGGACCGAAAGTCCATGCATTCCTTGGAGCGGGTTCTGAGCGGACTTTAGCGTAAGATTCCCGCAGATCCATAAAGCTTGTTGTACAAACAAGGCCAGGTCAACAAGCCGCCTTGATGTCATGGTTCAAAGTACGATATGGGCAGATTTCAAATAAATTAGGAATCTATGGAGGCTTGTATCTGAATAATTTACTGGTAATGTATTATCCAATAGCGCTAGGAGTATTCATTTCTGATCTAGTGAGCATCGACCCTTGATTCCCACAAGTCCCTACCGAAATTCTCAAAAATCTCGAATATTTTGAGTGATTCTGCTAAGAAGTAACACAGAATCGGGATTTGATGTCAAGACCGACGAATATGTTTAGTGATGACTTTGATTCCAAGTTGTGGTATGTGGAGCTCGAATCTAGCGGGCCCTGAGCGGCCTTCAAGCTCTCAATGATCTGCAGATCCGCAAGGATTATCCATGCTCCATGCAAGGCTACGAGTTACCTACGAACGCCACTTCGGGGCCGAGAAGCGCGAGCTGCATCGGCCTTTCCAGTAGTACCGTGACTCTCAGCAAGAATGACGAGAGACGTTACATGCGGCCATCGGCTTGATTGCCGATTGATCCGACCGAGTGATATAATAGTATATTTTAATATTTGGGCAAGTTGTGTAGCGAACATAAAAAATCTCAAAAATGGTCCAAGAGGCACAATATCAAGTTTTGTAGGTAGCAATTGGGTCGTTAAAGGATATTCAAAGTTTTTAGGGTAGCCATCCGGTTGTATCAAAATTGGATTTATATCGGTGAATACACTGCCAGTGGTAGCTAACCGCAGTGGTTGATGACTTCCAAGGTTCCAAGGTTCAATTTAAGCTTAAAAGATACACTCAAATTTGATATACTTTTATATTGATCTATTCTAAGGGAAAACAAAACAAAACCGAAAATGCTGCCCATGTCGATACTATATAGTAGACTAGGGCATGCCAAGGCCGTTTCATCCGAGGTTGAGGATTCCAAGTGGCAGCCTCGGAATTTAGGCGGAACAGCTGGATCGCGCTTTCCCAATTGGTGGATCATGCAGTACAGTATACCGTGCCCAGTATAAGATATTATCACTGGGGTAGTACTAGTAGGTAGACCGTAGTTACTAGCTACTTTACAATAGAGTCTAAGTCTATAGATGCAATGTATATAATAAATGCAATAAACTTAACTATAGTCAACTATAGCATCTACATATAGTGAACTACGTTCACTATTGCTATAGCCGGGCCCCGACCTCTTCCGACGGCCGGCAAAACGAAAAGCGGATCACGTGCAGGGGCTCACTTCTGGGGCATTGAGGTGACCATTCCCTGGACGATGATTGGCCTCGGTCCGACTGCTCGGCAGCTGGACCACCGCAACCCGGGTTAGTCAGCACCAAACTGCCAACCGTGATCCCGAACAGGAATTCCAGGAAGGAGTCTCCCCAATTTCCATTCCTCTCCGCTCTAAGCTAATCTTCCCCCTTCGGTGTCTCTATATTGTTTGGGTAATTGGAGTTTATCTCTCTTTTGTCCCTTCACAATGAGCTCCATCAGCCTGCGGAGCCTTGCTCCCGCCTCTAAGGTTAGTCCTTCGCGCAATCTTTTCGGCCCGAGTGCGCAATCCAACTTTGAAGACTAACCTTGGCCCATCGTGTACAGGTCTCCCGTGTCTTGAGGGATCAAAGACGTCTCTTCTCCTCCTCGCGCCCCGCTGGTACGCCATTGAACCCCGACCGACCTCTTCCGCTACCTCTGGCATCACAGCTAACACCTTTTTCCCACTCCCATTAGCCCGGATCTTTGCCAACGGACCTCTGCGCGCCCAGGAGAACACCAGCTACCTCGCCGAGAAGTACCCGATCATTGTAAGCCGCCATCGCTACAAGCGCATCAGATTGTATTGCCATTGAAGTAATATCTAACCGGGATCAGGATCACGAGTACGATGCCGTCGTTGTCGGTGCCGGTGGTGCCGGTCTGCGCGCTGCCTTCGGTCTTGCCGAGGCTGGCTTCAAGACTGCCTGTGTCTCCAAGCTGTTCCCTACCAGAAGTCACACTGTCGCCGCCCAGGGTGGTATCAACGCTGCTCTCGGAAAGTACGTCAACCCTACCCAATCGACAACTTAAGCACCGCACGTGCCGAGCTGGAACTAACTGAACATCTATAGCATGCACGAGGATGACTGGAGATGGCACATGTACGATACCGTGAAGGGTTCGGATTGGCTCGGTGACCAGGATGCGATTCACTACATGACCCGCGAGGCTCCCGCCTCCGTCCGCGAGCTGGAGGGCTACGGTTGCCCCTTCTCCCGTACCGAGGATGGCCGTATCTACCAGCGTGCCTTCGGTGGTCAGTCCAAGGACTTCGGTAAGGGTGGCCAGGCCTACCGTTGCTGCGCTGCCGCTGACCGTACCGGTCACGCCCTGCTGCACACTCTCTACGGACAGTCTCTGCGCCACAACACCAACTACTTCATCGAGTACTTCGCCCTCGATCTCTTGATGGAGGACGGCGAGTGCCGCGGTATCATCGCCTACAACCAGGAGGACGGTACCCTGCACCGCTTCAAGGCCCACCAGACCGTTCTGGCCACTGGTGGATACGGACGTGCCTACTTCTCCTGCACCTCCGCCCACACTTGCACTGGTGACGGTATGGCCATGGCTGCCCGTGCTGGTCTGCCCAACCAGGATCTGGAGTTCGTCCAGTTCCACCCTACTGGTATCTACGGTGCTGGCTGCCTGATCACTGAGGGTTCCCGTGGTGAGGGTGGTTACCTGCTCAACTCCGAGGGTGAGCGTTTCATGGAGCGTTACGCTCCTACCGCCAAGGATCTGGCTTCCCGTGACGTCGTGTCTCGTTCCATGACCCTTGAGATCCGCGAGGGTCGTGGTGTCGGTCCCGAGAAGGACCACATCTACCTGCAGCTGAGCCATTTGCCCGCCGAGCTGCTCCACGAGCGTCTGCCCGGTATCTCTGAGACCGCCTCCATTTTCGCTGGTGTCGATGTCACCAAGCAGCCCATCCCCGTTCTGCCCACCGTCCACTACAACATGGGTGGTATCCCCACCAAGTACACCGGTGAGGTTTTGACTGTTGATGAGCAGGGTAAGGACAAGGTTGTCCCTGGTCTGTTCGCTTGCGGTGAAGCCGCCTCCGTCTCCGTCCACGGTGCCAACCGCCTGGGTGCCAACTCTCTGCTTGATCTGATCGTCTTCGGTCGTGCCGTTTCCCACCGTGTCCGCGACATCTCCACCCCGGCAAGCCCCACAAGCCTCTGTCCTCCGACGCCGGTGCCCAGTCCATCAAGGATCTGGACTTTGTCCGCAACGCCGATGGCCCCAAGTCCACCAACGATATCCGCCTGGCCATGCAGAAGGCCATGCAGAGCGATGTCTCTGTCTTCCGTACCCAGGAGTCCCTGGATGATGGTGTCAAGCGTGTCAACGAGATTGACACCTGGTACGACCAGGTCGGCACCAAGGACCGCTCCATGATCTGGAACACCGACCTTGTTGAGACCCTCGAGCTCCGTAACCTGCTGACTTGCGCGTACGTTTTATCCTATATCCCTACCGCATCAATACCCTATGCTAACTTTTCTACAGTACCCAAACCGCCCTGGCCGCCTCCAACCGTAAGGAGTCCCGTGGTGCTCATGCCCGTGAGGACTTCCCCGACCGTGATGACGAGAACTGGATGAAGCACACTCTCACATGGCAGAAGAAGCCCCACGGTGATGTCGAGCTCGGCTACCGTGCTGTTGAGTCTGGTACTCTGGATGAGAACGAGTGCAAGTCCGTTCCTCCCTTCAAGCGTACCTACTAAGCTCTCGTTTTGAGAGGAGTGCGGTCCGTTTGGGGATCGCGCTGGAAGAATACCACGGATTTGTTTCCGATGCTAATTGAGCAACACACCACCCCAGGGTGATCGTGAAAACAGCTCGTGGCGTCGATGGGAGTCCACGAAAAGAGCATGTTTTCTATTTAACTTGTGTTACTTACCATACTGTATAGCCATATTTCTTTTTTTTTGTTATCTGACGGCGAAGAGTCGGTGTACTGAGTGTTTTATTTTCTCAGTTGTCCCATCTCACTGGATTTCTTTTTTGTTCACCTTGGTTCCTCGTAGTAGGCATCGCCTTTATATTATTATTCCTGTATTATCATGTTTAGAATTCCCACGTTCCCAATTCGGAGGGTCGGTGGCGCATAACAAAGGGGTCTTTGTCTTACATGTTCTCACAGCTCCGAGGACGAGGCTCTTTCTCTAGGTCTTCATCGATCTGACATTGCCACAGCAAGCCTACATATCCTTCAGCTGGCCACTGCTATACAGGGATGCAAGTCCACAAAGACAGTTCTCGAACGAACCATTGACCATGATTGGTTTTCTGCCTCTGGACTGCCGGGGTCCACCTGGGCATAGAACAGTCTTAAAGAAGGTGCTTTCTTTGAACGTTTCGAGAACCCAGGGCATTCAAAGTGTCAGCAATATCTCTCGAACCATGGCCAACGCAAGCCCTCGATCCGCCTTCCTTCTTGCACCTTTTCAATATTCCCACCGAGCATAGATCTGCTACGTTTGCAGCGGATTTCATGCGATACCCTCGATGCTCGTTGTTTAGCGTTTCCATAACCGACCTCTTCGTCTTCTCCTAATATGCTGGGCTTGCAGCAAGCAGGCAGAACCTGTACCGACGGCAAACAATGGTATGTCTGTAACGCGGGGCCATATACAGGATGCTGCTCGGTTGACCCATGTTCCGACGGCGTCTGCCCGGACGAAGACTCAATTACCACTACCAAGAAAGTCACAACAACCTCGACATCTAAGTCAACATCGGCAACCCTTTCAACCGCCGAGACTACCACTGCAGTTGAAGAGACGACTTCTTCATCCAGCTCTAAGACAACTTCAGAGGCCTCCTCAGAAGCCACTTCGGTTGCCACTTCTAGCACTGCTAGTATACTATCCACCAGCACAAGCACATCATCTGCAACATATTCAACTACATCCGCAGAATCCGCAGCCACCTTAACATCTGCAGTTAGCGCAAGCCAGACAGCAGTAAGCACGTCGTCCAGCCACCACAGCAATTCTGGCATGATAGGCGGTGTTGTGGGCGCGGCGATCGCCGCAATTCTACTCGCTCTACTTCTCTACTTTTGCATCAAACGACGTCGAGCGAAGGTTAAAATCAAGATGCACCGCTCCGTCTCCACTCAATCCCTTCGAGCTCAAGACCAAACGTCCACTACAAAGAAAAGCCCTTCGTCATCAGCAACGGCATTAGTAGCAACGGCCAAAGAAAGCCCACACTCAGCCGGTAAGCATAAAGCCCTTGCCTCCCAGTCCACTTGGACTCCCCACTTAGAACCAAGCTAAAGAATCAATATCAGCATCCCCAGCCTCAAAGACAGAAACATCAAAATCCAGCCTTGGAAACGAAATTTACCACGACTATCAATCAGGACCGCCCTCAACCCTCTCATCCCTAACCCTCTCAACCCTATCAAACTCCAATGGCCCCCCAACCCCACCCTCAAAATCCAGTACAAGCCTCGCACCGCTCATAATCCCAACCGAATCACCTCAATCCCATCTCCATCATTCTCTAACCCCACACGTCCCCGAACTCTCAGACACAGGCTTCCGCCGCCAAAGAGCAGAACTCCCCGCGCAGCCACAGTCGGAATTAATCAACCAGCAATGGAATAACTTGAATGCGAATTCGTCGCTTGTTTCCGACCAGTACCCGCACGGGGGTTTGAGGAAAGTAGGAATTTCGGAGTATACAGGAAGATCCTTCCACACACGGGATGGGGTACAAAATTCCGGAACGGACCTAATATCACGAAATACAGCACGGAAAATCGTGACGCGGGACGGCGTCGTTATGGGTGCGAATTTAGATCGAATGTCAAGTATTGACGAAGTTGATGTTGAGACACCATCTCCAACTCCGACTGCGACCCCGCTTAGTCCAAGGACGAAATTTAGCGGGAGATATAAGAAGTCCAGTCGCAGTGGTACCCCTGTTAAAAGCGCAAGCGCAAGCTCAGGTCTGGGCTCTAGTGCGGGTACTCCGAATCAACATGTTATGAGCTTTATGGAGTACGATGCGCCTTCTGAGATGCTTGAGCTTAGGGGTGGAGGGGGAGACTGGAGGTACACCCGGCCTTGAAAGGATTGGGATTGGGGTTGAGCGTAGGTAGCTCGGATTCGGAGTCTGGTCGTAGAAACGTGAAGGCTCAAGCTGAGAGAGATGCGTCGGGGGCTTTGGACGTGCGGAACCGTGGTGTGGAGATGGATGTGCTTAGTGAAGGGCAGGTTGGGAGTAAAATTTCGGGGGTTAGTGAGATATTGCCTGCTTATGAGTCTGGAGGATTTTTTGAAATTCAGGATCGTCGTGGGTCTTCTGGGTGGAAGAAGATCAAGGAGGATGATGGTTGATGGGTTATACTTTCAAGGTTTATTAGTAGGCTTGCTTTCTCTGCATCGGCTGGCTATCCGACCATCGACTTCATTTATTCTAATTTTTTTGTTGAGTTTATTGGGAGAGAAGAACTTGAAGGGTTAACTATAATCAAATTGTATCGAGAAGTCTACTATACCCATGACTCATTTCTACTAACGTGATATTTAGCCTTCTTCAAAAGAATACCCTATTATACGTACTGCCATACGTGCTATAGTATACTAAAGACTCGGACACACATAATCTTCAAATCATATCTCATTTTGTCTAACCGAAATACAATACCACAAGGTATCAAATCCGCAATGCTAATCTTTTCATCATATACTTTTATGCCAAGTTAAACCCGCACACTCCGCCAGACCCAATCAATCCAAACCATTCATCCAAATCCCAAAGTTGAAAATCAAAGCAACTTGCGCAGAACATCAGTCTGCTCCAGAACAGCACGCTTGCTAGTACCACCAATAGCATCCTTAAGCTCAACAGCACGCTCATAGTCCATGCAAGTCGTAACATCGTCGCCGAAGCGAGCATCAACAGCCTTAAGCTGCTCCAACGAGAGCTTGTCCATGGGGATACCAGTGTTCTCGGCGAGCGCAACGACACGGCCGGAGATGTGGTGACCCTCGCGGAAGGGGACGCCCTTGCGGACGAGGTAGTCGGCGATCTCGGTGGCCAGCATCTCAGGGGCCAGGGCGGCGGTCATCTTCTCCGGGATGGTGGTGAGGGTGGACAGGACGCCAGTGGCGATTTGGATGCTGTCGCTGACAGTCTTGATGTGGTCGAGCAGGGGCTCGATGCTCTCTTGCAGATCCTTGTTGTAGGTGGTGGGCAGGCCCTTGATGGTCATCATCAGACCGGCCATTTGGCCGAAGGCACGGCCGGACTTGCCGCGGAGCAATTCCAGGGAGTCTAAAGAGGGAGTAGAATTAGTATATGGACATGGTCTTAATTTAGCAGGTGAAGGTGTGTAATGACTGAAACTCACCGGCGTTCTTCTTCTGGGGCATCAGCGAGGAACCAGTCGAGTACGCATCAGACAGGCGGACGAAACCGAATTCCAGACTGCTGTAGATAATCAAATCCTCAGCCCATCGGGAGATTTTCAGCATGAAAGAGCTACCCCACTGCATAGTCTCCATAGCGAAGTCACGGTCACCGACGGTGTTCATGGAGTTGTACAGCAGATCATCAAAGCCAAGCTCCTTAGCCATAGCGTGACGGTCAATCTGGAACGGGTTTCCAGCGAGAGCACCGCAGCCGAGAGGGCTACGGTTAACGCGAGCAATAACCTCACGCAGACGCTGCAGCTCACTAGCGAAGGCAGTGGCGTGCGAAAGCATCCAGTGGGACCAACGGACGGGCTGGGCCTTCTGGAGGTGAGTGTAGCCGGGCATGAGGATGTCAATTTCCTTCTCGGAGCGGGCGACAGAGACCTTGATCAGGTCGCAGAGGTGGGAGTCGAGAATGCGCAGCTCATCGCGCAGCCAGAGACGCATATCGGTAGCGACCTGCTCATTGCGCGAGCGGCCAGTGTGCAGCTTGCCGCCGATCTCCTTGCCAATGATCTCGCTGAGTCGGCGCTCGTTGGCGGTGTGAATGTCCTCGTCGTTCTCCTTGGCTTCGAAGGTGTTGGTGCTCCATTCCTGGGCAATTTGCACGAAACCGCGCTCGATCTCGGCGAACTCTTGCGCGGTCAGGATGCCGTTGTTCATGTTGGCGCGGGCGAAGGCAATTGAGCCGGCAATGTCTTGCTTCCACATGATGCGGTCAAAGGGCAGGGACATGTTGTACTGCATCATGAGGGGGTCGATGCCCTCTGCGATTTGAATATTTTGGTTAGCATGTTATGAGTCAATGCGGTGTGAATTGATCGGGGATGTAATGCGCGAAATGGGGGAAAGGCAGGGTCAGTAGCAGAGTCGAATGAAGCTTACCGGTGAAACGACCTCCCCACAGCATGTTCTCGGCGACTCCTTTGGGATTGCTCATTTTGGCGGGTATCTTTCTGTGAAGTGATGAAGGAGAAAGTGGGATGTTGAGGGCAAATGGCGGAGGCGGAGAGCGGGCGATTGGAGTGAATCATTGGGTCGCCGGTAGTCGGACACTAGCCCTAATTGGGATGAGTGGGACTGGGGGTGTATACGAGTATACCAGTTAGTATTCTTATTTACAGTTATGTCGAAGAGAATAGAGGGAATTTATGAATCGATCTATTTATCTATTGTTGCGAGTAGATATCGTATCAGTCTTCAAGTTGTTAGGTGCATTGACCCGACGGGACTGCATACATACTTCAGTCCTTATCATTTTACGTTTACTCAAGGTAAGGTGGAAGCCAACTTCCCTATCCGTTAAGGTCTTGGAATGGGATGTGAGAATTCAAGACTCTACTAGTAGTTTACCAAGTATATAAAAGAAATAACTGGAAGATGAACAGTGAATTGAAAGATCCAATGCTGGTATGTACAGGTCGTGCGTATATGGATTCGAAAGAATGGCCCCCAACGGACCGGACGGCGAAAGAAAGCCTCAAGACGCCCGACGACCGAAAATCAAAGATGCCCAGAAACCGAAGGGAGGTGTTGTCAACAGGGAGCCCAGAAGCGAGTGCAGTGGCTATGGAGAGCGGGGGTGTAAAGAAAGGGAGAAACAAGAGGGAGATAGAGCGAGAGAGATATAGGAAGACAAGAGATGGAGAGAAGAGTCATTAAGATACCCAAGGCCGAACGAACGCCCCACGAAAGCGAAAACAAGAGAGTCTCATCCATTCATGGCTGCGCCGGGACTGGAATCGCGGGGGGTGGGTTCGCAGAACCCGTTCATGGCGGAAAAGGAAAAGATTGCAGAGAGAAAGGAGAAAAGAAAGAAGAAAGATGGGCCAAGCTATCAGCTAACTTGGCGATAGCCGCTGTTTCTCCATTCAGTCTGCTTCCAGTCGTTCTGGAAGTTCTGTGCATCTGTGCGTTCGTTGGTGTAGCGAGCGTCGTCGAGAGCGTATTCGAGACGGCCCTTACGGCGCTGGCGGAGGCACCAGAGCATAAATCCTGCAATGAGAAGAACACCGGCCGCCGAGGCACCGACATACACGCCGACGTGGGCACCAGTACCGAGATCGTCCCACTTCTCGGACAGGGACTTCTTGGGAGGCTTGTTCAGCTCGTCCAGGGTAGTCGAGTTGCCATCGGCCACCTTGATGCTTTGCCAGTCGCCAGTCTTGTCGCCGTAGGTATATTCCTTGCCAGTGTGGAAGTCCTTGATGCGCATCTTCTGAAGGGTCATGGTGAAGGGGGCATCGTCGTAGTTGACCAGACCACCGGCCCAGTCGACAGTTCCTGGGCGGCTTCTTTGGTACCGGCGGGCCAGACGCTAACCTTGACCCGGCAGGGGGTCTCGGGGTAGTTCTTGCCGCCGAGAGTGCCCTTATCATCGAATTTCAGGGTGCGGACGATCTCATTGTCGATATACCACTCTAACTTTTCCTGGTCCCAGTAGGTGGTGTAGTTGTGGAATTCGGTGTCGGCGTTGGCGACATTGCTGAAGCCACCCCGGTCGAAGGTAGAGTCGTTACCTTTACCAAAGAAGTTGGTCTGCACAGAGGAGGTGTTGTAGCCGACCCATTCCCAATCAATCTCGTCCAGATCATCGGACTCCAGGACAACACTGCTAATGATGCCGGGACCCTTGGCCATCTTGACCCAAGATTCGACAACGCCGAAGAAGATGTAAAAGTTGGATTGCAGAAGAGTGGACTCCTTGGCGGCCTCGAGGGTAAATTCAGCGCCATCATCGACGTAGTTGATTGAGCCGGTGCTCATGTTCCAAATAGCAGTGTCAAGGGTTTCGTTGAAGTACCAGGTGTGTTCGGTGCCGAGGGCCGAGTCCGCTGGACAGCCGTCCTTCTTTGTGGGATCGCACGCGCTGAAAGTTTGGGCGGCGGCCGATCCGGCCAGGGCCGCGAGAGCGGCGAGGTTGAAAGCCTTCATAGTGATGTCCCTAGTTCGTCGTTTTGGTGAATCAATTGGTCTCGCGTTTGGTGTTTGTTTGTATAGTTTTCCTTGTGTTGTGTGTTTTTGTCTCTCCGTCGATTCCCGAAAGAATACAGCACAGGCAATCCGATAGCAATGAATGGATACGAGGACGAGCCTCGATAGATCCTACAGGGTATTACCTGCAGGTATAATGAATGGATGGGCGAAAAGTCGCACCGGGTAAGGATTGGAAGGAAAGCCTGCGGTATAATTTGGGGAAAGAGAGGATGGAAGAAAGAAGGTCTCGAAGGCCGTCGGGGGGGAATCACGCCAGGGACCAGGGACCCAGGGACCTGCATCCACCACATCCACCGCGCCACCCAGTGGAGGACCCTAAACTAGCCCTTAGTGCAGGGCCCTTTTTGACTTTGAAAGCTGGGCAGGTGGCCGCAGTGGACGGTGTAAGGGGAAATCTGCACGGCGATTGTTTGTGACTAGCCCCAAATGAGAGACAGTGGGTCTTTGTGGTACATCCCCTAAACCATAAGCGGGAATAGCTTCAGCTGGGCAGCAGCCCCGTGCCTGGGCCTAAACCGAATATGTCGATGGCGGCCGGACCCGTTTCTGCACAACCATTGGAACTGGAGCTGGGAACTCTGGGGATTCATTGGGCCGTGATAAGGGATCAGGGATCAGCATGGTCAACTGCCGGAGTGGCACGAACTTGATTTGATGAGTCGAAGTGTGTTGGAGGGTGGGATTGGTTGAGAGAGTGGAAGGATGGAGGTGGAAGATGAGAAGTGGGAAGTGGGAAGTGGGTGGTGGGTGTGTGTGTTGTGCTCTGCTCGTGTGATCGGCCAATCTAGATTTTCCCCCTTTCAACTACTGCTGCATCTGCCCTGCACTACACTGCAATACACACAAAGATCACTATCTCCCTCCCTCCGTAAATATTTTCCATCTTATTTCTTCTTTTATTTTCCGGTTTTGATCGCCCCGCCAGTCTCCAGTCTCCAGTCTCATTTCCTGCTGGATCCCGCGGGTCCCTTCACTGTGGGTTTCCGGTGGGGATGGGTTCACTTGAGGTTTTCCCCTGAATTTTGGTCATGATCATCATAAAGATGGCTTTTCATTTTTAGAATCATATCTAATCATTTTACCAGAACCTACCTACCCATTGATTCCTGGGTATCTACTTGCGATGCTCCGTCCATTGGGTACGGAGTACTCCATAGAATGCTCCTACATATGCCCTTCTCCTTTCCATTGCCCACACAAATGATGCTTTGTGGCGTCGACCGTTACGTCTACCCTCTGACCACAATTAGTAAATCCCTCGAGGCCAAGTATTTCCAAGTATTTGTGGAGGTTTGGCTGTGTCACTTGCACGCGTCGCACTCAGGGGGTACAGCTGCAGCTGCAGCTGCAGCTGCGGACAAGTTGGCATTGCTTGGCCCGACCAAATTGCGTACTTACATATAGTCCTATCTCTCCTCGTTCCCCAAATCACAGCAGTGATGTTCATCGTAGCTCGAGGTGAGATTGATTCACTCGAGGTCCCTTCAAAGACAGTGACGTGTGGGCTCTTCCTCGTAGCGGCCCCGGGTGGTGGGCTACGCGGAATCCATCGTGACTATTGACTTAGCGTACGATGTGGCGTCCCAAGGGCCTTTTCTAAAAAAAGGAATATCAAATCATTCATTATCGTAATCGTGCACTCATAATTCACTGCATAAACATGGCCATCAGGGTCGTATTTCATCCAAAATCATCATCGCCATGGCAGTCATATCCGCATATCCGCAATCCGAAACGACTTCACCATTGCATCAGCATCTCGCCAATCCGATCCAATTCAATCCAAGAGATCACTCAACCATTGGCCTGGGCCCCTTTTACTCTGTCACATAAATCTTCGCCGGTCGCCGCACGTCATCGGTATAGTACTCATCGCGATGCCGTCTCGACGAGCTGCGTCTCGGCTTCTCGATATAATCCACTCGAGGCTCGCGACTGCGGCGTCTGCGACCCGATCGAGTCACTGGAGGCCGATATCCGACATCGGGCTCGCGTCCTCCACTGAAGGCTCCGGGTAGACTGAAAAGTCGCCACAACCAAAGGACTAGCAGCGTTCCTGCGATCGAGCCGATGACGATGCCGGCGATGGCGCCACCAGATATGGTACTGGGGCAGCCATCGGGAGCGCGAGAAGCGAGGTGATTAACGGGGGCCTAAGAGTGGTCAGCGATTGAAATAGAGAGCGATGCGATTGGGGGATTGAATGTGAAAGAAGGTGAGATGTTGAATGTTGGCATTGGAAATGGAAATGGATATTGGATATTGGTGAGCCGTGGTTGGGCCGGCGGGCCGACGACGTACCATTGGAACTACCCCACGGTTTGTAGTTATAGATTATTGATTTGGATCACAGATCCGGTCTCGGGATTTAAATTGAAATCGATTAAGCAAGTCAACAATTAACTTGATGAGGCTGATGGAGGATGAGGTGGATTGAGTTGCAGATGTCGTTTATGGTGTGGCTGGGAACCGCCAGCGAGGGGAGAAGAAAAGAAAAACCAAGAAAAACTGAATGAGCCTCAGAAACAGCAGCAGCTTTATAAAGAGGGAAATACATTGCTAACGGCTCATAATTGCACAATCCAGTACAAACTAAACCTTTTAAGACTGATACTAACTACTCCAGTCCATATTGTACTGTTGAACTCCCCGCTGACGTCAAACCCAGCCCCCCCCCCCCCTTCAGCGCAACAAACCTGCATTTCCTGCATTTTCTCGCCCCCGATTGTCGACCATTGGCTGTTCCAGCTTTCTTCTCGATTGAACTTTGCTTTCCCGTCTCCGCTTTTGATTTGAATGGACCGAGGCGCAAACGAAGATAGACCTGCATTACTGTACAGGTGGGGCTAGGTCATGACGCGCGGGCATCATGCCACGATGCATGGAAATTCCATCCTACAGTACATATGTATCTCAAAGGGAAAAATTCCATTGAATTCTATACCACTGTCGCTATATTCTATTTACTCAACTGCATATGTCCCGGTGAAGGAGGGACCTCGCCCGTCTCCCACTCTGTCGCCTCTTTCCCGAGCTGAAACTCAATCGTCCCTCCATTAACCATCACATCCTCATGCTCGAACCAGTTCTTTGTCCACGATTTCCCATTGATCTGCACCCCCTGCACGAAATACCCCTCATCCAGTCCGGTCGCTTTAATCCGCAGGGTCTTGTCGCCGTTGATCGTCATATTCAAGTCTGGGAACCATGGCGACGATAGCAGGTAGACTGGTTGAGTGACGATCGGATAAATTCCCAACATCTGCCACAACAACCAGGAGTTCATAGCTCCGGCGTCGCTATTCCCAGGGATTCCATATGCTGCATCTTTAAAACTGTCATTTTGCATTATGTTAGTAACAGGTATCTCTTTGTCTGGCATTCAGGTTAGATCCTTGCAGGGATGCGATGCAAACATACTATTGGTTGGCGAGGCTGCGGGATTGCATCACGCTCTTGGCCTGTTTGTTGATGTAGTTGTACAGGTATGGTGTGGCGAAGTCCGGCTCATTACTTGATGCGGTTGCTGCATTAGCATCGATATTGTCTCAAGCTACAGTCGTGTTGCTCGTTTGTCAACAGCTGCGGTCCAACTCACCCGATATTGATCAGCGTTGTGATGCCAGCGCCATTGGCCCCGAGATCCTGGACAGATGTGTTGGGTTTAAACTATTTCAAGTTAGAATCATGACAAGCAATTATCTTTCATCCTACTCAGATGACAGGTAAATACTCACCATCATGTCCAGTCGCTTCTCGAAGGTCTCGTCCCCACCCATCAACTTGACCAGCGTCTTCACATCATGCGGGATCACAAACGAATATTCTGCCACTCTCATTAGCATAACCGAACAATCTTGCAAAAGAAAAAGCAAAATCCAAATCCAACTCGAACAACTCACCCCACGGAATCCCCTCATAGCTCACATCTTTCCACTCACACCCACCACACAAAAGCGGATCAAACGAACTATTAAACCTCCCATCCGCCAACCTAGGCGCCAAAAACCCCTCAAACCCAAGACTCTGAACCTTCTCATCCCAGATATTCTGCCATCCCGTGGAACGATTCAAATACTTCTCTACATCCGCAGGACTCTCGCCCTTGGCCACCTGCGCCACTGCAAAATCATTGAGACTATACTCGACCGTTCGCGATATACACCGCGTGTTCCGGTCATACGAGACATAGCCCAGTTCTTTCCAGTCGTCCAGCGCCCCGCGCCCTTCTTTCGTGCTTGCTGTGAAGTCGGTCGGGTCGAAGGTATTGTACGGTGTTACTTCTGCGTCTTTTACCATCGCCGCGTAGCCCTCGGTCCAATTAATTCCTCCTCGTAGACCTTTCACGTATGCGTCTGCGAGAACGTTGTCTGCATCTGACCCGCCTTGTACGAGTCCGTTCCAGTTTCCTGAGCGGCCGTCTGGCATGAATCCTGCGTGTCTGGCGGATCGATCCTTTGGTTAGCTTGATGCTGGCTATCTGATTGATTGATTGATTGGTTGGGCGGCAGGCTGTTCAACTCACTTCCAGATATCAATCAAGCTACGAATCATAGATTCGTAATACTTTGGTTGGAAAATATGATAAAAGCTGACAGTACAGCGGAAAATATCCCCTAATAATATCCCTGTCAGATGGGTGAAACAAAATGCAGGTGCCGCATGGCATAACATAGCATAGAAGGATCGCCAAAAACTCACACATCGTATAAAAGTCGTCCCAGTATGGCTCATCGGAATCCCAGAGGGGATGCTCACCGGTTCGGTCCGACGGCATCAAGTGCATGAAGTATAGGGAGCTGTAGAGGAGTCTGACGTGGGTCATATTTGCCGAGCCATCGATTGGAATCTGGATCTTGTTGAAAACGTCCTGGTTCCATTCATCGACAGCATCGTTGACGGTGTCATTCAGCTTCCAGGATGGAATTTCCTTTTTGACATATGACCTAGCTCTGTCAATGGACATGGATGAAATACCTACGCGTGAGGTAATGTGCGAGGCGGGGCCATCATTCCAGCTGAGAAGCACGCCGATGCGATTGTTCATCGGTCCGGAGGTGACCTTGTCAGTTTGGTTACCGAACTCGGGCTCGCTGATCCCTCCGTTTGCGAGATTCTGATAACGGGGCATGGGGTCGGTGTTTGGTCCGGAGAAAGTCTGCGCCTGTTGGGGGCGCTGGTTGAACTCTCCGTAGAAGTAGACTGTAAATGGTGCGCCTGTTTTTTTGTACGGTTAGCTAGGGATACAGATATATGACTTCAGCCATGCTGAGAGCGAACCGTTATTCCAGCCACCGACATATGTCCCATATCCACTGTAAGACTGGTCATCTTCTTGAATCTGGATCTCACCCCCAGCGAATAATTGGCCGCCGGTATCGCCGGGGGAGGCAGGTAGGTACTATTCAATCATAAGCGGGAATCCTCGCTAAGGACACAGAAAAATAGTCTCACGTGTGATAAGTCAAACAAAATGTGTTTCTCTCCTTTGGGAAACGAATACTCCATAATGCCAGCATGGCGCGACGCAGAGAGTTCAACCTCAACACCACTCTTCAATCGCGTTTTGTAGTATCCCACACTTGCGATATCTTTCCCAATCTATAATAATTAAATCTCCAGTTAGCCGTCACTCATTGTACGCTCCCTCAGTGCAGTATTTAAGGAAACCAAGGAACTTTGGAAGCAAAAGGACTCACCCTTGGCTGACTATAAGTCATATTATCCAAAACATTAACATCCTCCAACGAGGCCAGCGGCATTTGGGCAATCAACCCATACTTCGGCGCACCTCCCGTTCCACTCTCATGCATCATACTAAACCCCGTAACATTGCCATCGGGAGTCCATCCACCATTCAACACAGCAGTAGACCAATTAGCCGCCGTGGAATCGATGCCCACTTTAGCGACGCCGAATGGGCGCGCCCCGCCAACGAAGATGTCACCACCACCGAATCCAGTTCCATCGGGACCTTCAGATCCAATGAACGGGTTCACGTATTGTGAGAGGCCCGGTTTAAATTTTGAGTCTTGTAGGCTTATCACCGGGGTGACGCTCTGCAATAAACTCGCCAGGGCGAGCGTTGAGCGGAAATGCATTGTTTGGAATTGTCCTCTTTTGGATATGTGAGGGGTCGAACGTGGGATATAAGTCGAATCTTCGGTAAAAGGTAGGTCATTCCCATCGACAGAAGGGTCTGCACAGTACGAATAAAAAGAAAGAAGCGAGGGTCGTGCTGTGTCTTATACATTCCAGACGATCCCCATCTCCATTCCGATTCCCAGCCCCAGCCCCAGCCCCAGCTTAGCCCAGACCTGTGCTGTCCGCAGTGTAACCCCCAATTCCCAAAGCCGAGAACTCCGGGCTTGAATTGGATGTCGGGTTTATCATTGCCTTGCTAGGAAGATCTACTATAGAGGTGGATTTGTGGAAAAGCTTACCCCGCTTCGATGTCCGACTCATCGAGGCATGTACTAGGCATAAAGCGTAGGTTTCAGAGGCGGTCAGTGGTGCTGTGACATATTGATCAGCAGTTGGGAAATGTAACGCTTGATGGGCTTTGGAGTAGCATGATCACCTGCGGGCAGGCTTGGTGGGGATAGCAGTGGGGTGGTGGAACTTGAAGCTTGAGGGATGATCAGTGCGGAGAAAATGCAAGTGCCAGGGAGACAAGCCCTTGGGCAATCGGGTGAAAAAGTGCCGACGGTGCCACTGAGTCACACCTAACTGCACCTTCAGGTTCATGAGCCATATTTGAAAAGCAATATAATCCCCTTGTCTATAAAAGAAAAAACGAAGAAACCCTGAAAGGTGCCAGTGCCACTGGTACTTGTGGCGTGGGGTTTTGCAACCTTAGAAGTTACTACTACCTAGGAGTACTGTATATTTCAAGCAACCCTTGGACTCTCGGGCGAGTTCCAACTTCCACAAGTTGAAAGTTGAGTCGTCTTACAACTGGGTATAATATTTAACAAGAAAGACTGCCTTCAACACCTCCTGGTAACTGACTTCACATAAGCTTATCCCGAGTCTGCTCTGCTGTGGATATTCTTTTGAGGCATATAGGCCTCAGGCATTCAGATCGCCTTCGTTGCCGCCTTCTCTCTTGAATAGCTAGCCATCCCATGGGTTGGAACTTCTATCACATCTATAGTCTCTCAGATCTGAATTAGATGGATCGGGGCATTCCTGGTGCCTTTAATCAACAGTTTTACTGCCTTTCTGGCTGCGGATAACTCTATACTAGGACTATCGTACACCTAGACAGGGGTTCACTATCAATTGGCCAGCATTGATTTGATTTTTTTATAGTAATTTGGTATATTTGGCATTTCGGTGGCCATAAAACGGGGTTTTGGAATAATACCTGTGGTATTTCAACCTCCCACGGTGGTTTGTGGGGATACCCCGTATTTCGGACGCGCCCCCCGAGCCGTGTGGTTTAAGTTTTCGAGATCCAACCGAGTTAGCTCACAACCAACGAGGTTATTAAGCGCTGTAGACAGTGGTCCAGACACACTTTATAATCCAATTGCCCACAAGTCATCATCGCAGACGCAGAATCTCCTCTATCTTTTTCTTTTGCGCTCTATTGCTCACTATGAAGAACCCCTTCGCCCGGTCCTCACGGAATGGCGATGATGGCCCATCAGAAATATATGGATATCGTATCTACATGGTCGCATTATCCGCAACTTGGGTAGGGATTTTGAAAATTCAAAGGTCCGAGTATTAGGCCACTAATATGAGTTTCTCATAGGCGTCCGCAATGTATGGCTATGACTCTGCTTTCATTGGAGGAACACTAGAGCTACCGGCCTTCAAAAACTCTTTCGGTCTCAATGAGAGCGACTCGACCTCTCTTTCATCCAATGTTGTGTCCATGTTCCAAGCGGGTGCGTTCTTTGGTGCCATCTGCGGGTTCTTCTTCGCCGAGTATTTCGGTCGCAAGCCTGTCATTCTGGGCTCGGGTGTTATTTTTGCTATCGGTGCCGCTATTCAACTGATTGGAAAGATATCGGCACTTTATGTTGGTCGAATTTTCACAGGGCTGGGAATAGGGTAATACTCTCTGCGGTTTGTCATGTTCAAGTTCGTGACTGAAACTAACCCCTTGGAAATCTTTCGACCAGCGCATCGTCCACCATCATCCCTATTTATATTGCTGAATGTTCCCCTGCTCTAATTCGCGGGCGCTTAGTTGGAATTTTTGAGATCATGCTACAGATCGCACTCGTTTTTGGATTCTGGGTCAATTATGGCGTCAACAAGAACATTTCGAGCACAAGCGCAACACAATGGAGAATTCCAGTAGGTATACAGCTAGTCCCGGCCGGCCTACTATTAATATGCATGACATGGATGATCGAAAGCCCGCGCTGGCTTGCCAGCAAGAATCAAAACGTCAAAGCCCAAAAGAATCTGGCCTGGGTCCGTCATCTCTCAGTGGACCACCCCTATGTGGTCAATGAGTTGGCTGAGATACAAACTGCAGTCAGTCAAGAACTTGAGCTTAGCGGAGAACAACGTACTTTGCTCCAAATCGTGCATGAATGTGCTGCACCTGGTGTTCGCAACCGAATCGTTATTGCAGTTATGTTGATGCTTCTGCAAAACCTTACTGGGTATGCATTGTGCCTATCTATTCCTTTTGAACAGATTCTAACATTTGCTCTAGAATCAATGCTATCAACTACTATAGTCCTATTATTTTTCGCTCAGTAAGATATCGAGCCTCATCAGCCAATCCACCGTTCTCGTTCTTATGAAAATGGCGCTAACTCTCATATCAATGCTAGATTGGATTCACCGGGACTTCTGTGGGACTGCTAGCCACTGGGGTCTATGGGCTAGTGAAGATGGCCACGACAGCTGTTTTCATGATTTGGATTGTAGATCGTTTTGGGCGTCGTGGGCCTTTGCTTGTGGGTGCAGTTGGCGCTGGCGTGGCCATGTTCTACTTGGCCATTTATTCCCAAGTCAGCGATTCTTTCGACCGCATCCCTCCTAGCGATTCCGGTTCCCAGGCTGCGGTTGCAATGATCTACATTTATGCAATCTTCTACGGGTTTTCTTGGAATGGCATTCCCTGGATCTTTGCATCGGAAGTCCTTCCCACTCGTGTGCGGACCATTGGCATGATGTGTGCTGTGTGCATGCAATGGTTAGCCCAGTTCATTATTGTCTATTCGCTACCCTACATGGTGGCTTCTATCAAGTACGGTACGTTCTATTTCTTCGGATCATGCACCGTTGTTGCTTTGATATTTGCATACCTATTTGTTCCTGAAACAAAGGGGGTACCTTTGGAGGATATGGGCGTTTTGTTCGGACCAAATGTTAGTATCTTGGCCGTCAAAGCCCAAGAAAATTACCAGGAATTCCGACGATCGACGACAATGGCAGCTACAGAGGCCCAACAGGAGAAACAGAGTGGCCTCCATATGGAGAATGCGTGAATTGATTGGAGACTTTCCAAATTCGGGTTGAAACGTACGATAAGACAAGGCAAAGCTCGCAGGAGACACAGACCGGAGCCACAATAATACTAGCAGGCTATAACTAGCGGTATGCATTTGATATTGGATTATAATGAGATGGTTCTACCTGAGCTGTGGTTGATTAAATCGTTCCTTAACTCCCATAATTTGACATAACTTCATTCGGACAAGGTTTTTGATCGTATTCAAACCTTTTTGTGGCGAACCCCTCCAGTCCCACCCGTAGAACGAGCAGGAGAAAGCCATCGTCGAAGTGAAATTTTACAGACCTAGCTATTCCAGTTTGCCTTTTGCCACTCACAGATTGCCCAACGAAATATTCACAACTTGGAAACCTAGACCGCAGCCACTCGGACCAGCCCGAAACCCCCGCATCTTGTTTCAACCCTGTTTCGGACCATGGCCCGAAATTCCTACATCATGCACTCCAGAGGATCTCAGCCACCTAAACCTTGCGGCTAAAGGAATAAAAAAACAGCTTTAACCAATGTGGACTGATTTATAAATGTGTGGTTAAAAAGAATCGAAGTCTTGTTGCAAAACAGAACACAATTTTCTTCGCAGTTGAAGTCGCCTGAAGTGCGAAATTTAGCTGCCATGTCTCAACCGCTGCCTCCTCAAGATCCAATCCCAAATCGCCTACGAGATTTGGTTGCTCTCATCACTGGAGCCGCGGGGAATATCGGCCTGGAATCTGCTCGTCGGTATCTTCTTGAAGGTGCAAAAGTCGTGCTGGTAGACATCAATCCGCAGAGACTGGCCCAGTCAAAGGAGGAGCTGATTGGTGCGATCAGATATTTACCTGATGGGAAGGATTTGGATCCAGATGATTTGATCCTCACTGTTCAGGCGGACGTTACTGCCGAGGAGGATGTCCAGCGATATGTTGACGAAAGCACTCGGAAATTCGGCAAGATCGATGTTGCACTACTCTGCGCGGGCATCTCATATTCGTCAACTAGTATTCTGGAAACAGATGTCAGCCAGTATGACAAGGTTATGCAAGTGAATTGTCGATCCGGTTAGTGTTTATTTGTCAAATACTCATAGCTATGGATAATCAGTCACTAACACGGAGTATTTAGCTTTCCTAGGCGTGAAGCACTGTGGTCAAGCCATGAAAGACTCCGGGAAAGGAGGGAGCATTGTCTTGATCTCTTCAATCGCCGGTCTCCGTGCGACACCTGGCCTGTCAGCATATTCCACTTCTAAGTTCGCTCTACGAGGCCTCTGTATCACTGCCGCCGCTGAACTTGGCCAGCACAATATTCGTGTCAATACGGTCCATCCATGTGGTGTCAATACACCCATGTTTCTGGCCGCCTGGCCCGAGGAAAAGATGAAGAGTATGCTAGCAACTGTTCCTCTTGGTAGATGGGCAGAGGTGGCGGATGTTGCGGCCCTATTGGCATTTTTGGGAAGCGCGGACTCTCGGTTCATGACTGGTGGAGCTCTCAAGGTAGATGGAGGCATTGTGATGTGCTAGAAGAATGAATAAATTTGAAAGACTGAAGACCCTTTCTTTTATGGCGCTACATAAGCGCAGGGTAGTCAGTAGTTGTATATATGTACTCGTATAGCGGTATTTTACGGTGACACCGCAAAATCCAAGCCCTTGTTGACTGGACTGGCCTCCGCCTTCTAATGGCAGACTAGTAGCTACCTGAGATGGAATAGATCTGAGATGGAATAGATAATCTTCAATATTCAGTTCTAAAGTACAGAACAGGATGTTTGGGGTTGAGCCTCGTACATCGAACCAACGCCTGTAATTTTTTTTTCGTGGAACAGACTCTTTGTACATAGCTCTCTTACTCTATCTTTCTTCACCACACACATCACACTATTCTTCATTTCCTTTATCCCTGAATCCCACGTATAATATCATTATTGATACTACAGGTCTCGAAGCTATGCATATTTCTCCAAGGCTGTCGATAATTTTCGCAGAGACTCCACTGCTCGCTGTACATTTTCATTCGGCCGGGGCGATTCATTTTCTCTCATTCTCCAGTCAAAGATTTCCAACGACACGACACCCTTCCAGCCTTTTCTTTTCAGCCATGCGTGAGAAATAGCTGTGACAGGAAGGTACGCCCCTAGCTCCTCTTCAAGCGGAAATGGCCGCATGTTTCGCGACCAACATATAGATGGGAGTAGATCTTCCGAATAGAAACGATGTTCTGACGTTAATGGAGGCAGGAATATCTCGCCGTCTGAGAGCTGCATATAGAATATCTTATCCAGTGGGCATGTTTCAACGAATAGATCAAGGGACTTTTGCAAAGCTGAATCTGCATCTTCACGCATACCACTCTTGACCGTGACATCCCCCCACACTCGAGCAGCCACGTGAAAACTGTCGAGACAAAGTCCAAAATTGACTCGGTCCACATCCTGGACCATACGGAGCGATTCCTCCCAAGTGTCGATATAGGTACCCCAGGCCACAGCTTCGTAGGCGATGCTGACAGAGTATGAAGCTGCCAAGGCGCTTAGTTCACGTAAGTCGGCCACCATGCGTGACCAGTCCCCGGAACTGTTTGCAGTGTCGAACTGGGATGGCACTTGCAAGTACTTTGCTCCCAAGCACGCCGCAATCTCGATCCAGTTTCGCGCAGACTCGAGTCGATCTTCTAGAGGCGAATGATAACCCTCGAAATTCTTGAAAGGGTTTAACGATAACACCGCCAAGTTTTCAGACGAGCATAATTTTGCAATGATCTGTGCAGCGTCACGTATGCTCAATGGTGGTTCTTGGGAGAGCGCATAGTCTTCGAGTTCCTTGTGGATGATTTCGATCGCAGAAAACGAGGCAGAGGCGGCAGCATGGATTTTCTCCGGGAGTGTATGAGAAGGATGAAGGCCCAAAGACGAGGTCGTGATTGCGAGGGGATTGTCAAGCATGATGGCTAGTAGTATTTCTTCACTGAAATGGATGTCCAGACCATGCGGACACTGAGTATTTATAAGCTAGGCTAGCAATGCTCAGTCGGAGTTAAACTTACCCAAATCACCATTGGCCTTACAATAATAAATACAATCTATCTTTTTGTCAAGAAGGATAAATTACCCTATCACCAGATATCGTTACTAGAAAATGGCTAGGCCTTGATCCCCCAGCGAGGATGTTTCCAGGGCCTACTTCATCAAGCAACGATGAATCCAAGTCCATTTTTGAAAAAGGTCCATACCGATATTGAATATAATTATACTTCTAACTGGCTTTTACCAATCCCTTTGTGGTCAATTTGACCAGTGTAGGGTTCTCAGAGAGGGCAAACAAAGTTTCAGCCCATCCAAGTTGGCCAATGTTCCGGGGGCGTCTCGGTGCCCTCCGATACAGTCTCCGCCTTTCGGAGAGAGGGTCCGAAACTATTCCTGGAGATGAGTGTGGGAGTTATTTCGGCACTTCCAATGCAAAAGCGGTCCCCGATATTCAAGTCTTCCCAATAAGACTTAGCCAGTTTCCACAGCTATCGATGCGGTTTGCGGTAAGCTCTACTTAGGATATTTTCTCGTCAATCTTACGTTGCTATACATCTCTCGTTACCGCAATCCACAGCTCAGCGAGCCACGGTAAAACACTGACACCATTCTGAATATGATTTTCAAGTCACTGCAATCAATAAAAAGAAGGTGGTTCTGCTTGATTTTCAGCGGAATGGGGTTTCTTATCGTATACCATCATAATGTAGTTGAAATGGGATATAGACTTAATAGTTATTTGCACGGGTAAATTACTTAAATTACCAAAAATACGCTCCGGTCAAGTAACGCAGGCCTCAAAGTACTTCTCGACCTGATGAACGTACTCAGTATGACATCTTGAGGGCTAGGATATCCTCAGATTTTGAACCAATTCTCGAATCGTAAAAAAATTTGAACTGGTAAAACATCCCAGTTAAGTATACTGGAATTCATCGGCCCAATAGTTGGGCGGGCAAATCACGTGTATCTGCAAACCGAAGATGGATGACGCGCTGCACATCTCGCGTCTCATACGTTGCGTGGAAGAATGTCCGAATATCCTACACGAGTGCAGATTCTTCGTCTGCGCTGACAATGCCTAAAGAAAAACCAAAGATTGTATCCGCGTAGGTTTCATCCGCTTGGTCACGTATTCTGGTAAATTAATATTTTCATCGCAGATGCAACACTTGCAGAAAAAAGAAGGTCAAATGTTCTGGTCAATATCCATGTCTTTATTGTACTCGCCGAGACATTCAATGCACTTTTCCAGTGTCAGATGATAGACGTCTATTTACCGAGGCGTATGTTTCTCCTCGAACCCAGGCTATGGCTTTCTGGGCCTCTGATGTGTGGTATATAGGAAGGTCCGGGAACTTCAGTCACGTCTGGCTCTGTACGAATCTCAGGCCCACTTATCGGAAGGTCAGCGCTTCTTATACAACTCATTCCAATATGATAGTTCGTACTAACCGACTTGAGGGGCTGAAGATGGCGGCCGTGTCCAGATACCGAGCTCGACGGCCATATCAAATCCTACCGAAATAGCAGATGTGAATTCAGGGCAGGTCTTCGCCACGCCAGTAAACACACAGAGAAGGACTTCTGCTACACCATATACACCAAATATGACATCAGGAACCGAGACATCTGCGCAACGTTTGTTCCATTCTGGCAATCTTCATCCTTCCTATTCTAATTTCCCTATTCAGAAATTGAAACCCATTTCGCCCTTAGCTCAAGTCAAAACTTTGGGAACCGAATACAAGATCTTCTTGAGCAACGAACAACTCATTTTTCACAAATGTCGTATACACCCCAAGAACAAGCGCCACACTTCAATTCGAATGCCGGAGGCCTATTCCCGCAGCATCGCACTCCTCTCCAACTACACCAGAGCCAAAACGGGCCATATGCTAATCTGCGTCTACCCTCGGTAGAAGAAGCCTATCAACTTCTAGATACTGTTCTACTCTACCTTTGTGGTACTCAACATTACTTCGATGAGAGGGAGCTCTCGGACCAGCTGATGATATTTTACAGAAATAATTTTGACGCTGGTCAGAGAACCAGCATTTGGTATCTTCACATTCTTCTCGTGTTTGCGATTGGAAAACTATTGCGTGGGGACTTGGACGGGACAAGTGAACCCCCAGGGTTTGCCTTGTTCAATGAAGTTCTCAGATTACTTCCCGGTATCAGTGAAATCAGAGCCCATGGTGTCGCCGGAATTGAGATTCTGGCACTGATAGCGGTGTATTACCAAAATATTGACTGCAAAGATGACGCGGCTACTCATGTATGAAACCGAAGTACCCCTCCAGTTCCTTTTCCAAGCTTATATTGTATAGATTGGACTTGCTTTTCGGCTAGCTTTATTGCATAAACTCAATCGAAAAACTACCCTTGAGCAGTTACAACCGTCGCAAGCAACGCATGTCAACCGTATTTGGTGGACAGTTCAAATGCACGATAAACGTCTTACGATAGCTACGGGATGTCCATTAAGCCTCGACGACAAAATGATCGCTTCTCCTCTCCCAACTGCTTCGCCGGGTTTCTCTGCCCCGTGGGCTATTCTATTGAATATTGAGATTGTGCAAATTCAAAGCAGAATATACTCTGGTAAATCCTAATATCAGATACGAATAACTATCGCAGCAGCTAAAATTCATATAGTCCTTTACAGCAATGAGACTTGTTCAGAGAACACATTTTGTAACAACGTGCAAGATATCATGTCTACACTCACTGAAATCGCCAAGGCAATTCCTCAGAATCCCTCGCGCCCCATCAAATCAAACCGCGACCCATCGAAGCTAGGGATACGCACAAGCATTTCGCTATTTACAATGCTCTATCAGGTACAGACTTGATTCCATATAGTTGGTAAGATCGCAAATTTTAAAGACTAATTCGTCTTTACAAGGCAATTATCCTCACTCTACGACCTGTTCTTCTCCATCTCACCAAGTTGATACTCGATCGCGAGACAACTTTTGCTGAAAGCAGCAGTGCATTGCAGCAGCTTGCCCGTATATGCATAGAGGCTGCGCGTAATAATTTGAAACACATGCTAATTTTAAATGATGAAAAGATCATCTGTTCGTGACATTCCAACCAACCTTGGATCTGGCTAGGGACCTAGGAGCTAACTCTTCACAGCGGTATTCGGATTCTTTGACCTCGATGCTGTTTTTTCTTCATCTTTCGTCTTGCTCTTAGCAGCCATAATCAGTTCCCCAAATCCCAGCGATTCCAGCAATTTCCCTTTTCTCACCTCAAGTCCCGGCATCAAAGAAGGCCTGCAGCTTCTTGACTATCTGGCTGGGCGCCAAAATCATGCTGCCGGTGCACGAAGAGATCAGCTTCAATCTTTACACGAACGCTTACCCTCCTTCATGCAAGGGATTTGCACTTCCGAGGTCAAACCCGAAGCTTCATCAGCGTCTCAAACTGAATTGAATAATATGGGGGTTGCAAATGCGAGAGCTTCTTCGGCGGAAGCTAATTTTTACCAGGCAGGAGTTTCTCAATACGATGCCATTATGGGGAGCTATACTAGCGGGACAGTGGAAGGGGATTTTGTGCCGATAACATTGCCGGTTGAGTTTTCGGATGATCCTCATGCCATGTATTCACTTTTTCATGATCAAGGCCTTTCATTGACCGGAGAAAATCAGGCGGATTTTGAGGAACTACAGCGACATTTTCTATGGAATGAGTGAACTAGTAAAATCCATCGCAATTCAATGTCCTACTACAGACCTCACCGGCGTACTCTCAAATCCACGATCAGGTCATTAGACGTCTTCTGGGGTCATCAGTTCGCCATCGAAATATTGACTACTAGTACTAGATGGAAATTGATCGGCATAGATAGCGTAGAATCCCATGTAATCATCTCAAATTAATCCGTGATCTATTCGAATGCCACCAAGTTCTACTTCAAGTTTACAAGGGAATTCAAAAGTTATATGGAATAAATGTATTCAAATCCAAGACTCCGGGCCCATGATATCATCAAAAACAGTAAAAGGCACCCTATCCAGCCAGGTTCCTATATCCATGGATGCAGCAAGGAAATCATGCAGGTATAATGTTCAGTCATCACCGACCCTCGATGTAGTCTCTGTTCTCGATCGTGACACTCTTCGTCATGTGGTTGACCTTGTAAACACCGACAAGACGCGAGGCAAGCTCGAACATGTTGTTTCGCAAAGAAATGACGATGAATTGTGCGTTCTTCGTCCGCTCCTTGATATATGATGCAACAATTGAGACCTAGTGTGCGAGTTAGTACCTAGCGTATCTAAAAATTTAGTGGGAGGGTAGGAACTCACGTTTCGGAAATCCAACGCGGCGTCAATCTCGTCCATGACATAGAGCGGTGTCGGTTTATAATGATGCAAAGCAAAGACCAGCGCCAAACTGGACAGTGTCTTCTCGCCACCAGACAAGTTACCAATGTTCTTCCAGCTCTTCTTCGGTGGCATGACTGAGAACAAGATACCCTCAGAGAAAGGATCTAGTGAGTCAACCAACTCAAGTTCGGCATTACCACCCATTGTAATCATCTGGTACATCTCCTTAAGGCGGAGAGAGATGATACCAAATCCTTCCATAAATCCATTGAGACGGGCTGAACGAAGACCATCCAGGCGAGACTTGGCGCTATCGCGAGAAGTCAGGGCTGTGGCCAGATCCGCAGACCGCGCTTCGTGCTCGGCGGTGCGACGACGGTATTCTTCGATGACAGATAGATCCACCGAGGCATTCTGCACCTTCTCCTCCAAGGCGGCGATGACAGCCTTGAGAGACTCCTTGTTCATCGCATCGAGCTCATCCTTAGTGAAGGTCTGAAGCTCCATTGCGTCTTGCTCCTCACCCAGATCGCTGACATTTTGCAACGCAAGTTTCGAAAGCTTCTCCTCCCAATAGCGGCTGCGCTTTTGGTTTTCTCCGAGGGCCTTTTGGTTCTCGTCGAGCTTGTTCCGCATCTCAATCTCGGTAGCGCGAGACTCGTTCAACTCGGCCACCTTCTCGTCGAGTTCTTGCTTGAGAGCCTTCAGTTCGCCCTTCTTGGTCTCGAGAGCCTAGAACAAAGTTAGTGCTGTTTCTGCCCGAATCCCTTTGAGCGCAGCTTACCTCTTGCGCCTCGTCGGCTTTTTGCCTCCAGCCAGAGGCATCGTTGGCTTGGTTCTCGACATCTGCCTCGAGGCTTTCCAGATCCGCCGAAATTTGCCCAAGTTCCTTCTCGGAACCATCACGGGCCTTGGAGTGCTTGGTGATGAGCTTCTCGTTCTTAGACTTCTGCACCTCGGCGTTGGAAATTTCTTCGGTCAACATATTGATCTGCTCCTTCAGGCCATCGACCTTGGCCTTCTGTCCACGCAAGCGGACACCTCCAACTTCCATGATTTTGCTTTGCAGGTTTTGAATCTCCTCCTCAATGCCACTCTTCTCGTTGTTGAGGCCTTCGATCTCGTTATTGACAGCCTCGATTTGCTCCTCGAGAGCAGCAGCTTGAGACTCATCAGCCTTGGATGGCTTGTGCTCCGCACTCAGCTCCTTGACGCGTCGCTGGGCATCAGCAAGGCTGCGTTTGGCGCTGTCGATTTCAATCATGATCTTTTGAATCTTGGTCTGAACGCGCGGGATCTCATCGGACTTCTCGCGCATCTGGGCTTCGATGTTTCGCTGCTTCTCCTGGAAGTGCTGGAACTTCTTTTCCAACTCGTCGAGATCTGACTCGAGCCGGTTGACCTGGTCTTTAGTTGTATCCGCGACTTGCTTAGATGACATGGCGCCTCGCGCAACGCGAGTACCACCACCACTCATCGTACCGGAAACATCGATCAACTGGCCATCCAGCGTCACTACTCGCCATCGGCGCGCGCCATAAGCAATGCGGTTAGCCTGTTCGAGGTCCTTAGCCACGAGCGTGTTTTGCATGACGCTGTAGAAGGCCGGTGCGAACATAGGGTCCTTCGGCTTGACAAGATCAAAGAGACGCGGCACACTCTCCGGGGTATAGATGGTCGACATGTCGCGACGTGGCAGCCGGTCGAGGAGAATAAAGTTGGCTCGACCAAGGTTGTTCTTGCGAAGATAATCAATGCACTGTTGACCAACCTCCACGGTCTCCACCACCATATTATTAAGAGCTGGGCAAGCAGTAGAAATCGCAACATCGTACTTCTCATCGATAGTTCCTAGGTTTCCAAGGCGGCCATGGAACCCATCTATACGACCAGACTCCTTCAGTCGCATCAGCCCTGTCAACACACTGCCCTGGTTCTGTGTGTTCTGGAGGCTGACTCGCGCTTCATCGGCCTTTTGTCGGGCGCTGGAGACATGGGCGCGGACCTCAGGCTCACGAGCAACGTACTTCTTCAAATCATGCTGGAGCTTCTCGACCTCGCCTTCCAGCGTCTCCTTTTGAGCTTGTCGTTCCTCGAGGTCGGTTTGTTTCGATTGCAGAGTCTCTTCAATGGTGCCAATCTTGCCCCGCGCCTCTTCTAGCAGGACAGTACCAGCATTGCTCCGCTCGCGAAGAATATCGAGCTCACTCTGGGCAACGGCAGCAGCAGATTGCTTCATGTTAATCTTCTCGTTCCAAGGCTCCAAGGACTTCTGCTTAGCGGCGATTTCGTCGGAAAGGCCCTGGGTTTTGCCTGTGAGACTTTCACGAATGGCGTTCAATTCTTGCTCCTCGTCGTGCATCTCCTGTTCAAGCTGAGTGGTCTCGCCAGACTTTCTCTCGATGTCATCGGAGAATTTCTGGACCAGACTTTGGCATTCAGATGCAGCAAGGCGACTGGTCTGCATAGTCTTTTCCAGCTTCTTTTGCTTGTTGACCAGGAACTTCTTCTTCTCATCAAACTTGACAGACTCCTTGTCGTACTTGGCCATTTCCTTCATAAGCACTTGCGATTCCTTCTCCATGGCTTCCCACTCGCGCGAAGCACGCTTGTAGGCTTTCTCGAGTTCCTTGATACCGGATTCGTTGCCTTCATGTTTCTCCAGCTCCATGTTCAAGAGCTCTTGCATTTGTAGGATGGCTTCCTCGGTCACACGAACATTATCAGCGCACTCGTCGATATAAATTTGGTACAGCGCTGATTGCTTCTGAGACAACTCGTTCTCTTCGCCAATGTAGGCCACGGCCTGGTTCTTCTTATCCTCGAGCGCGGTCTTCTCTTTCTGGACGTGTTGAACTCGATTATTCTTCTCGGCACACACATCGTTGAAAGTTTCCAGCTCAGCTGCCGCCTCGTCGATAGGAGTTTTGTACTTGGAGGTTCCGATGATATCTTCCAGGTATTCGAGAAGACCTTCGTCATGCTCATTGGCGGCCTTGGCTTTCATTTGGGCGATCGACTCGACCTCGCCTTGCAGAATCAAGAATCGCTTGTGGTCGAGGTCAATTCCGCGATCACGGAGGAAGGCAGTGACAGTGGTAAAATTTGTCTCCTTCCTGTTCATGTAGTACTTGCTGCTGTTGTTTCGGAACGCCCGTCGCGATACGATCAGGTGAGAATCGGGGATGGTTTCTTGGCTGCCATCGGGAAGATCAAGAACCTCCTCAAAATGCACCTCGACCTCACAGAATGGAAGGTCGGGATATTGAGCGGAATTGTGGATGAGCGCGGAGATCTTGCCCTGTCGCATCTTGCTAGCACGGAAACCAAAGACAAACAGCAACGAATCGATCACGTTTGACTTGCCAGATCCGTTGGGCCCAACCACCGAAGAGAAAGAAGCATGGAATGGACCAACAACTTGCTTTCCGGCATAACTCTTGAAATTGTTCAGAATCAGGTTCTGAATAATCATGCGAGGCTTCACTTCTGCGGGCTCCGCGGGTGCTGGGGCTGTCATATTCCTAGACTTCATGACTATATCCATGGGCTTCTCCAGTACAGTCGAGTTCGGATTGATGTACGACACCTGGGATTGCGGTTCTTCGGCGGGTTTCGACGGCGAGGACTGGTTCACGGCGGACTCGGTGATATCGGTGAGGGGAGGCACGCTCTCTCGTTGAGCGCGTGCTTCGGACTCGGGTGATTCGGACGGCTCTGGAGTAGGGAGTGAGCCCTTTGCCGGTTTGGGAGTAATTGAGCCACGACTCTTGCGGGAAGCCATACTTTGTCTTTTTAATGCTGCCGTATTGGAAGGTGACCCAGGATCGAGATCAGCAGGCTCGATACTTTTCCTCTTCAAAGCCGCCTGGTTGGAGGGGGAGTCGGGATCGGCGACTATAGAAACCATGCTGATTCCTTCGTCGTTTTCGTCGTTTTCGTCATTTTCTTCGCTTTCCTCGTTCTCGTTGTTCTCGTCGTTCTCGTCGGTTTCCTCGGCTTGCGAATCTTCCGATTCCGATGCGACTGATGCGACCGACTGCCGGGATTTGCGCGTCGGCTTCACGGTGGCGGGGGTTACAGGCTCTAATGTCATTCTCTTCGAGCGGGATGCGCGCTTAGCTTGATTGGGGACAGGTGTATAATCCGCCTCATTCTCTTCGCTCTCATCATCGTCGTTGTCGTGGGTAGAGGGAGTAGGCGTCACGTTTCCGGGGTCCTCGGATTCGGAGGTTTCTTCGACCACATAGCTCCTACGGGGAGCGGAGCGGCGCGATGGCCGACCCTTTGCGATAGAAGCCATTTCAAATCAGTTGGGGCGCCTGCGTCATGGGCGGCGAGGGGGGGCGATGTGGATGTGGAGGTGGATGGAGAAGGTGAGGGAGAGAGGGGAGGTCACTGTCCGTGTTTATTTTGCGCCTGAAAGGGAATGGCGCGCCAATCTGCCACAACACAAGCTGCAGGCCCGCTTCACCGCCTTCCCATCCAACGGTGGATCCCCTCCATGCGCATCGAAGCTCAGGTGAATTGTCAATTGTGATTTTGTGACCTGTGACCATCCTGTCAACTTCCGGGGGTTCCGCAATACTGGAGTACGACAGACAGCCAATTCTATTCTCTGCAGTCTTCTCTATCCGCCCATCATGGCGCAGTGGGAGAAATTTGACCACATATTCAGCTTCAACAAGAAGTACTCCTACGATTCGAAGACCGTCGACCAGATTATCTCCAATCGCCGCTCCTTAGAGGGACAACTCTTCGCGGATCGCCTACTCGGGTTACTCGGTATCAAAGGAGGTACATCATCCATCTGCTCTCCTGTGTATAGCAGGTTTAATTCCATCTTCCCAGGATCCCTTGGCTAATCATTTATTTCTCTACAGTGACCAAAGTGTATCCACCCAAGTCTAATGCAGACCTCCGATCCCTTGTAGACCACATTGTGGCCTCTGAACTCGACATACATCACAAGCAAGCCTTGATTTACTATCTTCTCAAGGACTGTCGCAATGCGCTGAGCGCTGCGGCGGATTTCGCGAGCTCATGTCACCTACCAGAAAAATACCGCCTCTTCATTGAAGGTCTCTGGCACATGGACCGTTTAGATTTCAGGGTATGTTTTACCGTTTAGCATGAACTGCAGTGCACACGCTAATTTAATCATCGATTTCTCAGGCCGCAATCTCATATCTCGCCGAGCCCTCCCTGATTCCCACCTTCCCCGACGAAATTCTTTACGCCCTCACCCTTTCCAAACTTCCGAAGCATGACGATAATCTCGCAATCACCTACTACCTCGCCGCGGCCCCTCCATTAGCAACTGAAAAGGTCCAGCGTGCTTACTTCGAGACTCTTTGCCGATCCAATGTGACCGAGGCCTTCTACTTTTCTCGAAGATACGACGATCTCCACCGTCAAGCGTTTTTCGGTCAACTCGTTGAATTTGTTCTTAAGACCCCCGCTGGCCAAAACCGGAGCAGACGAGCGATGGAGCTCGTCGGGCTTCCCCTAGATCAGGATGAGGCGGAATGGTTCGAGGGAACATTGTTACGGGGCAAAGCAAGCTCCCTGCCGGGAGCCAAAGATACGGTGATGATGCGTCGTCTGGCAATCGGGCAGATGGGAGGACTTGCGCCCGAGCTGGAATCGATGGGTGGTAAGAAGGTGGACGGACTGAACTGGGATGATCTACGGGAAAGCATGCGAGGCGTATAATACCCATCCAGTGGCGCAATGTTCAAAATGATTTATTATGTCGGCAAATTCGCCTTGGCAATTGGAATCGGAGTTTGGGCTGTTGATAGTATGCTTTAACAACTTGAATGGAATACTCTAGGCGTCCTGTTCTGTTCTGCCTAGGTGTTTAATTGACTAAACTTGCATTAGTATCCTGTTCAAGCTGCCTAGTAGTAGACACAATATTAGTGGTGAATACCACCTAGGTACTAGTACGAGAAGTAGCATGCCCACTGGCAGCCCTGGAGGTGATATCATCATCTCAAGTTGTTTCCGAGTCGCATTTCAAATCCTGGACTCGGCGGTTCTCCCGCCGGCGTTCAAGTTCAATTTCATCCCACTCGCAGTTCAAAGTACAGTACTAATAGTACCTACCTAGGTAGGTACTGCTAGTAGTGCTATATATTTTGGGTCACCTTGTTGAAAGCTGACCTCGGAAAGCTGAGCTCTTGGGTAAGTTGAAACCATCACACAAAGTGCATATATATGTGAATCTCTCAAAAATCCTTAGGAGCCATCGGAAGGAATCATCACAAGTTCAAGCTGATATTCCTTATTGATTTCAAGAGCTATCCACACTTATAGTCCTCGTGGTTGGCGCAGCCGCGGGCGGCCAGGGCGATAAGGCGATAAGAGATGCGCCTGCGCAGTTCGGAAAAACAGCTTCATTTCCATTTCAACGCGTCTCAAACCCCAGGCTACTATTTCCACGTCAATATATACTCGTCCGGGAACATCGAACGAGGAAATTGGTCTGGGATTCAACCCCGGAATCACACACAATCAACCCGAAGCCGCGAATCAGCTACGCAGGGGCTCTATATCAAACCGACATTCACCACGACCCTACAAGCTGGCCACGGGGCGTCGGCCTAGACCGTGGGCACGATGACAATCTGTAACTTTTACCAGCAAGGTCGCTGCAAGTTTGGAGGTATGCAAAAATCCACCAGCCGAGTTCGAGGACTGTGGCTAACCATGATCTAGATCGATGCAGGTTTGAGCACCCTGGAAATACCAACACCACGACTGGTGGGAATCGATTCGGTGCTCTCGCTGCTGGAGGCTTTGGAAATTCAGGAAGTAAGCTCAAATTATCTCACTTTTTGCCATTAAAAGATATACCCAACCATGGAATGACCTAGGGTCAAGACAACAACCCAGGGCATTCCCCCCCCAGGCTTCCCTTTGACCTCAGTTCTTCCTCTCATATTTGCTTTCATCCTTTCCCACTATTCCATCTTTCAAGCCAAGGCGTAATGCCTATTTCAGTCCCACCAAATGTCATTCTGCCAAAGAAACCGCCTCCTTCTGCTCCGTGCAAGCAGCCGACTAACGTGTCACTTCGAACCCGCGCAGATCAAGCCTCACGACCAGGCCAGCAGGCGCAAAAGTAAGTATTTGTGCTCAAAGCTTCACTTGGTTGTCCCGCTAATAATATGGCAGTTTTGGAGTTAACGCAAGTGACATCAAACTCGACTTGACAGCCGGAAAGGGACGGCCGGAATGGATTTTCTCGGCCTATTCACCCCAGCGCGATGTGCCCCGGCAATTGTTTGGCGGTGCTCAGCGTGAGCAGAGTATGGAGGAGATGCGCCTCCGCCACTACGAGGCAGTTGCTGCTGGGAACATGAACCAGGCCGTCCAAGAAGCCGAAGCGTTATGGAATGAGTCCGCGCAGCAAATGGATGCTGCTTTGAACGACCTTGATGGTGCAGTTAACTACATCGTCAGCGGTGCCAATGAACACCCCAATCGTATTGATATCGTCGAAGGCAAGACGGGTCAAGAGTCAAACCAAGGGTCTGCATTTGGCCAACCGGCAGCCCCTGCACAGGCGTCCAATGCCTTTGGCCAACCCTCCCAACCCTCGACCTCAGCATTCGGTCAGCCTGCATTCGGCCAGCCCTCTCAACCTACTGGGCAGGCATCAGCCTTTGGTGCGCCTTCTACTCTCGGACAGTCCTCTCCATTTGGACAAGCATCACAATCCTCTGCATTCGGACAACCTTCTTCCCTAGGCGCCGGCTCTGCCTTCGGCCAACCCTCCGGGCTGGGAGCACAACCAGGGCTTGGAAAGCCATCCTTTGGCCAGTCGGGATTTTCACAGTCTGGTACCTCTGCTTTTGGTGGAAGTGCATTTGGTCAGCCTTCAGCACCAGCACCAGCGGCACCATTCGGCGCCCCTTCGGCCACCTCCCCCTTCACACAGGTTGGACAGAACCAATCAACAGGAGGCTTCGGGCAGCCTTCAGGTCAACAAGCACAAGCCCCTGCACCCTTTGGCCAGCCTTCACAGCCACAGGCTTCACCTTTTGGTCAGCCGTCAGCCCCTGCCCCTGCCCCTGCCACAACATTCGGCCAGCCTTCCCAACCGAATCCGTCGCCATTCGGCCAACCACAACCCCAACAGCAGCAAGCATCACCATTTGGTTTGGCCTCATCTGCGGCCTCAAATCCCTTTGGTGGGTCTGCCTCCACTCAACCAAATCCCTCACCTTTTGGCCAACCCGCAGCTCCTCAAGGCGTGGCTGTTGCACAGCCTGCTGCCGGGCCACGCGCAGCCATCAAGATCGATAACACATCCACCTTGAATCCATTCCCACCCCTTCAAGGTGAGACGAGACGTGACCCTACTTCCAAGTTTCTTACGATGTGGAAAGGCCGTCCTGTGCGGCCAGTCAAGGTCGAGGATGGCACGGTTCGTCCCGCCTATCTACACCCCCAAGACAACAAGACTCTAGTACGAATCATGTTTCCAGATGGACCACCCGACGACGCTGGCCTCCGTGATGCCTTGAGTACCCCGGAACAAATCACGCCAGAGATTGAAGAGATGTACAACTTTTTCGCCCAGAATGGATACTTCAAAGATGGAGTGATTCCACCTATACCCCCGAAGAAAGACGCAGTCAGTTTTGATTTTTAGGTCATTTTTGCCCATATTAAACGGCGGACCTGCTTTTATGCGCAAAAGTCGGCGACGGCGGAGACTTCCAAGCTTTTTTTTTTTTGGCAGGATATGCTAGCAAGATATTCAAGCACAATCCATACGGTCAGTCGGAACCATTGGCGTCGCTCGTTTGAATTTCGAACATCTACCACCCAACCCAATCCACTCTTCTATCGATGCGTCTTTCGTCTTGATGCCTCTCTTTTCTTGACGGCCATTGGCCATGTTTTCTTTCGTGTTTTTATTTGAAGTCAGGACAGGGACAGATCCTCCTAAGGTAAAAGGCGTCACGGAATCATATATTCTACATAGCGCTTTGATGATACGAATACATTTTTACTTATTTTTACTTTTCTTCTACGAGAACCTCACAAGGGCGATACAAGAAAGAAATGATTTCTCAAGATGTTTCCTTTTTTTTTATTCAGGTACAAGACGGGTATCTACCAAAAATCCCAGAAGAACTCAAAGGTTCAGAAGTAAACGGCCAGCTCCTGACAACACCAGCATAACATAACGTCCAGCATTAACAGAGACCGACCCAAGACCCTCCCTGACCCATTGCGGAGCTAATTAATTTAAGCCGCAATGGTGACCTCAACCTCAACACCAGCCTCGATGTTGATGATGATCTGCTTGACAGTCTCGGTGGGGGCGAGCAGGCTGGAAAGGGAGAAAATAGTCAGTACTTTGCGCTTCTTCCATGCAATGGATGTCTCTATTCCCCGCCTCGCGGACTCGACTCGACGGGGTTTGTTCGACATGCTCGATAGCAGGTGGGGGAGGTTGGTGGCACTCACTCGATGAGACGCTTGTGGATGCGCATCTCGTACTTGTCCCAGGTCTTGGAACCCTCACCGTTGGGGGTCTTGCGGGTGGAGATGTTCAGGGTCTTGGTGGGCAGACGGACGGGGCCCTTGACCTGGAGAGACTTGCCGCGAGCACGGTCGATGAGCTCCTGGCAGACCTTCTCGAGGGAGGCAACCTTGCGGGAGGTCAGGGTGATACGGATCTTGTGGACCTTCTATAGGGAGATATTAGTCTTTCAATTCGATTCAATTGTCAAATTATTGTCTTTGCGCCAGCGCCAGCGAGGTGCTCGCAATTGCGGCGGCGAACATTCACAATTCGAAAAGATGAATGCGCAGGTTGGAGGGGATGGGGTCGCAACGTACGGGGCCCTCGCCGAAATCCTTCTCGTTCTTCTGGAAAGACATCTTGAGTTTGTGTTTTGTTGTTGTTTAAGGCGAATGCCAATCAAGACCTGAACTGCACGGCTCGGTAAAGTGATGATTGCTGTGGAAAAAGTTGTGTGTGGAGAAGCGAAAAAGGAATCGTGCGATCGGTTATCTGCCGCTAGTCCAAATATGGTAATATTGGTGCCTGAAAACTATTTTGTGTTGATGCCTTTATGCCTTTATGCCTGATGAGTCAGCATTCGGGGTCCCGATGCGGGTTGCTTCCAGTGACAGCATCAGCAGAGTGTGGAGTGTTGATATCCTGCTAATTCTGGCGTTTGTTGCGGTTTGCTGTTTAGCAATTGTCTGATTTCTGTTCCAGCATCTCATTTTCTGAAGCCTCGACTCATTCATCACCAATTATGGCAAAGTTCCCGGGAATGGCCCCGGTGCCTTCCCCCGCAGTGCAAAGCAATATTCCGTCAAATGACTGGGAGGCTTTTCTTGATGCATGGATTACCCTGATTGGAATCCGATTGAACACCCCAGACGACAAATTTCAAGAGGCAGCCGACGACGACCCTTCCGGGGTATCCTTCCTGAAAAGTTTCTATGAACAGGCTGCAGCAGGGTCCCCAGGTCTACAACATGGTCCCAAAGGCCGAATTTTAAGGAAACTATGTTTCCTGGCTACAAGACGATATATCCTTGGTCTGTCAAATCCATCAGAGATCCTTATCAGCTGGCAATTCCTCGGCAATCTATGTTGCTGCTATCCGTCAAGCAGTGTATTGAAGACAACTCTTTCAACTGCATGGGATCGGCATGAAGATAAGATATCATCCAGTATGGAACAGGCAAAGGCCCTGGTTATCAGGAAGCTGTCATCAGGTGTACCCTCTCACGGATCTATCATTTTTGTGGAGCTTCGATGCTTGACTATCCTGGCCTCGGTCCTGCCACCATGTGGCCAGATACTTATGGCGGGATCCGATTATCTCGACATAATGACGGAGACGTACCAGAAACAATCATCACGGAACGATATCCACAAGATACTCACAGCCAATGTCTATGTCGGCCTGATATCTTTACTCAAAGAGCCATCACCCAACCTATCCTTACTTCTGGACCAATTTTTCAGTCTCAAAGCCAGCGCCGGCGTGGGAACACCGAAAGTGAAAAAGGAGGCCACACTTCTCTCAGACCTCGTTTGTAGCTCAGATCTACTCCAACGACTAGAGAACTTTCTCACAGTCCATCCCCAGAAACGGGGTCAAGACTTACTTACCAGTCTACGCGCTTATCAAATAGAGACAAAGTTTCTCCACATCCGATATCAAAAACGCAGAAAGACCGAAAAGGGCAAAGAACGTTCTTCAGGCCTCCAAATCCCAGAAGAGATCCACGCACACAAGATGTCCCTAGTCTCACAAGTGCAAGATCTATTCCCAGACCTAGGCTCTGCCTTCGTCGTCCGACTCCTAGACGTCTACAACGACAATCCAGAAACAGTCGTCGCCCACCTCCTCGACGACTCACTCCCATCCGAACTCCAACTCCTCGATAGAACCGAACAGCTTCCCCAACCACAAACCTCAGAGCAAAATCAACACGAAAACCTCGCACCTCACCCAACCCCACCCCTGGACCCAATCCCAGCCCGCAAAAACATCTTCGACTCAGACATCGACATAGCATCCCTAGATCTATCCGACAAATCCTCCAAGGGCAAACTCCACTTCGGTCGCGCAGACCAAGATCAAACAGCCGACACCGTCCTCTCAGACAGAACCCAACACACAGCCAACAAAGCCGCAATCCTCTCCGCACTAGCAGCCTTCGACTCAGACGACGACGAGCGAGACGACACTTACGACGTCGGAGATGTAGGCGGTACCATTGACGCAGCAGCAACAAGCACCTCCGACGCTGACGCCGTCACAAAGCGTCTAGCAGATGACCAGCTAGACATGATCCTCTACCGCGCCTACAAGTCCAATCCAGCTCTATTCAGCCGTGACGCTGCAACCCGTCGTTCTCAGCCGCGTGCCTCGCTAAAACGCGAGACGAATATGACTGATGAAGCTGTTGAAGGGTGGGCGGTGATGTTGGCGCGGGATCCGAAGCGGATGGCTAAATTTGCGGATCGGGTTGCTGTTGATGCGGGTGGTTCTGATGGTGGGGCCTTGAATCAGCCTGAGCTTCAGTCGACTTCGTATCGGAGACCACAGGCTGGTAGTGATGATGATTCTACGGAGGCGGAGGGGTCGGCGGGTCGGGGAGGGAGAGGTGGTGGACGGGGTGGACGGGGATTTGGAAGGGGACGTGGTAGGGGTAGAGGTAGTGGCGGTGGAGCACCTGGAGGCACAGGAGATTCAAGTTCACCTGCGGCGCATCAGAGGAAAGAGCAGAATAAGGCTAGTCGGGCGAATCATAATCGGCGACAACAGAGGGCGAAGAAGATTGCCCGTGGGGGTGGGTTACCTGGTTGAGAGAGGGTTAATGCATTGATGGATATATTGAAGAGGTGTATGAGGACATGATGAGCATGTTTGAAGTTTTTTGCATATGTGACAGCCCTTGTTGATAACCATAGACTACCTATTCGTGCCTGAGATGGGAATAGTAGGTTTGTAAAAAAAGTGTTCTTGATTCGTCATTACTACCAAGATAGTGGGGAGATAGTCAAGTGTTGCACATGATTGCTATCTATAAAACTAGGAGACTCGTCCGCATGTCCAGCATGCGTTATGGGTTACATGAGAGGATTCAAAGCACGCTGTAATCAGTGATGATGGGAAAAGACGCCCTCCTCCGCAATCGACTTTCGACACTCTTCCATGATGCGGAGCTGTTTGGCGACGTCGCCGAGTCGGCTGATGACCTCCTTGTTGCCGTCGTAGAACGTGAATATAGCGTACGGAATCTCGGTTTCGCGACAGAATTCTCAGAATATACTTCTGGGCCTGACGGAGATTGTGACGTGGCATCCGAGGGTAAAGGTGGTGAATAGCCTGGAACTGCAGACCACCGTGGAAAAAGTCCAACCAAGGAGCACAGTCGACATCCATAGTGGTGCGCAGCATTTTCTGGGGGAAAGATTCGTGGATCCCGAGGTCGGCAGTGGACATGGCGAAATGCGACAGTGTGATTTGGACATGCAAGGGGGAGGGAATGACGTGGGACACCAAGAGGAAGAGCAGACGGCTGCTCCAGTCGGGGATAGTTTTGTAAAGCACGACGTAACCGTACCAGTACCAGAAGAACGCCTGGCCAACAAACTCGAGATAAACGTGCCACCATGCCGGGCCTTTTCTAGGCGCTTGACCCTTGAGCAAGTACTCCCAGCTCAGGCGGGTGAGATTGAAGCGGGCAAGCATCATAATTGGATAGTAGGTATAGTGTTGTACTTTGAGCAAGAATTGAGATGGGATATCGAAGGTCATCTCACGGTCGTAGTAAGTACTCCGCAGGCTGTTGAAAAAGCGATGTGAAATACCAAAGAACGGGATGTGTTGAATGTCGGGATCGTGCTCGGGCTCGTTGGTCACGATATGGTGTACATTATGGCTGCGCTTCCACCATCCTAAGCTCAGACCTCCAATGAAGTCTGCAATAATGATACCGATGACGGTGTCGAAGTGGAAATTATGAGTGATTCCCATGTGACCAGCATCATGGGCTGTAAACACAAGCTGGTGCCAGACACACCCAAGCCAGAACGCGGACGTCCCCCACCAGCCCATGCGAAGAAACGTATAGGCCAGCACGGCGAAGAGTGTGTACCGGCAGCACTCAACAAAATAGGCCCAATAGTTGCAATCGAACATGCCCTCATCCAACATGCGCTGATTTAGCGCACGGTATTTTTGTTTGATGTTTTCCTGACACGAGAAATCCAGCGAGGGGTATTTTGAGGTATCTAGGGCGATTTCATCGCGGGTTCGAGCGTCTAGAAAGCCGAACTTGGGGTGTGATTCTTCGTTTGGGGGAGTGGAGGCGGAGCTATCGGTGCCTAGCGAGGGACGTTTGCGACGGGTCACGGATTTGGAGTCGATGGCGTCGAAGATCGGAGAGGGTGGTAGCGATCCCTCCTGGCTGGAGGTGTCCTGACTCGGCAAATCCTCCTCGCTGGAGCAGGTCTCTTCTGTGTAAACACGGAACTTGCCACCCTGGATGACAGGGAGGAAGTTGATCCAGGGCTCTTGGATTCGGCCGATTTGAAACGAGAGCATACGTTCGCGAGCTTCTTTGGAGTGTAGTCTAAGTCGATTGGGGTTCCATGGTCAGCAAAAGCATGGCTCAAACTCTCCCGTGTTGAGAGACATACGCATTGATCTCATCTGTGGCATCTCTGCCTACCATGTGCTTGATTGGTTTCTCTCCACCGGGGTGAAACTTGAGAAAGGCGTCTACCTTCAGGACACGGCCCTCGAAGATAATGACATGTTTCCCATCTGCAATCAAGCCCTCGATATAGCGGCGGCTCAACACAGTGTCCTTGCGAGGCGGTCGGGAGGTGGCTTTCTCCATGGTGGAAGGGTGCTGGAAAGGCAAGATCTCCGGAAGGATTGAGGATGTAAATCACAGGAACATATCTTTCGAATTGAAGTAGAGGAGGTAGAGGAGGGTAGGAAAGGGGGAGTAAAAGAGTGAAGGTGAAGGCAGAAGCAAAAACACAAGCAGAAGTGTTGCTGAGTGTCGTCGCAACGGGCAGGGGCGGAGACGGAGACAGGCGGGGCCGCCGATCGGCCTCGGTCTTGCCATTTTCCACTTCCTCCACTGTTCACTGTCCACTTTCACTACTTCCCTTTACTTTCACCTCCATTTTTATTGGCATTCCTACAGTTGAAACCCCAGTGGCATGATGATCCAGGTCTGATCATTCCCGATTCTTTCTGGTGGCGTGGCTGGTGTCTAACCCTATGCAAGGATTCTCTCTCGTCGTTGGTTCAAACATGGCTGCAGTGGGACCAGGTAAAATGAACTCTACCTCGTGCTCTCGTGGCCTGATCTCATTCGGATATACCTACTCTACCATAGGACCCCAAAACACGCTCGGAAATAGAGCAACTGCGAGATGACGGGGCCGAGACGGAGCTCGAACTGCGTCTCAAACAGCGTATGTGGATCATTCCTGGGGTTGTTTAGTTTGCGGTGTAGATCTAATGGACGAGCAGGCATCGAATTCGGCACAGCTGGTCTGCGGGGCCGCATGGCCGCTGGATTTGCCTGTATGAACTCGTTGACCGTCATCCAAGCATCGCAGGGTCTTGCGAAATTCATAAAGACGCAACGTCCCGAGATCGCCTCCCAGGGCGTGGTCATTGGTCATGATGCACGCCATAACTCAGATCGGTTTGCCGTGCTCGCTGCCAACGCTTTTATTGCTTTGCAAATCCCAGTCTGGTTCTTCGATCAGGAAGCGCCAACCCCCTTGGTTCCTTTTGGTGTGAATCATTTCAAGGCCGCGGCTGGTATTATGGTCACAGCTAGCCACGTAAGACGATCCTTCCAGATCCTTCCGGATATACGGAGCCTACGAAGATCCGCTAACGTGTGAGCCTATAGAACCCGCCTCAAGATAATGGTATGTTTCATCTTCATCTAATGTTGAGTTAACGCTTACTAGAATCATTATACACAGGCTACAAGGTGTACGAAAACCCATATGATTATGTTTTGAGAACCTTGGAAGAAATGCAATACTGATGAAATGTATTCAGATATTCAAGCAATGGTGCTCAGATCAACAGACCCGAAGATGGGGAAATTGCACAGTCAATCCTCGAAAATCTGGAGCCTTGGCCAACTGCTTGGGAAGACCAACGCCCTAGCGAGTACTTGCATGACAAGTCATATCGCGAACTGCTTCCTCACTACGTCAAACGGGTTGAGCAATATGCTGTCAGTAGTAGTAAGGTCCAAGAAAATGGCTTAGCTAATGTTCATTTAGAGGTCAACTGTCTCGGATTGGAAGTCCCCACGACCCTTTGTGTACACACCTCTTCACGGGGTCGGTGGTCTAGTCCTGCCAACAGTGTGCCAATCATTGGGAATCAAGAACTTTGTGTCCGTTCCTGCACAGGAGAAGCCTGATCCTGATTTCCCAACTGTCAAGTTCCCAAACCCCGAAGAGGCTGGGGCTCTAGATCTCGCCATGGAGACTGCAGACAAAGAAGGAAAGACCTTGATTATTGCTAATGACCCCAACGCAGACCGATTTGCTGTTGCAGAAAGGGTCAAGTAAGTGTTGCTCTAGACCAAGAAATTGGGATTAGATCTAACCATACCTAGTGGTAAATGGTTTCTCTTCACAGGAAACCACGTTGGCGTTCTCCTAGCCTCTCATGTTTTCGACTCTTTGGATATGACTACAGATTTATCCAAAACAACGGTATTAACTACAACAGTATCAAGTGGCATGCTTGGTAGTATGGCGGCCGCCAAAGGATGCCAATTCCAAGAGACGTTGACCGGGTTCAAATGGATGGCAAATGTTGCTCGGGACCTCGAGAAGGACGGCCAAACCGTCCCCTTCGCTTACGAAGAAGCCCTTGGTTACATGTTCCCCTCTGTTTGCTATGATAAGGATGGCATCACGGCAGCTGCAGTGTTCCTCGCCGCAGAGGCCAAATGGAGAGACCAGGGATTAACGATTTATGATAAGCTTCAGCAAATTTTCGCAACGCACGGCCATCATGAAACAATGAACAATTATTTCCGATCTCCAAACCCGGAACTGACCATCAAATTGTTCCAGGGTATCAGAAGTGGCTCTTTCCTCACCGACAAGAAACTCGGCCCTTTCAAGGTGTTGCGATGGAGAGACCTCACTGAGGGTTATGACTCTGCATCTTCTAACAATAAGCCGGACCTGCCCGAAGACCCGACAAGTCAAATGCTTACACTTTGGTTGGATCGTGGTGTACGCTTCACATTCCGCGGCTCGGGAACTGAGCCCAAGGTCAAATGTGAGGACTTTTGTAAAGTTTTGGGAATTACTAGTACAAATGCTGATTTATGTCTAGTCTACATTGAGAGTCACGGAGACTCGCTTGATGATGCCACGAAAGCAGTCTGCGATGCTTTCATGGCTATCTCGGAGGAATGGGTCCAACGCTACACCCCTTCGATGATGTGCAGCAAGCAGATTCCCACCTCTTCCGGGCATGTTTTAGAGCTAGATCAGTAGTATAAGCACTCAAGTCCATTTCACATATTTTACCCTGCGCCATAGTGCCTTGTTCGTGCCATATTTCATGAATCCTTTATCCGAGCAAACATTCGCATGATGTAACTTTGAGCTGCGAAATGCCGCCGAGACTACAATAGCTCTGGTATACTCCCTTGAGAACCCAGGATTAAACTCGACTGGGGGGTGCTAGGCCGGGGTAGTAAAAGGCAAACTGCAGCTGATGTCGCACGGGACTTTGAGGTGGTCAGACCTATTAGCTACGAATAATAGCTTATAATCAGCGAATCCCGCGGCAATAGATGAGCACGAATAGGACTGAAGTCTACTCAGATAAGACAGCATACAGAAAAGTTGCAGATACTAGCTATACCTTGAACATGGTCTACCAAGCGCATTCTCAACAGACTCCACCGCATGAGCTTTCTTCTGGGGGTTGCCAGCACAACCTGCGGCGACAAATCAACCCTCTAAGCCATTGCTGTCAGGTCAATGTGCGGGCCCAGACATACCCAGAAAATTCGGAAATCAAAAGGTCCTTCCAGGGTCAAGAAGCTCACACCAAAGCTAGTTGCTCCTGCAACTGTGTTCGCTCAAACAATCTCGAGCTGCAAAATCCGTATGTACAATATAGCCCCAAATAGAACAGTTTGTGATCAATTAATATAGTGAAGCAGCGCCACAATGCAATCGATCCCCCAAGCCCACATGTCAACCAGCCCTCACAATCACAAATGCTGTATTGGAGGATTTACCGAAGAACACACCCGGGAAACTACTAGTACTTCAACCCCAGAAGAGAGCCTAAATTATGGGAATAACTTGAACTATATCAACGTGAATGCAAGTAAATCTTTCCCTCCCTGCGACTTCCATCGACTTTCGCATCTAGAAAAACAGCCACACTGCTCGGGAGTACAAGTCCATCTACACAACCACGCATGCCACGGTACTCCGAAGGCGCGACAGTCAAATCCAAAGCATACCTGCGCGCCCAAAATCCATAGACCGAGTCATACATGCGGTCATGACAAGAAGACCCCCCCACGCATGCTTTGAACCGTTGAAAGCCCCTTATCCTCATTCTGGGAGATGTTCTATCAACCTCGACCTCCCACAGGAGCCGGAGAATCCCACTGCGAACAACGCTGCTAAACGATATCATGATTCCCGTTTCGAGTGTTATGATAATCAATCGGTGCCTTTGCACCGGGCCGACGTGGCTTGTCACCGGGTCTGGGGTCCACCTTTGCCTGTGTGGGGGAGTAGCCCATGTGGTTCAAGAATTCCTCGGTGTTTTCATTCCTAAATTCAGATTAGGGCTGGAAATGCCGTGTTTCCTTTCCAATCAAATTCATACTATACTTCATATCATACCCTTTCGGCATAGTTCAATACTACTATGTAGTTTCTGGTCCCGGCTTGCACTTGCCGAGAGCCGCGTCGGCACCGGCCGATCGGGCGGGTCAAGCTGAGATTTCAAAGCCGAGTTGAATCGGCATTGCGAATTCCGGGGTTCGCATTTTCAATTGCATTGATTCTGAATACTCGGCATAAATTTTAGCGCTGCTTCCTCGTTTTTAAGATCCTAGCGGGCTCTAGGTAAGTGGATTATGCTCCGTTCATCCAGATTGGCCCTGGCTCATTAGGCGCAAATACAAGCCCCGATGGCGTGACGATGTCTAATCCAACTTCCCCAGATCAAACAATTCCTTACAAAAAAGCTCGGCCGAGAGAGCTCTGGCCACGTTGAAAAGAAGGGAGCGTCAAATCGATACCTTATTCCGTATATATCAACTCTCGCGACGATAGCGATATTTACACCATGTCTACTGCTTCCAAGAGCGTCGCTGTTATCGGCGCTGGCCCTTCGGGTGCCATTGCGGTAGATGCCCTGGCGCAGGAGAGGGCGTTTCACACTATCCGTGTCTTTGAACGCCAGGAAAAAGCGGGCGGATGTTGGTTTGTGACCATCATATATGTATCTCGATCTAGGACAACTGCTAATCTCCGTCATAGGGTTTCAAGAGATGAACCCCCACCGCAGGTGGTTGATTTCGAAGGACTAGCTGCACGTACAGCTGATGCGCCGTTGGAAATTCCCAGCAGCTTACCTTGTCGAACACCGGCAAGCTCTCAGGACCGTTTCACAGACTCGCCTGTTTACCCTGGACTTGAGACGAATGTGGATGCAGGTGTCATGTCGTATTCCCAGGAGCCCATTCCAACCGTTCGATCGCAGTGGTCTATTGATCGACATGGCCCTGAGACTCCGTTCCGTCACCATTCGGTGATTAGGGGGTATGTCGAGGATTTGTTTACTAAAAAGGGCCACCATGGCCTGGTTCAATACAACACCACCGTCGAGCAAGCGGTCAAGGAGCCTATTACCCAGAAATGGATCCTTACTATTCGCCGCAGGGAAGTGAATGAGGGCGCTCCATCAGATTATTGGTGGACGGAGCAGTTTGATGCTGTCGTTGTGGCATCTGGTCATTATGCGGTGCCATATATTCCTGCCATTCCGGGGCTGGAGGAATTCTCATCAAAATATCCCGGCAGCGTCGAACACACTAAGCACTACAGAGGCCCAGAAAAGTACCGGGGAAAGGTACCATATCCCCTGTCTTCGATTGAGTGTGTAAATTGTCAAACGCTAACCCACCCAATAGAAAGTCATTACAGTCGGTGCGTCAGTATCGGCCGCAGACACGGCCGTCAGCCTCATCGATACGGCGCAATCACCTATTCACGCCGTCGTTCGCGGTCGCTACAACGTATTCTTCGGAGACGATGCCTTCAAACATCCCAAGATCCAACGACGGGCACCAATCTCTCAAATTAATTCTGAAAGCCGAACTGTATACTTCGAAGATGGTTCGTCCGAGTCCAATGTGGACAATATCCTCTTCGGCACCGGATTCACCTGGACGCTTCCCTTCTTACCACACGTTCCTACGCGGAATAATCGAGTGCCTGATCTTTACCAGCACGTCTTTTACCGCCACGATCCAAGTCTGGTGTTCGTCGGAGCGGTATGTCTTATCCCCGGCTACCCTTACCATGATAAAGATGAAGACTAACTCTACCTTCCCCTATAGGTCGGCGCAGGATTAACATTCAAAGTCTTCGAATGGCAAGCTGTCGCCGCTGCCCGCGTTCTCGCCGGTAAGGCCACGCTGCCCCCAGTATCTGAGCAGGAGAAATGGGAGACTGAGCGCATTGCGCTGAAAGGTGATGGGCCCGCTTTTGCGGTGGTCAATCCGGATTTCAAGGACTATTTTGAGAACCTGCGACTTCTTGCAGGCGAGCCAGGCGAGGGATTGCCTGGGCGGCGTTTACCGGTATTTGATCAGCGTTGGAAAGATGATTTTGATTCTGGGCATGAGCGGCGTAAGGAGATGTGGCGACGAGCTAACCGGGCGGCTGCTGGGGTGCTATAGAATTAGTATGTATACATGGAAGATATAACTATTGAGAGGGTAATGCACAATGAGAGTCTGCGTAGCAGACGGGTTGATCGCAGTGATCACAAACTTGAATGTTGGAAAATACTAGTGGTAGCACAGAGCGCGTAGTCATGGAAGGCAGGGCGTATAGTAAAACACAATAAAGCGACCAGATCACAAACGTAAGAGAAGATGGTTCCCCGCCCTGTGAATGTCCGGGGTATACTTTCGGCAGATCCCTGTACATTAACCTCGGTGGGGGTAAGGATGAACGCCCCGTCGGAGATGTCACGTCAAGAATGAGAACATTAAGACCGAACGTCTCTGTATGTCCCTACTAGTAGATATTCAATCCGGTGGCGGGAAGGAAAATGAAAGAGGGGAGGAAGAGGAGGTAACACTTAAATATTTCAATGATTTCTCCAAATCCTTTCTTGTGATTCAGCCGATAATTTTCGACACTTCTACAGTCAATATATTACTCGGGATTCATTTCATTCATCATGAATATCCTTTTTGCCTGTGGGCTTCTTGCAGCTCTCATCTCAACAGTTGCCCTTCTGGAATTTACAAATCCAGTTCTCTGGCAGGATCTTGCTGATACAGATATGATGCGTGTCAACGAGACATACTACTATTCTGCATCAAACATGCACTTCTCTCCCGGAGCTCCGCTTCTCAGATCATTTGACCTAGTGAACTGAGAGTACTTTTCTCATTCCATCCCTGTGCAGGTTCCCAACAACCCCAATTTCAGTCTTCAGGGTGGGAATGCTTATAATGATGGAGTATGTGCATCTTCTCTGAGGTACCATGAAGCCCAGGACCTATACTACTGGGTTGGCTGCCTCCAAAGCACCGGTAATACTTATATCTATACTGCGTCTGACCCGAAGGGGCCTTGGGAACAAGCTTCAGTACTAAGTCAGAAGTGCTACTACGACAATGGCATTCTGATCGACGACGATGGTACTATTTATATCTCTTACGGCAAATAGGTTCCAAATGGGGCCGACGCTAAAGTCTGGATTGCTAAGCTGGATGACAATTTACAAGAAGAGGAAGTTCAACTCGTTTTTTTATCCAATGGTGAGATTGGATACATTGAAGGCTCCCGTTTCTATAAAATCAATGGCACCTACTATCTTTGGGTTGGCCGGGGGTTGGTGGATCCGGGCAGATGATTATCAAATCCAGTGGAGGACCATTCGGACCATATGAAGAGTGGCGACAGGTACTGGCTAACAGCGGTATACCTGTTCCAGGACTTGAATCCCCTTACCAAGGTGCTATAGTTGATACGCCAGGGTCAATGATGTTCTGATGAGCTCTGATGATGGTTGGAAGACAGTCCAGAAGGGGAATGTGACTGAAAGCGTGCACATATCGGGGAATGACATTTGGCTGCGTGTTGATGCAAACATTGGGAGTAGCTCTGATACTGCTAAGTTCTTCTACAGCCTTGATGGCTTGAAATTCAACCCTCTAGGTGACACCCATGAGATGGCCAACGGCGCGATATTCTTTGTTGATGATCGTTATGGAATTTTCAACTTTGCAACAAAGGAGCTTGGTGGCCAGGTTATATTCCAGTCATTTACGATTTCCTCATAATAGCCCATGCAGCCAGATCCAGAAAATAATTTACAAACTTTCAATGCACCTTGAAGGCTCATGTTCAAGAATCCCTCATACTTTTACTTCTAGAAAATAGCTATGAATCCAGTCTTTCGAGAAGCCTTAAGCGGCGCCATAGGTCACTCGTGGACTTCAACATAACCATCCAAACCAGAACCCAGCTCAATTGGGTAACCCATTGGGTACCCAGTTAGGTGCCCATGTGTCGAAAAGAAAAACAGTTTCGTAGTTATTTCGTGTCCGTATGATTTGTGCATTTTTCTACTAGATTGTTAAGTATATCGATTACATCTAAGATCTTTTACCAAGAGTAATTTTTCACATTTAAAGAGAATGTAGACCAGTCCAGTCTAATATACTATCAATGCTCAACAGCATCATTCTTCCTTCCTACTCGGTTTCTTCCGGGGGACATAGCAATTGACTACTGTGTAGTGTAAATAGTAGGACTGGGTCCCGTGACGATGATTGGCTACGCGACGGGCGGAAACCTTCCACCGCCCCTTGCGCTCCCCTGCATCGATCGGATGTATACCACCCAACACTAGCACAAATCACCGCAGAGATCGCAGATCAGTCTACAAATTGGGCAGTACTCTACCCTTTGCAGACGTAACCCCCTCTTAAAAGGCCCAGGGGATGATGATGACCGGTGATGGGTGAAGAGGGTCAGCTCAGGTCAGGGGCAGCAAATGCATCAATAGCGTCTTGGCAACGAACCCCCACCCGCGAACCATTGCGAGTTTAAAAGCCCGCGGATCCCTCGAATCGGCGGGAAATTCGCGGAAATCACCCTCCACGCGCTCCCGTGATCCTTTTTCGCACCATCGTGGTACTTGATCAGATACACGACCCTCCCTACACTACAGCACCGGCATGCGCAACACCGCAGACAGCGAACCCTCTCCGATTTAGGCTCAGCCTTGGCCTTAGCCTCCGAATCCGAATCCGGGGCTGACGAAAGGGTCCAACCCAGTCGATCCACGTCAACATTCCCCCCCTCTGCCGGCACTTACTCGCCTCCTCTCTGTCTACTTCCCTTGCAATCCTCGTGAAATTCAACTCCAACTACGGAATAGAAGCTTCGACTTCACTTCCCAAACCATGTCACCCCCGACCACAGATAACTATACCCAACCGGTAGAATGCAAATACGCGAGCGAGAACCTTCCCACGATCCCCGGTTCAAAATTCTCAACCCTCGTCCCACTATACCAGGAAGATCACCATGGCAGCGATATGTCCAAAATACTCGAATCCTGCTGTAGCACGAGTATTTGGTTCTATGAAGATCCGCAGCCATGCACGGCTGTTTGTACCGCGAGCTCCGATGCGAAGGCGCAGGACGTGCAATATTGCTTGAATGCGCGAGAAGTGAATTATGGTGGGGATGGGAGTACGACTTCAAATGCTGGGGTGAAGAGGGTTCCTGGGAGGAAATTGTGGGCTTTTGTTTTGGTTGGTGGGTTGGTTTTTTCGGCGTGGTGATGATCGGCGGTCTGGTGTTGTTTCTTCATGTTGATATGCATTTTTCTGCCATTTATTTTTGGCTCTTCTTGAGATACCCATTTGTTATTATATTTATGTTCAAATTATATCACGAATAAGGATATGGTCTTGATCCTAACTACTAATCAGAGGAATGTTGACCGGCCTGCTCTCTGCCTCCCGAAGGTGAACTACTAGTAGCTACCTTAGATAGAATAGATTGGCTTCTCTATTCTATCCAAGGTAGCTACTAGTCTGTCATTAGAAAGCAGTCAAAAATAGTGGCCAATGGGAGGAAACTTTTGCGACACCACTGTAAAATACCTCTGTATACAACGACCCTGCGCTTATGGCGCGCCGTACTCTCGGCTCGGCTCACTACGATTTTACCTACGGCCGACTTGCATGAACGGTGCATAAGATGCGCCGCGCCACGTCAGAACAAATCGCCACGCTGAGCTCTCCTCCCCCACTTCTGAATCATTCAAAAAGCAGCTGAAATAGACTCGGAAGGTGCTCACGTCTCTTTTCACCCCTCGCACTGCTTTGTACCTCGGCATCAACAACACATTCATCACGATGAAAGAAGAACCCCACATTGCCGTCCAGACAACGGACACGAATAAGGGTTCAGAAGCCGAAGCTTTTCTCGGTGGAAAGTGCGGCCAGCGTTTAATAACCCACATCATCGATGAGACAGCTTGTCAAACTCCTGACCTCGAATGCGTGTCTATTCTACGAAGCAACAATCCCCGCGATGGCTGGAAGCCTATCAGCTGGTCCCAAATCGCCAATGCCGTCAATTATGCAGCACATATGATTATTATGCAGGCCGGCCACCCAGTACCTGGCACATTCCCTACAGTGGCCTACATCGGCCTGGAGGACCCACGTTACCTCGCCTTCGTGATCGGTGCTATCAAGGCGGGCTATAAAGCCCTACTCATCTCACCTCGCAACTCGGTAGAGGCACAGCTAAACTTGTTTGTTCAAACGAAATGCAGTATATTATTCCATGAACAGCAGTACGCGCCGATGGTACAGCCATGGGTGGATTCCAAGCCGGGAATGAAGAGTGTGGCTGTAGCTCCATTTAAGGAATGGGTTGCTGATGGAGTGACATCGGTTCCATACAGCAAAACCTTTTCCGAGGCAGAGTGGGACCCCTTTCTGGTTTGCACACTAGTGGCAGTACCGGGCTTCCCAAAGCTGTTGTGCTGCGGCAGGGTATGGTCGCTATGTATGATCTTCATCGTTATATACCAGCACGCAACGGCAGCTTGACTTTCCTTCCGACATGGACTAACTTTCCTAATACACGCCATCTGCTTATAATGCCATTGTTTCCTGCTGCAGGTATTATTATGTCGACAGTGTTCGAATTTTACTACAACGCTCCGATCATGTTTCGGGAGCCCTCCCGACCTATAACGGGCGATAATATACTCGAGTGGTTGCAACACAGCAGCCCTGGGTGGACGATAATACCGCCGGCTATTTTAGATCACATGTCTCGCTCACAAGAGGCAATTGATGAACTAAAAAAGCTGCACATCGTGGGTTTTGGAGGAGGTAAAAAGCCTTTCGCGGCACAACTCGGTGCTAGATATTGGGCTAACCTGAATACTATCTTCCCAGGCTCTATTTCCCCGGAAACACCTAATCGACTGGTGCAACATGGTATTAAATTGGTGAACATTATTGCAACTACAGAGTGAGCAAACCTTTCATCATTGACCTCACGCATATTAAATGCTTACACTCTTATTCCAAAGGTGTGCTTTCTTTCCTTGTTATTCTCAGTCGGACGTCGCCATGTGGCAGTGGTTCATCTTTCCTAGTGATTTAATGGGCATTGAGTGGCGGTTAGTCGGAGAGAATACATACGAGCAGGTCATAATGCGCAAGGATAAGCACCCCGGGCTACAGAGTTGCTTTTACACCTTTCCCGAGCTGGACGAGTTTAGCACCAAAGACCTGTACCAGCCACATCCAACCCTGGCAGACCACTGGACATACATCGGAAGAGCTGACGATATTATTGTCTTCTCCACGGGAGAGAAGCTCAACCCTGTCTCCATTGAAATGGCTGTTACGGGTCACCCGGAGGTAGTTGGCGCCCAGGTCGTTGGCAGTAAGCAGTTTCATGCCGCACTAATCGCTGAGCCAGCGCAATATCCCAAGAGCGAGGAAGAAAAGAAGCTGTTTCTTGATGGTATTTGGCCAACTATTGAGAGTGTTAATGCCGAAACAGTTGCACATGATCGTATCTCTCGCGACTATGTCTTTTTAACGGATCCAAAAAGACCATTTCCCGTGCAGGCAAAGGTACCATCCAAAGGGCTATGGTCATAAAGCTATACGAACGAGACATTGAAATTTTCTTTGATGAGCGCAAATATGAAATGGCCATGTCAATGGATCTTGATGTCACCTCTCAGCCAGCATTTGCAAAGTCACTTCACTAGTTAGTCCAGTGTGTGTTCCAAGGTGATGAGCTGGGCGCAAATGACGATTTATTTACCGTGGGGATGGACTCGTTACAAGTAATCCAGCTGTCGCGCACGTTGCGAGCAAGTCTGTTGAACGCGGGCGTTGAGCTTGGCGAGAATGAGATAGACCCGCGAGCTATCTATACTCATCCATCAGTCACGGAGCTAGCGAAGCATATCTTTGCTCTAGTTCATGCAATTCGTGACAAGGTAGAGCAGGGCGAAAATTCATGCTCAGGTGTGACGGTCGATGACAAGGCCATTTTCGATGCACTCGTTAACAATCCATTCGCGACCTCCCAGTTGCAGCGCCCAACAAGCCAGCTCCGGCCAACAAAGGACAAGTAATTATCATCACAGGCACAACGGGAGCGTTAGGATCATACCTACTAGAGCTTGCCTTGAAATGTCCTCATGTCCGAAAGGTGATCTGTTTCAACCGTGGTGCCAACAGTCGCGAGCGCCAAATCGAGGCCAGTTCAACCCGGGGACTGTCGACTGACTTTTCTCGAGCCGAGTTCCTTCAAGCTGATCTTGCCGAGCCTGGCTTAGGCCTTGCTCCTGAGGTCAGAATGCGACTTGCCGATGAGATAGATCATGTAAACGGCGGACCTGTGAATTGCCTGTTCGAGTTAGCTTTGCCTTTCTAGGTTTAGCGCCCCAATACGTCGTCACGTAACCTCCCTTCAATGTTCCCCGACTTACAGACCCAACCTCAACAATCTCATGACCATGGCGTGCAGCCAGTTTTAACGGGGTCATGCCGCGTTCATCGGAAGATTCAATATTGGCACCGTTTTCCAGAAGCAGTTTGACCATAGTCTCATCGCCAAACACTGCAGCCAAACGTAATGGAGTTGGCCGTCTCTCCCTGAGGTTTCAATATTGGCGCTGCTATTCAGGAGCAGTTTGGCCACAGTCGCGTGGCCATAGTGAGCAGCCGAATGCAATGAAGTCCTGCCCGATACATCTGAAGATTCAAAGTAGGCGAAAAAAGGATATCCAGACTGGATTCCCTGAAGCTCGACCTTGGACTGAAGACGATTCTCCTCAAATGCATCATATGAAAGATATGTCAGACAGCTATCAGTGATTATTTCATGAAATTTTGGGAAACAGGCTTCCCATATGTTCTCAAAGTATTTCTGCGTGGTGTAGTGGACAAGTCTCACGGTACCCGTTAGCTCATAGACGAAGACCAAGCCACCACAGTATGAGCTTAGCTGCTTAATGTCTGTGATATTCAACTAATCGAACTCGTGAGAACTGATCTCAATCGCAAGCGCATGTTTAAGCTGAGCCACAGTGAGAGGGCCTTTTGCGTTCGCGATCCATCCTATAGTTCTCTTCGCAAGCTCTACGACATCTGCACTTTGATGCTCAATCCTCTTGACGATTTCGCTATAAGCATGCTCGTAAACGTTGTACTGAGATCCAGAGTTAAATTTAGTTATCATATTTCGAACCCTCTTCTCGTTCCCCTGATCGAGGAGTAAATTGAAGTAGAGTCGAACGAGAAGAAACCTTGGCTATGTTAGTAGTGCACTTTTGTCCGGCTCTAGATATGCTTATATCCCACGAGCAGCTTTTGATGCACTGCTTCAGATTCGGCCTTTGCTGCACAAAATCCGGAAGTTCAACTATACGTGAGTCCAAGTAAGATTGGATGTCTTCGCGCCTGGGTTTAATCTCAACAGAAACGTAAGTCTGAAGGTAAGCTGCAATTTCAGTGTTGGGTCGAGAAATTGCCAGTATACTAATGCCTGTTTGGACACTGAGACTGACAAGCTGGTGAAGGAATGGTTGACGAACACTGACGAGGCCGTCGGAAACTGAGCGTTCATCAAATGCATCAATAATGAAGAAAACTCTTGTGCTTGTAGCAATAATAGATTTCAACTCGCAGGTGATTGAACTTTCGGAGGGACGAGTCTTCTTTTTTACGTGACTCGTATACATTGACTTGACACCATCAGGGATCAAGGCGGCCGAAGCCCGACAGCTAGTCATTGGCGTCAGCAGTTATGGCAGAAGTTTCCGGATGAAGGACGCGTGCTGCTCCGGTCCCTTCTGCACCTTTACTGGAGATAGAAATCACTCCATGGCCTATGCCGCTCCTTGCACGTCAACTGCTGGCTACATCTCCAACGCTGAGATCAACGACATAATCAAGAACCACGGGAGCTATTCCATCGTCAAGTCGTCCATTGACAAGGCTTCTGACTCCATGCTTAGTTGTTTCGTGAAATGCTACTACATTGGTTGATCTTCTTCCTCTCGTACCTGAGCGTAACACGAAAAAGGCGATGTATTGGTCAGAATTGAGCTCAATAAAGAAAAGTGATTGACGATGGCTGAATAATCTAAAGCTTCCCAGCTGCGGCGTAGCGGTCATTTGGTTGACACTTTGAAAACCACCCCATATATTTGTCCTCGATGTAAGGTGCTATACCAGTACCTGGATACACCGCCTCGCGCCCGTGGGCAAACCGCGCTAGCGCCTGTTCTGCATGCGCTTCAACGTCATATCCATATACCTCCAGCACCGTCTGAGGGTCATCGTAGAGATTGCTGCTGCGAACCAAATATTTCCCTTCAAGCGACGGTGCCATTGCCGCATCGCGAGCCTGTTGCTTAGGGCCATCCGGCAAGTGCCAGATGGCACCATTCAGAAAAGAGACCTGTTGTTTCATAAAGGCTTTTGGCATCCGCTCGAGCTCGTATATATTGATGGCTTCGCGAAGACTCAGCCTTCCACGAGTAACTGCCCCGACGCACTTTGCGAGGAAAGCTCCGTCTTCCATGGACGTAGCAGCCCCTTGCGCCATATGGTTTACCATTGAGTGCGCTGCATCCCCCATCAAAACCACATTCTTCTGTGGGGAGGACCATGATTGCAAGGGTCCGGTCACCAATAGCGGCCAGCGTGACTGCCAGTATACAGAACGTCAGCAGCAATCCAGAATTTCTCGAAAGGGAGTAAAGCTAACAGTCTCGGTGATCATATCGACAATGCGTTTAATCCGAGGATCAAAGTCTTTGTATACATCCCGCATTTCCTCGACAGGAACATTCGGTTGGGTACTATAGACCTTCTCCGGACGATGATGCGAGAGCACCAGGTTGAATGTTTCGCCCCCACTGATGGGATAAGTGATAATATAGGCATTATGTCCCATCCAGACCTCCATCGTCAACTTTTGAATGAGCTCCTTTGCAATTGGGTCCTGCCGGATACGGTCATACGGTATAATCGCCCGGTAAGCACAGTTGGTAGTTTTGGCGTCCGGCTTTATGTTCGGAAACAGCGTACTTCGGACAATGCTGTTTACGCCATCAGCACCCACGCAGAGGTCGAAATGATATTTATCCCCTTTTTGTGTTTCGACCGTGACTTCACCCTTCTCCTGATAGTCAAGTGAGATGACGCAACTGTTAATATGAATCGCTGCTCCTAGACGCGTGGCCACGGCCGCGAGACCTTGGTGGAGATGAGCACGATGAACAAGCCACCACGGTCTGCCCAATGCTCTTTCGACAATTGGTATTTCGGTATGTCCGACAAGAGTGCCATCTTTGCGGCGCATATTCAGTTCTTCTATTTGAACCAAGTTGTCTCCTATCACATCCGCAACGCCCCATTTCTGCAGCAGAACCGATACATTCGGCGTCATCTGGATCCCGGCCCCGATCTTTTTTCTATGAGCTCCTGCATGCGGCATTATTTGCTGACTGGTAAGGTTTAACTTACTTCGAGTAATTCATCCGCTGCTTCCAGGACAGTGACATCCACCCCTGCACGTCGAAAGGCAATGGCAGCTGCCAGCCCTCCTATTCCTGCGCCGATGATTCCAACATGAACACGCTGATTCGCCTGTAGGTATAAGTACAAAGTCAAGCATTCGAGAAGCAGCCTTCTCACCATGTTCCACGTTCCGGGTTTATAGAGCTACTTGTGGTAGAGAATAAAATAGCTTAGGATTGCACTTGATGCAACAAGTCATGGGGATACCGAAGGATACCTTATATATACTTGCAACTACTCTATTTTCGCACTCCCCGGGCTGCCCACTCGGGGAGTTAGGCATTCCGGCCCAGCCCTGGGGGGTAGGATACCCCGGATTCACCGCATCCGCTGACTGAGGCTGGACGGGACGGACGCCTGTGGGACTTCTAAACCCACGCGAGACGGAATTGGTGGCGCATGTGGGGTAAAGTTGAGGTGTTAAATAATATTCGAACGATAATGCCGACACACGGGGATTGTCAAATGATCATAGCATTGGCTAGATAGTTTACTGTCATTACCTGACCCGCTGGGCCGCCGGGCCGTCAGGGGTTCGGTGCCGCACTATTATCCAGCGGATCTAATTCTTACTATACTATCCTTCTCTGTAAAAGATCCTCTACATCATCTATCAGCAGGTACGCTAAGATGTCTGCCTTAAGTTTATTTTTCTCACTCCTACGGCAATGCCGGATACTGAGACTATTGCTCCTTCCGCGGCGAAACCATCTCGAGAGGCTCGAACAGCCGAACCGCCCAGCTTGTACCTACATGGCCCCTTCTCTGTTTGCTCCACTACAGCTAACTCGTAGTCAATGCCTCACTATTCCGAGGACCCTACCGAGAAGCTGCAACCCTAACCAATCATGAATTCGCCAAAGTCCACGGGCGGTACCAAGTCGGAGCTGTGAAGAGAAAAGAGCCCGGTTGAATATTCGGTAGGAAAGTCGAAAGCAAGCCTATTATCAAAATATGGCTCTTCTGAAACTGTGCATTGTGCAGGTGAGAGCTGTTAGCGGTTTTTTGAGACAATTGCTGAAGCGTGGGCAGGGCCAGCCTTGGAATGGCACGGATGGGACGGAAGGGCGGTTTGCATCTGTGCGGGATAACTAACTGAGAGGATCCAATATTGCAGATAGCTGCGAAAGATATTCTTGACACCGCTCAACAACAGGGTTTCCCGGGTCAAGCTGACGCAGTGCTTCAGCCGCCGTGTCAATACAGGGCCGGGAATGGCTAACCATGATCCAGGCTGACGGGTTGCGGTCACGCTCCTTCGATGCCACGATGAGGGAGCCGAAAATAACTAGTGCTGCATTGAAGGCTGTGTTACATCAGCTTCAGTTTCCTTGAAGTCAAATATAACAGAACCCCACCTACTGTAATAGAGTGAATAATTCCATGCACCCAAGAACTCACGTCGCCAGCCACTACCGGCAGACATATTGTGTACAATCGAGATAATCGACATAGCAGATTCAACACAGCTAATGACGCTGCTCAGCCCCATTTGCTGAAGCAGCCGCGTTTCAGACGTCGCCAGCGTGTCACCTTGTGTCTGAACTGGGTCGAGGAGGCTCTCTAAGCAGCGGCGATGCACCAGGATTCGAAGGTTATTATAGCGCACGAAGAGGACAACCTCGAATCGATGGCGGATTATCGAGCCAGTATCCATCTTCTCAACGTCATCCAGACTTAAGGGGCTGTCGCATACTTTCAGGCCCAGGGAGGGCAACTGCTGCAGTCGCCATTCATCGAGCTGGCGCTGCCCTTCGAGGATCCCGGACATGGCGTCTATAGGGCTCGTGGAAACTTCGAACCCTAAATTGGCCCCGTAGCACGATTCGAGCACGTTATAAAGTATAACGTATAGCTTTCTGTATATTATTAGCGAAAGATCACTGTCTTCCAATTTACATGGAAAATCAAGTCAGAGCTCACACTGCAGCCGTAAAAAAAAGAGCCGTCCAACATTCGATAAGTATTAGACTCCGCGGGCGAGCTCAACATTTGCAAGTCCTGGGAGGGCATTTCCAGCTTCACGTAAAATTCAGGTATGGTACACGGGCGACCGAAAGTCATGCTTAAAGTACTAGAATGACCGAATCAACGCAATGCGCAAGACCTCATAAAGAGCTGTCCTCACCGGTCAAGAAGGACACATCCAAACCAGGTGCGTTTACGAGTCTCACATTCCGCTGGAGGAAATCCCCGATTTGCATCTGGAGAGTGTAGACCTAATTGATACGCCGCAGATATTGCCAACCCATGTGCCGTCCAAGCTTGCACTGACTTTTGGGTACCTTGTAGGTACTGACCCAGGATTAGGAGATATTGCACTGCATCGGAATTAGCTCGCTGACATACTGCGAAGAACAAGGTCAGCTCCCGCATCGACACTCACCCATCTCTAAGCTGGCATTCCGTTTGGAATCTCGATCACAGAGGCCATTTGCTCTTTGATAATACACATCGGATTCCTGTATTCGTTTCTCCGCAGGCATGTCACCTTTGGTTGACAGACTTGCTGCGATAGCAAGGACGATGTTGAGCAGACCGAGCCAGGTTCTACGAACCTTGCGAAATCTTTCCTTCTTCATCTGAAAGTATGTCTCGCAGAATGATTTTTCATGGATAAAAGGCAGAAGCTGTCCGGTCTTATGGAAGTACTGCTGAATAAGACTCCACGTACGTTCCTCGCTTGGTAGAGCGTAGATGTTGACTGCCGCCCTCAAATTAATGTTTTCAACACTCACCGGGCGGCCCGTAGAGGGGGATTTGGCACCGTTGACCGTGCCGCAGGTCCTCTGCGACGAAGACGGGGCCAGGGTCGGCTCCCTATGCGGACTTGTCTTTGCTATCGCTCGGGATATATACCGCAGAAATGCAATATTAGAAGAAGGCCCTTGCACAATTAGCGCCCAGGGGTGCCACCAACAATCCCATATAGGTAGACAATTAGCATACCGAAGAAACCGCAATTCTTTTCGTCTGTAAACTGAAGCGCTCCCATTCCGTCTACCGAGCTCTCAGATACATCAATTTCTCCCAGAGGCTCTGTTGTATTCTCGCCCCTGGGATCTGGTGCTGCTGCTGAGGCAGTTGAAGAGTCTTGTACATCTTTCAATGGGTCTTCTGACCCCCTACTCGGGCCTTCACTCGATTCTTTGCCGTCTATGGGCGCCGATGAACTATGGTCCTGGAGCTGCCGTATTGACGCTTCCATCTTCTCTAGTCGCTGCTCCAGTTGCAGGATATAGCTTGGACATTTGTTAACATCGTCGCCTACAGATCGCTCGCAAAAGACCTGTCGATGGCAGTGGAAGGGAATTGAATGCTCTTCACCTTTTTCTCAAGGTCAAATTATTCGGACCAGCACCCTCAGAATACAAACATTCGATTTCCAGTTCGTGGCATAGGGCACATGGCCGATCACCTGAACACTAGAAGAGATTCCGGTCAGCCCGGCTGGCTTTCAGGCACCATTCGAATCGAGGCGGACTGCGTCCTCACCCGGGATTTCCTGTGCCGACAAGATTGGCAGGCCAATGTGGCCCTGCGCCGTTTATTCGACTGCGGCGCGGACGGAGACATGGTTTGAATGGGCGCTCGTGGTATTAGGATACATGCATCCCCTGCAGTTATCGAAGGGCAATCGCCAGGCATTCTCTTTCAGATCCAACCGAGGGTAATGCGTGGTAAGGAAGCCTTTCCCGGAGACTCCAATTCTCCCCGCTCGCATTTCCCGCTGTCTTTTCCGGGAATGATTGGCAGTTTCACAGAAACCCAGCTCTTTTCGGCGAAGGAAAGAGATGATCGCATCCGACTGCGCTCTGTTAAGCTACTTCCCCACACCAGCCTAACTCCCCGGTCGCAACCAAATCCCGGCTCGACGGTTCGACATCTTAACCATTCCATTCGTCCGGATGGCGTTTCCGCTTGACAGGACCATTAGAAGCCTGCTCGCGGGCGAGTATATAGAGCCCAGTTGGACTTTGCAAACTGAATATTCGGTAGACTCTCCACTGCAGATTCTAAGCAGAATTCAACGCCTTCTCCTTTATCATATTTATCATACGGACCACGCAAGGCTCAACTGACAGGCATAATGTCTCGTACGCAAATTGTACGAGTCCCTCACTTGGGGGGTATCGATGCTTCCTATCATATGCCCTACCCGTATGACGCAAAGAAGCCCACGCTTGTTCTCGTCAACTCCTTCACCACCTCCGCGGATCTCTACCGGAAACAATATGATGACAAAGCGTTGACGGACTCCATGAATCTACTGGCCATAGAACTGCTTGGCCATGGCCAAACACGAACCAAGCGTGAGAATTGGACCTATTGGGATACCGCGGAGATGAATTTGCAGGTCTTGGATGCCCTCGGCATTGAAAAGGCCTTTGTGCTCGGTACGAGCCAAGGTGGTTGGATCACTGTTCGAATGGCGCTTATGCGACCGGAGAAGGTACGTGAATCCCAGATAGGCACACGAGTATGACATGGCCCCATCTCAAACGTCCAGTAGATCCAAGGAATCATCCCGCTTGGAACCTCGCTGGACTACGAATCTGAGCGCACACGCCAGCTTAATTGCTGGAATGGCCCCGGGCTCCTGCGCCCCAATATTACGAAGTGGACTACAAACGAGCCTTCTCAAGACTTTGAGCCGGACACCGGGTACTGTGACTTCCTTATTGACATTGGTTTCAATGAATGCGCCCCGGAGCTCCGCGAATTCTGGCGGAAGACGATCAAGGCCAACTATCGTGGCGATGACGGTCGTCGACGTATCCGGATGGCGGCCATTAACCTTGCTGAACGAGATGGACTGCATTCCCGCCTGTCCGATGTTCGGTGTCCTGTGCTGTGGCTACACGTAAGTTTCTACCGTCGGACAGCTTCATGTCCACTTGCCAAGAGAAGGCTTTGGCTAAATCCATCTTGCGATGTATAGGGTACCAAAGACGTGGTGTACTCGATTGCAAACGCTCAAGAGGAGATCAAGATGTTCGTGAACTCTCCGGATGCACAGTTAGTGACGGTGGAAGGTGGAACTCATTTCTTGAGTGGCTCTCATCCGAACGAAGTAGACAAGGCCTTGATTGAATTTGTGATGAAGTGCAACTGATATCTTGAGATTGATTGTTGAGGGGTGGTAATTAACCACGGAGACTGTCGGCTATTAACACAGTTATGGCTTAAAGGATGCTAAGTTATTTCTGAGAAATTCCGGCCGTGATCGTGGATTAGCCTCGTGGGAGGAAGTATATAAGTTTGAAAATGAATTTCTTGACTTCGAAAGTGGCTGGTGGCCCCTGCATTGTTATACCAGTATACAAGGGAGACACGCTGCGTGCTGGGTCCTTACGGCCCAGTCATTCGGTCACTTGCTCGAGCATCCAAATACAGCAGCAAAATCAATCATCGGAAGGTATTCGGACCAATCATCTTGATAGTAATTAACGAAGGGTCTCAATCTCTGCGCCATGTATTGATTGCCGATCTCGCTCTGCTCATCGGTCTGTGGATGATAAGCCGTTGACAATCTTCGGTCGATACCAAGGATTCTGCAGAACTCTTTCCAGAATTCGGACACAAACTGGCCACCACGATCTGACACAATTGATTCAGGAAGGCCTACCCAGCGATAAACATGGCCGACAAACAGACGCGAAGTTCCCTTCGCATCAATATCCTTGTGGCAAGGGACTGAGATCGGCCGCTTAGAGGGACGGTCCACGAACACGCACACTGCGTCAAACCCGTAACGATCCTTCGAAAACGATCTGAAATTCATTGTGATATGTTGCCACGGGCGTCTTGGGATTGGCAAAGGTTGCAGCAGTCGTGGAGCACGATCTCGCCAGGTCTTTGTTCTCTTGCATATCTGGCAATTATCAACGTACCGATCCACATCTTCCGATAGACCTTGCCAAAAATAACGCGCAGAAACTATGCACCTCGTTTTCTCTGGCCCTGGGTGTGCCGTTGAAGGTTGACGATGAATCTCATCAAGTAGGCGCGCGCGAAGATCTCCCTCGCCAGGAACAACCAACCGCCCCTCGCGGAGAAGCAGACTATCTTGCAACTGCCATTTCCTGTGACCTTGCTCCGCCTTCTCGCGATATTCTTGAAGACCCTCGTTGGTGCGATTCTCCTTCAAAATCCGATCGACGATTGGTGAGACAGTGACCGAGGTCGATAGAAATACAAACACCGAGTTGGAAGGCCGACGCTTCTAATTGATTACACGTACTTGAGCTGGTTCTCATCTCCAACCTGTGATCACCCTGTTTTCATTCAACTGAACAAATGTATGAACGCAAAAGAGACAACGGAGCCGCTGCTGGCTCTGTTCCTCCTCCTCTTCCTCCTCCTCCTCCTCCTACTCCACCACCTCCCCCGCCCGAAGATCTCAGCTCGGAAGTCTCCCCGTTCGTCATGAAGCTGAAAGCTGCCCCTCCTGGCTATTTTTTCCAGCTCGAAAGACCACCACCTCATACAGATTCATTCGCTGCGCCAACCGGCCCTTATTTCTTCTACGGTACCCTGTCTGACCCAGCTATGCTGCGAGATGTCCTTGGCTTGGAAACCGAGCCACAACTTTGACCCGCCTCCATTACAGGCTATGAATGCAAGCTATGGGGTCAGTGTCCAGCTATCCTAGATGCCCCGGAAAAGGTTGTTCAGGGCGTTGTCATCATGTCGAGACAGAAGAGCATGGGGAGAGGCTTGCTAGCTATGAAACGGACAATTATCGGGCCGATCCATGTCGCATCAACTATATCGATGGGAATGAGCCCGTGGATGACTTTGGTCATGTTTTTAAATTTGTCGGCAATGTCAGAGACTTGAGCGACGGCACCTTTGATCTAGGGACTTGGCTAAGGAGGGTGAAGAGGGTACCTGAGGACCCATCAGATGTTAAGTAGTTGAAGGCAAGAAAAGACATGTATCATTGCCCCCAGCGCCAAGAAATACGAGGTATTCGCTCATCGACCCATCACTCAACCATGCTTCTCAACCCTGCTTTGTCCTTGATGCTGTTATCTACATCATGTCGCGAATCTTACGCAAGCATGTATTGTGTTCTTGGCAAGCTCTGTCGTTCCTAGTAGCCGGCACTCTACTCCTGGGAGCCTAGCTTGGTGGCATGGCATGGTGACGTCCACGCGAGTCATATCGAAGTGCAAATGATTATAACCCCTGTTTCGCATTCAGGATAAATTTGCTCATAGGTCGCTTGTAATAAGAGCTTACTACATACAAGGCGTATAGCGCTCCGAAGCTGGGAAGCTTCAGACGGTGCCGTGGGGCAAAGCATCCACAGGGTCGCTCTGCCTTCGCAGAGATAGGCACTTGGGGGAGAGCTCACACAGAGCCAATTTGCCTGTGGGTGGGATTGGACCCAAGAGTGAATTCCCCCAGGGGATTCCATCCTTGGGTTCCAACCCACATACGGGCGAGTTGGCCCTGTGGAATCAAAGATCGACGCTGTCCAACCGCTAGCATGGGGTGGGGCACTTGGTGGCGTCTCGCATCAGTGGCATTTAGGCATTCTCTCTGACATGCTGTTTTGCGGCTCTGGGCGGGTGCAGAGTAGTGGTGTTACAGGGCAGTGGGCGGTCAAGGGGCTGCTGGACGACCAAAGTTACGGGTGGAAAGGCAGCCGTTTCTGGCGTCAAAAGTGGTCATTTTCGGCGTCATCTTCACAGGTCGCTATATTCTATATGTAATCCACAATGCTTGGCCTGTGAATTTCAACATGTCCGTAGGGTCATTTGAGCCACAAATCCGAGGAGTACGTCACCTGGTTGACTTTTCCGCAAAGGAGACGAGAAAAGTCGTGCATTCAACGTTTATTTCCACTATTGGAACTGTAGAAAATTGGCCAGCTCCGGAAGTACCTGTACCCGAGAAGGCTCTTCCAGATTGGTCCCTCGCCATGCTTGGGTACGGCCAGTCAAAGCTCGCGAGCAGCATCATTCTTGACAAAGCCGCGAAGGAATCAGGCGTGCCAAGCGTTATAGTTCGAGTTGGTCAAATTGCGGGCCCGCGCGGGAAGAAAGGCAAATGGAATCCACAAGAGTGGCCTCCAAGCTTGGTCCGAAGCTCCCTATACCTAGGCCTCCTGCCTGACTCGCTTGGCACACTTGACAACATTGGGTGGGCACCAGTTGAAGATATTGCCAGTATGGTGTTGGACGTCTCCGGTGTGACTTGTCCTCGCCCAGCAGAAGAAGTGACCGGGTATTTCCATGCGCTCAATCCGAAACCAACAGACTGGTCTAGTCTCATACCCACGCTACGTGACTTTTACGGCGAAAGAATCCAAAAGCTCGTCTCGTTTAAAGAGTGGATATGTGCACTCGAAAAGAGTCAGGTTGATTCCTTGAGCATAGAAAAAAACCCAGCGGTCAAACTGCTTGATACATATCGATTGGCAGCGGAGGGTGTGAAGATGGGCTCGAAGGGAATTACAATGTCTACGACGCGTGCTGAGTCGTATAGTTTGGCGATGCGACAGGCGGAGGCAGTATCGCCGAAGTTGATAAAACATTGGTGTGAGCAGTGGAAATTTTGAAAGCCTTAGTGCTCCGCCAATAGAGAAAGCCATTTATAGGTCTGTATAATCCGATGGGTATCAAAGAATGACTTGAATTCAAATCTGAGGTAGCTCACCTGGGCAGCGACGAGCGAGAAAAGACTTCCCGGGTAGACTTTTGGCGATATTGAACTTTTCCAAGATTCATACAGCGCGCTGGATATGGCCCAATGCAGTGATTCTATGCCATTATACTAAAATCAAATTGTCCGATTGGTAAAGTATCTCCGATATTCTACTAGTCGTAAATCGGGCTCAAGTTGATATGGGCCCACTTCGTACCGCGCACCAATCAGTACGGCAGATCATCGTGAATGTAAATGAATCATCATGATCGGACCTCTGTCAGTTTTCATAGAACTACTACACGCAGTTCTCCTATAAATGGCTCTATATTCGCCTCATAAATCAAGGAGAAGTAGAATAAAAGACAGCGTCACTTGAATGAGCCTTATACATCACACTACCAGCAAAACTTACTCATCGACGAAAATGTATCACTACAAGACAAAAGAGGATGTCCTCAAAATGGGTATTATCGACCCAGAGCTTGAAGAGGTAAGTAAGATCGACATTTATTCCTCTACATGCCCTGACGGTGATGCTACAGGTCCTTAAACATACTCCAGCTCCCAAGTTTGACTTTTCGCTACCCGTTGAGCAATTGCGAGGAATGGTTGACGCCATGGCGAACAAGCTATACGAGACTTGCCCAACATTTGATACGCAGGAATCTGTGATCAATATCACAATGCGCGACGGACATCAAAGCGAACTAAACATAATCAAGCCGCTCAACTCATCTTCGGCCAATCCAGCGGTGGTCCTCATATTCGGTGGAGGGTTCATCATGGGATCCAACACCCAGTGCATCAACTGGGCCCGTGCGATCGCGCACTTATACAAAGCTACGGTTGTTCAACTCTCCTATCGCCTAGCGCCGGAGTACAAATTCCCATTTGCCCCGAACGATGTATGGGATACTGTGAAATGGGTATCAGGCAACCCGTCAGCTCTCGATGCAGACCTGTCCAAAGGATTTGTGATTGGTGGTGGATCGGCTGGTGGCAACCTTTCCATTATCACTGCTCATCGTGCTGCTAGAGAAAAGCTTTCTCCGCCGATCACCGGAGTTTTGACCAGTGTCCCAGTGTGCACCAGTGAAGAGACACTGCCGGCGAAATACAAAGCGCTGTGGCTATCTCGAGAGCAGAATGCGAATGCTCCTGGAAATCCAGGCCTTGACTCAAAGTCTATTGAAGGGTACGAGGCTTTGTACCAGCAAAACTTTCTGTCCGAGAATTTCACGCCCTTCACCACCCCACTTCCATGGTCTGACTTGGCTCTTCCTCGAACGTATGTTCAGATCGCTGGGTTGGACATTCTTCGCGATGACGGTCTGGTTTATGCAAAGGCCCTAGAAGAAAGCGGCGTCGAGGTCAAGCTTGATGCTTACCCTGGTATGCCGCACGGCCATTTCAATATTTGGCCTCACTTGAAGCAGTCGATTAAGTCTCAGGAGGATACTATCTGGCATATTGGATGGCTTTTGCGCCAAGAACTACCCAGAGAGAGAGTGAACGAACTAGTAGCTAGAATGATATAGGTGAAATATAATTATTCTTTTCTCGGAGCGTTATTAGAGGGTGCAAAACTGATCTATGAAAGTAACTGCTTTTTGTCATCCCACATCCTTGGAATGTCATTCGTTTGGTGGGGAAGAATTTCAATGGCAGATGTGATATAGCGGATATTTCGATTTCCCTCCTGAACTCCATTATAAATATCTGAAATGCCTCAGAAAGCTTCGATCCTCGCTCAAGTTCTTTCTATAATTCCAGAATATCATGCATCAAGCTAGCTCAGAGGGCGGCACTTCATTCGTCTTCTTGAATGCGTGGCCACTGGCAGCCAACTCCTGTCGTGATACTTTGTCGGCCTCAAGCTCGTTTCGTTTAGAAGCGGTGTCATTCAGTTCACCCAATGGTCTACCTTCTCCTTCAACTTCGGCTGGACTCTGCTCAAATTCGGAGCCTGTATGCGACTTGGAATTGCTGGATATTTTCGAGCGACGACGGCGACGGAGAAGAAGAAATATAACGACGGCAATTATGAGTATGCCGCAGACACCCCAACAACTCCGCCAGCTATCGCGCCTTTATTCGGACCATCGTTCGGGTCGTTATTCGAAAGCATATTTGCACCGTTAGGCGTACCGTTATTCGAAGTTTTAGTGGTGCTGTTATTCGTAGTGGAATTTCCAGAGTCAGGATCTTTGAATGAGTCAGTCAGATGTCAAGCAGTTATTGCGATGAAATAATGGGAATCGATGGGGGACAGTGGAACGGGAACCGCAAATGACATACAATCAGGAGTCGAGCGTGTGCCGCGTTCAATATTCAGCTTAGTGCCATTATTCTTGATATATGCATCTGTATTGCAACCAAAAGTCGATTTTCTGATGTCACCACCTGAATCTTTACTAAGATACCCGATCATGCCAGGTTCGCAGCACAAGAACCCCTCCGCGTACCACAAGTCCCAAGTTGAGTTCGCGCACACTTTATTGAAAGATTGTGTCTCCGAGGTTAAGCATAGCCAGTTCAAGTCGCTTGAACGTTGCTGAAGTGATAGCTCGTGTCCCTTTGGACAACAGACGACGTACTCGTTTGCACCCGCAGTTTGAGTTTCATCTTCATTGCAATCGCCAATCCGGCGAATGGAATAACCGGGCTCGATTTTGACAGACATCGAGGCGGGAAAAGACGACTGCTCGTCGAATGGACTTTTTAAGGGATGCGAATTCAGAAATTGAGAAAAAGTGGAGGCGATACGGAGAGGGTAGGGTCGCGGAGGGAAAATGATCTAAGACCCTTAAAAGGAGAGCCGCATGAAATGGTCTATGCAGAAGACAAGGACCGGCCAACTGGGCATGTTGATTGGGGCCGCCAAGTGGTAGTAGGCTGTACATAGTCCCAGCCTCGTTTGCAATTGTGGATCTCGAAAATGTCGTTGACCAGTGACATTGGCACAAGGAGAGTGTACCACATGTTTCACGAGAACAAGGCTCCGCAGTAGATTGAGAAGTAAATTGGATGAAAATATTGGATTGCGGACCAGAGCTTGCCTTATTTGGCCAAGACTTGCCGCGAAATGCCAACTTGGAGTGCTCCTCGATTCCGAGTTTGGACCATGGCATGGTTCATACACGAGGGTTGGAGGCTGACTTTAAGCTTACTCAATCTAAAACTACAAGGGCGAGCTGAGCCTTAAAACAAACCCCCTGGTTTCTGCCGGTCTACGGTCCACGGGACACAGTCAAGCGGACAGTTGCTGTAGATTCTCTGGTGATATGCGGGGTAGGTCCATCTTGTTGATATCAAGAACTCAACACGGGCTTCTAGCCTTGTCAGAATGCTAGTATGAAAAAATAGAAATAACCACGCTTGGCTCCATAAAGTGACGAGGTCCGACCAAGCCTCATAGAACCACGGCAGGACTGGGCGTTCCTTGTGGGGATTTGAATTTCAGATTTAGAATGGGCCCCAATTTTACCTTATTTACCTCTACTATATTGAGTTAGCATCTGGCCATAGCAGTTGTTGTGTGTGTGTGTGTGTGGTATTCTGCTAGCACTGCCGTGATTGATTAGCCCTGATCGTATCTTCCATGTTTTCTACCACTTTGACCTCCTGAACCTGGTTGAACTCTTTTTCACTATTCCCACCTCGGAACCCTTTCCTCCCAAGCTCCAGAAACCCGCTCCTATACGGTCCTTCTACCTGGATGAATCCAATTCCTCCGCTTCGCATACAATTTACGCTTTCTACACCGATAGCTACGCCGGTAGCTATGGGATGTCGATGGCAATCCCAACCTGAGCCGTGCGAGTATCTCAAATTCATCGAGTGAGCTTCCGGATTGCCCTGGCTTGTTGCAGTCCAGGATGACCAGAGCATGCAAACACTTCCCAAGTCAGCATTGGAGGTAACTGGAAAGAAATTTCTGTTATCGTGGTATGATCGTAGGCCCCAAAACGCCATTAGCATGGCCAGATGGATATTCCATTCTCTGTTGCCACGCAACTTTAGAATGAATCCATTATGGGCGATGGTCTAAATGGGCAGGGAGTGGTGGGAAGCACTCCAGACATTTGGGGAACTCGGTATTCTGCTCCAAGAGTATCAAAATCTGGCCTCTGAGCTTGTCAGCTGATTCCGCGATACAGAATACGAGGCATAGTAGTATGCTGTGGCCTTGCATGAGATGAAGATGATGGAGCATAAAGAACATATGTGTATTCGCATACGCTTCAAAATCGCTTTATACCAGTTTTTCGAAATTGCTATGTGGAGAAGATGGCCAATTTGGAAGCCGTAGAGTTGCTGATATCTATCCACCTGGGCATTGAACCCTTGGAACCCCCACTACTATCAGTCCATCATCACCAGAGTGGGGTGCGATTCCCCAATTTAGCCGTGCCGGATGAAACATCAACTGTCAAAAGACCCGCTACTCCACAAAATTCCCCATGAATGACACAAAAGAATTGTCACTCGATCGTCCACCACAATGTAACACGGGGCATCTCCGACCCCGCCTGAAAATACCGTCTCTTTCTCAATCTTTGCTTGGGAGTCATATTCCCCTCAACAACTCCCTACGAATCACCAAGCGAAACCCTACAACCCACCAAACAGCATGGACTCATTTCAGGACAAGGTCTATGTGGTGACAGGCCTTGGTGGAATCGGTCTCGCCGTCGCAAAGCAGCTCCACGCCCGCGGCGCAAGCCTCTCACTAGCCGACATCTCCGAGAAAACCCTCGCAACCGCAGTGCAAGAGATCACCAAAAACACCAGCAGCGGAACGAAGCCCAACGCCGAGAATATCATGACAACGGTCGTGGACATCGGAAGCGCGGCGGCCGTGAACGACTGGATCAGCGCGACTGTCTCACGGTTTGGCAAATTGGACGGTGCAGCGAACATGGCCGGGGCAATCGGTAAACAGCACGGGGTTGGCCGCTTTGTCGACCAAGAGGACGACGAGTGGGATATGTTGGTGCGGGTGAATCTTTCCGGAATGATGTATTGCCTGCGGGCGGAGCTGCGGGCAATCATGGCATGTGGGCCCGACGGTAAGGGGATGGGGAGTATTGTCAATGCGTCAAGTATTCAAGGACTTCGGGGATTTCCATTGCATGCGGCTTATTCGACAACGAAGCATGGGGTTGTTGGGTTGACGAGGTCTGTTGCAAAGGAGGTGGGCCCGCAGATTCGGATTAATGCTGTTGCTCCGTAAGTTTGTTCTATCGAAGGGAAACTACAGGCGATGTGACGCGACTTGATTTGATCTGACATCTTCATTAGTGGCTCGATCCAAACACCTTTGCTTGACCAGGCGGCTGTTATTCAGGGTGGTCCAGCAGTGCCTCCCTCTGTCATCCCCCGGGTTGGAACACCCGAGGAAGTTGCCCAGACAGTCGTGTTCCTATTGAGTGATGCGGCCTCGTATACGACCGGACAAGTCTACAGCGTGGATGGTGGATGGGATCCATGAAATACTAGGAGTGATGTGTACCGTGGAGCCAGATGGAGCATGTGAAAATGTTTCGCTGTATTGTATGTCCAAATCTAAACCATCTACCATGCAGAATGTAATGATCATGTACATGCAATCTAAAATCAAGAAATATAAAAGGATCCCAGGGTTGTTACCCAACGCCATCGCTCATGAGATATATGAATCGCTGAACACAATTTCAAATGAAAATGAACTTGAAGGCCTGTGGTCAGGTTCGCTAGGACCAGATACAGAGCCAGAACCCTGGGAAAATTAGCGAAAGGCCGTCCAAGGGAATACAAGACGAGGCTCACCCATTAGAGTCGTCAGATAGAGCCAGCTGGGAAGGCTGAATATGGAACCAGCACTCACGCTTGTAACTTCAGGCCAACCGTCCTCATATTTTAACACATTCCAGCCGAGACGGGCATCCTAGAAAGAGAGAAACAAAAACATTTAGCCCATTGTTCAAATTGCAAGAGGGTTGTTCAAACTTACTCCATCCTTGAACCCAATACTCGTGTTGAGGTAGTGGTAATAGAGAATATCCGGGGTCGAGTCATTCCCAGCCAACACTCCCAGACCACCAGGCGCATAAACGAGCCCATGATTTGAAGCATAGACAGCCGTGCCACCACCATCCACAAGTGAATCCCCATCTTTATCAACAAACGGACCGCGGACATTCCGCGACCGTCCAACATGAATATTATATTCCTGGCCCCGACTAGGGAACCCACCCTCCTTCTCACCAAACTTGCAACACTGGCCACGGCTAAACCAAGTATAATAATAACCATCATGATAGCTCATCCAAGACCCTTCCTCCGGCTTAACCTTCTGATCCGGCATAAAGGTCAACTGAACCGCATCAGGATGCTGCGGCTCCTCAATAGAGAGAAGATCATCGGCGAGCGGAATTTGCCAGATATTATGCCAGAAACTGCCATAATTGAGATATGACTTTCCAGTTTCCTGGTCGGTGATGAATGACGCATCGATGGCATTCGTCTGGGTGAATGGGAACACATCAGAGCCCTTCCCCTCACCCGTTCGAATCACAGCACCGTGATCCTTCCACGGAGTGCCGTCTAGCTTAGTGGTCGTCGCAACCCCAATCGCGCTATTGCGGCTCCCGTGGGTGCTGAGTGTATAATAGCAATAAAAGGTGCCATTTTTGAAGATTGTCGTCGGGGCCCAGGGTCGCGACCGGTTCCCGACGTCAATAATGCTATTATCGTCTAGCACGGTGCCGATCTGGGCCCAGGGTCCACTGAGATTGTCGGCTTTGAAGATCGGGACATGGTGTCCGCCCTTGAAGAGGTAGTAGTGGTCATCGTGCTGGACGATGTTTGGATCATGCGCGACAAGGTTACCAAGATTTGGTAATGGGAGTCGGTCGGTCGTCTCGAAGACTTGCGATAACGCGGATTTCCATGATCCTTGAGATGCCGGCGCTGCGCCCACTCCCTTGATGTCGACCAGGGCGGCTCCTAGGACTAGGACCAGGGTGCGCAATTTGTTGCTTAGCATTATGATTTCACGAATATGTACAGAATTTATTCCTGCTAGAGGGAGGCGATTCAATTGACAACTGGGCGCAGATAATGCGATGCGCCAGCGCTTAGTGAGACGGATTGCAGGCTATCAGGGTGCACGGCGCATGCTAAGGTGAGAAAGCTGAAAGAGGTTGAGAGTCGATTGGAGGTAAAATAGGCAAAGTAGATGATGGCGATGAAGGACATTTAAATATAGGGAGAAAGCAAATTCCACATGCGCAAGGGCAGCAAGAATAAAAAAAAGTGCACAGCCCAGGGTCCACCGATCGAGTCTAAACAAAAGCCAAGTGTTTTAGGCGTGGCCAACAGTGGGTACTTCCATATACTTTAGCCCCGGGGCTAGTGTGCATATAAAAATAAGTATTTTCCAGGTACTCCCCCCTGCTAGACGCGGGACAGCGAAGGCCCCGAGAGCGGGGAGCCTATAAAATCTTCGGCTGCAGGGTACGGAGGACTTGACGGGCGATATTAGCAGGTTATCCTTGGGTTCCAATAGGTGAATTGGCATACCCTAGTAGATAATCCAATGGAAGATGGCCACCTTGCCCCACTGGGAGAATCGTTTCATCGCTGCCTGGCTGTTATAATGGATGGACCCCGCCCCCACGGGCTCTACAGTAGACACTGCCATGCCGGCCCCAACAGGGTCTGAAAGTATGTATGACCTGGCTTCTTTGAATATGGATATCAACCCAACTGATTTATTTTTGTCCTTGTAGCCTCGCAAGCACAGACACAGGGTCCAATTCCCTGGCCCGTTGGGGCGATGTTTTCGGGGCCGCTAAGCGACCCATCGCTTCGCAAGGCCTCGCAGACTAGTGCTAGCCTTGTGCAGTGTAGCCACTAGTGATGACAATCGCTTGCATAATACACACGGATATCATAACTCACATTTTTACAAAAATAGAGAGAAGGAATGGTCGGAGCTTTCTGGAGCAATGATGATCGTGATCTACAACCCTTGCAGGGGTGACAGGATCGGCACCTGAACTCAGAGTGGATCAGGGCCGCCCCGAATCCCCGAGCTTGGAAGAGCAGGTTTACCACTTATGGCCAAGAACTGCGATAAAATCATTCGCAGTGGCATCCCTGAATCGGTAAGTATCAGGGGGTTGTTTCAAAGGCTATCAAAGCCTATCAATCCACCGAAGCCGGGCTACAATAATAACTCAACACTCCGGGTGCCCCTTTTGGCTGGGAGATCGTCTATATGAGTTGATATGGTACATGGATTGTATATACGTGTAATTGCGCGAGAAATACCTAGCCTGGTTAATTGCCCAGTGCAATTCCCGTTAAATCCTCCCAGTCGAAAACGTCGAGGAAGGGATCGAAAGCGTCAGGTGGCTGGGGTGGTCAGTCAGTACGGCTTGAAGAAAAAAAAAATCGGATCTAGATAGCAAAGTGAACTCACCGGTACGACCATATTCGACGGTGGGAGAATACCGTCAAAGTCGGATGGCATCACGGTCGCCATACCTGGCGTCGAAACAAAAGTAGCGACCTGGTTGTCTTTGAAACTGCCCATTCCGGGGTCCCCCAGATGTTCACAGGTAGCATGTCGGGTGAAGAGTGTCTGTGCGAAAGAGAGGACTCGCTCTACAACCTGTTGCTTATACATAATGGATTGAGCCGGCCAGACTTTGGACTTGACCAAGGCAACGATTGTTGAGAGGAAGAAGTAATCCTTTGCACCCTTGACGACAAGTAAGAAGCGGTTTTCAAGACATATGAGAGCTATCTCAACCAGTGAAATGAGAGAATCTGGAAGACCGGGTAGTGTATGGAGTGTAAACGTGGGGCTGGAAGGATCACAAGTGGCTAGAAAGTCAATATTAGTTTTGTCGTGTGGACATTAGAAGGTTGAGGTAGTACACACTCTTTTCCTTCGCCAAGTATAATAGCTGGCAAATCGAGATGTAGGCCTGAACGGTCCACTCCCCCAGCATGCAAAGTGACAATGGCTGTGAGATTTCATATAGTCTTTTTTGCGTTGTAAGAATCCTCACCGCTGCGTCAAGACGGGAGCGGGCTGAGGGTGCGAAGAGCGCCTCCCGGTGCGCCTCGATCGCAAATGGGGTATGGATAGAAAGAAGGCTTTGTGCTAGCCTTGTCTCGATCATGGCTTTCCAAAGGGTGACCTTGAGTTGGCTGGTATGATCGTTGGGTTCCGATATCGACCATACCGGAATCCGCGAAAAATGTCGACTAAGTTCCCAGTCCAACCGTTGGATTTCTTCGTAGCGGCAGCTGATTCGAGGAGAGTGCATGAGTTGACATGCCCTGAGACGAATGGGCAGCGACCGGTACATGATCGTTGCAAACGAAGAATCAGTAATCTCACTAGCAGGACGGCTCTGAGGGGCTTCCGTGGTTCCCTCGTGAATCTCATCATCATTGATATTTAGTGCAGGGAGAGTATCGTAGTCTGTACTTTGGATATTCGGAGGCATGCCTCGATCGATAGCCACTTGGAGATCAAGTTCCACAATGGTCATCCATATCCGCCGGCGCATCTCCTTATTGAAAACGGAGATACGGGCATACTTATTAGGATCACGATGATATCCTGATAGCATTGCCTGTTTAATGAGGGTACCCGTTGAAAGCCAAGCTTTGCTGCGCTTGGTTCCGAAGCAGTTTTGCGCAACTACCAGCAAGATGTATAGCCGCAAGGCTGTTATCTCTGGCCGCTTTATTTGCGCATTGTCGATCCACTTCTCTGCATGGAGCACCCACTCAACGGCAGTATAGCATTTGAGTGGGGTTGGGCTCTTCTCCTGCAAACTACCTACATCTGCAAGGTTCCACGCACACGCAAGAACGAGCAGAAGCTGCACTAGAAATCCGGTAGAAACATTGCTGGGATTATCCATCAGAGCAAAGAATTGGTCCACTTCCCGTAGAAACGACGGGGCGTGGAGGATGCGGTGTTGGCATTCGATGTATGTTAGATATAAACCAACGAGCTCGTCAACAACGCCACGTGCTGGCAAGAGATCGATCAATGATGCCGTCGTGGGCTCAGGGAAAGGCGTGTTGAGAGGTACCCGTTTCCAAAGTCCCTTCTTGACGCGAACTAAATCGGGGCGGACTTGAGAAAGGATCGGATTTGTTACTCTGATCTCTTCGGCAAAGGGCCTAATGTCGGGAAACTGTTCACAATTAACACCAATGGCTATTGAGGATAGGGCGAATTTTCCTTTTCACAAGAAATACGCAATGGTCGAACATACCTGAGCGATGAGGTTAGCATAGATGCCCGACCCACTATAACGTGTTTTCGTCTCGCGGCCCCTCATCATTATACGTGGCGAAAGATCCAATTGATGCGACGGCGACAATGTATCTTCCTCGTCTGCCTCGTCGATGTCTTCACTGTCGACCTGCGACGTGAACGGCAAGTCAGGCTCCGGCGCAGATCGTTTTTGCCGTTGCAACAAGCCCGTATTCACATACGGTTCCTGGTTAATCGCCGCCTTGGGTGCGCCGAGGACGGTCTCGAGAAATCCACGCTCACGCCCAGAGTGCTTTCCCCTAGGATGTGTGTGCAAATGTGGATGGCGATGATTATGTAGGTGATTTTGATGATGCTGAATATGATTCTCGGGCTCATGCTGGTGTGGGCCATCTCGAGGCGTAGCATCCAGCGTAGGGCCGAGGCCGAGGTTGGTGTTCGAAACGAGTGCGTCCGGCCGAGTCGACACCGTCAAACCCGAGTCTGTTGGCGTCTGAATGGTCTGTTCAGGTTGGGGAACGGTGGGCCCTTGATTAGATGTCTTCGAAGCGCCGACTGTGGCGGGAGCTTGCCATAGAAATCCATCTTCATAGACACACTTCCAGGGCGTCCTGCCTTTCGAGCACCGGGTACACGTGGGATACTCGCGATCACAGCGTAGCTTACGGCTGCGACACGGCTGACAAGCGTTTGTACGCCGTCTGCGCTTCTTTGGCCTCTCGGCTGGTGAATTTCCAAGACCCTGGATCTCCATTCTGGATCTGGAACTGAATCCTGGATCTTTTTCTGTTCAATTGAATATAGGAGGATCTACCCTAAAATTCCGGGGGCGATGCAGTTAAGCTGTCCCGCACCCGCGTGTCCGGCGGCAAGAGGACCCACTTTTCTCGTGAGTGACTCAGCGGACCCCCTTCCTAATCCGGAAAGCTCCTCCGATCTCGGACGCGTACTCTTTTCCAGTACTAGCCTCAACCTTGCACGCAGAGGCTTCTTTTTGCTTTTCTTTCAAGAGATTGTTACGGCCGTTAGAATATCATATCTCGGAGTGGAAAGCCTCATATCTCCGGTGGAAATCTGGAACACAAAGATACAGTCGTATACTCGACGGTTTGGTGGGATGTAACACCCAAATATCTTGGAGTCATCCAGACAGGTCCAATTGGAAACGAAAATATCCAATTCAAGTTAGAGCTAGTAAGTAAGCCCAGGCATTTCAAATGCTATTTTAATTTCCCTACAGTCTGTGATATATCAACAACTTGAAGGTTGAAAATAAAGAGCTTATCATTTCGACCAAACGACACGCGTACTAGCTTCAAGTTGATGAATTAATGCCTGAGGCTCAGTAGACCCCAGAGCAATTGCTCAGAGGTAAAAGGACCAAAATCAAGAATCATGATATTATACATATGTTCGAATTGCCGAAGGATCCATGAGAATGTTTTGCCTTCAACGCCTGTCATCCTCAAGTCCGTGGACTCAAGCCACAATACAACACGAGGCGCCACAAACCGGCCACGCCCGATCGACGACAGCCTTGCCCCTAAAAGCTTGGCCCCCTCGCACTTCCCCTCCATGACATCCCAAACACATTCAAGTTTCTGATCCTTTGCTGGAGCTTTCACAATAGAAATATCTTGAAAATAACCCCACCAAGTATCAACTTGACTGGCATCCTTGTGTTTGGCGACCCCAAGCTACACAACTTTGGATCAGCGAAAGCGCGAATAGCTCCACAAAGCATATTGAAAGTTGTCCTCGTCCTCGCGGCCCTGGACATCATGACGGATAATGAGAGCTTAGTATCACGCTCTAGTTCGACCTCCTCCACTTCATCGAAGTGGGCCAAAATGCAGAGCCAGCTGCATACCCCGATACCATCATCTTTATCCGGTGTGTACTTCACTCGAGTATCACGTAACCGAGGATTCGAATACTGATAAAAACCCCCCCTTTCAGGCGAATGCGCAAAGGCAGAGAAAATTCTTAGGTCATTCTTGTATCCTAAGTCAAAAAAGGCTCAGGATGAAGATACAGAACTCGGCATCCCACGCGCGATTCTATCACGCGCCAAGGCAAGCAACTCAAGTCCAAAAAGTTATTATAGCGAACCACGCTGACCGATACATCGCAGGGCTTAGCTGTCTTCACCGCCACAAAAGCAGGAATCGTAGGCTCATTTCGCTTCGGGTCGGGCCTCATTGTTGTCCGTCTTGAAGACGGCACATGGTCTGCACCGTCAGCCATGTCAACGGGAGGAATTGGATTAGGCACCCAGCTAGGCTTCGAAAAAACGGACTTCGTCTTCGTTCTGAATAGCGAGAAGGCAATCAAGACCTTCACAAAATCCGGATCAGTTACGCTAGGCAAGAACCTCTCCGTCGCACTAGGGCCTTATGGACGAAGTGCGGAATTTAGCGGTGTGTTGAGTTCAAAAGGACTGGCAGGTATGTTTGCCTACTCGAAATCACGAGGCATTTTCGGTGGCAAGTCATGGGAAGGTGGGATTATTGGGGAGCGACCAGAGGCTAATAAGAAGATGTATGGTATAACCATCTCCGCAAGTGAACTTTTGAGTGGCAAAGTTGAGCCACCACCAGAGGCTGGACCATTGATGGAGATCCTAAATTCAGAGAAGTTTCGAATCCCTGATTATGAAATCGATGTATCACCAATAGCATCGACAGAGCAGCTTGCTCGAGATAATCACGAAGGTGATTCAAAGACTTATCACGAGGAGCTCGCTAAGGATATCCATCAGGAAGTTACTGGATTTCCTGTTGAGCTATCTGCTGAACCCAAAGCTCAATATATTGCCGAACTACCCGCCAACACTCCCGCCGACATGCCCTTTGAGTTGCCGGCTGATGTTCCCAGTGATTCTTCTAAGAAGACCGGGGAAACTTCAGCCGAGAACCCAGCCAGATTTAATGAACTAGATGCGGGGCCTGTGAACGACGTTTTCGAGCTACCCGCTGAAGTCCCTTTCTTCCCCAACGAGCGACGGGCTGATGATGATATACCAAGCCCTATCGAACGAGATTCTCTCCAACCTCTTCCTCTGAGGATACAAAAACGAGGAGGAACCAGCTAGCAGCTGTAAAAGGCCCGGCTTGGGAGAATCCGTTCTAGATGCATAGATCGGTATCATCATATTGTCGATCAACTTGAACATTTCTCATAAGAACTGTCCGAATATTGTGGCTTATAATCTACTAGTGGAGGACAAATGATAGACGCCCAAATCACCATCTTAGCTTTGATCAGCTTTCGTCCCATTTGGTGCTTTTGTATCCTAGCATTGGACATGTTAATAACCCCTCTTTATCGAGGCTGAGGGCGTTTCGTCAACACGTAAAGCAACAACAATTTTAGGATAATGAGGACATCCATATTCGCTCAAAGTGAAAGATTTGCAGCATCATCCATCCTGGAATTTTCAAATCTAAAACGGAGTTCAGGTCAATCCATATTGCTTGCAAGTATGCATTAGTTTCTGATCTAAGTATCCTGTTAAGTACAGACCAGCATGTCAGACTTGGCGTTGGAATACCAGTTGGTAAAAAGTCTCGAATATTTTAAAGGCGAATACGGCGCCCCATAAGCGCAGGGTGGTCAGTAGTTGTATATGTACTCATATAGCGGTATTTTACGATGGCACCGCAAAATCCAAGCCCTTGTTGACCGGCCTGGCCTCCGCCTTCTCATGGCGGACTAGTAGCTACCTGAGATGGAATAAATTGGCAAATATATTCCATCCCAGGTAGCTACTAGTCTGCGATTAGAACCTTGGAAGTGGTCAAAAATGGAGGCCAATAGGAAGTTTCAAACTTTTGCAACACCACTGTAAAATACCCCTGTATACAACTACTGACCACCCTGTGCTTATGGAGCGCCGTAGGCGAACCGGCTCTGGGCGCCAATGGTATACTTTATGCCTGTATTTTAATTTCCCAATGACAATATCTGTCTCTGGGGCTGTAGTTGCCCTAGTTGCTGTCGTTGTTTACGTGCGCCCGGAGGAAGGTGCGATGGTTGCCAGCCCAAGTAGAACAAAACAACTCTCCCCCTTCGCTCACCATCTTCTTCGAAACAACATCTCTCGTCAAACTCCAAGGTGGATCCAGTACAGGACCAGGAGTCGCCAGACTCTGGATCTTCTGTGAATCTGGATGAAATACCAACAGGACTCCCATAACCTCATTCCGCAGCCGAGGACCGCCTGGATAAGGCCATTTCCGGAGACCTCGATGAACAAGCGGTAATCTTCATCCTTATGAATTACGTCAAGGCCATGACTTCCAACATCCCGGATAACCCCATAGTCTGGAGCCTCTTTCAAAGCGCGTTTCAACCAGCGAAACTCTTCAAAGGCACATGGTTGCCGAAATCGATGGATACCTCATCGCAGAGGAGCTCAACTGGGAGAGATTTAAAATCGTTGAAGTCAAGCAAGGAATCCGGGCTCGCAACAAAAATCCCAAGTTTCACTGGCAGCGGGCTGCCGAAATGGTTACCCGGATTAAGGGTGTTAATCTTCAGGAGAGGAACGCCAGTGCGCTTCCTAAAGGCCAGTGAGTGAAGCTGAGATTTGTTTGGTTTCTGCAGGAAGAAGCTAATGTCATACCGTAGCAGAATGCTCAAGGCCTGGCTCCCTGCGAAGACCAGCGAGCTCAGGGCGGCGGTCCGGGTGGTCACCGCCATGTATGTTTATACCTATCATGTTGCGTGAAGACGTAGTATGGTATCAGCTAACTGAGGTCAAATACAGTCCCCAAAGACTTGCCAGAAGTGTGGTGTCGTCTTCCCCAGTAAATTAATACTTCAGGGTCAGAAACTTTGCACCGGGATGTATAGCTGACCCAGATCGGATTCTTCTCTTCCGGCCGCTTCTTCTTTACGCTGCTTCTCGAAGAACTCGTTCAGATCAAGTGTCGATCCCGTACGAGGAAACATTTGAAGGGCACAGTATCGCAAAATGCGGCTCGTTGTGCCTTATTTCCACCCACGAACTGATCAATCATATACATACCTATCTGGTACTCCCTCCCAATATGGCAGCGGGGAGAGAGGTTCATTGTGAGTGATATTCCCCAATATAGCTAATACTCCTATCTACTAACATTGGGGAAAAGATGCTTGCATTTGTGCAATTGTTCTTATCTGCGCGCGTTTGTGTAAGAGTAAAGATCTAGCCTTCGAGCCTTCGACGATAAATGAATCATCGCATCGATGTCTCGCTGTGATTCATCATTTTCGAGAGCATGCCGAATCAGCCGATCGAGTAGAGAAGGTCTTAAAAATTATGGAGACCCGGGTCAATGATATGGGCGACCTTGCTGCGTGGACTAATAGTGGGCTTGTTCATTCGGAGGGCTTGGCCGCCAACCATCAGCCTACAGTGGGAAATGCGGCTGTCTTTCCTTGGGATGAATTACAATGAGCCTTCAAATTTGCCTATTGATGACATATTCGGTTTTCCGTCGTCGGAGCTATTCCATGATGAGTTCCCTTTCGATAACAATCTTGAATTCGGAATATTGGATGATCTTAGGAGCAATATCCAAACCGATATGAATTTCAATGATTGAGAACCTCCGAATGATCATTTCTATCGAATGGCCCCGATATGAGCGTATAAAAATTCCCCGAGTTATTTTTGCTGGTCGGCCTTGTGATATATTTCCTGCGGCGTTTACTAAGTGACTAGTATGAGATATCCGACACCAACATGTTAGTTACTAAGTAATTTGAAAGTAAATAGATATAGCCAGGAGGGTGATTAAATTCTATCCAATTCCCCGATCGCTTTATTGTGGAGAATGAAAGGAGTCAAACCTTGAACCTTGTCATGATAGACTCGGGCTTCGGGGTTAACCACGGCCGGGGACGTTTTAGCTCGGACATACTCCATCCAGGCAACCATGACCGACCGCGATATTTAAGCCCGATTTAAAACCCGACTGTATCCTCAACGATATTCTGTAGAATTCCGAGAGACACAAAAATCCAATCCTCCGAGTCACCGCAATGCTACGCTCACTACTCTCTCTAGGTCGGACTTCGGACAACTACTTCGTGCCTCAGGTGGATCCAGCGCAAGATGGGGCCGATTGTCTAAAGGACTGCGCCGATTGCACAATCCAATTCCCTTCTAAGGTGAAGGTGGAAAATTCGAGGCCCCTTTATGGCCACATTAAAGCGTTCAACGCACACGTCCTCGTTGCGACGGGGCAATCCGACTGGAAAGAGAAGGTCGAGCATGAAAAGGGTAGTTTGATGGAGGCGTTTGATCAGCCCTCGCGAACTCGGGGCTCGGGGTAAGTTTGACCAATTAGTTAGCCCCGATTTGATCTCTTCATGCTAATGGATTCCAGCGAATTATGGTTTCCGCATCGAATCTACACATCCCGGAGCAGGAAGCTGGCGAACAATCAAAGCGCACATCAGTGCTTATTCTCCCGTCTTTCACATTTGTGGACTCCGTCTCCCAAGCCGACGTGCCCAGCCTCGTCCGTAGATATATCGATAACGCAAGCGACGAGAAAAACGGTCACAATGGTTCTGCTATTCCAGATAGCGGGATGAGTGCTCGACCGTGCGAACTAGACTACGTGGTTTTGCTCTGTTCACACCGAAGACGAGATGCGCGCTGTGGAATTACGGCTCCACTAATCAAGCGCGAGTTAGAGAGGCATCTTCGGCCCTTGGGATTGGATCGCGACGCAGACGATTCTCGGCCTGGTGGTGCAGGAATCTTCTTCGTCTCGCATGTTGGCGGCCACAAGTTTTCTGCAAATGTACTTGTGTACCGGAAGAAAGATCAGCAAATGATCTGGCTGGCGCGCGTACGGCCGGAACATTGCGAGGGAATTGTCAAATATACTATTCTTCAAGGGAAGGTGGTTCACCCCGATACACAACTTAGGGGCGGGTTTGACCGCGTAAAAGGGCTGACGAGTTGGTGATGGAGGTCGCAGTATTTGCAACACTTCATCGTTATGGCAAGAACACCATGGCAGCTTTTTTGAGTGCATGTCTCCAAGCTTTTTTTGCAAGTTATAGAATACCCATGGCTATATGTTACTCTGGATAATTTAATCGCTGTCAGAACACATTCCCCGAGCACATCGGTCCCCTCCAACAACACCGTTATGAAAGGCTTCGCTGGAACCAAATCTTCTCTCCTTTCATAGCCGGCTCAAGAAGCATTCCGATTTTGGTGACTACCCCCGTAGAGTCAATGTAAAATTCCACAGCAAACGGCTGCAGTGAAACAAGATTCAATACTTTCGACTGTCCTATGAAGAACTCGCCGCTTGCATGTGTAAGACTTAGCTGAGATGGTAGCGTTCCTTGAGACACATCGGCAGTCAATTGGCCATCAGTACACTCGAGCGTAATCCAAGCATTTGCCGGATATCTGTACATTCCAGTGTACTTCTCCAATGGTAAAGAGTGCGGGATTGGAGGATCGGGCAAATTAGGGAAAACCTTTTGCTTGGTATCTTCCAAATCCTTCGGCTTAAATACCTCGTTCACCACCTCACGCTGCTTTGCCAGACAGGCTGACATCTGCTCTGTATGGTGCGGGCTAGTTGGGCCTAATAGCCTATCCATTAAGTAAACAGCCAACTGGAAGCAAGCAAGTCTTGCAGGGTCCGAGTTGCCCATAATGACGAGGCCAAACTTCCTCTTTGGGAGAAAGCCGACATAGGTACTGAAACCCGGCCATCCACCGGTGTGCCAATAAAGGTTTTCGCCGCGGTAGTTGTCGACGTACCACCCCAGGGCATAGCCATGATACGGAGAAGGCAAATTGACGTCGCCTGTCTCGAAATGAAAGATTCTCGGTTTGATCAAAGAATCATGGCCCTTTAACGGGCCACTCTTTTCTATCAATGCGCGCAACCAGTGGGTGTAGTCGAGAACCGTGCTGACCATGGCCCCTGCTCCTTTATTGGGCATCCAGCTTAGTGCTTTTTGAAGATGATAGTAGTAGCCGCCTTTTCCATCGGCCAACCAAGTATATCCATGGACGAGCCGTCTCGCGGTCGAAGGATTATCCTTGACCTCTTGAGTGGAGAAGTATGTGTCATGCATGCCCAGGGGATCCCATATCCGTTTCTTCATGTAGGACCCCAGTTTCTCACCTGTCAGCTGCTCCAGAGCATAGGATACCGAGGCGTACATTTGATTAGAGTACTGGTAAGTGGTTCTTGGCGGGTCGGTCAAAGGCAGGTGTCTAAGGGACCGAACGAGGGTTTTTGAATCCATGTTATTCGGCGTAAACGTGAACATCCATCCATGATCTGGGAGACCAGAACGATGGGAGAGGGCATCTTCGAGTGTCGTATGCTGTGTCGCATAATCATCCGCCAGAACGAAGTCTTCTGGGATGATGGCAGATATTGGCGTGTTCCAGTCAATTGGGTTATCTGTATCTTTGCTATCTTGAATGGCTGTTGAAGCAGCCAAAGCGGCAAATGCTTTGGTGGTGCTGCATGTTGGAAATAGAGTGTCGGTTGTCATTTTTTTGTCTGGCAACTCGGATATGCCGTAGGCCTGTGGAGGTCAGCGGCGTATACATTAGCAACAGCTTCTTGGTTCTTGTAGGACCTTTGAATAGGTTTTATCTCCATGAACCACAGCAATCGACAAGCCTGGAACCTTCCACTCATCGAGTAGCTTGCTGACCAGAGCGTCAAAATCGGGATCAAAGGGTGATTCAGGCATCCCGACGGTGATTTGCATTTCAAAATGAGCTTGAAGCTCAATGAAAGGTCAGTGTAATGAAGTCAGCAGCAGGTGTCTGTAGTTGTACAACCCGGAATAAAAAGATTTAGTCCTTTTGAGGGTCCATGGGGATTCTGGGGTAGTATTATATTGAGGTACCGCGTGAATTTATGTGTAGACAAGGCATCATTGGTGGAAGAGGCAAGCCACCACAAAAGATCCGAGTGCTGCTATTTAGACCGCCCTTCTTACTAATTGGACCACATTTTTGCTAACTATTTGGACCATGGCCCATTTAATCTAGATTAGTATGTATCTCTAATACAAATTTAGATACACCTCTGTTATACAGTAGCTACCTGAGATAGAATAGATTGGCCTATTTATTATATCTTAGATAGCTACTAGTCTACTATTTATCCAAATATTGTCAGTAATAGTAGGCAATAGAGGGTTGCAAACTTTAGTTGTATCACTGTATATCGAAATTTGTATGGGGTTCATATACTAATCTGAATTCAGAACGACCATGGTCCATTTAGCAAAAAGGGTGGTCCAACTAGCAGCACTCAAGGATCCGAGCGGTCAAATTCGGTAGCCTTATCAGGCATCTGAGTTCCTAGTGGCTGAGCAGAGTGAGTCTAGGCTAAACTTGAGCTGATGTACCGATGGGCTGCGGAGGGGGCGGAGGAAACTAAGAAGAGAAGTGGAGGAGGAGGTGCAGGCGGGCCCCGACGCGACAGTCCCGCGTTGAGTGGTTTTCGCGTTTCCCGCGTTGCTCTCGTTTGCATTTGCAACCTCCCACCACCTCCAATTCCAATTCAACCATGCAATAATGGCAGACCACCCAGATGCTCTCTGCTCTCGTGAAGAGGCTGCGGAAAAGGCCACCGCAGTTCGTCAGGAATTGAAGGTCTGGGAAAAAGAATTCGCCGCTGCCAACGGTGGGCGCAAAGCCGGTCGCGACGATATCAAGCAAAACCCGCATATTGGTAAGTATACCAAGTGGATTGAATCATGAGTGGTTCCCTTTGAAATGTGCTAATATTTCGCTTCCTTCCTCTTCTAGCCCAGAAATACAAGGAGTATGGCCAATTAAAGAACCTCGAAGCCAAGCTCAATCGTCACGCAAACAGACAAGCAGAAGCAAAACTGCCAGAGTCGCAGTCCAAGAAGCGAAAACATGCGTCCCCATCAGGTCCAGCAAATGCGCCCCCCAATTCAACGACGCCGCGCAAATCATCCAAGGGTCTCTTTGCGACCCCTCGCCACTCTCGCAGCGAGATGACCCATCCCTCCAATCTAGACCCTTACGACTCCCCATCTACCTTTCGCAAGCTGTTCAGCCCGAGTACACATGCACAGAATATGCCGGCACCATCACCACTCAAGGCTGCGATTGGACCTACACCTCAGCGGGATGGCAAAACTCTTGGACTCTTCGATCTTCTTTCCGAGTCTGGTGGAAGCAACAATGCCACCCCCTCCGTGAATAGGCAGAAGGACGCCCTCGCCGCTGGGTTTCAAACACCATCCAAACCAAAAACCTTTGATCCCATCAAGGAAGCCCCCGAAGAAGAAGAGGAAGAATCGTCCCGAATCACGAGAACCCCGGCATCGTCCACCAAACAGTTCTATCTTGCCAATCTGTTCGCGACACCCACGACAATGCGCTACGCGGCCATGGTCGAGGCAGATGATGAGAAGGAAGTGCAAGCAAGTGCGAATCAGAAGTCTAACGCGCACTCCCCGGAGACCAATCACTCAGCCACACCGTCGTTTTTGCGCCGCTCGAATTCCGGACGTTACCCGGCTCCATCAAATAAAGATGGATCTGGATTAAGTCCCATCAAATCCAGACAGCCGGGTCGATTTCATGGCAAGGGCCTATCAACAATTGTGCAAGGTCTGCGAGACATGGAGGAGGAACGCTTGGATGCGGAAGAGGGACAAATGGATGATGATTGGGAGCTGATGCGCGAACTGGAGGGCGAGGCAGACGGCTTTAGTTACCCCGTTCCAGAGGCCCACCCTCCACAAGACGCGCAACGACCTTATAAGAAGAAGGGCCAGAAACGAACCACCCGGCGAGTCATCATGCGACCAGTGATTCGTCAAGCGAAACCACGGCAAGCAAGCAATGCGGCTCCTCAAGCGGAAGAAGAGAGTGACGACGAGCTGGCTGCGGACGTTGTCCCGGAGACACTAGTACAAGCTCATTCGGATGAAATTCCCCAGGACGTCTTGGACGCCGATGAGGAGGGGGATGAGGTCGCCTCATTGCATAACATGTCCGAGCCCGATCCAGATTCCGACGGCGACCCTGAATATGGCGAACAGACGAAGCCTGTGCCAAAGCCCAAGAGCTTTTCTGATCGCCTGAAAGAAGCGGTCTCTAAGGTCAAGCCAACATCTAAGGAGCCCGCGCCGGTTCCTGTCAAGTCCGCTCCAGCAACGGAAGAGAAGAAGCCGAAGGAACGAAAGGTCAACCCTCAAACCCACGCAAACTATCGGTCATTGAAAATCCACAGGGGGTCTCGGGGTGGTGGGCGCTTCCGCCGCAAATAGAGGGTGATGCGACTCCGGATGTCTGTATTCCTGCTTTCATGAAATAACGACTATTTTGATATTCAACAATTGGGCATGGGCATAAGCATGGGCATTTTTCATAGGAGGAATTATTTGTTATGCATTTTAGCAATTTCTCTATCATAATTCGTTAGTTCTAGAATACTATCTTCGGATAATGACCTGCATTTAGTCGAGATCTATCAATCAAGTAACTCTCTGTTCCGCGGTCTGGGATAACGCCCCCGTCGCCTAGATTGTACTTCGTTCTGAGTAGATGTAGATGTTTCGGACCCATCAGGTCTCGAGATGCGATCAAACAAGCTTCTATCTCGACCACGTATCGGAGACGCACTACGTCCGCGGGCCGGAGGTGGGTTGCGAGGCCGTCGACGCCCGCGATAGTTGGAATCTATTTCCTGGGACTCTCTGTCCCGAGAAGTATGTGTTGATGTTGGATATTGGACATGGCGATCCCAGTCTTCAAGTGAGGTATAAGGGCTTCGCAACCATGCCAGCATTTCATGGAGAAAAAGTCGGGCATTATCCCGTCCAATGAAGTCGCGCAGCAGCTCTTCCGCTTGTCCAGAGCTGCCCTTGATGTCGATAGTCCGCAAGATAGCAATGACATACTCGAGCAAGAACTCGGCATTATTTGCCCTGCGATCCTCTAGCCTCTGGTGTCCGGCGTGAGGCACAGGACCCCGGCCTTGTTCTTCGCCTTCGGGGCCTGGGGTCAAGAAGCTGAAGACTTGTAGTTCTCGGCGGATCCATTTTCGCGCTCGTGAGAGTAAGGCTTCGTCGCGATTGAAATTTTCTGGTGCTACCTCGCTGTACTGAGAGAGACGATTCGATCCCACCCGTAGCGAGTATAGATTGTTGCGATAGACGTTGCGCCTGGCCGAGAGAGGATCGTCAGATACAGGTGGACGCTGGTATGTACGGGAACGCGGTCCTCGCCGACGTGATCGCGCATCTCCTATATCCAAGCCACCTGCCAAGGCTCGCCGTTGTGTGTAACTCCGAGACGAAGTCTCGGGATTAGCTTTGGGCCGTTCGCGGGTGGGTACATTGTAGATTTTCGGTCCGCGGGGAGCATTCAACTCATATTTGACCGCAGTCAGGCCGACCTTACCTGTTATTGTAGAATCAGCTCGGGCACTACCAGCTTAAAGTGAGCCTTTTGGACATACATAGAGGACATGAGGGCTGCTGTTCCAGCCAGCTGAGGAGACATAAGTAGTCGAAGTTCGAGTGGTTGCATGGTACGGCGACAGTACGCTCCGTGATTGAATCCAGGCAGATCACACAAGGGTCGTTCGTTTCTCCGGTCAGCCCCTCATCTGCCACTTCCCTCAGTGTTTTCTGCAAGACCTCGTGTCGCACATCTGCCTCGTCTGCCATTGTCCGCCATGGGAGTTTCAGCAGTAATCAAGAAGCATCGCGAGCGGCGACTGTCAACGACTGTCAACGCTGCTAAGGTTAGGAAGACGCGATGGTCTTATCGCCCCATCCATATCACGTGTGTCCTCACGTGGTGATAAGGGCCCGCAGCTTTCTTTGAAGGTGCGCAGTCGCTTTGAACGAAATGATTTACTGGCAATGTACACTTCCTCGACTTCTGTTTTCGACTTATAAATAGACTAATCAAATACAGACGAAACCTCACTCTTTCACCACCCCAAAAAAACACGCAGATGCGGTCAGCTAAAGCTGTTGTGTCCGAGAAACTTGCGCGCATCGTTCCTGCGGCCACAATGTCAACTGCACAGCGCCAACCAGCTTACACAACAACCTCGCTGAAGCGATGGTCAGTGGCTACGAAGGCTCTCCCAGGTGTGCTTTCAGTTCTCCCGCATTTTGATCACCTTGGAAGCTACGAAACTAACTATATACAATCTCCACAGCTATTTCTCAAATCCGTTCTATTCATGTCTATGATTTCGATAATACCCGTGAGCCTCGTTACATTCGCTACCGATAAAGAACTACAAATACTGACTATGGTCTTTGACAGTATTCCTAAGCCCTCTACCCAACCCGCAGCTCTGGAATGGGCAAACAATCGGCCTGCTGCAGACCGAAGAGAGCTTTGCCAACGGCGGTTGGTGGCATGATCCCAATCTTTTGGCAGCTACCGGACAAGGGATAGACATCGAGGAACCAAAGGGATGGAAAGGATGGTGGAATGAGAATATCGTGCGATAATCATGATTCTTTATGTCCCGACTCGCCGTTACTAACGATCACCAGCTTCGTCTTGTCCAACTCAGTATGCAACAAAAGGATGCACTCACGGTCCTCTTGACTGGCCGAGGCGAAGATCGGTTTGCCGATATCGTCAAACGCATGGTTGCGAGCCAAAACTTGGAATTCGATATGATCGGCCTCAAGCCGGAAGTTAGTCCTAACGGACATAAGTTCCCTTCGACTGCGCAATTCAAGCAGAAATTTCTCGAAGATCTCATTTTCACTTACGAACAGGCCGAGGATATTCGAGTTTACGAAGACCGTGTTAAGCAGTAAGTTGTGATTGGTCTGGAGAGTTCTTTGTCTGGACTCGATTCTGATTTCTTTCATAGCGTGAAAATGTTCCGCGATTACTTTGAAGGCATGAATATGAGCTTGCAAACCGGACAAACTCCCGTACCCAGGAGACCCATCACTGCTGAAGTCATTCAGGTATCTGAGGGCGTCACGTATTTGGATCCAACGGCAGAGATTGCCGAGGTGCAGCGCATGATCAATTCTCACCATCTAGCCTTGCGCACTTCAGGCCCACGAAAGATGAGGTCAGGCTATGGAGGGTTCCGCATTAGGAAAACGGTGCTCTACACAGGATACTTGATCTCTAAAGAAGACCAAATGCGTCTGATTCAGGAAGTCCTGGGTCCAATCCTACCTCAAGGACTCGCCGAGTCAAAGGATATAAAGTACACGGCTAACAACATCATGATTGCTCCCCGTCCCGCCTCCAAGCAGATTTTAGACAGAATCGGTGGCGCCGGCAAGAAAGTAAAATGGCAGGTTACCGGCACCGCAAACTTCGAGAACAAGGTATGGGCCGCACGGGTACAACCCATTCCCGGAAATACCCCAATCCATTCCGAAAATGCGGTGCCACTCGTCGTTCTGGCCTGCCGCAAGCCTGCCCGCCCTGTGGATGCAAGTTTAATTCAAAATTGGCACCCTGTGCCAGCAGAAATGGCGATCACTTTCCAGACAGAAATCGGGGAGAAAGAGGTCCTTTCAGTCGATGAGACCAATCAAAATGGTGATCGGATTAACCCATCCGGCAAGAACAACAAGAAACGCCAGCGTCAGCAATATGAAGACGGTTACTCCTATGCTCAGTCAGGTCACCACGCTAGCTACGACGGACCCGCACCTTCACACGACCATCCACATGGCCATCATTCCAAACAGTACCATTATGACGATGGTCCTCGTCGGGGCTCTCAGCGTGGCCGTGGCCGTGGTAGCCAGAGAGGCCGAGGGAATAATGGTCGTGGTGGTCGCGGCCGTGGCCGCGGCGGTGGTACGGGTCCTGCAAATCCGTACTACAAGTCTCTGGATGACTCTGCTAGTGGTTTTGATGGCACACATTCCGGCGGAAACCAAAATGGAGGGTATCCCATGGACTACTAAACCCGTCGTCATTCAACCAAGATTCTCATTGAAAACGTCAGCGCCTTATTCTTATCTGAACACATTCATTTTATCCGTCGTACCCTCACTCCTGCGGCCGGGGTTTCGCGCAAGGAATATCTTTCTAAGCCTCTTCCAGTTTCCATACCCTAGATCAATGGCATTATCAGCTTTACTTCTCAACTTCTATTTTCAATTGCCGGGACTGAATATACTACTAGTACGGGCGTTCAGCGTCTACGGGTATTTGTTTCGTCCGATACGCTGAACTTGAACCTTCAACTTGCTTTTCGTATTTGAAGAAATGGGTTTGAATCCTGAGAGGAGACTTCTGTTGCAAAGTCAATTTGTGCGTAGTCTGCCCACGGCTTGCTACTAGTAATTACTATCAATACCCCCATCCTTTGTCTGAAGGACTCGGGATCCTTTGATTAGTATATACACTCAATTAAATATCATGGCGAGCATATTTACTCGCCATCCGAATTCTCCGTCCCCTCGACAAAAGAATAAAAGGGAAAGGTACAAAGACAATCGTCAAACATCCAAGCAGAGTACACGCCCAACCAATCCCCAAATTATGGAACATCGCCGTTGCAAAAAGCGGGAAGCCAGCTCCAAATGATGATCGCATAAAGTCATTCCCAGCAAGAACAGAAGCCGCATATTTTGGATAAGCATGTGCAAGATAGCAAAAGATGCAGTTGAAAATTAAACAGCCACCAACTGCGAAGAGCATAGAAGCAATGATCGGTACAATCCAATGCACGCTCTCAAAGTTTCCTGTCCAGCCAAACCAAAATAGTGAAATTGGTAGGGCGAAGGCACCAACGCAGGCTGGCGGCATTTGCATTTCGGGCGCGATATTTCCGTTCTTATCGAAATGTTGCGATTGGTATCGATATTTCCAGTAGAAGTAGCCCGGGATGGTGATGCAGCAGGTTGAGACTAGAATTCCCATGAAGGCCAGCCCGGTTTCGCCGGGGTTAAAGCCGTGGGTTTCTCCGAAAATAATTGGGAAAGCTTCAAACCACATGTACAGGATACCATATATGAGCGATATGTAGAGGTTGAGGAGAAGGACTATCGGTTCCAGGAAGCAGAGTTGGAAAGGTCGAACGAGGGATTCAAAAATAACATCCTAGAATCAGTGGTCAGCTAGCAATATCGCAACCGTTTCTCATTAAATAATACGCACCATCGGTTTGACTTCTTTAATCTCGATCTCGGACTCGGACATATACTGCGAGTTTCCCGTGATACGACGTACTCGCCGGGCCCGCCGAGCAAGGATATTAGGTGCGAAGGTTTCCGGGAGAAAGAAAAATAACAAAACAAAGGTGAAGGCCGAAACCCACATCAGTTGCCAGATAGTCCACGTCCAGCCCTTTGCTGAAGAAGCGAAACCACCCAGCATTGGACCCAAGACTGGTGCGGAAATGGCGAACATGCCCCAGACTCCTATCATATAGTCGCGCGTTCTGGAGCTCCACATGTCGCCCATGGAGGCTGCACCGGTGGCTAAAGCTGGCGATCCAATGAAGCCTGTGAGGAATCGGAATGCGAGAAACATCCCGAAATTCTTTGCGTATATGACACCAAAATTGAAGAAGACGAAGACGAAAAGCGTCAAAACGTATGTCGGGCTCCGGCCGATCATCGGGATTTCAGAAAGGGGTGACCAAATCATGGGTCCTGCTTCAAGTCAGTACTTCTGGCTCCGTCTGGGATGGACGCTGAGATACAGACCTAGGCCGTAACCTGCCACGAATAGTGTCAGACCGAGGGTTGCGGCAACATTGCTTACGCCAAATTGTTCGGCGACGCCTGGTATTCCAGGTGTATATATAGCGGAGCCCACATATATAGCGAAAGTGAGTAGCCAAATTAAGCTGCTGACGAACATCTTCTTCTTTTTGGTCCAGTTTTGTGGGTTCTATTCGATATCAGTACACCATTTGCTTTGCACCATGCAATGGGAGGCTTACCTCGGGATCGTCGGATCCTCGCCAGCTAATAACCAAAGATTGATTGTTTGGTAAAGAGCTATTTCTCCCGCCATCAAGGGTAGATGCAGTAGACATGCGTCTTGATCGATTCGAGCACTGAGACATTACTGTATAGAGGCCAAAAGCCTCCAGATCTTCGGGGTTTTCGTTCTCAGTCGTCGGCGTGGAAGCTTCTTCCTCTTCTTTTGTGTCCGGCTCTGTCTTCAGGTACTCAGGCCATACGGAGGCATCGCGCTCTTCTGGATATTGCATCCATCTGTAACGGGTGCAGAGCCGGACTAGCTTGCCAAAAGCTGTGTCTCGAATTGTCTCCATCGTAGTTAGCAATTGGTACCTTGAACGGGAATGTTTTCAGGTCCTTTGCTGGAAGCAGCTTGATAAAATGAAATATTTTGGCGGGGAATCTGCTCTTCAAGACACATTATATGTGTAAATGAACTCGGTCTGGAGCCACAGCGTCGACGGATATCTTTTTGTCCGTAAAGCCGTACATCCGAAGTCGTGGCAATATTTGGTTTGGCACCATCGCGGGACCTTTTTACTACATTTTGTGTGGAAATAACAGCCTTCCGGGCGTGTGTATAATCATCCAGCGGAACTATTAAATAAAGTACCGACGGGACTGAGTTTGTAGTATTGCGTCACCACTACAAAACTCTTAAGCTTTTCGAATTAATAATATGTAGTGTCTCGTAGTAAAAATGAGTGTAAAGCTCTAATCCGAAACCTATAGAGCTTCCAGGTTTTCTTTCGAGTTCGGTTGGCTACTAGCAAGCTACTAGCCAGCTACTCCTGTAGCTGATCATGCACAATATCGCTAACAGGTCGAATCAAAACTCTGTTCATAAGACATACTGAACAGAATTTGGCAAATTGGGGGTCATCGACCTTTTGACTACTGACAGTGATCACATACTACATTTGGGAGTACTAAGCCGACCCGAGGAATACTCGAAATCAACGTAAAAGGAACCATCCCGAAGATCACCCCAGATCAAGCTGAATTCTTTCCTTGTTCATCGGCTCACAAATTCCATCAGGATGATAATATTCGTCTCCATGGCCACCCATGAGGTTCCACAGCCTGTATAGAAGTCTCAAGAGGCTTACGGAACAAGGAACTTCATTTTCCATGCTCAAGGCCGTGGAAGCATAATCTTCTTGTTCCTCTTGGGATCTAATGCACGATCCGATATGAAGCATTGACAACAAGAGTAATACCCATGTCTTTCTTGAAAGTGATATTCTTATCTCCTTCTAGAACCCAGGCTATTTCAAAAGGAGAGAGGCCACTCGGTGACTTTCCCGAGCTTAACTCTCCGAGGCTCGCAGCAGAAAGACCTCGAAGAACCTATCACAGTCATCTCTCGCATCCACTGCCCTGAAGGGTAGGAAATGCGTCGCTAAGGTACTCATATTATTCCATATGTCTTCAGGCTATAAAAGGCCAGGCCGTTTCCTGATTTTATGGAAATTTACCATCGATATTCAAACTCTCGTTCCTAGCAACCATCATGGCAAACATGCTCAAAACTTATGACGTTCTCATCATCGGAGGTGGTCCAGCAGGACTGTCCATTGCCACTGGTCTTGCCCGACAGCTCTATACATCTCTGGTGCTTGACTCTGGTGTCTACCGCAATGAGCGAGGAACCCACATGCACAACGTTGCTGGCTTTGACCACGTCAACCCAGCCATCTATCGTGCTAAGGCAAGGCAGGACCTCCAAAAGAGATATGACACAATTGAATTTGTGTCTGCCAAAATCCAAAGGGTCCGAAAAGTCGCCGACCTGTTCGAAGCGGTAGATGACCAGGGAAAGACCTACCGGGGACGCAAGTTAGCGTTAGGGACAGGTGTGAGAGACGTCGTTGAGGAGCAGGTTGAGGGGTACGCGGAGTGTTGGGGGCGCAGCATGTAAGATTTCCTAAGTCTTTTCCCTTCTCTCTTCATTTTGATGCACGAAGCTAATAATTCGAAGCTTTCACTGCCTCTTCTGCCATGGCTACGAAGAACGTGGTGCAGACTCTGTCGGCGCTCTCGCTACGGGCACTCTGTCTTCCCCCGAGACGCTCGCCCATATCGCCAGGATGGCTAAGCGACTCTCCAAGCATGTTAATATATATACCAATGGAAACTCTGAGCTCATCACCTCGACAAAGGCAATCATCCACAGCAATAAGATTGCATACGACGACCGCAAAATAATCAAGTTCGAACACCAAGATGGTTCCGAGGACAAGCCACCCTTGGTGGTTTTGCATTTTGAAGATGGCACCTCGAAAAATGAAGGATTCATTGTGAGCCATCCTCGCGCGGAGCAGCGTGCACCATTTGCGGCCCAACTGGGCCTGGAGATGACGCCGGCGGGGCACATTAAGTTATCGACGCCGTTCAATGAGACAAGCCTTCCTGGTTGTGTGGCTGCTGGGGATGCAGGAACACCGATGCAGGCAGTTGTTCAAGCTGCCCAGATGGGAGCATTTGCTGCAGTTGGACTGGTAGCTCAGTTACAGAGGGAGCTGGATGAAAAGGATGAGCTGTGAGGAACAGCCATTGTGTTGCAGCCGAGACCTCTGGAGCAGACAATGAGCCGATGGTCGCAAGTCTCATTTGACTGTGCATTCTTATTTCCTAGTTTATACTACTCCAGATCTACTCCTGAGAGGGTGTCTAAGCTTTTTTCTCCTGTCTGTTGCATGGATTCATATGATGTATTACTTCGGTCTTTACTAATAGCTCGAAAGGCCTAAATACTAGTACTGTACATATGCTCTACAGTAATAAACCTTGGAATGGTACTTTTTGGTGATTCTCTTCCCGAGGTCGGTCTGGCTAGGAATTCGGACTCCACAGGGCTCCAGGGCCCATACATAGTAGTAGGAAATCTAGCTGGTTTACTGAATTATGGAGGCTGTTGCCTAGTACATAGTACTCATATGGAGTACTAAATTATATGGAGGGGTATAGCAAAAGATTTCTCGTCAAACTTGGAATTTGAATTCCGGGTACCATTCTTATTATAAATATTTCATGTTGAAAGCAATAGCTATATATGATACTTTCGTTTCCCTAGGTAATATTGGTCGGCAAAAGGTTCCGAAATCTGCCCCATCCCCGCCAGGAACTCTCGGGTACCTTTGATAACTATGGCTTGTATGTACTCGTACTTGGAGTATGATTCCGTCGAGTAGTATTGGTCGGCAAAAGGTTCCGAAGTCTGCCCCATTCCCGCCAGGAACGCTCGGGGACCTTTGATAATTATGGCTTGTATGTACTCGTACTTGGAGTATGATTCCGTCGAGTAGTATTGGTCGGCAAAGATCCCGAGATCTACCCCATTTCCACCAAAAGAACATTTGATATTCGTTTCCCTGTCGAAGCGACACAGTGAACCTAAGTTTTAAACTTGCGTGGGGCTTCTTAACATAAAAGTTTGTCTGTGGACCCTTGAATCGAAGGGATGTTCTCAATGTACGTGGACTAGGCTTACCTAGAGTGGTATAAGTACGTTACGTCTTCAGAGTATCGCGCGTGATGAAACATTTCAGATTTGACGTTCAATCTTTTGGAATATTTTATGCCGGGCTTTGGAAATTCGGGATTTGGTGGTGTTTGGGTTCTGAAATCCATATACGTCATCTTAAAAAAGTCTCCGAGGCATCGAAAGTCAGAGGTCCGATTAAAGTCGGGAATTGAATTCTTATATCAAGCCAACCATATACAAAACGGAATGTACCTTGTAAAATACACAGGTGAGCCTTTTGTGCAACGTATTTGGTCATGACACGGCGGCTTCCGCCAGTGTCAGTGCGGCTCAGAACATGACGCTAAAGGTACGCTAAACAGAAGCTACGTATGTATGTACATACAGTATCGAGAAATTTTTGACTTTGCAGTAATCGACACCAAATTTTGAAGCTGAGGCCCTTTCAATGCCCCAATGAGAGAGGTGGAAGGTGGCGTCGGTGGTTCTGTCGATCCTTCCATTCAATTCTACGGGCGGTACGGAGTGGATGGAGTAAATGTTGAGGTTAGCGGGAAGGTTTCGGTCGGAAACATAAAGTCAGAAACCCGTAGGGTACAGTGATACAGTATGTATGCACCCTCTCGATAATGTGGGGCAGTCAGAGCAGTCTCTCCAATAGCTATAAAATGCTATGGCTTCTTTTCATATCAGCTTTTAAAATTGCTGGTCACATTGAGTGGAGCCAAGTCTCCACATGTTGGGAGGCGATCATCTCCGGCAAATTTTACCGACCAATGAAATCTAACAAACCGTTGTGGTTCGACGCATGCGTGGCTACGAGAATGTACCATCCCTCCTGTTGGTTCTGGCAAAGCGCCACATACGAGAAGTACTACTGTACTAACAAAGAACATTCTACTAGTAACAAAATGGGAAGGGAGCTGGTATGGATCACCCAATGCCTGGAGGTGAGATTTCATTCGCAGAATTATTAACACCAGTCATCAATCGGAATCAAAGGAGACGAGGATCTGCAATGACGCAAGAAAGCCCTGGAGGAGGGGGCGGATGAATGATCCCTTGCTAACACGGGGCAACCCAACAAAAGCTCAATCCATACATACAAGATGGCACGCAACTGGGCTCGGGAACGGAAAATTCATCCACTTCGAAGGTTTGATCCATGTGTGGTACGGGGTAGCCCGTTGTGTTTGCCGTACAGTATTGTATCCCCCTACGACGCACTGCGCAGTATCTCGTCCTTTTATCTCCACCTTTTTCAAAGGTACTCTATCAGATATGAAAGCTATGATTTCATCGTTCATGTGGGACGTCATAGAAGGACTGTGATTCTTCGATTTGCACCCGATCCCGTTATAAGTAGCTTGGCCCCCGGCAGAAAGCTATTTCCAGAAAATAAAGCCTTTTTGTTGTATCTGTTTGATTTCCCAAATTTAATATTGAAGCTTTCAAATCAAATTCGTGTTTACTTCCGCTCCGCCCTAGACAAATCCAACAGAGATTATTTCCAAAGGGTCCTCCTATTTCCTTCTCGTCAATGTTCTGTCACAGGTAAGTCTACTACTCAATATATTAATTTCGAATTCCAATTTTTAATATCGAATGATCCGATCATGCAGAACGGGATCTCATAGACCAGATGGCGAGCTTATAGGCCGCTTTCAAAAGCTCTGTGGGAAATCATTTTTTAACGAGGGCACCAATAACAATCTCGAACCGGGGAACCCTTTTATTGAGGGAGACAATAAGATGACACCATCGGAAGGGTAAGCCACTATTCAAGTTTCCTATCAAGTACCCTGTGAACAGAATTCTCATACCTAGCCAGCGCCTGTAAGAAGGTGAAGGGAAGCCTCCAATTGTCCGACCCTTCCTTCTCATTCGACGGGGTTGCACCTTCAGATTCATTTACCTCAACAATGTCCGAGCAGCGCATGGTGCCCCAAAGTCAAAATCTCGACCTTTATACATCGCAATTAAAAGTCCCTACTACCTTCCATGACTTGGTAGAAGGGTGCCAACCTTCGAAGAACATTTATCCTCAAGATAATGTTAAACTTGCTTTTAGAGATCAATTCGAAGATCCGGCCGACTCAAACTCGCTGGGTGGTGTCAATCCCGCAGTTACATGGAACAGCATGGATCCTTTTTCCACACAAGATGCATATGGATCGAATCAGTTCCCCCGACCAAATTTGGACTTGGAGAGCATGGCACTTCCAGCTGAGCCGCTTAATTTCGATCACATCCCAGATAACGAGCTGTCATGGAATCCAACGGGAGGGGCCCAACGAATGGGTGACAATGTTCGCCACTCGCAAAACATGTCCTACCCCGAGGGCAACCAGTAAGTTCGTCCACAACTTCACCAATGTTCAAGACCTTAACCTTGCACCTTCAGGTTCCGTTACCCCGCCACTCTTCGAGCATCCACTGCGATAGTAAATGACTCGAGTGAAACTCCTGTTTCGTATCTCAACAAGGGCCAGGTGTATCATCTTAGGGTGGTAGACCCAGTCCCGTCTGTGGCATATACTACCGAATCCACACAGTACCGAACATTTGTCCGGATTTCATTCGATGAAGAACAACAACGATCTGACCCAGCTGCCTATTGGCAATTATGGAAATCAGCGCGAGGACTAAACAAGAGCGACGATAAAATTAAAGCTGTCGAATACGTGGGCGAAAATAACCCCTTCATGCACGTTGAGCAAGTCTCTCTCGATGGATTTTCTGTCACCTGGACTGGCAACCCGACCGATAGAATGCCCCAATGCAGTATCCCAGTCCGATTCAACTTCTTATCCACAGACTTCACACTCTCGAAGGGAGTGAAAGGAATTCAGGTCAGGCTTTGCGTCAAGACAAAACAACTCGGCGAACTTGATATCCAAGAACCAGAAGTAAGCTTTTGCAATGTGAAGCTCTTCCGCGACCATGGCGCCGAGCGGAAACTATCGAATGACGCTGCGAGCATCCGAAAAAGGATTGAAAAGCTACAGCTCCAAATGAACGATCCAGCGCCGCCCGACTGTTCAAATAAGAGGAAGCGAGGCAACATTTCCGGAAAATCCAATCCGGATCTCAGTTACTCGAAGAACAACCTGCAACGTCAAGGCGATATGTCAATAGATCTTGACAACGCCCCACAGCAAGCAAACTTTCAGCAGCAACTGCAGAAGAGACTAGATGCTCTCGAACGATGCTTCTACTCTAGCCGTCCGGAAAGCGCTCTAAGCCTTCGTGCCGAGCCTCAAGATGATCCCGAGTTGCATCCGATTGCTTCATTAAACGCAGATGACCCGCAGCACTCGGCTACCATGGGCCGCAGGGAATCATCAAATGGCGACGCTTCATCTGTTAAATCTGATTTGGCCGGATTCAACGAGATGGAAACGCCGAGCTCTATGAGTAGTCTCCACGACGCGGGAAATCATAGAATATCGCCCACATCATCGAAGTTGGAGAATTTGCCTACTATGCCAGGTAAGTCTCGTCTAGCAATGATGTCTTTTATGGCCAAAAACTTGAAAACTCGTCAAACTAACTATTTCCTCACAATTTAGCCGCATGCTTTTACATTCGAATTATCACAAACGACCAGCCTCCGAGTGAGCACTATCGCGCAATTTATCCTAAATCACGAACAGTTCAAGATCTAAAGTCGAAAATCTTGGAGAAGAGTTCTGCCCAAAACAGCCTAGAAATTTCTAGCATTCTACATATAAACGACACCGGGCTCAAGATTGTGGTGGATGATGAATTTGTCCATGAGATGGCCGAAGGACAGAGTATGACTGTCAGAATCGTTGAGACCCCCGCGCCTTCCCTTGATGCTAGCAACGTATTTGGAAATAACGTTCAACATGAACTTTGGTTGGAGTACTAGGCTGGTGAGGGTATATGGTATATGGCTAAAAGGATTCTTTTCCATTTGAAAAGGCATTCATTAATGAGTTATGATTTTATGAGTTCAGGAGAGGTACTCGTTGGAGTCACTGTACATAGGAACCTTTGAAGATACCCCTATTTGAACATTTTATAACCATGACTACACTGCTGCCTGCCTCCTGGGCATGCCCCGTTTCCAGGGTTGACTTGGCCCTTCGTCTGGTTGGAGCTGGACTGGGTGGCCAACATTGACTTCAACTTTGAATTTTCTACTTGCCAGGCGGTAGTAGGTCTGTGTGGAAAACAACAGCTTGAAGTTGGCCATGAGACCAACTTAAACTCGACGTTAGTAGTACTAGTGCTAGTATATTTTGTGCGGCCGCCAAGGAATTTGGAAGTCCTACATTGATGCATGAAGGGGTTTGAGATAGGTATTTAGTTATCATTTTTCAAAAAAAGCTATCTAGGCGCGATTCTCGCATCGACAACTTTATGCAAGGAGGAAAAGTCAAGGTAATCAGGCAAAGCCGGAGATAAGACTCCAAGCTGAAAATTTCAAAGCATGTTTTATACATGAAGTAAAGAAACGCCGGAGAATCGAAAAGTATGATTTCCCCAGTACATGACGAGTAAAAAAAAAGAGATTCCATAACACCGGCCACGAGGCTGTACAAAGATTTGGTTTGAGGGAAGACCCTTTATGATACCCCCCCAAGCTTTTCCTGAAACTTGCAAGAAAAGCCAGCGTCAACCTTGCCTGAGGAAGGCAGGTTCGGGTAGTGAGGGCCTCGGCCCTCGATATGTTCGTGTATCAAATTGTTCAAATCCAACCGTTTCCCATGGTGACAAAGTGTCCCCGATCGTATTCCCATTCCGTGTGTTAAGCCATTTCCATTTGGCATATTATTCATTTCCCATTCGTGTCGTCGGTGGTAAGAGGTAGTAAGAGGTGTGTCGTAGCGAAGTAATAAAAGGGGAGGCGTAAAAATCGAAAAAAGAAAAGCATAAACGACATATTGCGGAGGCTTGATCAGCGTGATCATTCCTCATCGTCTGTCAGTTTCCTGATAAGACTGATGCTGAGTATCATGACGAGCAATCCGATCGTTACGACGACTAGTAGCACGAATCCGAACCAACCGAGCACCATGGCGGAAGTGCCGACACCGCTCTTCACACTGCCGTTACCCATATCTTGCGCAATCGTACTCGCTGCAACCGAGGCTGTATGTTGCCACAACACTGACACGAGGACGAACACGGTCGAAACAAAGATCAGGGCCAGAGCTGCTTGTGAGACGGGGCGCGACGGGAAGGGCTTGATCTCGACGTCTGAGCCAGATTCATCGCGCTCCTCGTGCCAGCCGGGGAATGTTGCGAGGAGGATAAAGCAGAAGAAGGCGAGGATGATGGCAACGATACTGGATAGCGGTTAGGATTTGAAAGTAAAAACGGGTATATAATATCATCAACTTACAGGAGGTATGGGAACACGACCGCGTCTTTGAATGTGGAGGCGACCCAGATCAGGTTGAGTGGATCTTGGTCCACAGTGACAATCTCCGCCAGGGCGGTAGCATTGGAGTTGCAAATGAAAGACCCACGATCAGGCTGGACACAGATACCGAAGTATCCAACGCGGACTTCCAGTTCAGCGGTGCCAACGATATTTGCCATCGCGCTCGTGACTCCTGGGTCGACTTGTGACAAGTCGAAGGTGGGTTTATAGCTTTCATAGTACATGGATATGAGGAAGATGTTTGGGATCTCTGGGGACGATGAAGAGCATCCAGCCAGCAATAATGCTGTGAAAGGTTAGCCACATTCCAAAGGCACACGTGGGATGCTGCCCATAGGGCCAGCGGATACATACATAGAAGGATGATTGCGATTGCAATGATTATCATCAACACATGGTGGTACCCGATCATAGGAATGAAACCTGTGTTCTTTGTTAGCATACTTGTTCTCTTTTTCGCTTTCCTTTGATTGCTGTTTGTCACATACGGGCCCATGATTCTGCGACTCGAAACGCCATTGCGACCAGCTATGGGGGGTGCAAATGAGCGGTCTCGATCTCTCACGTCAATAGACTCGCTTCTCGGGTCTCCGAGAAGGAGTGTTCGAAGCCGTGCTCGGAGTCAGAACTCTGATGGCTACCGCGTGGCGGTCGAGGGCGTGATTGTAGAGGAAGTAATTCCACTCGTCAACGATAGTCGTAAGTGGAATGTGGAGGAGGAATGCGGGAGATGAGATGCGATAAAAAGGTCGGGATGGTGTCCAATCGGTTCGCGTCGAAGCTTCAAGGTCCTGCAAAGACAATTGAAGGTGCTGCGGCGTATCGTCGGGTCCGGATCGCACCTATATGCAAGTCTCGACAATGGTCAGAGGTCTTGAAGTCTTCTGGACAGCAAGTGTAGCACAAGGATGAAGAAGGAGAGGAATGTGTAGAAGGAATGGAAGGGGGGGGGGAGGGGGAGGAAAGATCGTAGCTGCAATAGAAAACCACGTCAGGCGCAAATCTTGAAGCCCTTGGAGGCTGGGGATGGAGACGATGTATGGGAATATCGAGAGGCTGGGCCAACCGTCTTTGTTTACTCTGCCGCTTCCCGGGAAACCAAGTTGCACCGCCTCCTTTTTTGGGGATTCTGCCGGGGGCCTGTTGCTGGGTGGTTGCACGCTAAACTACGATAGGACTAGTGTTATCCCCGATAAGGTTAGGCCCCACCATTAACCCGCGGGTCGCCGCCTCCAGCCTCCGGTTTACTACGACGGTCTACGTGGACAGACCGCTGATCAATGAAATAGTATGCGCTGGATTGACTAGATGCTAAAACACCAATGATAATAACACTCATGATAATATCCCACACACCGCAAGAAAATAATTGATGCCTAACCCGTGTCTGCAAATGCATGTCCCAGATTGATATGCCTGTTCCCATACTCCAACACCCGAAACCGATACCGAAATATGCTTGTAATTGATTAATGGGCGGCGAACGAGAAGCGCTTGAGATCCAAAGGCTTAGGTCGTGCCGACATGCTTGTTTCTCCTCCTCCTCCTCCTTCTTCTTCTTCATCCTCCTCTTCATCTTCACTGTCGGGAATGATGAGATCTTCGCTGCCTTGAGCGCCGCTGCTCCCGGTGACAGGAGACTCTGCAGTGATGGGGCTAGCATCATATTGAGATTCCATACTATCAGCCTGTCGAAGCTTGGTTGGGAAGTTGATACTGTGGGACCGAGTCAATGCAGCATGCCCCATACGCTGGAGTGGAGTCAAGCGTCTGCGCTGCGGGGATCGATTCTGAGGGTTCCCGACGGGTGTCCTGGGGGAACCAAGAGGCGCAGGCCGATTGCGGGGCTGCATCACAGGGAGTCTAGTAGCCGGGGAGCGAGTCGGGACAGACTCTGTCTGTGGACTTGATTTGAAGGTAAACTTGGAAAGGATGGCCGTATTCTGCCGCTGTACATGATAGTCCAAGGCTTGCTTAAAGTCATCATCTTTGGCAGATTTGGTGGCCGGGGTGAGTGTAGCTTTCGTTGCGCTATTGGCCGAGGAGGTATCGACAGTCTGCTTGTCATGCTCACTACCAGCCGATTCCTGACTCGTCGATTCTTGCGGTTCGCCAGCCTCGGCGCTTGAAGCTGGATCGGGAATACTGGAGAAAATATCTTCAGCTACTTCATCGGAGAAAACATCCATCATCGATTTCCGCTGCTTCTTGCTCCGGGACACTTTCTGGCCCGTCGGACTCGCTTGATCTGCCTTGGGACTACTAAAGAACCGACTGTGGGAATCAGGACGTGTCGGAAGAGAGTCGTCCTCTGCTTCAGAGCAAAGTCTTTGCCGCTTGATAGACTGTATGGTTGCCGCTCGCTGCAGTGTCGATGTCCGGGCAGATTGAGACGAGAGTGAGCTCCGTTCAACACTACGGACCATAGGACTGAGGCCAGCTTGGTCGGAGAAGGCCCGCAGAGGGGTATTGCGTGCCGAGTTAGAGCGCAAGGGAGCCGAGTTGGCTTGCCAAGAGTTGTTCGCATTCCGCTCCAGAAGTCGTTGCTGGCTTGGAGATGGGGTGAGGCTGTTCGGGTCCAGCTCCCCCAGAGGCGTGCGCTTCGGCGTAAAGAACGAGTTGATTGGCTTGCTGGGCTTCAGCTCTGAAGATGAACCAAGCGTCTGGCGACGGCTGATACCCAGGGGTAATTTACCTGTGGCCAAAAGTTTCAATTCAATCGGTTCCTTCGTCGATGGATCTAGATCTCCGCGAGCAACCCCGGCCGCGATCATTGCCTCCACATCGGCTCCAATGAAGGGAAGCTCGTCGATATTTATCCCATCTTCGGGCACCGTCAAGGTGACAAGCTTTTGGGCGGTGGTGCAGAAGACTCGTTGATATAAGAATGTCAGTTCAGCCTGCCTGAAGTTAGACAAGTAGTCGGCCGGCACTTTAAATTGGCCGTCAAATTGTATCATGCGAAGCGCTTTCTCCACAGTCTTGTGCTTTCGAATACTGCGATAAGCAGTCTTCAATCCCATCTTGGGGATGTTCGCCAGATAATCACAACCACTCAATATGCACATGCGACGGAAATCCGCATCGCTCCAACCAACCAAGCTGACCTCGCGACATGCTGTGAAATCCGCTCGGTTAATCTCAATGCATTCGCCATGCTGATCCAATTTAGACAACAATCTTTTCGCTCCAAAAACGAGGAGGTCAGAATCCTCTGAAATGATTCCTTGAATGTGACCCTGCTGCTCCAAGTACACCAATTGGGAATCCGCTTCATACGGAGCCACCACATACTGTACATCCATCTGTTTCAGTTCCTCGATAAGCTGTCGGGCCATGTAGGGGGTGACGTCGACGGCTTTTTGGAACTCCTGGTAAGCCTCTGGCATTCTGCCTTTCCGTTGTAGTTCAAGCCCGAGTGCCTTGCTCTCTTGGCGTCTTCGAAGCCGGTCTTGTTCGGTCCCTGCTTTGCTGGGCAGGTTGTCGCCATCGAATACGAGGTAGGGTTTCACTCCGAAGTAGATGAGCATGCGAACACGATTTAGGACGAAATCGAGGTGTCTAGATCGAAGTTAGCCGCCTGTGCAATGTCCGGAAGAAACGAGCAAAAGGGTACGCACTTCCTAGTCGGCCTATCCAAAACCAGGTCGACAGAGCAGGCCACCGTCCCGCGGTGTAGCCATCCATAGGCGTCAACTCCAAGCGTCTGGCCACTGAACTTCTTCAGATGGCATGGCTTTTGGATAGATTTGAGTAGACCATGTAATCCTGTATTCAAAATCAGCCCAAACCCATCTCCCTTCGTCCATGAGGAGCACAGGAACCACAGAAACCACAGGAACTTACCTTTGATACCCATGGTGGGCACCGATCGAGGCACAAGCGGGTCCTCGTATTTACTCGAGAGACAATAACATGCGATTTGATATTTTCAAGGCTCAACGCGTGGGAACGGAAGCAACAAGATGAACAGAAAAACGCAAGTCAAATCATAGAGGAAATACCCCCATGGCTGGTGCTGGAATGTTTGTTCTCGTTTGTTCCTCTCGACGCGCAGACGCGATGTGATACTTTCTGATTATGGCAGGCGGTATGGTAAAGTTACCGCCCGATTCTGCAGGCAGAGACGAAAATTAATTTGATGCGGGACAAGCAGAGAATCCAAAGGTAGAGTTGTTCCCTCCCATCCATTCACCATGCCAGTCACCTTGCAAAAAGTGCACAAGCACATCTCCAAGAAACGAGGTGTTGTTAACGCCCTACACGAGTTCAGCCGCGATGCTCGTCGGCTCCGTCGGGCCGGTCATCGGGACGACCGCTTGGTCAAACATACCTCGATCTCCATGAAGGCCCGCCAACCATACAGTTAGTACTCTACATGAGGGGTTTTAAGGTCTACCACATACTAATGCACTGCAGCGGACCGCATTGACCATTTTTACGAAGCAATTCAACCCATCTCCGAGCCCCTCTCCGAGGCTGAACTTGCCGAGATGATCACCAAGTAGGGTCCCCGGAACATTACCGGTGCATCTGTCTGCCAATACTGTACTAACCGCTTCTAGGTACATATATCGCGATGCAGAGGAACTTGCGCAACTCAAACAAGAACGCCGCAAGGGCCGTCCACCCACCAAGCGGGAAGAAGTGCTCGGACAGCGGACAGAGACAGAGGAGAAGGAATTCAAGATAGGATTCTGGGTACCGGACCTGACCGAGATGGATGTCCTGGTGGCATTGAAGAAATGGAATGGAAAGTGGTCTGGCCTCAGTCCTGTGAAATTTGTTCGCCTCGTGCAGGGTGGAGAGAAGAAGGATTCGACCTTCCCTCCCAATGGCATGTCATGATACGAATATCCTCATTTTCTTTTCTTTCGTGGGCTATTGGGCGTACATGGAGCACAAAATTGGAGACTAGTAAATACAATACCACTGTTTCAATGACTATAGCATGCAAAACACCACATGTAATATGCCTATCAACTAGTATGTACTGTAGAATGGAAAACGGCAGATCTGCAGGCGGTGCCGGGCTCAACCATGGAAAAGGCTTGGCGTGGCCTCCAGCTTCACTCCGCAACCCGCAACTTTTTCTTGTCCTTTTCATCAACCACACATCCCCCATCTTCACAATGCTTTCTCTCCGTGCTTTCTCCCGTGCCGCCCCGCGCTTCACGCGCTCTGTCGCCCGCACTTCTCTGCGTCCGGCTGTCCTTCCCAAGACTTCCTTCGTCCAGCCTTGGAAGCAGGTTGCTAAGCCCGCCTACGCCAGCTTTTCCACAACCAGCGTCTTCCGCGAGCCCGCAGCTGAGGGTAAGTTAATTGTGATTGGTCGCTCTGATGGAATTGTGATGATTCCAGGTGTTTCCGGTTCGGGGTTGCGAAGAAAGTTGCTGATCATACGATGTTTACTTGATAGGCGATGTGGAGCTGATCGCGAAGCTCGACGAGGAGCTCAAGCACGAGAAGGCCTCTGGTGTCGAGGATGCCCGTGAGCAGAAGGCCAGCATCGATTACGTTCTCGATGCCGGCGAGTGGAAGGTCAAGGATGTTGAGGGCGAGCAGGAGGTTGTCCTGACCAAGAAGTTTGGCAACGAGACGTAAGCATATCCGTTTCTGAGCCCTAGTCGTTTCATAGCTAACATAAATCCCAACTTAGTATCAAGGTTACTTTCACCGTCGCCGATATCAACAACCTCGCCGAGGACCCTATGGATGAGCTGGCCGATGAGACCCTCGGTGATGAGGGCGAATACCAGGCCCAGCAGAACAAGGACGTTGAGGGTGAGGACGAGATCCTCCCCCCCTACCTTCCCTGCCCGCATCAACGTTGCTGTTGAGAAGCCTAGCAACGGTGCCCTCCTGGTCCAGGCCGTCATTCAGGACGGTGACCTCCAGATCGAGGAGATCGCCCACTACAGCAACGCCGAGGTTGCTAACGCCCAGACCGCTGAGAAGGACTGGACCCGCCAGAGCCTCTACGCCGGACCCCCGGCTGAGAACCCTCGACCCCGAGCTGCTCGCTTTCTGGGGCCGCTACCTCGAGGAGCGTGGCCTCAACCTGGAGTTCCAGAACATGGTCACCGACTTCATTGCGTACAAGGAGCAGAAGGAGTACATGCGGTGGTTGGAGAGTGCGTATTCCTTTTTTCCATCATTGATTTCCAAGCGCTAACATCTTTGTTCCTAGACGTCCGCAAGTTCGTTTCTGCTTAAGCGATGAACTCACTCAAGTTGCCCCTTCTTAATTGCTCTTCTGAGAAGCTCCTAGGCCATGTTGTCCAGGACCAGCGTCCCTGTTTTCCTTTGTGCTGTACCAACTCCCATCAACCAAACTGTTCGTGAATGTGCTTTGAGCGCATCTGACCGTATCTGTACCAATAATTTACCCCATATATGAACAATCAACTTTCAAGTTTATCTTCGAATTGATACTAGAGTCTAGTTTCACGTAGCCAATCAATGCTCATCTCCAATTCTGAAACCCCAAATAGATCATCTTGCAGGTCTTGAACAGATCTTTTCTGGTGGGAATGCTGGCTCGCTAGTTTCGCGGCTCGCACGGCAGCAGTGCGCTCTACCAATTCGCCGAAGGGTTTCTCAAAGGCAGTATGATGCTGCACATTCTGTTGCCACTGGACCAGCATCTTCGTCACGACATCCCAAGCATGGTCAGTCTCGGCGCACAATGGACGAGCACATAGTTCCGTAAGCAAATAGGCCATAATATACCACTGCTTGTAACTTTTGCATAGCCAGGTCCACTGCGTGGTGACTGGATTCGTCTGTAACAAGTATGAAAAATTAACACTCTCGACAGCAGTCTCAAAAGCCGTATCGTTGCGAGGTGAATTTGAGCTCGGCGGCTGTTCGCAGGGCTTCTGGACAACCAGCCATGCTCTTGCCAGTTGGAGCCGGATAATAGTGGCAGATATCCATTGTAAAGGCATATCCAGATCAAAATGGCTTAAATACTTATCGTGTAGCATTTTGCCAACCTTTGTTACTATAATCTCCTGGTCGGTCTGGGGAATTGGAACACTCTTTTCGAGTATCGTCGGAGACCAGTATACATCATTGAGTACCGTCGAGCACATGATGCAGTGTGTGATATCAGTGAAAAGTTTGCTTTCATGCGGGAGACTGGTCATTTCTGGGAAGAGATCTTCTCCATCAATATTGGACGGGTACTTTGTGTCAAACATTCCGGGTCTGATTTGCGTATCAACAGCCTGCTCCTCGGAGGAAAGCATATCCAGGATACAGATATACCACCACAACCGACGTCGCATTTCTGTCTCGAATGGACTGAGGTCTAGCTTCTCTCCATCTACATGGAGCTGCAAGCTCTGAGCAAGTCGAATTATCACAGCAGTCTTCGCCCAGACTAGTCTTGTGTTTCCGCCCGCTCGAGAGCAGAGCAGGAATAATACCGCAGCTTGGAGAATGACGATATTCTTAGCCTTGAGGATGTCCGCTGAGTCAAGAGCCCTTTCAAAGGCGATCTCGTAGTTTTCTCTGACAACATCATATTCCTGGTCGATTTCGGACTGGCATTGCCCTGGGACCATGCTGATGACACCGGAGAAACAGATGGCGAGTACTAGTGACTCATGTGCGGCGTCTAATTCGACACCATTCGCTGCATTATTGATTATTTGTTGCGTTGATGGAAGATGTAGAATGGCGATGAGAGGTGCAACATTTTCTTCGTGCAAATGCCATAGTCTCTGGATCTGTCCAGGCTGAAAATATTGAAGGCGAAATTCATCTACCAAGAAGCCATCACGAATGTTACAGGACTGGCCTGGTAGGCTAAGCGCGTTCAAGTTGGGAGTAATAGACCTCTGGGGCGTGTGGCTTGGTTGCGAAAGAGATTCCGCTGGGTAACTTGAAGTTATATTTAAATTGCCAGTGGTCGATCGCAGCTTGTCTACCTCTGATTCCAACTCTTTGAGACGCGTAAGCAGCTCGCCAACGGGGGGTCGATTTAACTGTCGCGGTGCGCGTTTATCCCCAGGGAAGATGCATTCTTCTCCATTTTTGATACATGCGGCGCAAGGACTTTTCCGACTGCATTTCACTTTTCTTTGATTGCATCTTGTACAGCTGCGTTTGTGCAATGGGATCTCCACGCCGTCGGGTTTCGTAGCCTTATGGACCATCACGCTGAGATATGGCCTTTCACGCAGAGCAGAAAGAAACGTGGTGTATTCATGAGCTAACTCATGTAGGAAAGACAGAGATTTTATTTCAGATCTGTAATCAAGCGATCGATTATCTGACCTGCGGTGAAATTGAGGGGGGGATGGATGTGGGTCCGTGGTGAATTCGGGATTGAAGTCGATGCCGAGATTATCAATGGATGACGTGCATATCTAAGCCGAAGACCGACTTACTCAACTCTGAAATTTGCCATAAATATGTGATTTTCCGTGGGAAAAAGTAAACTTCTAATTTATCACAACCTCAAATTTAATTTCTCACGCCCAGAATGCCTCGAACTGTCCTCGTCACCGGTGCCACCGGAAAACAAGGTGGCAGTGTGATACAAGCACTTCTCGATCAAAATGCAGACTTTGAAATCTTGGCCGTAACCCGAGATGCCTCTTCCAAGAGTGCCCAGAAACTTGAGAACAAATCCTCAAACATCAAACTTGTTCAAGGCAATCTTGACCAAGCAGAAGATATCTTCATCTGTGCTAAGAGGGTCACATCGAATCCTATCTGGGGTGTTTTCAGCGTACAGGTAACTATGATGAACGATCCTTGAATTGAATATTATGCATCGTCTAACATATTCTTAGGTCCCGGTCCCGGGTGGATCAAATCATGATGCAGAAGAGAAACAGGGAAAGGGGCTGATTGACGCTGCCCTTAAGCATGGCGTGAAGTTTTTCTTATACTCATCCGTTGATAGAGGTGGCGAAGCCTCATTTGACAGCCCTACACCGATCCCACACTTTATCAGCAAGCACAACATCGAGCATCACCTTGTTCGAAGGGCAAAAGACTCCGGAATGGACTGGACGATTTTGCGCCCGGTCGCCTTTATGGAAAACTTCACTCCAGACTTTTTCGGCAAAGTCTTCACGACGTCTTGGAAAATTGCTGTCAAAGATAAGCCTTTGCAGTTAGTTTCAACTAAAGACATCGGGTTCTTTGGCGCGAAGGCTTTCCTCTCGCCTGACCAGTACAAGGGAAAGACCCTCTCGCTTGCGGGCGATGAGCTCACCTTCAATCAAATGACTGAGACTTTCAAGTCCAAAACTGGAAAGAATGTCCCGATGACTTTTGAGTTTGTTGGTAAATTGTTGATGTCGATGATGAAAGATCTGGGCTATATGTTCCAATGGTTCTACGATGTTGGATATGGTGCGGACATTTCTGCGCTCAAAGAAATAAATCCTAACCTGAAGGATTTTAAGACATGGCTCGGGGAAGAGAGTGGGTTTGAAACAAAATAGACAGTTCCTTATTTCTGGCTGTATATTCTTCTCTATTGGCTGGGATGTCGGTACCCCTAATTATAGACAAACTATATTTTTCAAGTTCTCATTTCAATGCACGCATCTAAGAAGGATAACTCAAATTCAACACGAAGTCACTCATAATCCGACTCAAGACCGGACCAGGCTCCACTAATGGCCGGCTGTGTTTTCCTCCTTTGTGATTTAGTCTTCGAATCTGAGTCAGATGGCCATCCTGGTCGCAATGCTTCTGGGTGAGGGCGGCCTGGAGAGGCATTTAAAGTATCCTTAGGCAAGTGAAGACTCTCGGACCTGTCATGACGCTTAAATGACAAGAAAGCTTCCGATGAACTGGATCTAGTCATTTCAGGTCGGGTTCCTAAGGATATTGAAGCATCCACGCCTTGTCGCAAAGTCGTGTATCCCTGAGACCCCCATCCTGTGGTATTCGAAGACCTAGGTAGAGACCGACCCTCTCGATAATTGTTTTGACCCCCAGAGTGGCCCTCATAGTAATCAAAATCCAGATGCTCCTGTATCACGGGCTTTTCGGTCATTTTTTGTTTGAGCCGACTGACATGATCAGCGCGGTTCCCCTGTTCCAGCGCAATTTCGGCATCCGTCTTTCCCATAGTTTCGTTCATGTACATCTCAAAGTGGTGGCTTGTTTCTGCGACAGCTTTGAAATGCCTTGCCTTTAGCTCACCTTGTAACGCCTCGGAGGGGGTGTTGGGGGGTTTCTCCATCTCGCGCTTTTTCGCGACAGTGCGCATTTCGAATCGTGCCAGCGCCGCCGCAATTTGAAAAGCATTCCGAATCTGTCTTCCGTTCCATCTTCCCTTGCCATATTGATGCTGCTGCCAGTGACTGAGTGCAAAATCCAGAATCTCTTCTTCGTCGACTTTCAATGGTAATTCGGGAAGTTCATCCGAGTCACTGCCGGTATCGAGTATGATGTGCCGTTCTTCCTCAATCTGTTTCAGTTTCCTTATATTGATTCGCCATATTCCCTCTGTCTGGTTCTTGCTCAGTGGCGGGTAATAGAGGATGACATGGATTCTAGACTTGAAAGCTTCGTCAAGCGTTCCGACTCTGTTCGTTGTCAAGAATAGGATACCGTTGTAATACTCCAGGATACGAAGAAAGACTGTTTGCCTGTAATTAGCTCAAAGCTCTTGAAATTTGGGACTTGCAAATCGCACCTGATACCAGAGCATTCCGCTTCAAATCCCAGGTCGACCGTTGTGACAGAAACACATCTGCTTCATCCATCAACAGAACACAATCCCATAGATGGGCCAGTCGAAAGATTTCTTTCAGTGACGATTCCACCTCAGACGGAGAGAATCCAAGATCACCGCATGTAATAATGAAGAGGGGTTTTCTCTTTGCATTGGCGACAGCCTCCGCCGTGGAAGTCTTTCCAACCCCTGGAACACCATGCAGTAAGATGACGAGTCCCCTTCCCTTGTTCTGAATAATATCCTGACTCATATTTGCCATCTTCGGGTCTCTCTCGATCTTCTTCCTTTCAAAGTGTGAATCAACCACCGCATTGATCATCTTCTTGTGCTCCTTCGCAATGAATACATTCTTAAATTGCTCGCCTTGATCTACCACAAGTCTGAGTTTTCGAATATCCACTGGGACGAACTTACGGTCTTGAAGGGAATAAGCAAAGAGTCTTCGAGGGGAATAAAACAAAGTCCTCATCCTCGAGCTCACCACTCGAGATTCCATCGGGATTCCTGCGTCTCTCCCTTTGCCCACTAAGGAATTTGTCGGTTTTGAGGTTCACATTTCTTTCTTTCGTGTCAATGGGTGCGCCCGAATATATTGCATCTTGGAAGTTTGCTGCGACCTGTGTCCGCTCTTTATCGGTCCAGATAGTTCCAAGAACATCGTCAGCCATAACCGAATGGTTATCCTCGCCATCGTGCAAAGCTGGTATATGCGAAATGGTCGACCAGCGGGGATGTGCTTTCAATGCCTCGACAAAATCGACGATCACATCACTGTCAATGTATTCCGGATAGTCATAGTCTCCAATAGTCCAGCCCTTGTAAGACAAATACTTTTCGGAAATGCACTTCTGAAAGAGTCTCCCTTGGTCATCCAACTCTTGCAGTATCCGTTGATGGTCCTGGGCAAATCTAACAGGATAAATGTCCAGCGACTGTATATCTTTCTCTCCTTCAAAGTACGGGATCGTCACTTTCCCCTTCACTGGGATGTATGATTCACCGTTGTGATCGATCGAGTAACACCTGATCAATACTTTGTCATTTTGGGAATACCCATCCGTACCATGGTCAGGGTAAGTGATCGAATATACTCTCATCACCCGTCGGCTTCGAAAAGATCTACCCCTTGCCTTGCCATTTGTGGGGTCCGCGGCATTGGCATTGAAAAGGAGCCCTCCCAGGCGAAATAGATACCACAGATCGTCGAACCTGACTCTGTGCGGAGTAACTTTGCCGTTTTGCTCATCAAATTGATGATAAAGAGGAATCACTTCGCTCTCAACAAATTCGACGTAGACCCTCATGGCCCGTAGAGCCTCGACACTATCCATCATGTCCGCGGACACGGTAGATGAATTTCTCTTTCTCGTGCTCCCTGGCTCCAATGCACTCTGGTCTGTTTTTTCTCCTCTCAAAATAGACCAGTGTTCGGCCGGTTGGTTGCGCTCCGTTTCGCCCCATTTTGCTTCCAGGTCAGAAAGATTAGTTTTCATGGCATCATGGTAAAATATCAATGGCTTGAAAGGGCGTGCAAATGTTGTCCAGTCCATTCTGCCGTATCCGATGACTTTATTAAGAACGAGGAGAAGAGATGGAGATCGGATTCGCACTCTATATGCAGATCTCACGCTTGAGGGCGTAGATCTTTCTGATCGCCTCGGTTTGCCACGATTGATTGGGAGCGTGGGATTATTGGTTGGGTCAAAAGAGATCTGTGGACCAATTTCTTCAATCTCTTGCTTCAGATCAAACCCTGCGCTGAGCACTTCGATTGCGCATTGATACTCATCGTCTCTAAAATTGTTTTTGAACGCATCATAACTGAGCCATGCGACCTGGGAAAGCGTTGGTAGAGAAGAGGGGTTCGATATGCGGCGGGCTTTCTTTCGTATGACTGATCGGCTGCTAGCCATTTCCTTGTCGGTTAGTTGCCTTTTATCTTTCGAGTTCTCCAAAAGCTTTGCTTCGACGGCAGCTAGTCGTTTCTCCAGAACATAGATATGAAGTCTCTCCTGTGAAACGCTTTGAGATTGTACAACTTCCCACGGTTTCAAATTACTTGGAAATTGACCAGCATTTTCAACCTCGGATTCAGAGTCGGAAGCTAGACTTTCTTCTTCTGGCATCGTGGAATCGGAATCAGCCTACCGGATTAAAAAGGTTAGCTTTTTATAATAATTTCCTCTACGAGAAAACTCGCCCCTGTCACCATTTTCCCAAAGAATCTTCCTGTCGAATTTCCTTTATGGTTAGGTTGCATTTGGATAGGCATGGCTGCCCTTGTCCGCGACCAGGAGAACAGAGGGAGGTTTTTGCAAGCTAGAATTGTCGCGAAAGATGTCGATAATACGACGTCAAATAGAATTTCTCAGAGGAAGGCTTTGCTGAAGCCCCAGGGATTCGAGCCAGACGATATGCTTTTGATTTCTAATAGTTGGCCCGGGAATTACATGGGTTTAAGCGCCGCCGCCATGCAGCCTACCACACAATCACCTGTCAGCACACAAGAAAAAGCAAGGCCGCTCAATTAGATTGCCTTCTCGTATCAATTTAAGCTTGCGAGCCCAGCTAATTTCTGAGAAAATGAACAAGTCTGCGGGTAGGGCCTCTTCTATCGAGCTTACTGCGTAGGGGCTGGGGGCATTGGATGATGATTGGCCCCATGCGCATGGCTTTTGCCCGGGCGATGCATGCGAATGGCCGGCCTTGGAAATGATTTCTGTGAGTAAGATGGGGCTGATCCGGCTGAATGCGTGTTCTGTTCTGATTAGTCTCCGAGTCAGTTGGCTTGGCTGTTTCTTTTGATTACCAGCCCCTCGTGGTGGCAGAACGAAGTAGAATCTGACAATCAGCCTCATCGAAAGCCTTTCACCAGGGCGTCTGCAGGGATGTGGGAATAGCAGTACTCAAATCATCAGACACCCTCTGCCTGCTTGCTTTATATTCTGTATCTTGTTTCCCCTTCTTTCAAGTCTACATTTGTTGCCCAGATATAACAATTTTGTAACAAATAACAATAAAGAACTAGATGAACTCAATACGAAAGGCCGAATCGTCTCCAAAGGGAAAATTCGCGCGAGATTTCATATCCACTCATGCATCGGAGCATCATGAAGCGTTTCAGAGGCGCGCCTACTTCGATGCCCAACGACAAGAGTATGTAGAATATGCCCCGCATCGGTAAGTGTACTCGCATGCGACACTCAGAAATTCATGCTCATCAAGCTGAACGCAGTGACTTGGCAGCGGCACTCGAACGACGTAGGGAGAATGGAGATTCATGCTTCGACGCCGTGGGGAAATGCACATGGGCTGATGTGCTTGATGAGATGAGCAGGGCTGAAGAAGAGTACTTTTCTAAAGGCCGAGGCTCAAAGAACATTGGTCGGAGAGCATTGAGGAAAGCTGGAGACTATGCTTCCGCTATCAGCCCGTGGTTTAACTTAGTTCCCGATGACGATGGCATGAATGTCCTGAGTGGCGGTCTTAGACTTGTCTTTTACGTGAGCAGCTGGCTACCTTGTCAATTGAAAGAAGCCGGAGCTTAATATTTTTGCAGATTGCCAGGAAACAGGCCGAAGCCCGAGAAAAGATCCTGAACACATTTCGGGATTTTGTAACAATTCTCGACGCAACGCAAATCAAACGGCAAATGTTTAGGTCCAACGAAAAACTCCGATCATGTGCATTAGACTTGTATGAGGCCGCTCTGACTGCTATTACGAAACTGATCCATCGATTGAACCGCTATCATTGGTGTAAGTTTCAAAGGCTACTACTGTGCAGGATCTCAAATGAGTCAGCTTATGCTGAGTACCGGCTAGGGGATCAAGCTCCAGCATTCGCCTCGGCGCCTATCTTTTCCGCAGCAATTGACGATATATTATTCGACGTTAATAAAAGACTAAATGACCTGCACCGGTGTCTCGACGATATACGTGACCAAAAACTCAATACTATTCACCAAAATGTTATCTCAAGTCAAACAGAGTTGCATGCAGTACGCCTGAATACCAAAACAATTGAAATTGATGTTCGAAACTTGAACGACGATTTTAATCATTTTGCGCAGCAGGCTCAAGTTGACCAGGAGAAAATTGATAGTATACAGAGTGGGGTTGAACGGATTAACGAAAATATCGATCGCTTGCTGACGGAACATGCACTTGACGCGAAGACCGGGCTATACCATATGCTTTTGGATACCATTCGAGGTACAGCACCGATTTGTATGGGTCTCTTGGTTTTTAGTATCGAACTGACACCTGTGGACATGATTAGCATACGAGCAGCATAAGACCGCATCCCAGAGACCTAATTCCCCCAAATATCGCATGCTGCAACTACCCCAACTGTTAGAAGCATTACAAATATTTTATATGAGACCGACGCAAGACCTCGAATATGTGGCTCGACAGGGGCATACCTTTGATTCGAGAGCCCAAATGCAGGCTCAGAGTCTAACAAAAACACCTGAGTTCGAACGTTGGCTTACCTCACATCGGCCGGACCTGCTTCTTGTTGACGGGAACGCATATATCCCGGGCCCGGGCCGTATTTCGGCCATGTCAGTATTTTGCGCAGTCTTGGTGCTTGGTCTGATGAAAAGTAAGAAACACATAGTGCTACACTTTTTCTGTGGCCAGCACACAACCTCCCAAGACAATATGAGCGGACCGAAGGGACTCATGCGAAGTATAATCACGCAATTGCTATATTGTGGAAAACAATTCGATATCGACTTCATCGATTCCCGGACTTATCGCGAGTCACTGGAAGCACAATCTCTTCCGCATCTTTGCGACATATTCTGTAAACTCATTGAGCAACTTCAACTCGACACGAGTGTGTTCTGTGTCGTTGACGGGGTCTCCCTATATGAAGGAGACCACTGGCTCGATGAGCTTTGCTGCGTATTTGAGACATTAAATGCGCTTGTCGAAAACGAGCACCTGCAGCCGATATTCAAATTATTACTCACGAGCCCCTTTGCTAGCCGGCAGCTTGGACACCAAACCGCGGCCTCTCGGAAGGTAGTTCTCCGGAAAAGCACTGTGAATGGTAGACTTATCTCCGAAGCATCCGTTTGCAAGAACTGGGGAGGTCGAGAGCGATGCAGAGCCCCCTCATCGGATGTACAAGTAGAACATGGCGAGACTTCGGATGAAGATGAGTATGAATGAAAATACTGGGTGCAGTTCAATAGGTGGAAGGAGGTAGTATGATATGTATAAGACTAAATTCGTTGTAACACCAGAAAAACGCCTGAAGAGCTTGCCGAACAGCGGGGGAAATATGCACAGCTCTTCCAGGATGATAATCACAGAGCGTAAGATCGTAAAATGCCAAGTGGCTCAGAACTCCATCGGGTCAGCCTTCACTGCCGTTTTGGTGTCCTCGCGTTCTCGCTTAACTACCCGTTCCTCCTTGAGAAGACCAGCAATAAATGAACGGAAGAATTCAATATATGGCTTGAGACTAGTCTTTTCATAGTCCTGCAGTTTGCGACCACTGCCCTTGATGTCCGAGCCATTCATCGCGCTGCCGTCCGCATCGGGCATATCCGCCTCCGTGGTGCCGGCGGGGTGTTTTGCATCATATTCGTCAATCTCTGCCAGTAGCTCCATGACAGTTGGAACGGAAAGAGGATCAAACTCTTCTGCCTTGCGAGGGTCGATAGGAACACAAATTCGGCCCGTGCCAGGATGAATGACGAAGGGACTTTTCAACAAGTGAATCATCTTCTTACTGACCTCGGCATCAAGGCGCGGGTAGGTGTATTCCAGGACAATATCTTGCTTTGCGTCGCGAAGAGTGGCAGTGTTCAATGTGCTGCTCTTTCCGGTCTTCGCCAGGGAATCTATATCGGCCCATTTGCTAACGCTAGGACGATCCGGGGACGAGTCCCATTTCCTTCGCAAAGCGTCATTTAATGACTTATCGGGCAGCAATCCCAGGAGTCGATCTGCCTGCTCCGAGCCTGCGAAGGTATCCTGGTCGACCAGTGTCGTCTGCGCAAAATGATTCTTCAAAATGTCAAGACTGCGCGTAATGTGAGGGTGCAGCGGCCTCTTGAGGTTCACTCGTTTGCCGCTCTGCGATCCTCCTCGCAGAATCTCGAGATAACCAGCGATCGCTCGGCGTCTATCGTCCGACAAATTGCGCGCCCGTGGGTCGCAAACCCAGGCGTGGGCACCACGACGACCGGAGTAAACCCAGAGAATATGCTCGAATCCAAAGTCGTCGCGTAAGGCGGCATCAATAACCTTGATTGCCATTGTAACAAAAGCCCAGCACTTGGCGCAAATCGTGGCCTTTTGACAACATGTTCGAATGTCGTCGTAATCGGTCATATCGATATCGAAAACGAGCTCTTTGGAAACCGGTTTCATCTGGCCTCCTCGAAGGGTTTTGCGATCGCGGGGGTTGGTGCTGTACACGGGGCCAATTTCGAATCGAGAGGGGTTCATTTTGAGAATGTCCTTTCGGAATCTGCAATCGATTCAATCAGATCCATGCTCACATTGCATTGCAGTTATGAGAGGTCAGTGCAAGTAAACTCACAGATCAGCGGTAGGATATGACTGGTATCGGAGGTAGGCATCATTCTGGAGGGTCAAGGCGAACTCTCGGTTTCCAAAGTCTCGGGTTGGGACAATTCCATGGTTGAGCCATTGGAACAGGTATCGGAAGGGAAAGAGTCGTTGATAGAAAGCGAGCATGACATCCGAGTCGACACCAGATGGAGCCGGTGCAGGTTCAGGCGCAGGGGCCGGGGATGACTCCATCTTCACGTCTTGCGCGGTGGAAGCTGGAAACTCCTCGTCCGAGTCGTCGTTGAAAAGATCCTCCACCTTCACGCCATTCTCGGTGGGCCCCTCCACGGGGGCATCCGGAAGCTCCTCATCGTCCTTTCGGGGCGAGCCAGCAGGCGACACTGGGTGTGGCATGGCGGGCAGTGAAGTCAAGTCTCAAGTTGAAGATGTGATGCGATGCGATGTGATGATACGTTCGAGATCATGGGCGACGCGTTGAGACGCGTCGTGCCCTAAACCCTAGGTCACGTGAGTGTGATCTATATGCCCGCAAACGGACGACGCGTCTCTAACTCTACTCTACTCTACTCTACTGGACTGGACTGCATGGCTATAGACATGGCCAGTCGACTCAAGACTCGCCGCATGTCTGGAACTTGCAAGGCCGGAGGAGCACTTGGCCTTCACTCAACACCCTTGGAGTCAGGGTTTTTTCCCCATCGCCTTCCCCTTGCCGTTTGCGGCCGTTTTGTCACGGTGCCTGCCAACACCTGGAGCTCCCCTGGATGACAACAAGACTTCCACCCTGTGTTGCTCAATAGCAAGAAACATGTCCGCCAATCATATTAACAGAGCAGCTGTTTTTTGTTTCAGCGGGGTCAAGGGTAGAATTTTCATCGTCTTATTCGGGAACTCCTCCACGCTTCGCCAGTGGGGATCAAAGTCCAATCCGGTCAGTCGAGTCATTATCGCCTCGTCATGGACTGAGAACGGTCCAAATCCCACCATCACTGCCAACTTTTCTTGCCATGCCTCACCTGCGAGAACGATCGCTTCCTATACGGGATCTCCTTTGGCGGCCAAATGGCCAGGTATCCGCTCCACATTCCGATCATCGGGAATTGCCAATGAGAAGAGGGCTACAACTCTCAAGGCCATGGTCTACATTCCTGGACGCTCCAGGAAACCCTCCGATTAGTCCACTCGCGCTCTGTCTTCCCTTGAACGGCGTGGGCATGGTTGGCACCTCCCGCACCTTCCAGCTCGTAAGGAGACAATGCCTACTAAACAATTGATTGGAGCTCGCTACTCTTCACCAGTTGACACTGATCCACCGACGGTTGATCCCGAATTGAGGCTTTTGGAAGATTCCGCATTCGTCCTCTGGTCACCTTAGCTGGATGGACAGCTCTTGTTTTGATTTGAACGCTTCTTGGCGCCGGGACATGCCTTCAGTTCACCTACCAAATTAATCCCCTTTTCAGATCTGTACAACGAAACCTCTCGTCAATCTTGAATGATCAGCATAGATCAAATCTCTGCTTACCAATTTGACATGGGGACTGACATTGCAGATCCACTTCGCCGATCACAGCTCTTCTACTCGATCTACTTCCGCATTGGGAGGTCTGGTGGATCCTCAATGGACTACTGGCCAAAATGATACTGCAAGATGTCACGTTCGCATCTCAATCCACCATAGAGACGTATCATCGCCCACTATTATCACCCTATAGCCGTCCATTGGTGCCTCTGACAGCCATGGTTCTACTGTCGCTGTTCCTGCTTTCAGCCAAAGACAAGAGGGTGTGGATCAGGACAATTTTTGCTCTCCTATGCGAAAACATGGAAGTTGGATCCATCATGACTTGACATAGATATAATCTCCTTTCGAAAACAGCATAAAAGGCCCCATCTCCTGCCTCCTCCTCGACATTTCTTTCTTACTTTTTCCACCTCATCTTCATTCGTTACCATCTCTTTTCAAGCAAGTTCTCAAGGAAAAACCTTCAATTTCTCGAAATGATCCCCTCCATTGCTCTTGTGGCCCTTGCTGCCAGCCCGGCCTTCGCCGGTGTGATGCAGGCTCGTGGTGAGGACTTTGTCCGTCCCGTCGAGAACCACTCTTCGGAGCACCACCAGGTGTCGACCACCCCGTGCACCACCTCGACCACGTCGACCACCACTCACCACAGCACCACCCCGTGCACCACCACCAAGTCGACCACCACCCCGACTACCACTCACCACAGTACCACCCCGTGCACCACTAGCACCAAGTCGACCACCACCCCAACGACCACTCACCACAGTACCACCACTCCTGTGAAGCCCACCACCAAGATCATCACTGTTGTGACCACCTCTTGCCCTGGTATGTCTTGATAAATCATATGGCCATACATCTTGGGTATATCTCTAACTCCCCATCTAGTCACCTCCACTGTTGTCAGCTCTGGCTCCGTCACCTTCACTGTCCCTGTCACCGAGACTAGCACCATCACCCAGACCAGCACTGTTGTCTGCACCGAGTGCGAGAACATCCCCACTATCATCAACCAGGTCTCCAGCTCGGTCCCCAGCAAGGCCCAGTCCATCCCGGTCATCCCTGCTCAGCAGACCACCGCCCCCGCTCAGCAGGCCTCTGTTCAGCCCTCCCAGCCTGCTGCTGCCTCCCCCGCTCAGCCCGAGCAGCCCGCTGTCTCTCCTGCCCAGCCTGAGACTCCTGCTGCCTCTCCTGCTCAGCCCGAGACTCCTGCTGCCTCCCCCGCTCAGCCCCAGACTCCTGCTGCCTCTCCCGCTCAGCCCCAGACTCCTGCTCAGCCCGAGTCCCCTGCTCAGCCCGAGTCCCCTGCTCAGCCCGAGTCCCCTGCTCAGCCCCAGACCCCTGAGACCCAGCCCTCCACCCCCGCTCAGCAGAACCCCAGCACCAGCTCCGTCCCCTTTAAGGGCGCTGCTTCCAACACCAAGCCCGTTGCTGGCCTCTTGGCCGGTGTCGTCGGCCTGATGGCTCTTCTGTAAACGCGCCCTAGGGCTGAGTACAGTTTCAACATTTCCTTGTTCACTTGTACCTGAAATCCCCGGACTTTTTCATGATTTCTCGCTCGATCTTTGTGGTGGAGATCTGAGGATCTGAAATTCCGGGATGTTGTTGTTCCTCGCCTGACATTCATGTCATACTACGACCCGCTTGATCTCTCCCTTGCAAGGGCGGAAAAAGAGTTGCTTGGTCATTTCGAGATCTTGTTTGTTTATTCTTTTGTTTGATTTAGATAATACATAATAATAATACTAAAATTTGTTTTGTGAATCTTCAACTCCATCTCTACTACTAGTGATGATAATAACTCCATATCGCTAAGACAGTAGACAATTTTCCCTGGTATCTTTCTCAGTGGCTTCCAAGATTTATGTTTTCTTTCCAGAAGCATTCCAGGGCGAGCTTCCAGGGGAAAGTTCACTGGGCTCCACGATGCGGCGTTCTACAACACCTACGACCTCGGAACTGCGCCGAATGGATGAGAGTAAACAAGACTCTTTTGCGATGCCGTGAGCAGCATCGCTCGTTGAGGAACGTAAGCTAGAAACCATCATTCAATCCTCTACAATGTTTGCCCTATTCAAGTAGATCACCAGGCTCGCTTGGCCGTCTCTCCTCTCCAAGGTCCTCTCCAAGGATGTAGCAGATCAACCCGGAAGCAACCCGCTGAGCAATTTATATTTAGCAGGCGAGATGATATTGTCTCTGCTCCAAGTGAACCAAAGATTGGCGTTGCATAACTATAACCCTATTACTAGACGCAACCAAGATTTGTTGTCCAATCCATGTGAGCCAGGACTGATTCTATTTGTTTGTCCAGGTACTCCATACTTTGGCCACTACTCAAGGTGCAGGCAAGGACAACATGGATAGCAGCCTTCTCCGGAGAACAGACTTCCAACAGTCCAGTTCGCTTGGAATAACATGAGCGTCGAGACATGCGGTGCTATTGAAAGTTTCTCTTAATCCTGAAAGTATTTGGAACTCAACCAAAAGGGCTAGATATTGTGCGATTCTTTACGACCGCCTTACTTCCGTCACGTCGTAGCGCGTCAATACATGATATCGAAATACAGGATTCTGAGTGCAGACGCATAGGTATAGCATAGTAGAGTAGAACACCCAATCTTCTCCAAGCAGTCAGACAAGCCGACAAGATTGATGAAAAGGGGTGTTCGCGTCGATCGGAGGTAGTGTAGGCCCAATGACACGGTGCGGCGAGGCATGCGCAAGCACAGAGACCAAGCCGCGGGATCCAAAAATGAGAATAATCATTGATGTTTTCCGGAGAAAACTTTCAGAGATTAAACTGAAAAGAACAGATACTACACTTGATCTAAGCCAATTGGCAAAGAGAGCTGGAAAAGAAAAGAAAGAAGAGGAAGGAGGCGGGAGGGAGGAAGTACTTATACCTTTGGTGGGCAGGGCGGTGAGTCATCAACCGGCGCTAAGCTTTAGCGACAGCCCGTTCTAACAGGCGGCGTCTACTTTGGGTTAAGATCGATGGGTATCTAAACATTCACAGCTTGCCATACTTCACAGTTCACAGTTGATGGTCACAATGTGGAAGTTAATGCAAGTGCTAGTTATTCCTTCGCAGTTCGAAGTGCTTCGGATGTGATAGTTTCCTCTGCCTGGTTTGCACGAAGGACACCCGCAATCATCGGATGATGAAGTTCGATTCTCCCATCAACGATGGTAATGAAGCCTTTTGAATGAGCTTGGAAGCCCGATTTCACGAAATCGGAGTTCCAGGTATTCATGAATGCCCCAGCCCTAGAATCGATGAATAAGTATATGAGTACTTGATATACCCAGGAGAAGGTCTTAGCAAAGCAGCGTCTAGAATGTAAAACACGCACCACGCAGTAAATCCACAGCTTCTGGCTGCGAGTGTATGATCCTGCTTGAGAACAAGCCAATCCTTGAACAACTCCGTATTCGAAATCATCACCTTCTTGCTCAATGCAGTTGTATACCGTTCCAGGACCTCATCAACAACAGTCGTTTTGTCACGAACATCATTATATCTCATCGCAATCAACTAATCAGTTGGGGAAAACCCCCCTTCCCCGGTCAGCAGCAGTCCAAATTCATAAATAACATCCATCAAAACTCAAAACTTACTGGAAACTGATTACAAACGACAAAAGCTAGATTCGGCTCACAACAAACACCAACCCACCCATTCCTCTCCATCTCATCCACAATAGCACCCTGCAAACTTCGATTATCATACTCAAACCTCTCAGGTCCCAATCCCCAAAACAACGGATCCCAACTAAAACCAAACTCCCCTTCTCCACAACTCCCCATCATCGAACAAAATCTCAAAAAGACTAGTCATAAGCAAAAGATGCCCACTATACATACTATTCTCTCTCTCAATCGGATCAGCCCACGGTTTCCGAAGCTCCCTGATATCGGGATCGACCCTAACCCCGACTGAGAAGCTAAATACCAGTAACCCCAGACCTCGCGACGGAGCATTTTGCGAATTAGCCGCCGGATTAGCTGTTTGAAGAGACTGCGCATTAGGGGGAGTCGGTGGTAGTGGGCTGCCCCGGCTGCGTAGGCCATTGTTGCTAGTTGGTACCGGTATGCGTCGAGGAATTCTTGCATGGGTTCTTGCGTGCCCATGTGTGGCTATTCTCCGTCTGGTGCGGTGCTGAGGTTGTGGATGTGTCGGAGGTGGCCTGCTTGTTTCTGGGTGAGCTTTTCATAGTTGTTGATTTGTATGGGGAGGGTGGTTTGAGGGTTGGTGCCAGTGGTGGTGGTGGTTGCTGCTGTCATGGTTGAATGTGAGTATCGGTAATACTACTAGTAATTGTTGCTTGTTAAGAGAATGGAGAGGAAATCTGGGGTAGGCAAAGAAGTCCAAGGAAGGCAGTCAATTCTATTTGAGTCCCGAGTCTCTTCCCCTGTTAGGTATGGTACGCCTCGGTGAGGTCACTCACCTTCTTGGCTTGGATTTCAAGAACTAGTGCTGACATTTGCAGGCGACCAACCCAGCCTTGCGCCACGTTTATCCTATTGTGATGCAAGTTGAGGCCCGAGGTGAGGGTTTCCCCTCCATTCTTAAGGTCTTCTTTCTCCTTGGTCAGAAATAGATAGGTTCCAAAAATGGTCAAATGCCAGCTGCGCAGGCGCGACATCTCTCTTGTTCGATTGTAGAAAGATCTATATAACATGAATGCAAGCATCGTACCATTTTCTGTCATCAAACAACTTTTGATAAAGTGCCAATAGCATGGAGATGAAAATGAAAAATGAAATCAAATAAATGCGGAAGGGGTCTATGCATAATCAACAGAACGATCAACGATTTACCGTTGACCCTGCAGCTCTTGTTCAACCTCAGCCTTCACGATTTCACGAACACCCTCCCAGCCAGCACCGGCGGGGACCGGGGTGACGCGGCTCTCGCGCTGCTCAAGGCCGATAAACTCCTTGGGCAGAATCTCCTGGAAGACATAGCCGTCCTCAGAACGCAAGGCCAGGTCAACCGAACCAGCAAACTTGGCGGGGTGGGCGGTGGACAGGGAGATGTGGTAGGCGCCGGGGTATTGCTCAATGGAGCGCTTGGAGGCAGCAATACCAACGGCAGAGTGGGGGTCGAGGATGTATCCACCAGTCTTGGAGCTCTTAGCACTGCTAGGTCCGTTCTTGGGGAAGCAGGTCTTGTAAACGCTGCGGATGGTGGAGATGGTGTCCTCGTTGCTGACACGGTGGCTCTCAAAGTCCACCTTGGCAGCCTCGAGCACAGCAGCGGGAACTTGGAACCCGCCTTGAGACTTGAGCTGATTCAACCAAGTGGTGACGCTCTCACAGGCGTGTTGGCGACGCTCCTCCGCGGTGCTGGCGCTGTCGGTCTGGAAAGCCAGGAACCACAGCAGACGCTCGAAGTTGCTTGACACTAGAATATCCATCGCAGGGCTGTGGGTCTCCTTGACGGCCTCGGAGGATGCATCCAGGGCCTTCTTAGTGTAGTGGCCACCACTGCGGAAGAAGCGGTCCAAGATGTCGTTCTCGTTAGTGGCGATGGTGAGCTTCTCGACGGGGAGGCCGATGCTCTTGGCGAAATATCCGGCAAGGATATCACCGAAGTTTCCAGATGGCACCACAACGTGGACCTTCTTGTCCTTGTTGAAGCTGGTGGCCTTCTTCTTCAAAGAGAAGTAAGAGTAGAAGTAGTAGGTGATCTGAGCGAGGATACGGGCCCAGTTAATACTGTTGACGGCTCCGAGGCTGTGGGTGGAGTTGATATCTGGGTCGGCGAATAGGGCCTTGACGATGTCCTGGCAGTCATCGAATGATCCCTCCACAGTCAAGTTGTGCACGTTGGGGTCGAGGACGGTGGTCATCTGCTTCTCTTGAATGGGAGACACCTTTCCGTTAGGGAAGAGGATGAAGACACTAGTGTCCTTCTTATTGCGGAGGCCGTAAATGGCTGCAGAGCCAGTGTCGCCGGAAGTCGCACCAACGACAGTAAGGTGGTGGCGGTCCTTGCCGACCTTACCCTCGTTCTCACGCTTCAGGAAGTATTCGAACAGGTTTCCGAGAAATTGAAGAGCGACACTTTGTGATGTTAGTTGAGACGCAAGTCCATGTAACATCGGGTCCTGGAAAGACATAGACATACTCCTTGAACGCCCGGGTAGGCCCGTGCCAAAGTTCCAGCAGGAAGAGGTTTTGCTCGGGGTCGAGTTCGACCAGGGGGGTCCGTTCGGGGTGGTCGAATGTAGAGTAGGAACGCTTGATGATATCCTTGAGATCGTCGGAGGGAACCTCATCGGGCGAGACGAAGAGGGACATGATATTGAAGGCGAGGTCCTCGAAGCTGGCGTCGGCCCAGCTCTCCCAGTTCTCGGGCAGAGAGGGGATCTCCTCAGGGATGAACAGACCACCATCGCTGGCAAGGCCCTTCATCACAACATCCTCGAAGGATTTCTGCACGATAAGAATTGGATCAGCGAATCTGTTGCTGCGCATCGAGACACCCCACTTATTTTTTAAAGCGCAAACGTACTCCGGACTCAGCACCCCGAGTGCTGAGGTATTTCTGTGACAGTGTTGGCGACATGATGTAAAAGACAGCGAATCAGTCAATTGACTCGAAATCAACGGGAATGCAGAAGAAAGCAAAGATCGGAAGAGGCAAGGCGGGCAAATGTGAATCATCGCGTGTTCCGCGGGGACTTTGGAGGGGCCCAATCAATCGGGTTTAGCGCGGCCGAAAACGGAGACCCGTGGCGATTCGAGCCTTCTCATTGGAACTACACTGACCATCTACATCTACTACAGTAGTACGGTACACTGCAATCTTATATCTGGTCTATTGACATTGTCTATCATCTATCGTCTATCATATGATCACATCTATACTTCGTACTTCGTATCCTCATCATCAACATTACTCGTTCGCCAGCACATAGCGGTAACGGGCCTTGCCAGCCTCCATCTCCACAATCGCACGGTTGGCATCCTTCATGGGGATCTCCTCGATCCAAGGGTGGACACCGTTGTCGGCGACCAGCTGAAGCATCTCGCGGATCTCATCGGGGCTACCAACCAGAGAGCTCTCCACCTTCAAGCGGCGCATCAAAGGACGAATGGGAGCAGACAAGGTGCCATCGTCAGGAAGACCAACCTGAACCAGACTGCCGTTGGTGCGAAGGAGACCCAGGTACTCAGTCATGGGCATCTAAATTTCAGAATTAGCCTCTCATTCGGTCTTTCGGTCATTCACCCCATGAAAACTTAGAAGCACTCACCTTGGTAGAAGACACAGTGGAAACAATCAAATCCAAAGACCGAGCATGCTTAGTAGCCCAGTCAGGCTCATCCTCAGTCGCAATGTAAAGATCGGCACCCATCTTCAACGAATCCTCGCGCTTGTTCAATCGGCGCGAGATGGCAACGACCTTATCAGCCCCCATAGCCTTGGCAAAGAGAACGCCAAAGTGACCCAATCCACCAACACCAATGATACCAACCCGCTTGCCGGGTCCGCAACCATTGTGCTTCAGGGGACTGTACAGGGTAACACCACCGCACAGCATGGGCGCCGCCTCAGCCGAGGAAATCTCATCGGGGATTCTGATGGCAAAGTGGGCTGGTACGCGGTTGTACAGAGCATAACCACCGTAAGACTTGTCGCCATTCTGGTGGGTGCTGTTATAGGTGCCGGTGAACTTCTTCGAGCAGTATTGCTCTGAGCCCATGGCGCACTCTTCACAATCGCCCTGGCGACCCTGGCACGAGTCACTCTGGGCACCCACACCAACACGGTCTCCAAGTGCAATACCCTTGACTTGAGATCCGACACGCACGGCCGTGCCGACGATCTCGTGGCCGACGCAGCAGGGGTACATGGTAGGTCTCTGTATAAGGTTAGTTGGAGTTATATGGACGAGACTACTATAGGATAGAATAGATGAACTCACCCAGCCGCTGCGAAGAGTATGAATATCGGAACCACAGATACCGCAGTGAGTGATCTTGATATCGACATCAGTCTCCTCCCACTCCTTGGGGGTAAACTCCTGCCATTTCATGTTTCCCTCGCTAGAGCTGGAATCCAGGCCCATCCAGCCCTCAAACTTGTAGTCTGTTTGCGTCATTGTTCAAGTTGTTCTTTTCCCTCGTGAATACAGATTGATCTGTTTAAAATCGGACTCGATTGCTGGGGCCACAGCCCCATTTATCCCAAAAACAGCGGGTCCCAGTTTCCTTCCCTCCCCACAGAGACCGATGGAAAACTCAGTCGGGAGGGAATTGAATTGGTCAGCAATGGCAAGGTGCGGTTTCCGACGGAAATGATAATCCTTTTTTCTTCTTGAGGAGTCCTTGGCCCCGGAGATATTGCACTTTTGGGGCAATTAGAGCCTGGAGGCGTGAAGCTTAATTTGGTGGTCAGATTGTTGTTTTTACTACAAGTACGAGTAGTACTACTGTACTAGTACGAGTACTCCGTACCTTGGGGAATGGAACCCACTTCTTTTTCCACTGCTTGCCAATGCTTTTCTATGTATACTCGGGTAGGAAAAAATTTCATGAGAATTATATAGAATTGGATCCATTCCAAGGTTCTCTGTACTGCTGGTAGTCCCGGGTGGAAAATATTCGCAGCCGCAATGTCTTCTTAACTCCGCCGATGACAATCCCCACGCTAGCAATGCACGACTACCTGCATGTTTGCAGGGATACTCTATCACCGCTACCTATCTCTTAATCCCGACCGATGACAAATTTGATACTAATAGATACAGTACTCAGTATCCTATCCTACTACTACCCAGTCACATACTCAGTACCCTGAATTGTTAGGATCAACCTACTAGTACTACACTCACTCTCAGAAAACTATATTGCAACCGCTAATTGATTGTCATGGACGGTTTTCAACAAGGTAGAAGATGTACATACAAGCCCTTTTTAGAAGTCCAGCACATGCATACCAGGATGAAAAAAAATTAAACATGTAAAAGGGACAAAAATAGAAAGGAAACGACTCTATCTCGTTCTGTTCAGATCCTCGCTTGAGAAACACTTGGATATAAAAAGTAACCGGCCACCCTCCTTTTCACACAACCCCCTCTAGAACAGGTCCATGATGTCCTGAGTGGATTTCTTGGACTGATCACCAGCTGGTGCCGGCGAGGTATTGCCAGACAAATCAAGACCGGAGAAGCCATTCATGAGATCGGCGGAACCGCCGCCACCGCCGTTAGCAGGGCTGCTTGATGATGGCTGCGCGGCACCAGAGTCGCCAAATACGCCGAGAAGGTCATCCAGGTTGTTGTTCCCTTGGGGTGCAGGGGCACCACCTGCGGGAGACTGCACGCGGACTGGGGTACCGGCCAATCCCTCGAGGCCGGACATTTGTCCAGTGGGCTCCTTTGACGCGGACGCAGGGGCACCGCCGTCGAAATCGATGTCCAGCAGGTTCTCGACGTTGTTTTGTGTCTGTGCAGGGGGTGTGGCGCCGCTGACTGCGGCGGCGGCAGCTGCCGCGGCCAAGGGGTTTTCACGGGCGTTTTGGATTTGCTCCCTGTGGTGGAATTAGTAATTGTGTAAACTTCGGATGGAACAATGCAAACGTACTCGATGGCAGCTCGCTGAACAGCGTCGGCGCCGAATCGGCCCTGTCCGACGAATTGCTCTGGAGGCTTGTGGTAAACGGAGGATAGAGTGGACAGCTCTTGGAGAAGCCGGTCCAATAGGGCTGGCGGAAGGGAGGAGATGGTGGTGACAATGGGGGGCTTATCGGATAGGACAATGCTCTTGGTGGCATCCTGGTCGCTGGTGTTGGACAGGAGACGCCAGTAAATGTAGGCTCGGTCGCGAACGTCCGGGTTGTCATTCTCAGCAGTAGCCGCCTGAAGAACCCGTTGGACCAGGCCTTGGGCCTTATCGGGCCTCTTCAGGAAGAGTTTCACAACGGCAGTAAGAATTTGCAATTGAGTCTGGTGCATATCAGTTTCAGTGGCTTGGCTTTGTGGGCAGGAAAAATGCATACCTGAGAAAATTCCTCATTAAATCCATCGACGAACCCACCAAGAATATCACCCGCGTTACTGATCTTTTCGGCGTACTCGCCCACAATCCAAATCAATGCGGCTCGGGCGTTCGGCTCATCCAGCTCATCAATGCACTGACATAAAGTAGGGATGATCCCTTCATAACCAGGGTACTTCCGGAAGATATCTTTGATAACGACGATAGCCTCCTGGACAACATAGTTCACCTTGGTGTTGATCAGATCCAAGAGAGTGTTGACGCATTTCTCGCTGGCGGTTTCAATCTTGATAGCAACCTGGCCAATCGCTCTTACAGCACGGCGCACAAAGTCCATATCAACCTCCAGAGCATACTCCTTCAATTCGGCTAGAAGCTGGTCGACATTGCGGTCGTTTGCTATCCGCACCATGATCTCGAGCTTCTGGAACTTAACATAGGGAGGGTCGTTATACTTGCAGAAGAAAACCCGCAACTCCTTGTTCAAGATATCAGGTTGCTTCTGCAGTAAAAGGTCGATATTTCGCAGAGCAACATATTGCACCTCGGGGGCGGAGGAAACCAGGGTCACCAGAGGTGGAGCCATCTTCTTAAGGTAGGTCTTTGCCAGCTCCGGACCAACATACTTCATATGCAAAAACACGCACTTGACTGCTGCAAGAACCACACTGGGGTTGGCGTGTTGGAACTGAGGCGCAACCCGTTCACAAATATGCTCCGATTCCTTGACATCGGCGGTTCGGTATTCGGCGAGTGTGCAGAGAATGGTCACGCGTCCCCATTCCGTACATTCGTTCAATGCCATAAGCATCTTCCGCAGTGTGTTGGGGGTCACTTGCAAAGCCTTGGTCTCGGGGGCGGTATGGGCGATCTCTGAGAGCGCAGTGACTGAATTGGCCACCACCATGGGGTTCGGGTCGCCGATCATCTCCTGGAGCATCTCCAAGAAGCCGTTCTCAAGGCACATGCTGGGGTTGAGATCGAACAGCTTTGCGACACAGATGGCGGCGGTCTTGCGGACATATGGCGATTCATCGCGAAGGGTCTTGCGCAGCGGTTCCTCCATATAGTCCACCATCTTTTCCACCCGAATACAACCCATCGTGCGAATGGCCAGGGCTCGAATCAGTGGGTTAGGGTCTTCCGAGTCTTGTACGAAGGTGTTGACGGCGAGAATGCAAAGGTCCGGATGCGATTTGGCGTAATTCCTAGATGGAGGGTTCCAACGGTCAGCACATGTGCCTCCTTTCTCTCTCTCTCGTTGTTCTCTCTGCGTCGTAGGACACCCACATGAGGTAGAGGTAGACCAGTTTCTTCTGTTCCAAATCACCCGTAGCAATATTCTTCAACACATCGGGAAACAGAGCCGAGACATCCTTGCCCAGGGTCATGGCCATGATCGTCTTCTGGATAGATTCCTTCCTATTGATCTGTCAGCCACGCCACGCCGTTTCATATGCCATCAATGCCTGTGCGACATTGGAATATCCGACATACCGTTCGTAGGCATATTGGGATCTATAAAACTGTTAGTCTTTCTGCCTCCTAGATCGAGGCCCAACGGCCACCTGTCCACGGAGGGGGAATACATACACGAGCCCAGCTCGCAATTCAAAGGTCTCTCCTTTCCGGGGCACCGCAAAGGCGCCGCGGATCTTGTTCATCGCCATGGCGAGAAGAAATAAGCTTCAGCAACGACCAGGTCGTGCCTCCGCCAATGACAATCGGGGAGGGGAGTGGAAAGGGTCGAAGACAACGGGCGACTGCGGGGATCGAGAGCTCTCACGGTCGCGCGAGGTGAGGCTCGGAGGTGGTGATAGGAGATGGTTTCAAAGTATACCCTCCTCTCTTGGCAGGGACATTGAACGCAAAGGAAAAGAGAGGAACTGGGAGCGGAGGAGATTCCGGAGGGTGATGGGGGGGAAGAAGGAAGAGAGAAAGGGTGTTTGGGCGATCAAAAGTTGTCCACAAATGACGGGGAGGAAGTTCCCGCTCTTGCGACCTCCTTTCACCCCCCCCCCACGACCTTCTGTCAACAGTCCGCAGCCAGCGAGAATCTCTGGTATTCGTTTCAATGGTAAGTTATCATTCTTTGGTCGGTTACTTCATAGCTAACATATTTATAGGCTAATCTCCCCAATCTACGACGTCTCTTTGTCGAGGCGAGAACGGAGGTCGAGGAGAACGAGTACTCCCGCACCGCGGTATGATCTCATCTCCTTGATTTATAGGGTATATCAACGGTCCTTTCAACGTATTCTAACGTATATTGCAGTTCTATAATCTCGTCCTTTTTATTTCGTCCGTTGCCGTCTTCAGTCTGGCTGCTCAACGCATGAGCGGACCCAAGGTTGCTCGATAAATGGCAAACTACATGTCTGCATCGCAGGATATCATACATCAAGTGTTGTTATTATCGGATATTGATACAATGACATGACCTAGGATGGCATGCTCAGTTGGACTGGATCATCCAACTCTGAGCAAGCCTCGTCCTCAATCGGTTTCCTCGCCATCACTCTCCAAAAATGCCAGGGCTTGTCGACCCCGAGCTGCCCGGCGTTGAGGAACTTCAGCATCACCACCCTCTCCTTCATCTCCACTGGCTTTACCCCAGTCTTTCGCTCCTTGTTGAATCTGCTCCAGATCTGCTTTGAGCTCGCGCTGATCCCGAATCTGCCGAGCCTTATCCAAGGAATATCGACCCTTCATCCCGGCATCCTCCAACATCCCTTTCAGATGCTTAATCTTCGCCTTGGGGGTCTCATATGGCTGCAATTCACGCCACCACATTTTACGAATACCGCACTTGACTAGCCAACCCTGAAGCCGCTTGATCTCTGCTTGATCCGGGTCCGCATCGTCATCCTTAGCCTTGGGGGCCGCCTTTTTCTTCTCCTTTGGTGCCCCGGTCGTCTTTTGGCGCTTTGGTGCTGGCTTTGGTTCTTCATCAAATACGACAGACATTTCACTTTCAGAATCATCCTTTGTAACTCCCGCGCTGGCTTCGGTAGGCTTGGGTTCGTCATCGGGTGCATCTGATGCTTCGGGCGAGGCCTGCTTTGTCGGCTTGGCCTTGGTTTTCTTCACCGGTGTCGTAATGCGCTTCTTAGGCTTGGGAGCCTCTTCCTCGCTATCATCCCCCGATGGTTCAGGTTCCTCATCCCCTTCTTCTTCCTCCGAAGCGGGAGTCTCTGTCTTTTGGCGCTTGCGCGGCTTCGGTGCAGTGTCGGATTTGGGTCGCTTAGGTGCGGACTTTTTGGGCTGAGGAGGTGATTTGGCTTTCGCTGGTTGGGGTGCTTCGTCTTCCTCTTCGTCTTCCTCTTCGCCTGCCTCTTGTTGGTCCTGTGTCGCCAAAATCGCAAGTTAGTCCATGGTCACGGTCAAAACAATATAACTCAGAAGATAATTGTAGAAGTCTTACCACTTGGTTTCTGATAATCTCTTCACTCTTTCCCTTCCAATCGCCTGTGGCTCTAAAGAATCCCGCCTCGAGCTTCAGCTTCTCCTCAACGGCCAATCGCACTCGCTTCACGGTGATTTCCTCCCGTCTCCCAGTTTCGAAGCGGGAAGTAACCTCATCGCGCAGCGCTTGTTCCAAGGTTGTGTCGGATGGAACATTGGGCGTGTCAGCTTCGGGCTCGGACTCTGAGTCCGAGAGGGCATACTTAGGTGCCATGTTTATATTGGTATATTGATTGGGGTGTTGCGCTCGGTGGATATTGGCAACAGCGCGCGGTGCTGCGGATGAGAAGAGGATCGGGCGCGACGAAAGGTACTTTAGCGCGTGTTTCTTGAACAGAGGGCTTTGTGGGCAGGTAGACAGATCAATTCCCACTCCTAGTGTTCAGTTTCCAAACACGCGTCGTGATGGAGGAAGGTTGACGTGCAGGGCAGATGACAAAGCTAACCGGGGGATCGACCACTCACTCCACAGGAAGTATCCGTTGACGTGGAACTTGAGATCAGACCTAGTCAAATATAGCGTAACTCTTTAATTATAAATATCAATTTGCTTGGTGGATAGAGTAAATACAGTAGTAGTACCTAGGTAGTACTAGTAATACTCCAGCCAAACAACTTGAAGTTTCCAGAGGTACTACTACTACTAACCTTGGAAATTACTGGTTAAGGAACTGGAAGTATACATTACACCTGGGCCAGTGATTTTATGACAACAGCACCTGGGCAGGTACTACTAGTAGTACCTACTACCTAGTAGGTATCTTCAACCAACCGTATCCAATTATTAGAAATACAACGCTACCCATCTGTGTTAAGAGGACCCTAATGAAACGTCATCGGATTTGCATGAAATTTGCTTACGTCAGCAATTTTTTCTAACATTGCATACTTTCAACTGTAATTGCCTCGATTTCACTCCACAATAAGCATGTTATGATATAACCGAGGATAAATAAATGAAACTAGTATTCTACTCGATGTCTGCGTACCAAAGGCTCAGCTTACAAATACGTATTTACCTCCTCGCTGTGCTTAGTCACACTATAAGACCGACCAGGAAACTTCCGAGTTCGCCGCAACGCCGCCCCGAACAAAACTCCCAACATCAACGACAATGGCCCAGGCACCACCCGAGCAGATTAACGCTCAGTTCGGAGGCAAATCGAACCTCTTCGCTCAAACCGCAAGTGGATCTAGTGACTCGCAAGATCACAATGCGACTGGAAATGCCCAACTACCAAAAGGCGTAGTTCTGGACAAGGATGGCAAGCCGTACGTCGCAAACCCAATATCCAATACCCAATACCCAGTATAACGCCCACTACGCATTGAACAACTAGCTAATAGCAAAATTCAACTATTACAGCTGCCGAACCTGCACATCAATGTCCTCCTGGCGCGCCCTAACAAAACAAGCCCAAGCTGACCCCTCCGCAAACACATCATCATCCTCAACTACAACCTCCACAAACCCCCTCGCAGCCCCCGCAACCCCCTCCCCAAGCTCAATTCCCTCAGACTGCCCGCCCGACGTCGAAGCCCTGGGCCGCTCAACCTGGACCCTCCTCCACTCAATGGCAGCAACATACCCGGAGAAAGCAGACACAAAGCAGCAAGAGGATATGGGCGGGTTTCTGAAGCTTTTCTCACGACTATACCCGTGCTGGGTATGTGCGGATGATTTCCAGGGCTGGATGGCACACCCGAGTGGGAATAACCGGCCGAAGCTTGGTGGGCGGAAGGAGTTTGGGTGGTGGATGTGTGAGGCGCATAATGAGGTTAATCGGAAGTTGGGGAAGCCGGAGTTTGATTGTCGGTTTTGGGAGGAGAGGTGGAGGTCTGGGTGGAAGGATGGGAGGTGTGATTGAGTCTTTCTTCTCTCTTCTTTTATTATATCATTCTGCTCTGCTTTGCTATCTTTGGGTAGTACTGCGGTTTGATATGGTTGGTGCTGAGATCTTGACACTATCTAGCCTCTCTCTACTCCTACCTCTACCTTCCTCCCCGCTCACCCGGATATCTCCACTTCTTGTACTTTACTTTTGTTCTTCTCTCCAGCATTCTGGGTGTTGATAGAGGATTTCTGTACTTCTAGCTGTAGACTATGCATCCCCCCTCCCCCCAACCTATGGAATAACGGGGCTATCAAGAAAGTTCTAGTTCTAGTAGTTCTATTCTAGAGCGTGCCAAGGATAAGAGTGAACAGATTTCGCATACAAGTTAAGACCGCTAAACAATTATAATCTCGGGTACAGAAAAGACATCTAGACAGGGTTCAGTGATAGGAGAAATTTTGTGGAATTCCCCCTCCCAGAAAAGTTAAATGACGCCAACAAAACAACACAGCTTCTCCTCGCGCAGCAAAGCCAAGCGGCCCAAAAAAAGAAGAGATAAACATATGCCCTAAGTTCTTTCTTTTTTTGGTTATAAAACTTCATGTCGAGAAAAAATGAGAGAGAAAAAGAGCCGTCAAATTTCGTCATACTGCTGGTCAATATTGACTGGGCACAAACAAACGCAGACCACTGGCCGGGGCGCCAATCTCTGTGACATCGGCTATCCGGTCCACACTACCCTTGTACTGCTCGTGGTACTTCGCGCCAGTGAAGGGGTCCGTCACGAAAGGAGAGCCGCTGAAAATAGGAGTGTGAGATGCGGCACAGATATCGAACTCGGCGAAGGGGTCGAAGTCGACTTCGATCTGGTCCGAGGGATTGCGCTCGCATTGAGCCTTGATCTTGCGGGCCTAAATGGAAAGTGTTAGTTATCATCTTTATATCGTTGTAGTCATTATCAATGGTTAATCTTACCTGCTCCAGAAGCTTGGCCGATCCTCCGTTGGCCAGCATCCGGCTGGCGAAGCCCAGAGCAGAGTTGTAGTTCTTGTTGGCAAAGGCAAGCTTCATCGCGGCCATAAGCGCCAGCTGTCGGTGAGCAACCTCCAGCTTGGGGATGGTGAAGTATGCCGACAGCTCCAAGCTGCGCTTGAGACCCTCAGGGGTATCCGTGGAGAGCTTTCGGCGCTCAAGCTCGATGGACATGGCCAGAACGTATTCGCGAGCGGTAGAGATGATCTTCTTCGCCTCTTCGACCTCGGCCTCGGAGGAGACAGTGTTGACAAGCACGTTGTGGAGGATGCGCTTGAAGGTCTTCACACCGTCCTCCAACTTGTTGGAGCGCATCGCGGCATAGCCCTCCTGGAGGTCGACGCTTGCAATGGTTTCCAGATCCCGGGGAATGAAGGGAAGAACCTTGCGGATATCTTCCTCCTCGGTGGTTCTCCGCACGTAGTTGACCAGAGGTGGCAGACCGACACTCGCAGGAAGATAAGTCTTGGAAGCCTTGAAGATTTCAAGGAAACGATCCTTCAGGGGAGCAAATTGCACAGCGCCAACCTGTCGGTTCAGGAGTTGCATGGCGGTCTCGAAAGACCCAGCAGCGACGTGGTCGGCGGCCAGCGGGGAGTTGCGAGCCCAGATATCAGCCTCGGAACTGCCCGCACCAGCCTCGGTGCTCTCAACATTGACGAAGTCGACCTCCTCCTCCACATTAATGTCATCACCCATGTCCCACCCAGAGGCGTCTTCCTCCTCATCATCTAGGGTATCCTTGGCGAGAACAGCCTCCTCATCGTCTTCCTCGACCTCGAAGGCATCGGCACCGGCTTCTTCATCAGCAGCGCCAACTTCACCGAGAAGGGCCTTCTCAAATGAAGAGTGGCCCGCGGCCTTGACAGGCCAGTTGGACTTGAAAGTAGGTACGATGGGGCGAGGGACTTGAAGGGAACCCTCGAGCGAAGGTAGGGTGATCTGATCCTCAGTGAGACCACATGCCTCGAGGATGGACTCGGCTTCCTCGGTCAAGCCGTTAGCCTTGGCGGCCAGGTAGGCCAGAGGGTACTGGTCAACCTCCTTGAACATTTGAATCCGATCCTCGACATCCCCACGGTAGATGGCGTTTTGGAAGCGCGAGGTGAAGTCACCACGGTGCTCAGCGATCTTAGCCATACGAGAAAGCTTCTCTTGGTCACCGGTTGTCAGGTAGAGGAAGGACAGCTTATCGAAATTGCGTTGCTTCTGGTAAGTCATCTCGACAGTCTGGTGGTTACCGTGGGCGAGAGCCTCGGCACTGAGTCGGCTCCAGTAGTTGGGACGATCCAGTTCACGAGCCATTTCAACAGCAACCTCAAGATTACCGCACTCAAGGGCAAGGTCGAAACGGGTCTGCGGGTCCTGAACAAATTGCAGGGCAATCTCCGGATATCCCTTCTTCTGCAGATACGAAATGATACTTTGACCGACCAAGCTTGAAGTCTTGATGATCTGGAGCATCTCATCGTAGTTCCGCTTGACGAGAGACAGCTTGAAGCGGTACTCGGTAGGGTCAATTTCGAGGGTCCGAGGCTGGGCGTTGCGGTCAAGACAGTAGACGCTGCGTCCCTTGACACGGACAAGGTAAACGGTCTGATCAAGGGTACGAATGATTCCATTGTCGCTGGCTAAGAGTTAGTAGGTATTCTCAAAAAATTCATAACATAGGATATATGACCTACCCGTTCAGAAGGGAGTATTTGACGTGGTTTAGAGTGGAGTAGATGAGGACACCTGAATCATCCCAGGTGGCACTCTTGATACGGATGGTTTCGTGCAGGGTGCTGACCTGTTCCAGAGTCTTGGTCACAATCGTGACATTGTGCTTGCTGAGAAGGGCACAGTAGAGACCGTCATTGGACCAAACAACATATTTAACACCGCTGACAGTAACCTCCGCCAGCTGCTTCTTTTGCTGGATATCAAAAAGAGCAACAGTAGTGGGGGTTATGAACAAGAGACAACCAGTGCCACCGAAGTAGATGTCTGTGGTGCCAGCCGGGGGCTTAATGGTTTTGGTGGTGGAGTTGCTCAGGTCCTTGATGTCGACTTGCTGGCTCGCGGGGTTGAAGACAGCGAAACGGTTACGAGCGACGAAAACAGCAGATGTAGCTTGGCCGCGCTTGACATCAGTGGGCTCGACAGCTCCGGTGGCATCCCGAGGAAGGTTGATTAACTCGTAAGTGCCACCGTCAGAGGGCGAAGTGACGAGAATGGCACGCTCGGCGGGGTTGTAGGAGATAGTGCGCGGGGGAACCCAGGGAGAGCCAAGTTTGCGTAGGGACAGCATCGGAGGAGACTCGACGTTCTTGCCAAAGTCATAGGACTTTACGTGCTTCTCCTTTGTGATGTAGAAGAGCTGGTTTTGGTAGACAGCAGAGGCAGGACGCTCGCGCTCCAGCTTAAACACCATCACACCGGTATCATGGCCCGCGGCAAACAGGTTCATCTTAGGGTGAGCGGCAATAACCCAGAATCGATCGAGGTCACGCTTGAAGGATTGGACGGAAGTGCGCTTGTTGAGATCCCATACGCGGATGGTCTTGTCTTCGCCGACGGAGAGGATGAGGTCTTGGTGAGGATGGAACAGACAAGCGGAGGCGTTCTGGAAGTGGCCGCGGCAAGTGTCGACTTCCCATGCCTTGGTATCTATATCAATGAGTTAGCTAACGCGAAACGCCCTTGGACCGATCTTCTGGGGTAGTAAACCCACCACTCATGCGCCACAGCTTGATCAATCGATCGTCACCAGCCGACACGATCAGCGGCAATGTGGGGTGGAATGAAACCCAGTTCACACCACGGTCATGTCCCTCCAGCACAAACTTCACAATGGCGTCGGTGTTTCCGAACATATCAGCCTGGTTGGGGTTGGCGCGAGCCATTTGGTCTTCAAAGGAAACCGAGGTCGGGGCGGAGTGCTTCTTGCGCAGACCGGAGATATCCCAATACGAACGGACTGGTCGAGGGAGGCGGAGGCGATGAGGTCTTCGGTAGGGTGGAATTGAGCACACATAACGTAGTGGTTGTGGCCGGTCATGGTGCAGACTAAGCAGAAGCCGGGGTGTTAGCCATGGTTGGAAAGGAGGCATTAGTATTTGAGGAGGCAGTTCTTACTCAGGGAACGGTTCTGCCAGTTCCAGATTCTAATAGTCTATACATTGGACAGGCGGGTTAATACTCAAACCATAGACACTAGCGGGGGCGAGGCTCAAAACATACCTGGTCGTCGGAGGCGGACAGAATCCATGGCAGCTCCGGGTGGAAGAAAACTGTGCGCACATAATCCAAATGACCATTCAATGTGAACAGACACCTCCGGGTCTGGTAGTTCCAGACCTTGATCTTGTAATCATCACCGCCGGACACAAACAGGGGTTGGGTTGGGTGGAAGTCGATGCCTCGAACGGGGCCGTCGTGTTCCTCGAATCGGTCAATGAGGGTTCCCATGCGGTAATCCCACAGTTGGATGGTGGAGGAGTGAAGGGAGACGAGAATCCATGGCCTGGTTGAGAGTTAGATATCGATATTCCCAAAGCTCTCTAAGGTGTAGCGTGTCCCCGCGGGATGAACTGACCGGTTTGGGTGGAATGCGATTCCCTTGGCTCGAGAGGATTTCGACTCAAACTGTAGAAGAATGAAAGGTTAGTAACTCCAATTGATCAATTCCATGCAACAGGGCCAAGGAGAGCGCGATGTGGAGGATGGGCGAGAGATCGAGGGGCGTTACCTTAGTGAGCATGTTTGGAGAGGACTGCATGTTGTCAAGTTGGCCGGAGCCGCACTGCACAGTAGCAAGCTCCGCACGCGATTAAAAGGGGAAGATCACAACAGAGACAACCACGGCATCCACCCGAGGGTCGAAGGAGAGGAAGTGGTAAGTCGTGGATGCCTTTGCTTGGAAGTGTTGCGGAGGAGCAAGTTGAGTCCACGTTTAGTTTACTGTTGTGTGAGCGGGTGACCTGGTCCAATCAGAGGCCCTGGCTCCAGGGCGGTGAGGGGACAGGGGTGATGAGTAGATGGCGATGATCTACATATTGCTACGAGTATATCACGATTTCTTAGAAGAATCAAAGATAGGGAAAAAGAGAAGCTGAAAGTGATCCAACAAGAGAGAGTCTAGATACTACTAAAGCGAAATGATACTAGTAGTAGCAGTAGTAGTAGAGACCGCAGGCCTGGGACATCCTGACGCTAGAGTATTAATCCATGGATATACTAGTACTATCCACCAGCCTGGAGCGCTGTACTTGGAATATCGTGATTCTTTGATGTTGGGAGAATGCTCAAGAAATTAATAGGCATCGATTCAATGTTTCATTTTTGGCTTGGGAGATAATGCCCCCGGGGTATATATATAATTTTGCTTCAAAAATACCAATCCAATGTGGCCCAATGGGCATTGTTGTTTGCAAGACACAGCCGTACAGCGCCTATCGCATAGCACTTTTCCACACATCATGTACCTTGGAGAGTGGAGATTCGTTCCAATAAGCGTTTCTTTCTATCTTCCTTCCATGGTCGATCCAGTGCATCGATCTTCCCACCGAGCAAGGTGACACATCCTGGGTTTAGCAAGACCATACCTCGGGCAACCGTCGCATTTTGAAGAACCATCTTTGCACCGATGGAAAGTTTTTCCAGTGATATACCCTCTATGGATTTCATTTCGATAGCCACCGTCTTAGTGCCGGCCGCGTCTTGTAGAATCAACCGGTGCGGTCCATAGCCACTGCTCCCCGACGCGTTTGGGGTAGCTGGATTATTCGTACGACCATTCCCATTATCTGCGCCTTCGTTGTCATCTCCCATTGGGATAGTCCGTACAACCTCCCTGCCGCGAATTGCTTCTCCCCGCTCAACACGCTCAATCGCCTCGACTTGGCTCCATAGACTTGTTCCGATGTCTTCGATGTCAAGGACCTGGACTGGAATTGGGCCTTGTATGCGTCTCTCTTGCACGGTTGGGTCGAAAATATCAACGGGAGAGAATGGAGGATGGGCTCCTAGAGAGAGATTCTCGGAAATCGGAAGCGAGGACGCGGAAGAGAGCTGTCTTGGTGAGCGCGGAGGCGGGGAGATTCCGCTGCGCAGAGTTGGAGGTTGTCAGGAAGGTGTTTAGCCAGTTCTGCGAGACAGCTAGTGACTTCGTGTTTAGGATTTGAGCAGCTATTTGCTCTGGGCTGGCCATTGTGGTGATTGGGTTGGTCTGCTCCAGCAGCTGTTGAAATGTTGAAGTAGAAAGCAGAGCAAGCAGCAAGCACGGGCCCGCCGCCGCCGGGGAAGAAGCCAGTCGCCGCATTCCACCTTCACTTTCAAGTTCACTTCCTCACCACCCACCATGTCAACATTGTCCTCACCCCGCCCCTCAATCGCTTCCTCTCGTGGCCATTCACCCGGTCCGGCTTCTTCTCGCCCCTCTCTTGATGCGCTAAACACCAACATCGCCGGCGGCCTCAGCGCCGCCTCCACCCGTCGACCGCGCGAGCCATCTCTCCCAACCCTATCGCCGGACGACGGAATCGCTCAGCCTTACGAGACTACTATAAGCTTAAACCCCCTGGATCCGATAGTCCTGGCGGATCCCGATCCCACAGTGTACCCCGCAACACCGATGCAGGGGATATCTCCAACCCCTCGACCCTGGAGACGGGCACGGAGCTAGACAATGCGGACTTCGACCCTCAGCGTTATGTCGACCAACTCCTATCAACTTCGTCCCTCTCAACAATTCTCAAAGCGGAGAATACACTGGTTGGAGATGTTCGCACCCTAGATGGGGAGCGTAAAGCGCTTGTATACGATAATTACTCCAAACTCATACGGGCTGTGGAAACAATTGGCAAAATGCGTCAAAGTATGGACGAGCGCGGAGCACCCTTGACTATGACCAAAACTCTGGGTCCAGCCATTTCATTCGTTGCCGAGACTGCTGGCGGTCTTATAAAAGAGGGCGAGGAACATCGCCGCCGCATTAATGAGGAACGAAGCCAACGGCCCACCCCGACTCATAATAAGAACGAGAAGGAAACCGTCCAGTGGGTTCTTGCCTCTCCTCAGAGACTGGAAAAATACCTCTCCGAGGACAAGAAAGAGGACGCCTTAAAGGACTGGGATGAGGTCAAGAAGCTACTCGATGCTTGGGGTGAAGTCAAAGGTGTTGCTGAAATTCGCGAGGCTTGTGAGAAGGTCATGAATAAGGACAGCAACGATGATTGAAGCCCAACAGCGCTGTAGTCATATAGGGTGACTCATATTCTCCACGTCTCAGAATTAACATTCGGCCTCACCCCGACACCACGCAGGCTTCCGCTAGCCTTGTGAGCTCGGAATGAGATTTCCCGCCCAAGTGACGCCCACAAGAGCTCCGACCAAGGCCGAGCCCCCGATATCGAGAGAGCATCAATGCGACGAATTTGGCCCCGATATGCCGTGGTCGAGTATCCATCTTGGGCTTTCCTGATCCACCACGTCACTTCCAAGGTTGTACATATAATAGATACCCAATCAACACACACTGCATACGATAATAATCATAACATCATGTCGCATTATAATTCCATATTAGCAAGTACATAATCCGTCAAACCTTCCCACTTAGCACATCCCGACTGGAAAACATGCTCGCCTTCAGTCCATACTCGTTCTTAGACGTGATATCCAGATGCGTGAAAGCATCACATTTGTAGTAAATCGGCCGATCCTGCACATCCACCAGTCCCACCGCAACCATACTCTTCAAAACACGCTTAACATCCTCCTTGTCGCCGAAATCCTTCGTATAAACACATATCAACCGCGCCTTATCGGATAAGTCATTCGTAGCAACTTTGGCTCCGTCACCAAGCTCTCCTTTGTCTAACGCGACAACAACCTTCTTCCACACATTATCAACATCCCGCGCACCGGGAAAGAGCATCCACTTCCCATAAACAACACCCGTCTCCCGCGCCGCGTGTAGAATATCCTGCTCGAGACTGTGACGAAGCGGATTTAGTTTCCGCGTTAGTCTGGCTGTAGTCTTCGCGCCGGACTTATCATGTTCAGCCCGGAGCTCAGCACTTTGCGTCTCAAAGGCGCGGAGTAGGTCTGTGCCTTTTCGGAGGAAGGCGGGGACGTCCTGGTCCAGTTGAGCTTTGGATGTTGGGCCGAACGTCCAGATCCAGGGGCCGATATCTGAAAATAATGTTTTTGAGGGTGGAAGACGTGAGAGAAAGTGAGATATATGTTCTTTGCGTCCACGTTGCGTTTTTGGTATGGCTGTTGTCTCTGGTTGATCGGCGCTTTCGGATTGTAGTTCTTCTTCTGGATTGGAAGATATGAGTGGTGCGCGGAGTCCATTTTGGATTGTTGAGAGGAGATTTGGATGGATTCCTGACCAGTATGGTTCTGGGTCGAAACTTGCTGCGTGCTGAGATAGTCGATTCTTTTCATTTTCATCACCTGGAGTGATGTCAGCGGGGTGTTGGTGTAAGCTAGGTTGGGCTTTCATGTGAAGGAATCACTTGCCGTAGAAGCTGGAGTCGTCCGAGAGGATCTGATCTAGATCTGAGATCCATAGGATCTCCATTTGAACTCATTTTGTCTGGGCTTGGAAGCTGAGATGTGTTATTGTGGTTTGTTGTAGAATGTAGGTTGGCCCAGAGCCGCATGTGGAGTTCTGTAGGCAACTAACTCCAGGGCTACTAGTAAGCAGCGAGGGTGCAGTGAAAGTTAACAAATGGTCCGTTTCAAGGCAAATTCATTTCAAAGACTTGGAAATTTGCAAAATTCAAAAGAAAAATTCAACGACAGCATCTGGCGGGTATTGAAACGGATGAAGTTAGGAATTTAAACATATATATGGTGGTACTCTGACAGCAAAATAAGGTCTCCGTTCTAATTGCACCTCATTGGCAATCTTCTGTAATTCCGAGGCTTCAATTTATTCTAGGTATTCATTCGGATTAAATTCGTTTCAAAGACTTGTCCCGTCGTATACAATCAGTTACAATTTATTCAATCTCGCTCACTGTGTCAAATTTAGATTCTAATATCACACAGGCTGAGAGAAGTAGGCATCTTCTCAGCTTCACTTGCTGCTGTTAATACTCGGCCAGACCTGCTCCACGAATTCCACCAGGTCGGACTTGAGGGCTTCTGGTTGTTCAAGCGCAGCGAAATGACCACCCTAATGTCGTCAATTAGCTCAGTCTCTCCTCTGATTCGGGTGGCAACATACCTTCTGGTGTTGGCCCCAGTAAACCAGATTACCGGTGGTTTCCACCCATGAGCGAGGCAGTGGTGCGAGCTCCTTGGGGAACGCAGAATAACCAAATGGTACATTGATATACCAACGGGATTCATTCGCAGCTGCGACAGGGGGAGGAGGGTAGCTCTAGATTATGCGTCAGCTACCTGGTCCATATTGTAGATTCCGCAACGACGCACCTGACGATACGTATAGATTGAACGAGCAATCGTGTCAGTCAGCCAGTATAACGTGATGGATTCAAGAATGTGTTCCGGGGTCAAAGGGTCGTCCACCCATTCCAGAAACTTTTCACCAACCCTAACAGAGTTAGCCAGATGGTAGGAAAGCCTTCGCATTTTGTCTCGCAGTCCTGCTCACCATGCTAACAAGGATATCGGATTACTGGCGAGAACATGACCGATGGTACTTGGTCGAGTTGCATGCTCGATTGAGTATCCACAGCCCGTAGTTCGGAAATTCTGGAACCTCTCGATTCCTTGCATCTCGAACGCATTCAAGCTGTCGTCCGTCATGCCTTCTGGTCGAGCCATGAAGGTCACGTTGACTGCTTCAAGTCAATATCATAAGATGGAATTTAGAGAGCACCCCACGTAAATATTACTCACGATGAACAGCTTTTTTCATTCAATGTTAGCAGTCAGCCCAATGTGATACTAGTATCGTCCATGTATCAGTTTCAGGATTGCTTACCTTTACAGCTTTCATAGTCCACGGCCAAGGTTCTGGCGATACGACTTCCAATATCACCACCTTGCGCAACATATCCACTCTCAAAGCCCAGATCTTTCATCAAGTGATCAAACACGCGAGCAATGTCTGATGTATCAAAGTTCTTATCCAGCGGAGGGCCAGAAGAGAATGTGAAGCCGGGCAGCGAAGGCACGATCAGATGATAGGGGAGAGTGTCTGGTGTATACTCCTGTCGAAAAATATCCAGAATGGGAAGAAACTCCAAAAAGCTTCCTATTTAAACTATCAGTCACGGAACCTCGAATTTAGAGGCATTTTAAATCAGCAGGGCTGCTCCTACCGGGCCACCCGTGGATCAACAAGATTGGAATGGCATCCTTCTTCCGCGAGAAGAGCCCGACAAAGTGGATGGTCAGATCTTCAATATCAGTCTTCCACTGAGGGAAACTGTTAATTCGATCTTCAGAAGTTTTCCTGTCAATGTAAACATTAGCTAGATTTCAGATTGAACAGGACTATCGCTGGGCTTAGAGAGTACCATTTGTAAGACCGCAGCCACTGATCCCGCATGGCTACCAGCCAGTGAGTGGTGACACCATATGGAGATTCCAGTTGGGAGTTCTCGAATGTAGGAGGAGCCAACTTCGATAGCTTGATCAGGGTTTCAAGTTCAGTGAGCTGACTTTTGTGAATAGCGACCTGGAAGGGCGTGGGAGACACCCGGGCCGTAACTGGCAAGGTGTTGAACAATAGCGACATTTCGGTTGAACTTGAAGTAGTATAGCAAATCTCGTATGCAGTCCACCTTAAAATACGAATAGTGTCATGCGTATGCTATTTGCAGCAGGGCAGGAGATAGCCTCGTCATTTTCGGCTGACCAAGCAACACGGCTGGTGCGGGGAAGAATTGAACACATGATGTCGCTCAAGCTTCTCTCTGCAGATCCTAGATTGATATTGTCATGTCGTCAAGTTAAGGATGGGCAACTCAGATTTGTTGCAGAGTCGACTTTCTGGAAGTCGTGAGATAGACAGGGAATCATCGAGGCATTGAAGGTCGCACCGCATAACTTGCTATGAAACGATCCTCGAATAGTGTTACAAAAGTAATTCATACTATTATCTTGGGATCTGTAATCGGTGTTTTGAATTCGATATTCATGTATATCGCTTCATCAAAGCTTGTATTGCGATCCTTGGTCCAAGATGTAGTGTTTTATACTACACGATGCACTGGATATCATGCAGTACCAACATTTGACTTCAGATGACTGCCCCACCGTGAAATATCAGCCCCCCCCCCCCACCAACATCGGAGCCGCAGCGTTGCTTTATCTTCTAGATCCAACGCAGTTACAATGCCAAATACTGTGCAGCAACCCAAATCCGCGACGACAGTGTTTCTGGATCAACCGCCCAGTTGTCTAGAATTCTGTCCGGACATTCCAAACCACTTCGTTGTGGGCACCTATCTTCTGTCCGAAACCAAGAGCGAAAGCGAAATCCAACAAACCAAAAAAGGAAGCGTGCAGCTCTGGAAATTAGATCCCGCCACAAATGACCTGTAAGTGAAGTGATCCTCAAGGTTGATTCGTACAGCAACTGATCCTCTCCTCAGATCCCTGGTGCAAAGAGTACCACTTCCATACGCCGTCTTTGATCTTCACTTCCACCCAAGGAACCGCAGCCAATTCGCCATTGCAAGTAGCACAGGATGTGTCGCACTGTTTAATGTGAACTCTGGCTTCGCAAATGATGCGTCAAGTCAACCAAATATCGAACAAATATGGACAAAGCAAGTCCACGATGATCCTTCGATCCCAGCTCTTTTTCTCGCCTGGACTCCGCAGAACTGGTTTTCCAATCCTTCTGCCGATGGATTTGCCGTGACCTTCTCAGATAGCCGGACGTCAGTCTTTGGAACTGTCGAAGATATCACTGAAGAAGCTGGTCTTGACGAATGGGGCTCGTTCGAAGCAAAGCAGATGATTGAGGTTTGGTTCGTTGCGCTCGCCGCAATGACCCCGTCTTCTGGAGAAAACGAAGGAAAAGAAAATAATGTACCTTTCATGTACACCGGTAATGATTTTGGCTCCCTGCATACACGCAGATTCGTCAGTCACGCAGAGAAAGAAGTCGACGAGGAGGAACCGCTTGCTCCACTACTTCTCGAGCACGATGATCGGGCCCGCCATCACACTGCCGGTGTCACTGCCATTTTGACACTGCCAGTTCCGCTAGTCGATGATGCTCCCATTCTTCTGACTGGGAGTTATGATGAGAGTTTGCGAGTGTATCATGCGACGCGACGAGGTGAGGTTCTCGTGGAAGAAGGACTGGGTGGCGGTGTTTGGCGGCTGCAGCTTCTTAACTCAACAAATGTTGCTGGGCTGAATGGTATCCAAGAGCAGCACTTCCTGGTTTTAGCAAGTTGCATGCATGGCGGGACAAGGGTTGTTCGGGTGACCCTGAAACAAGAGGATCAAAACTCTGAGTGGAGTATCCGGGTTCTGGCAGAGTTTACGGAGCATGAGAGTATGAATTATGCTAGCGATGTGTGGAAGGGGTCACTTCCGGAGGCGTCGAGTGAGTCGCAAGGCCCGTCGGAACTGCTGTGCGTCTCAAGCAGTTTCTACGATCGTCGTGTCTGTGTATGGAAGGCCACAGTATAATATCGAACATACTGGGGGCCACGAGCGCATACCTAATAGCTACGAATCTCAGGAGGATAATCAATACCAGACTCTAGGCATGAATGTTGTCATGAGCACGCTAGATCAAACACAATGCAACACCGACAGGTATACAAGTACATCTGCACCCGAAGACCAATACCAAAACAAAATAATAAACCAGTCATATCAATTGGTAACATGATCGCAGTGAATTAAACGATCGTCTCCAGCTCCCGAGCATATCCTAGTGTGTTTTCAATAACCGTGCCGCTGGCCACCAGGATGTCCTTCTCGGATCTTGTGGCCGCCTCGGGCTCCACAGGGAAGTGTATCCGTCCATCGTGAAGAATCCAACCACGCTGTTGGGCAAACTCGATGACCGCACCCTCGGACTCCAGGAAGAGCAGGTTCTTGGCATTGGAGATGGGAAGGGAGGGATACGCCTTCTCAGAACAGTCGGCGATTTCGCTGCGGATGGTACCGATAAGAACCTGGCGATGGGAACGTCAGTAATTTGAGTCAAGACCGGCAGAGAAGGCACATAGGATACTTGTAGCCACTTACATTCGAGAACAGGCCAAAGTCTTCGGACGGCACACGCTCCGACTTGGTCTCACGCCACACCTTATCGTAGCTTCCTTCCATAAGGTTTCGCTCCAGCTCAACGGGATATTTGATATATGCGTCGTCCTCAACTCGGGCATCCTTCAAGCTCGCCTCTTCGACCAGTCCCTCCAGCACGGTATGGAAGTTGGCGCTATCACCCATGCTCAAAAGCAGCAACAGGTAGAGGCCAGTAATCTTGCTGCGTTGGCTAGTGCTGAAATCGACATCTGAGGAGCCCTGACCTGGTAAGCCGGCGTGTCGCTCGAGATCATAGAAGGGCTGCAGTTGCTGGTAATATCTTGTGAAGGTCTGGGCGTCGGTCTGGCGGATTGAGGCGATGGCTCCGAGCTCGAGCACCTGTCGGGCAAGAGCGACAAGCTGAGGAGGTGTGGAAGGAGTAGGAAACAGGGCGTTCTGGGTGAGGAGGGCGCGCTTTGCTCGGCTGAGCAGGTCGTTGGCGGCGTCTAGCTGTTTGCGCTCCAGGGCGTTGTGGAGCTCTGGGACGATGGACTTGAGGTCCGACATGGTGGCGGGATATGTGGATTGAACTGGATTCAACGAAAGATAAAATGAGAGATCCCGAGGATCCAGAGAAGTCGAACGATTGCAAGAACAACGAGGTCAATAGAAGCTGCTGGATTGAGGATGGGATGAGTGTTGGTTGGCCAGGCATGACGGAGCTGCCGTGGGCGGTCAGTTCGGATTCACGTGACTTGGCGGACTGCCTCGCCAGTTGGCGCTTCCATTTTGGATTTTGCTTAAACCATTCCACAAATACCTATTCCACAGAAGAAATACATAGTATTCATCCAACCTAAGCTATTTGTCGAACCATATATCTGCTTTAAGCTGCACTTCAAATTTGACACACTATTCCTATTCCTATTTGGTTCCATTTTCAGAAAGAGCCAGCTCAGCCAGCTTTGAGAACAAGGGTGTTCCAAGTCCCGTTACAGGATCCCATCCAGTGGTGGCATTCCAGCTTGCGAAGGGAACAGAAACTCCATGTGTACCGCCATAACAGCCCCGAGAGCCTCCATCTACGATGTCTGTGAACCCAGACACCCCGGCAGTATAGAGCCAAGGGTTAAGAAACCCCATACGAGGCTTGCCATGTGCCAAACGAACTGCATTTAGTTGAGACACAATACCCGCGAATACGGGCCCCAATGCACTTTTGGATAATCGAATTAGCTCATATCATGGGTGTATAGTAGGGCGAGACACTAACCTTGTTCCACTAATCCTCATATACATCCCATGGTCTCGAATCAAGTACCCACTTGCCTGAGCCGAGACATCGGGGATGCCTCTTCCTTGAGGGTTGTATAGTCCATTCCATTGGTCACTCAATTGACCAAAATAACCCTGCACTACTTCATCTTGATATGCAGGACGGGTGAATACCTCCGAGAAGCCCCCGCCTGAGAAACTTGCCCTCTCTCTCTGGTCCACGACTGAATGTCCCACCGACGGAGTTAACAAAGGGACACGAGGCCGGAAATCCTGGGAGAAATCTTGTTTGATACGATCCATCATTCCTTTGACAAGAACCTCCGACACCGGAATCTCCACTGCTGAATATGACTGACACACCACGTGCCCCGAGCTGCGAATACAAATCACAGATTGCCGTGGCATATGCAGTTGCAACAGTCTGCTCTGCCTCGCCGTAAGAAGTGGTAAGCACTGCTGGTAACTGTTCATCGGGCAGATTTATAAGATAATGAAGTTGCTCGAGGTAAGGCTCATTCGAAGACTGGCTGGCATTTGGTTGTTCTGCGTCTGGCACCAATGGTCCCCGACCTCCGATGGTATAGAAAGTCGCTAAGGTATTGTATGCCAGCGATATCGCATATTGTATATCTAGGCTCGCCTCGGTGCTACCTGAAGGCGAATCTTCGTCGTTCAAGCCACCATTGATGCGGACGACACTGAAGTTCGCGCCGGACTCCTTCGGCGAGAGCCCATTCATGAAATCGTAGAAGTCAGTATGACGGGCGAACTGTTCAAGAAACCCCGATATGCCTAGCCGGTTCCGGGAATCTGGCTTTGCCGAAGTGTTCTTGACATCATACAAATCCCGAAGACACTCGGGTCTTACCACGAAGCCACATTCAGCTGTCAAGTCCTCCGGGCTGGCAATAATTGGTTCGTTGGGTCCAGGGGCGCTGTGTGGGTTGAGATGTCCGAATCGCGTCGTTGGTTGGATTAGTGCAATACTAGAATAGACAGTCTCGGGTACCGAGTAGCTGAGCGTTCGGATGAGGGTGTTTTGATTCGCGACATCGTGGTAATAAAAGTACTGAGCTTTCAGCATACGCTCTGCCTGCGCAAGCGGAATCTGAAACCTAATCCAGCTGCCCTCGACAATAATCACCTTAGGAGCCACATCCTCCGAAATCAACCACGTAACTACATTGTTCATGGTGTCAGGTTCAGGGCGCAGCAGCTCCCTCATTTCCTTTTGTGTCATGTGCTGTCCATATTTTGGATGTGCTGGGGTTGAGATGTCGATAACCGCTTGCTGAAATTCCACAGTTGACTGGTTTAAGGCAAGACGGAAGTTGATAGGTGTATATGGCGAGGGTCTCTCCCCTCTTTTCCATCCTTCAGGTACTCCATCCAGTGACTCCACGACCTGATGGATTTCTCCGATAGCCAGGGCCTGATGAACAAGGCATATCGCCACGATCAAAAGTTTGAGGGTAAAGAACCTGATGTCCTTCATTGCATCCCTTTCTGGAAAGCCAAAATGATGCATATCCTCTAGTAGATACTGTATAATCGAGAAGATGAAATTGTACAAAGCCAATTTCCTTCTCGATAGGGTTGGCAATTCGTCAAAATGTCACACGGAATAAGATGTTACTCTCATATTCTGTGCGATTAATGAAATTGGTGTGACAGCCCTGGAGGTCTTCAGTGGAAGACAACATCGAGTTACAGATTATTACGCTGGGTGGAATTCTTTGACATATACCTACCAACTTGGAGGACGGGACTGAACACTTGTCATCTGGTATGGGCTTTGGTCTCTATACGAAGGTTTGAAACCCGTGGGACCCAACCATGCTTTTGGATAAACATATGTGTTGGTGAAGCCACCTCGTATATTCTCAAGTAAATCATAGTATATACAGGTCCCCGATCGCGGGCCTTTATTACCAAACAAATGCCTCAATAAGTTATCAGCCAGGAACAGTTGCCCGTGGGCGCACAAATGCGGGATGGATGCAACTACATCCAGCCAATCAAGCCACCATATGAGCATTTTGGTCTGAATGTAGAAAGTTTTTCTGGCAAACTTCCATTTAGTCGATAACTCCAAGTTGCCTTGACAGCACAGGATCTTGGTGTTCTTTGTCTTGAGCGCCGGGTATGTCAGCCAAGAAACGAAACAAGCCAAATTACTGGCTAAGCCAGTACTTATTGAAGCCCTCTTCAAGCCATCTGGGCGTCGATCACGGTCGCTTTTGTCTAGCACGATAAGTATCTATAATGGTGGGTACTATGTGCTTAGTATGATACAAGCATGGCCAAGTACTCTCTGGCGATTTCCCCGGTGATTGCTATCTGACCGCGGACTACTGTCAAAGAAAGAAAAAAACTCTATCGAGGGCGTGTAGACTTAGTCGTGAAAGTACATGTTCAATCCCTCTGAGAGTTGAATTTTTCTGTCTAATTTCAGCAACACCGCCCTATAGCATTCCACAGGGCACTTTCTCAAAATCTGAAGGTGGGTTTTATTTCCTTCATTCAAGCCCGAGGTAAAACTTTCAGGGGCGCTCATCCCGGGCCCTTTGTTACCTTTTTTTTCCACAATAGGCGATTAAAAAAAACTAGGCATCCGTGTCTAACTCGCCGTAGGAAGGATAGCTAAGACTAGGGCTTTACAAACCAACAGGATGATTATGTTACTAGTACTACTAGTACTATGTGAAACAAACAATATGAGCAATAGTATTATATTTAACTTGAAGGCCGACCAAAACCGTTACGGAGAAAGCAATTTAAACGCCACCCCAGGGCTTTCTCTTCTAACAACATTTACATGCACCCTTTTATCTTTTAGTGCATCCCGTAGTAATACCAGTGACCGTGCATGGCTTGCAGACTCGCATTGGTCGGGCCTGCCCTCTGGCATTGCCATTTTTTTTTCGCTAGGTTAGTATAAAACTCGCCCAAGATGATTCCTAGTGTCACTGTATACAATGTTATGAATTACCGACACTATTGGAAAACATTTTAGCTCTCAGATAACATATTCAAGTTAAGAAAAGCTCCAGAGTCACAATGATTAAATCATCGCACTGTAGTCTTTTTGCAATGTTAAAATCCTGCGCCACTACGTAGCCGACCAAATTAATTTAGCCCCAGAAATGTCAGATATTTTTTATAGGCAAACTTATCGTTTCAACCATTTGCAAAATCTAAATTAGCCAGTTGAACCGCGACGAGCTAATATCTCTAGCGCGGGCTAATTTGCCAAGTTCAACTAATCCACACGAGTTAGCTGGCGACGGAGGTCCCACCGAGTTATAGTGGATGCAGAAGCATTTGCCACAGGACCAATTCAGTCGAACTTGTCGTATCTAACCCAATCAATCCGACTTTTACCGAGGGCTCCATTGAGATGATTTTCGCAGGTGGGGTTAACCGTTTACTTGTAGAGGACGGTATGGGGCAGCCTTTGCAATGCATAATCCGGGTGAACAAATCAGGAAGCTGCGGCTAAAATATCATGTTTAATGAACACTGTCACCTGCCATTCCCAACTAGATTCAAGGACCTGGTATCATGTGGCCAGAGCTTGTATAAGACTCCCCCATACCCCGGAAACAGAGCTGTCTCCACATCAAAACTGCTAGTTATCTGGTCCGATCAGATTCCTACAGACTCGATTTGGTAAATCCACTTTCAGTGGCAGGATAAGTAGAATTATATGTAGCTTGAGAAACATTCAATTGGCTAAAGAGATGTATTTAGCCCAACAATTACCAAACCATGAATCGCTAATGCTTACATTAGAATCCAGACAAATTTTTAGTCTTACTGCCGTTAATGGAGATCTAGGCTAGGCCCGTTGACGTCACTAAAAATGATCCATGCTTCATTCTCAAGCGGTGAATTCACTCCCTATCCGTTCCAGCCATTCCTAATTATTTTTTTTGGAACTAGACAGAATCGATTGTTGTTAGTTCGACAATCATCATCACTTCATCGCTTTACCACAAAATCTCTGCCAAAATTAGAGCTTGGTTTGACTTCACCTGACTATTCAACTACCGATCTAGACCCAGCTTTACACTAACCAGAGAGTATACCGCGCACTTTTCTTATGAAATCGACAGTGAATCAGGTTTATGACCGCAAATAAATCACCCCAAAGATTTATTGGGCATTCAGTCAATTGCTGAGAACTTTTACCAAGTTTAATCTTGGTAGCTTGAATATTATGAGGAGGAGAAATTTTGCTGCTAAGAATACCCAGAGATGGCAATTATATCAGGTGGAAATAGTTCAAGCGCATAATCCTTCGATGGTTTTTGGGGCGAGTTTCAATTTTATCAGGATAAAACAACTTTAGAAGACAAATATTATCCGTCACCAAAGGTTCACCCGGTAAAAGAATTTAACTGTCGGATACATCACCCATTAGAATTTTTATCGGCTTGAAAACCGATCTTAGATGCCCAAGTGGGACTATGCAAAAAGGCGTAATCAAACGTACTTTAAGAGGACAGGGCATATAAGACGCTAAGTAGAGCATAGGCCCTATTGGTAGTGGCCGGGTTGGCGGTTCTCAATTGCAAATTTGGGACGTTCAATAAGCTTTTTTCACACACCTTAGCTATACGTGATCAGTCTTTTATTACGCATTTAGTTCTGAGGCTATGAAACAATGATTTCAAGTTATATAAGTTTATCACTGGCGGTTTTGGCATGGGTGGTTTAATCTGAATGAAAGTGCTCTACGCAATTCGCTAGACCCAATCCATTCCTAGCGCATTCAAGGCCCTCGCCACGCAAGGCGGCTAGGAATAGAACGTTCTCGGTTTCAGCTTAACTTAATCATGTTTAAAAGTGTTGGGACTGACCCTCTAATCGTGGGCTACGCTTCATTCGTAGACAACTGCTCATTCCCCCGTGGGGCCCAAAGGTCTTCTATCAGCTGCTATCCCAGGAACACCCCAGGTTTGGCTAAAAATAGAGAATGTCGCCAGCCTTCTATGTCGCCCAGTAAGTCTCCGTCACAGAACACCCCAGGTTTTGCCAAAGGTTGGTCAATATTAAAGCTTGATATTTAGAGCAAAAGTAGGAAATTTGTCTCTTGGTCGTCTGAATATCACCCCAAACCATAGGCATTGGAATAAACGTCCTGTAGTTGAAATCAGTCCGACTTTCCTTTGAGTTTAATCATGATACTAAGAAATAAACTACAGCGCCATGGTTATTGGCTTACGGAGAACGGTTCTTTGACCTCATTTGCTACCAACCCCATTATTGCTTAGAATCAAGTTATGGCTGTCACACAGCGCCTGAACGCTTCCAGGCCTTCATATCACTTTCCATATCCTTGGATCTATAGTCAGGCTCTTCAATGTCTAATCCAAAGTTCAGTTCTCTGTGCATGTTCATCAAGTTCGGGTGTTCCGCATATGGATAATATTTCGCTGGAGCTCATTTGAAAATCCATGAAATCGCCGGGACGAACCATCCCAATGGAGAGCCTATCGAGATGACCATGGTATTGGATCATTTAACGATTTCCGAGGAAGCCTCCCTTTTAGAACGTACCATGGGTTAACAATTGTCGACCCCGCCTGGCGATTCAACCAGCACCCGATAGGCTCATCTTCCTAGAGCTCGAAACACTAACCGCCATACCCCAAGTACGTGTAATCTCCATATTTTGTAGTGCTTGATATCTTAATTGTGGTTATGCATTTACTAATACCAGAGTTTAATGGTGGCCTAAACGACTGTTAGTTAGTTGACGCAAGGTGATTCAGAGATGTGTTCGCGTTATGGAATTATTGGTGGAGCACTCATGGTGCATCATTGGCGAAGGCAAGTCTACTAGCTATATGAGCATTTTAAAAAGATCTTGATTAATTAATACCGATCTTCAGTTCAGTCCAAATCTAACCATGGTTGAATTGATAGTCAGGAGCAAATTCCAAAACCAAGGTACTCCGTGTCGTTCCGGACACTCTAGGCTTCCAGCCAGCACCATATTATGCGATGAGAAATAAAACCCGGCGGTAATTTCATACTACGTGCTAACTGAAAACTTTTAGTACAACTAGCATTTATACTTGTCTTAGCTCTAGTATTGCAATTTTTTTTAAAAAAAAATTGCCTCGCTGTCTCAAGTCTTGTTCTTTCTACACCGACTATCTAGTAGCTTTGCTAATAGTAAAATTTATACAGACAACAATTAAAAGGCTTATGTTGCATTCATGAAACCAAATACTGAACTCACCTTTTAAGACTGGCCTAGATCCTCATCTTTTGACAGGTTCATCTATAGAGTTAAACGAAGACAAGTGCCCCTTCGGGTCGCCGTCGTATGAAAGCATGCGCCTCTGGTGCTAGTCGATCTAGACAAGTCCTTGTGGCAATTTGGAGTTTTAAGTCGCGAGTATGCGGGGACATAATGACGTTTTCGATGTACACTACAGTGTCATGTATATCTATTTAAAGGACCACTCGACCTCTTCCACCCGCCAGAAAAGTTTCACTTCAGATCAACAACATTTTGAAATTTGAACTTGGAAAAACACTCCGTCTGAAAACACTTCATCATCATGCAATTTAAGAGTATTTTAGCTCTATCTATGGTGGCTCTTGCAGCTACTGCAGCTCCTGCAGATGATTTGGAGGCGAGACAAGCAGGATCATGTGCGCCCAACGCTGCATACTATTGCTGCGATGGCTTTATTCCATTCAATTTCCTCTTCATCCGAGGAATTGGAGAGGGCCGCTGCGTTAGACGTAAGTCAATCGAGTTGATAACTTCGTGGGATTTTATAATTTAACGACAAGCAGGCACCAGTGGTAGCTGTGGCGTCGGCGGAAAACCAGCAACCCCCATTTGCTGCCCAAACAACGCTGCGGTAAGACCATCCTTGAAGTTATTAGGTCCTATAATTGGTTATAAGTCACTAACAAGATAGTCTGGTCAAAACGTTGTTTGTTTCGCCTGAAAACAAATGTGCGGTCGAAGTTGGTAATATCGTACGAAGGAGCGACGGCGTGCGAACCATTCTTTTATGGAAATAAGCTAGTATCTGCTTGAGGGTTCGTGTGTGCTTTGTTTCCGAGTTATCATGGCTTGATCTATCTTTAATGAAACATACAAAAAGCCGGTCCTAGTTAAGTGAAGCAATCTTTTTTTTTAAAAAATGGGATGAAATTGGGTTTGATAAGGCCCTAAGATCCGTTGGCCCTAAGATCTGTGTTCTGGCAACTCGCATTGTTTGCCATGCCGTATTCATGACGAGCCCTCAAAAGCGTTGATAGCGTTACTAGCCAAATTGGTTCTACAGTCAAGACCTAGCGACTTTTGAGCATTTCGGTTGCGTACAACTGGCATGGTGGGTATTTGAAGACGATAGGTAAATACGCGCCGGAACACGAACTGAGGAGGCGCGCTTGAGAATTACGTTATAGAGGTATGAAAGTTCTTGGGGCACATTATGTAAAGTATCATTTGCGGACAAGGGCTTTAATGATGGGTGAGTGAAGCTCCTGTCAACCTTGTAACCTTGAAGGTTTGTGGCTGGGAACTCCCATCGGGATAAGCGGAAATGGATGCCGAGGTATCATCGTATTGGCAAATAGTAGGATTCCCAACAGAGTACAAGAGTTAGTCTTGGCATTTTGCCATCCATCCTCAAAGCATGCGGAAAAGATAAATCAATTGGTCATATGCATGGCCGGAAATAGTAGAGACTAGGGTGGCGTTGAAAATGGAATCGAGGGAGCGATCGAGCTATACTTGTACCATGGTATGGTCAGTGTGGATGGGCCCGGGTTTACCCACATATCTGCTTGAAACTTGAAACCGAACCATTTATCCCGGCGCAAGCTAGCAGTTTGTTGATAATTAGTACAGAGTAGTATATATTAATCTAAGAATCAATTGGACTTTATCAGCGAGGGCCCAGTATACCCTGAATCTGTTAGCAACTTGAATCTGATATGTAACCTAGGTCATCGCCGTGTCATAGTAGGTAACTTGAGCGATTTATCTCGAACACCTAAAAAAAAAGAAACAGAATATGATTCCAAGTCAGATCCTTCACAGTCCAGAGTCCAGACCACACCACAATGCAGGAGAGTGAGATTTCTGCCTTGTGGCCTGACGAGAGCCTGAGATCAGCTGATCAGGTGATCACCCAAGGCCAATGCGGGATGATCGACGTCACCGCAAAGGCAGCTTGTTGAATTGTTCAATACTGTTGCCGCTTAAGTTCCCCACTTCTGCGCACTATTGTATTATTGAAACCTCCCAAGCTGCTGGACTTTGTTCATCCCGGGCGTGCTGTTGGAATTGCGGAAGCTCTGATCGGGGTGCCTAGGTGTTTTGATTCGTTTGAACTCGACCCCGCGCGCGTGTGTGTGTGGAGATTGTGTGCATTGACAGCTCTTGGCTGAAGCACTTCTTATATCGGCGTTCTATTGCGTCTCACTCTTGCCTATCGATCCCTGTTTTATCATCCCATCTTTTAATTATCTCGTTGCCCCTGCAATTCCCCCAGCATATACAGCATTGCGGGGTGGCATGATCCCTTGGTCGGACCGACGTCATTCCTATCCCATCCCCGCGTGAACAACTTGCCAGCTTCCGACTTTTTGCAAGCCACCAGCTTACCATCCCCGCCTTTTAACAATCTTTCCCCCTTCTTCATCGACGATGGCGGAGCCAGAATTGCAGCATATCCGCCGATTATCGGCTGATAACCAGATTGTCTCGAAATCCGATATTCCCTTGAAGGAACGCTTCTTCCGCTACTTCCAACATGAAATTACCGGTATGAGCCCATGATAAATTTCGAGGAAAACATTCTCAATGTATCGCAATGAATGTGTACGCAAAATACTGATATTACCCACTTAGCCCTCCAGGATCAGATGGACCGACTCGCCGATACATCACTTGTCGCTGGTGAGCGTGCCGACGCAACAGATCACTGCCTCGCCGGAATCGTACGGCTGTCCAACGAAGTCAAGGATGCAGCGAGCTATATACCTACTTACGATCAAAGAGTCTATGCGGAGGTTCGTGGAGTCAAGGATATCCATGGTAGTTAAGGAAGCTCAGCTAACCTCTCCAAGGCCATCAAAGCTTTGCAGGACAAGTTGAATGAGACACGCGCAGCATTTGAACCCCGCTCGAAGTTCAGCTTTAGGACTAAGAAGAATCCTTCTGCTATCTCGCTCTCAGATGCTGCTACTCTAGCTGCTGAGGGCCGTCGCAGCGTCCCAGGCTATAGTTCTCCGGGTGCCTCGTCCATCGGCTCCTCTGCCAACCAGACTCCGAATTACCCGTCAACACCTCTGAATGAACCAGACAAGCAGCATCAGGAACAACCAGAGGTTGCACCAACTTCCTTCCCAGGTATATCGCCCACGGAGATCCTGGCGAAGTCTCAGCTCGCAGCCTCCGCCCCGTCATTTGCAGCCAGTGGTATATCCTCTGTATCTGTCGACAACCATTACAAACTTCACATCATGCTCCCATCTTCGGGCTCAACATCTACCGTTCCTGCGTCAATCACATCTCTACGACATTGTGTTGTTGACATGTCTATTCCCACCGCGAACGGGAAGCCTTATGCCAGTCTGACAATCAAAAACATCAAGGAGAGTCTGCTGATCTGTGGCCAAGCGAATGGTCCGGCGCATATCACCGGGGTAGAACACAGTGTGATTGTGGTTTCATGCCGCCAGTTCCGCATGCACAATTGCACCGATGTTGACGTCTACCTCAGTTGCTCGAGCAATCCAATAATCGAAGATTGCTCGAATATTCGTTTTGGCCGCATTCCAAAAGCCTATGTGAGCCTAGTGCCCCACAATTTCCCTCTAACCACCCACTCTAATACTCTTATCCAGGCCCTGAATCATGACCGTCCCGATCACCAGGACCGCTGGAATGAAATTGAGGACTTCAAATGGATTAAACCTGAGCCCAGTCCGAACTGGAGTCTCTTGGATCCTGCCGATACTGTCCCGGAGGAAGTTTGGGCTGAGATCGTCCCCGGCGGGCCGGGATGGTCGCTCGATGATATCTTGCACGCCATAAAATTGGTGAAGCCATGAAGGAATGCCAGATCTATTGTGCAGCCGGCTGGAATATGTAAATTCTGTTTCGAAATCCTATTCCGGTCTTCCTTCTACTTCTTCGGATCTGTCATTACTCACAATATTCACCCGTGATGCGCTAAGCAATATGTACTATCTTTATGTTCTGTTTAATTTAAGGGACAGGGGCCTGGAGGTGTGTCCCAAGGTCACTCTTTGAAAGCAGGCTCGAGAAACCTTGACTCGCTCCTGCTATTTGTTTGCAAGCGTTCATGAAAACTAATTGATGTTATGATTCAAATCTTGTTTAGCTATGTACTAGGCGGTCAAGGAAAATACAAAAGGTCCACCTGGTTTACTTATCGAATAAGTCCCCATCTCTATCTCCAACTTAAATCTTCAAGTGAAAGGCGAGAACCTGGGTATCCAAATTGAAGCCAGAATCATCGCTATAACGGAACTTTCCAAAGTTCATATGTCCTGGAGCGAGAAGGTTAGCAAAAATCCTCATTCATCTTTGCGAGCCATATCAGACGATGTACTAGCAGTATGCACTTACCATCTTGAGTTATAAAATCATTATCACTAACACTAATGAGAATATACTCATCTCCTCCCTCTGCATTGGGGTTAGCAGGAACAACCGCCAAGCTCTCCCATTTCTCATTGAGCAAGAACCGATTCTGCGAGCCCCCATTATGCAGCCCAAACTTAGCAAGTTCACTCTCAACATTATAGTCCAGGAAGGAACAATACTGTGCAGGAGTGATATCAGAGTCAATAATCCCCTTAGAAGAAGCAATTGCCCCCTTCGCAGAGTCATAGTTCTTCTTCCCCTTCACATCCGTCGCATCACCCTTAACAGAGAAAACATCTGCGTGTCTATACAAAGACTGCGAATCGTCCTGGCCACGCCCGTGTCCCGAATCGCGCGCCAGGACTAGGAAATCGCCGCTGGGCAATTGATGGATCTCCGACTGCGCCGCAACAACAGACTTGGATTTCGCCGGATCGTCATAGTTGGGTAAGATAACGACCCATTCATGAATATACTCAGGCTTCTTGGAGGTCGAGATATCATACGCGATCAAGCGGGCAGATGCGCGAGATGATTTACCCGGACCACCCTCCTGATCCAGCGCGCTTTGGATAAGCGTGTAGAGGGTCTTTCCGTCGGCGGAAATAGTCAAACCCTCGAATCCCTGGTTATTAGCACGGCCGGACTGGGTATCTTCCGGCACGGGGATCTCATTGGGGTTATAGAGTGGCGGGGTGTTGGAATTGAAGCTGATAGAGCCGTTGCGGCGAGGCAGGAATGCGTCTGGTGGTTGGATCGCGTGCTCCATGCGTCCAGATGCGCTGAACTTGTACACGTACGGTCCATACTCGTCCGAGATCCAGAATCCGCCGTTCGGATCGAGGACCAGGCCCTCTGAGTCGACGGAGAGGCGCCGGCCACCCTTGCCAGGGCCGCCGTAGCCATTACCCTTGTATGTTGCGACGGGTAGAGGGGGGAAGCCTGGGTATGAGGCGTGGCCAGTGACATCGGCATCTAAGCCTGTGGTTGGTTCGCCATCTGGGCCTGTGAGGAGGATTGTATCCTCGTACTTGAGGCGGATGTTGGGGGTTGATGGGTTGGATGCGGAGGCGTTGGGGGCTAGTTTGAGGGAGATGCTGAATTTCTGGATGCGGTTTTGGAAATTCAATGTGCCGTTGGTGTTCCTGTTTCATTTTCCTGTGAGTATTAATTGTTTCTTTTAGGTTGCTTGATGTCCTTCAGTCACTGCTTACCAGCCTCGATCCGGGACGGCATAGAGAGTCCCTGCGTATCCTTCTTTACCTAGTTTGCGCCAGGATGACTGGTCGATGGCGATGGAGCTTCCGATGCCTCCAATTGTGTCGCCATATTTATCGGTGGCGTTTGAAGGAATGAAGCCATAACCAGCCAGTCCGGTATACTGGTAAGTGGTATCACCACAGGTGGTCTGATTGACGACAGCGGCCGTTGCACCGGCTGCGAGAAATGGAACCGCCAGAGTCAGCTTCATTGCGACTGATGATTTTGAATCGGTATAGGATCTGGAAGGGTCGCCGTGGCTTTCTTATGTTTGGCGATCTATGTGGTGTCGCCATCTATGCACATACGCGTATGCTCAAATGCTCGGCGAGGGCCAAGTCGCATGAGATCAACGTGCAATGGGAGATGATCACCATTCGCTGATCGTCATCTTTCGCCAAGTACTTCGGCTATCAATCTTACGGGTGTCAATCGCCATCGCGGCGTTTCAAGTGGGCTGTTCCTGTCAATCCCTACCGCTCCGGGAATGTATAGCCTCCGCCTCTTTTGCGCGGGGTTGCGGTAGCCTCGCATTTGATTGGGATGGATCGATGGATGGCCGATCCTGAGGACTTTTGAGAAACTTAGATCTTGCCAAGCTACGTTCCATGATTTTTCGAAAGTTAAAAGACGGGAATTAATATTGTATTGTGTTGTGCCCAACGCCGCCATGTTTTACTAGTAGTAATAATTAAGGCTTCCAAGTGGTTGGCAGCGAAGTATACTTCTGCGCATCTAAACCAAGATCTCGATAGACGGTCTCATTGCCTGTATGCCAGAATTATGTTAGAATTAAACCCTTTGCAAGAGTTAATAGACATATAAGATGCTTACCCTGCAGCGCTTCCACCCGCAGTTCATTTTCCCGTTCGAGCTGCTCCAACTCCTGTCCTGGTTCCTCCTCGTGGGGCTGTTTAGCCCCTTCTTCGGCAGTCGCGGCTTTGCCCAGAGTATCCTGCGCCTCGCCAATCATCAAAAACTGCGCATTGGGATACTCGATAAACTCCGGCTCCAGCGGCAACCATCGGAGGTCGCCGAACTTGTCTCGTACGCTGATGTCAAATTAGCATTTTCGACTATCATCCTTCGGTATATATGAAACCTTAGATCAGATGTGGTGGAAACTTACGAGACTGGATACTCCGGCTCTTTGGGTAACTGGGCGAATGGGGGACCGGGGAACTTAGGGTTCTTAGACTGCACGATCCAACTACCCCGTCGGTGGAGACCAAAAGACTCCTGGATCTCTCCCGGCTCGGAAGGGATGGTCAACAAGTAGGCTAGATGGGTTGTTCGCTTTGTCGAGGTGAGTGCATACACCCCCTCGGCGTACGGCCGAGCCTCTTCCACGGTCCGCTCACCGCGGGTTGCAGTTTGGTATGTCGAAGAGGCGATGAAGTTCTCCTGTAGATCTTTCATTGTCTGTCCTGCTTTCTCCACGAATCCCATGTCTCGCTCTTTAGGCGATGTGGGGAACTTCTTCTTTGGGAGCATGAGCAGGCGACATCGAGCGTCTTTATCAAGTGGCCCTTGGCCTTCGTCGAGCTCAGCGCCCAATGGAGTAGGGCGAAGCACGAAGAAACTTCGAGCGACATCATTGACACTATGAGGGTCTTCTACATTGACGCGCGGGCGGAAGAAGAAGTAGATGATGCCCTTTTCAAGGATGTTGGATGACACGGCACTTTCTCTTCCCTCGGTTTTGTGTACGCCGAGCTCAATATCTTCTTCAGGCTTCGGGTGAGCAGAAGGTGGAGGGTGAGATTGCGGCTCCTTCTTCTTCTCCTCTTTCTTTTCTTTCTGCTGCGTATCTGGTAATCCATCCACCTTTGCTCCAATTATTGGCTCTGGCTTCTGGTCGACTTTCGCTTCGGATTTCAATTCCGGCTTCTTATCGGTTTTCGTCTCCTTCCTAGGCTCTGTAGATTTTTCTTGCGGTGCCTTGCGCTTTGATGCTAGAGGACGAGACTTTCCGGGCGTTTCGGTAGAGGCTGTAATTGCATCTTTGGCCTTCTGAGCGGCATGACGTGAAGATGTTCGTGTTGCCATGATGATTCTCAAATTGGACACTGACACTGTCCAATGTCGCATTAATATGACTGAGCAAGATCAGAGTAGACAACTTGAATCTGTCGGTGGTTAATGAAGCGAAAGAAAGAAGAGAAAAGAGTCTCAAGTGTCACGGTCCAAAATGTAGTAACATAAAGTACTTACCAAGTCACCGGTTGCTGATATAGGTATGACGTCAAGTCTCAAATCCAGCGTTCCTACAAACCTTCCAGGGTTGGGAGCATACTAGTAATACATAGTAGAGAAAGTTGAAATAATGGAAGATATACATTGTCTTCATCACCATGATAATCATTCAGTGCCTGCTACAAAACTGCATATTTAATATGAATAAACTTCAAATAACTATGCCGCTTGGCTAGAAACAGCATAGCTGAGCTCCTCCCAACCCTCTCGTCGCCATGGAGCGATCATGATGGATCGGAAAGCATCCGGGGCATTTCCTGTCCGGGCATGAGCCTGGCTGAGGTCGGAAGCATCAAGATTTCCGTGCGGCGGAACACAATGGAGAGCTCGCTCAACAGACATAGCTGCAGGGTAGGGGTGATCCGAAGATGCTGAGAGCTCCATCCATCCCGAAGGCTGGCCTGGGGACAACATGATGGCCGCGGTGGCTTCACCGAGGTGTCGCAGTTCCTCTGAAGCTGCGTTATTCCCGGTGGAGCCCATGATTGAGATCGCAGCGAGAAGTTTGATCAGTCGAGCTCGGTCATGGATTTCGATATCATTCCGAGTGATCATGTTGTGAAGATCTGACTCAATCGCCTCAACTGTATCACTGTCTCCATCTAAGATTGCGATGGCTCCCAATAGACTGACGGCTCCGACATGCTCTGGGTGGTTCTCGACGCAGTCAAATAACTGCTGACGGGCCACCGAGCGCTCCTCTTCGCCACCCTTGGCCCAGAGAACTTGAGCCAAGAGACATACTACGTCTGGGGCACTATCGGCTTCTTGTAGAGCATCGCGGAACATATCGATAGCCTGATCCATTGATTGCAGGAAATAGAAAGCAAGTCCGGCGGTCAGGTGTGCGGATAATCGCATCTTGCTGCATCCCTCTGGGTCAAAGTTGCTAGCATCATCCTCCCCGGAGAGCGTGAGAGCGGTCTCGGCTTTCTCTGCGGCCTGTTCGTATTCACCACGAGCAAGAAGAACACGAGCTAGATCTGCGTTGGCTTGTGCGAATCTAGAGAGTGCAGCTGGAGATTCTGAGGCTTCGAACTCGGTCTCCATGCCAGAGCAGACGGTCTGAAGACTGCCCTCGGCGTCGGCAGTTTCTCCCATTCTCTCTGCCAGAAGGGCAGAGAGGTGGATGAAAGGTAGGTCCGAGGGGTCTTGTGCGCAGAGCTGGTGGAGAGCGAAGAACGGTTGGATGAGTTGAGATACTTCGTTAGAAGCTGATTCATCGACGAGAAGGTGATCAAATAGAGTCAGACTGTACTGTCGCTTGGGAAGTACAGCAGAAGAATTTGAGATGTCAAATGCGTGCTCAAAGAGGCCACGCGCTTCCTTTTTGTCGCCGTAGAGGAGGGCAAGCAAGCCCTGTCCAACCCAGGCCTGTGAGTAGTCGGGATCCGTAGACTGGGCACGGGTAAAGGCTTCATTGGCGAGCTGAACAGAATTGTGGAGGAGGTAAAGTGCGCCCAGGTTAGTCCAGGCCTGAACACTTCTGTCATTGAGGTGAAGGCTGCGGATGAAAGCATGTTGAGCAACCTTGGGGCTCATGGTTGTTGTTACAACGCCGAGCGAGTTCCAGAACTCGGAGTTTCCGGATTCCAGCTCGATGGCCCTTTTGAAGCATCGCATTGCTGCCTTAAGGAACTTGCGAGGCTTCTTTGTACCGGGCGTGACATGTGTGTTTCGGAATGCTCTGTATTCGGCCCAGCCTAGATTGTACCATGCGACTGCCTGAGCATGCGTGTCCTTGATCGAGGTGTGTATCGCCCGCTTGTAAGCCAGGATGGACAAGTTGATGCAGGCATCAGATGAAACAGTGTCGTTCAGACCGGAGTCAAGCCAATCTTTTCCAACTCCGTCCACCTCAAACATGATGTTAAAGGCTTCATCGTCGAGCCCGGCAGACAACAGGGCTTTGCAGTCGATCGCGGAGAGTTTGCCAACCTCTTTACCGATGTATGAGAAGTTGGCACAAGCATCGCCAACAGCCTTCCACATGTTAAAGATGTCAGATCGAACAGACACAATCGCGCCTGCGACCTGGATAACCCTGCACGCTAGCTCCGCTGCGTCATGGAACAAGCCCGAATCCACACTTTTCCAAGAACTCTCCGCTAGGGTCTGAAGTAAGGCAATCGTAACGCCAATGTCACCCGGTCGAGAAGTGAGGACATCCTCGTAACTTGAAACAGCATCATTGAAGTCACCAAGCTCTCTTTTCACATTTGCCAGCATATAGCGTGCGAACCAAACGTGTTCCTTCTCTTCTTCGGAAAGATTAGTCTCTAACTCTCGCGCATGCTCAAAGGCTTTGGTGGCTGCGACATAGCGACCAGAATGGTGATAACTCTCCGCAAGCCCAACCCAGGAATGATAATCCCCGGAGAGAAAGTCGCAGTGATGCCTGGAATGACACAATGCTTCGTGCATATTGTTGTTTGTTGATCTGAACAGTACCGAGGGCTGCATATGGCCAGCTATAGCCCTTACGCTTCGAGCCAGGTGATGGCTTAGCTTTGCCAGAATCAACGACTCGTTGCGCGACGACCTCCACGAGGTCCCATTCGCGTTGGTCTGCGAAGCTCCTAGCGAGACGCTCAGCAGCTTCAATCTCAGAAGTTGAAAGCTCAAACGCTTTGTGGAAGCATCGTCGAGCTCTGGTTTTGTCTTTCTTGTAATCCGCAAAGTAGAAACCGAGGCTGGTATATGCCGGAGCGTAGTTCATATCGGCTGTGATGGATGCGAGGAAGTAAGAGTAAGCTCCGTTCCGGTCCTTCCGACCCGCTCGAGATTGATCAAGTTCCCATTTGCAGTAGCCCACGCGGTACAGGAGCACCGCCTTGAATGCCTTGTTTTCGGGTTGTTCCTCATTCAGACTGTCGAGAGCACCGAGGAGTCCCTCTAAACCTGTTTCGAAATCCCCATTCAATGCCATACACCAGAAGAGCTCGCCACGAATTTTGATATCGGTGGAATCACGCTCCAGGGCACGTTCTAAGAACAAGACGGCATCTGCGTAGTCCTCATCGACCTGGAGAATAAGACCGATACCAAGAAGACAAGTTGTCGATGTTGGATTGCGTTGAAGAATTTCTTCAAATATCGCCTTAGCTTCGGGGTGGTAGCGAGGAGATTGATAGTAAATGTAGGAGTTGGCGAGATTGATGTTCAGTGAGTCCTTCGTGTTGATGAAATTGATTCCAGTGTAGCTGGAGACTTCTTGGACATTTTTGATCCCTTCACCAGCTACCCGAGCGGCTCCCTCATATTCTTCAAGCATGAGGTGCAAATCTGCCATGATCCGGTGTGCGATGATTGATGAACGTGCGTTCTCAAGCCCTTCAACCATCAAGATCAAGCGGTCCTGCGCAGAAAACTCTGTATTGTCTGTAATTTCGGTAACTGCATCATCCTCCGGAGCTTCCTCCTTGGGGAAAGGTGAAAGCTCGCTGGCAAGAAAACCCTTGAGAACTTTGCCCAGCCCATTTTCGGGAAAGAATTCGATAAATTCGCGAATAACACCGACGTCCCATTGAGAGTAGCTTTCGATGTCCTGCCATTCTAGGACTATGGTCCATGCGAGTTCAAAGGGGTGCTTGATAATGACCATATCCTGAGCAGCACGGAGGATTTCCCTTCTTTTGGTGTTCTTTTGCTTGTGGTGCAGAACCTTCAGCTCATCGTAGGCGCGTTCGAGCAATTTTTCTTCGTACTGGCGTCGAACTTCATCGTCGTTGGTCCAGTTGATGATGCCTCGATACAGTTCTTCCAGTCCCATTCGTTTGAAAGCCTCTCGCTTCACTTCCACCGTCACCTGATCGAGGCGTGCTCCGAGACGAGTTCTTCGCTCTCCGATCTCGCGATTGATATATTCCTTCTCTTCCGCTTCGGTGATCTCGATTAGGCGTAGATAGGTTTGGGAGGGATGGGGCATTCGGCCTTCGAGGACGCTATAAATTGGGGAGGTTGGAAGTTGTAGTTGCAGGCACATTTATACTGGGCCTTGGAGCCTCGACTCCGGGCAATGTTGGTGTATTTATCGATCGTATCCTGACAGCGGTGCATGTCATTGCTGGTTGACATGTGAGTATTTGGTCCGCTGATACGCAAACAGAAGCATCAATACATACCCATCGGCGAATATCTGGGCTAGTCGGAGAGCTGCGTCGTGCCAGGGATCGAGCTTGGAATTTCCTTGTTTTTCATAGAGGGTGACTAGACCCTGCCAAGCAGTGCGGTCGCTGTCTTTAATTCGTGTAGCCGCTAGGTAAGCTTGTTCAGCTTCTTCGGTATTATTCTGCTTGTCATAAGCGAGTCCGAGGAAGATGTTCCTAGCAGTCGCGGGGGGTAAAAGTTAGGTGAGCTTGCTCGTTGTCGCGGGTTGAAACATAACATACCCATGGTAGTTTTTCGGATCTTGCTGTATGAGACTCCTCGCTTTCTCGACTGCTGTAGCATAGTCCTTTGAGTCAATGGCCGACCGCACGGCCTTCAATGCCGCCTTGCTCGACATCGTTATGAGTTGAGAGTGTGAGGAGGGGGAGTTCAAACTGGTGTGGTCGAATGTGGAGCAAACCGCAGAGTGACCTTATCGGTTAGCGCGATCCTAGGATACGTCACCGCTTAACTATCGGCTGAGCTATCGTGGGGTTTGGGTCCCTGGTGATCATGGGGACTATCTCCTTAAGGTCACCTTCACCTTCACCTTTACTGTCAAACAAAGTTGCTTCAATCACGTACCAGGGCCTTGAAGGCCTCAAGGCAGTAAAGGCTGCTTGCATCCCCCACTCAGCGACTCCACATCCAGCAACACCTCAGGTAAGTAATGTTTGCTGTCAGCAGCCGATCCTAGGATGCAGCTGCCTACCGGGCTGGGGTCATTGCGGTGAACTGGGCTAACTTGTAGCTTCTTCCAGGAGAAACGTCATCTTACCCGCAAACATTTGCGACAGCTTTTCACGCACTTGCTTGCGCAGTCCTGCCTCCTCCCTTCACACCCTTGTTGAACGCGGGGATCGCCGTGCATATCCGAGATGGGCCTGCTGCACCTTCACGTTGACGGCAAAGTCTTCCGCGACTCGCGCAATCGAGAGGTTACATTGAGGGGCATAAACGTTGCTGGCGACGCGAAATATCCCAAATCGCCGGATCTTCCCTCATTTGTTTCAGACAAGTTCTTCGAAGCCGACGATGTTTCGTTTGTTGGACGTCCCTTTTCCCTCGAAGATGCACATGTGCACTTCAAAAGACTTAGGAAATGGGGGTATAACACAATTAGGTACATTTTCACTTGGGAAGCTATCGAACATTCGGGTCCCGGGAAGTATGACGATGAGTGGGTTACCTTTACCATCGAAGTTCTCCGCATAGCAAAGCAATATGAGTTTTATGTTTTCATGGACCCCCATCAGGATGTGGTGAGTTGATTCCCGGACCTTCAATTTCTGACCTTGTATTTCATCGCATGCAAAGCTTACCATGCATATCCTAGTGGTCTCGGTTGTCTGGTGGCTCTGGAGCACCAATGTGGACTCTTTATGCTGCTGGTCTGGACCCGAAGGGCTTCAAGAAGACCGAGGCCGCCCTCGTCCAGAACACATACGATATTCCTGCTGAATTTCCGAAGATGATTTGGAGCACAAATTACACTCGATCGGTCTGCCAAACGATGTTCACTCTCTTCTGGGCAGGTCGCGACTTTGCTCCGAAAGCCATCATCGACGGGGTCAATATTCAGGACTATTTGCAAGATCACTTTATAGCCGCATGTAGATACCTCGCTCAGAAGATACATGATGCGGGCGATCTTGAGAACGACGTGGTCATCGGCTGGGAAAGTATCAACGAGCCAAACCGCGGTCTGGTTGGCGTGCAGGACATCTCCATCATTCCGCCGGAGCAACAATTACAACTCGGCACATCGCCCACAGCATTCCAGGCAATGCTAACGGCTGCTGGACGAGCATGTGAAGAATCGACATGGGGCTTCGGTAACTTCGGTCCCTATCAGACTGGCCGGGAGCTCGTGGACCCAGAAGGCGAATCTGCCTGGCTTCTACCTGAAGATTCCGATATCGAGCAAAAATACGGATGGAATCGCGATTCAGGATGGAAGCTAGGAGAATGTCTTTGGGCTCAGCATGGTGTGTGGGATACAACTAGTGATACACTCCTCGAGAAGGACTATTTCTCGAAGGTCCCTAAAACCGGGGAGAAGCTGGATTACGAGGTCTTCACTAATACCTACTTCCTCAACCACTACCGAGCCTATCGAGATGCAATCCGTGCGGTCTGGCCACAGTCAATTATGCTTTGCCAGCCGCCAGTGATGGAGGTGCCGCCTGACCTGAAGGGGACGGTTGATGATGACCCTAATATGGTACATGCGGTCCATTTCTATGATGGACTCACTTTGATGACGAAACACTGGTGAGCCATGTCTTTCAATTATTGCTATACATTGTCATATATTCTAACGACTTTAGGAATCGTCTTTATAATGTCGATGTGATTGGTGTTCTTCGGGGCAAGTACTGGACCCCTGCCTTTGCTGTCAAGATTGGAGAGACTGCAATTCGAAACTGCCTGCGAGATCAACTCAAGTTCCTCCGTGATGAAAGTTTGAATTACATGGGCAACCATCCACTGCTGTTTACAGAAATCGGAATCCCCTATGACATGGATGACAAGAATGCCTACAAGACAGGCGACTACAGTAGCCAAACCAGTGCTATGGATGCTAATCACTATGCGCTGGAAGGGAGCATGGGCAATGGGTTCACGCTGTGGGTCTATGCAACTGAGGTAAGAGGCTTTTTTCCAATTGTAATACGCGCGATCGAATGGTCTCTGATAATTTGCAGAACACTCATCAATGGGGTGATTTCTGGAACGGCGAGGACCTATCCATCTGGTCGAATGACGATCTTGAGCTCCCCGGCGGCGCCGATACCCGCTCGCTTGATCCCACCTCTCCCGCCTACTCTGAAAGCCATAGTAATGGAGATCAGCCGCAAATTGACACTCGTAATCTCAAGCGAGCGTTAACATCTCCTTCAATCTCCAGTAGTCTTTCTCGAGCTCCCAAAGGCTACCGTGCGGCAGAGGCCTATCTCCGACCCTCTCCAATCTACGTGAGTGGACAGTTGGAGAGCCATCTCTTTGATCTCCAAAGCTGCACCTTCACCATGTCCTTGACGGCACAGGCAGCAACTACTTCGGAAGCGCCTACAGAGATCTTCCTCCCGGAGTTCCATTTCCCCGAGGACCAGACCGCGATTAGCGTGAGCGGCGGGAAATGGGAATTTGATGTGGAGGAATCCACCAAGATCCAACGTCTACTATGGTGGCATGCGGAAGGGGAGCAAGACATCAAGATTGAGGGAGTCAAACGTAAGGTCGGCGAATATTCTAATTCGGTCGAGGAGGTGAGCTACCTGGAGCAGTGTCAACGGGGACAATGTGTTATTATGTGACGTTCAACTTTATTTCTCCCGTTTTCTAAGGCTGCTTAGCGTTCAGGGGTTCTTTTGCAATAATAGTACTAGTAAAACTAGTAAAACTAGCTCATATGGAATGTGTGTCTCCACCCTAAGATATTAATATGTAGGTGTAGGTGTATACTCCTACTTTCCCGGGTGAGGCTTATGCAGCCTCGTGCTAGAAAGATAAGATAAACAACCGGTGACGACGGAGGGGCAAAGTTAGAATGACGACGTACTAAAGGAGAGGAAAAAGAAAACATACTCTTTCCAATTGAGAAACCAACGACTTCTGTTGGAAGATTGGCAAAGAAGAGACACTATCGAGGAGAGCGGTGTGGTGTGTGTGTGTCTGTGTGCGTGTTCCTGTGCCTGTGCCTGGTGAAGAAGGAAAAGCTCTCAGCCCGGGACTGCCAGTGCCACCGACTGCCACTCACTTTCGTCTCCTCCGATTTCCCTCTTACAAACACTCCAGCAGCGCATTCTCCCACCCTCCCTCGACCCCCCCTCGACCCCTCCACTTCTTCCCCCCTTGATCTCCGCTCGGTTCTTACGTCTTTGACCTTGGCCTTGTTCGTTGAATGGCACGTGTTGCTTTGTTCCACCGCTAGAACAGTTCCACCGGCCAGGGTCAACAGAGTATCCAAACAATCTTTCGCCTCGGAGCCTTGGAGCCTTGGATACTCGGGTCATGAGAGAATAATTCAAACCTGACCTGATCTTATTTGACTTGACCCCAACTAAACAGCAAGAAAAAACAACGCCTATTCCTCGCTTGAGCACGGCCGCCTAAATCCCACCTCTCTCGTGATACCGATACCATCTCCCCCTCCAAACCCCCGTCACTCCCCGCTCAACACCACAATCTTTCTGCACTCGGCGCGCCGACACGATGGCTGCCGAGGAGCTGTCAGATGCCGGTATGGCCGACATCATCCGCGCACTAGAAGTCATTCATAGTCCCACGTCTACGAATGAGCTGCGCAAAGAGGCCCTCACTTTCGTCGAGTCGTTGAAGGATAACGATGCGGCCGCCCGGAATGGTTTCCTCCTGGCATCGCGTACGGACCATGCTCCAGTCGTGCGATACTTCGGTCTCACCCTTCTGGATCACGTCCTACGCCATCTGCCTTTCACCAATTCCGACGACGCGGTAAACATACGATCCATGATCCTGCAGCTCGCCGAGAACACACGCGCCGAGGAACCCAATTATTTCCGCAACAAGATTCCCCAGCTGTGGTCCGAGGCTGCTAAGAAGAGCTGGGGCTTGGATTGGATGGACATGGATGCTGCTTTGGTCAAATTTTGGGGTGCGTCTCTGGTACACAATGAGCTCGTGCTCTCGGTCTTGGAGACCCTCTCTGAAGACGTCTTCTTTCGCGAGGATACCGTCTCTTCGCTTCGTGGCTCGGAGTTGAATCGCGCTCTTGTGGAGATCTTTACTCCCGCTGCGATTGTGGAACAAATCAACCCGGACAACAAGACGAACGCGACCCTGCGCTGCGGTCAGGAGGGCTGGCTCGTTCGGATCTGTGAATTTCTGGATAATTGTGTACAAAACGTCTCGAGCTCGTCGCAGGCTCGAGACGCAGCTGTGAAGGCTTTGACAACTCTGCGATCTGCGTTATCTTGGTCTATCTACAAAGCTGTTGTGGCTTCCCAGGTTGTCTCAAGCATCTTCAGGGCATTGACTTGCCAAGATGACCAGGTTCTCCTAGTAAGAAGAGTTCTGTTTGAAAGAAACTCAATTCGCAGAAAACTAACATCATATCTAGGCGGCAGTTGAGGCTCTTCATTCCCTCTACGGAAGAAACAACATGGGAAACGAAGACTCACACGGTCTTGTCTGCTTGATCTTCGAACCCGATTATCTCAATACCCTTCAAAATCTGTACCAATGGTCAATCGTGGAGCCCGATGACGCCGACGAGCCCAAATACTTGATCTCTAAAAAGCTCTCCGAGGTAAAATCTCCCTTTTCCATATTGCCGAGTAACCCTATGCTAAAGTTTCATTAAGATGATATCATATATTGCCGGATGCCTGGAAGATGACAAGTTCCTCCAAAATACCATGAACCGTCTGGACCTCCCGCTATTCTTCAACTTCATGGTTAATATCATGCAGCACCAGAGCTTGATTGTTTCCATTCCCGTACTGCACCTTTGGTCAAGACTCCTTGCTATCAGCAAGATTGGCAGATCGGATTTCGTTTTGACTCTGACGCCCAGCTTTCTGAACATCTGCACGCAACGCTTGATACGCTGGGAATCTCTACCTGCTGACTCGGAGGACCCCACAGTCCAATTTCTGTCCGAGGATATTGATACTCTTCCGGAGCGTCATGCCTTTGTAGGCAACTATCGCCGCTACTGCTCCTCCGTCATCGAGACTATCACGAAGAACCGCCCGCAGGATGCTGTTCGCGAAATCTTAGGTCGAGTTGATGAGAACCTGAATAATTTGTATAACGGGCTGGAACCGTTTCACAGTATGTTTATCGTGCCTTAGTCTTATGAAGTTTTCAAACTTACCCTGATTCCGCAGTGTCAACTTTCCGCAAGTCAGCAATCCCACTCATGCGTGCCGATGCCCAGTTTGCAGTTGTCGAAGCTGTTGTGAAGGGATTCAATAAGTGGCTTGATTCTCACGGAAAAGCACCTCAGAATGATGTACGGTTTCCATTACTCCCCCCTGATGTCTCGACTACTAACTAACAGTATCAATAGGAGCAGGAGCGCAGCGAGCTGGAATTTGCCATGGAAAACTGGGCCTCAAATCTGATGCAACGGTCTTTTGATGTTCGTCTTCTGACCCCGAACTGGGCTCTCGGTATGCTAATAGTCAATTCAGGACCCTGTTCTAAAACAACGCGTCATCAAATTGGTTGTGGATATCTCCTCTCGTGCTCTGGATAACCACCCCGCCTTTGCTCTCAAGGTCCTAGAGCACATTCTCATGACCCGTCTTCCGGACCAACCTGGATATCCTTCCTACTCTGAAGCTGTGAAAGAGCTTCATGGCCTTGCCAGTCATGAACTCCGTCGTCTCGCGATCCGCTATGCGGACTATTTCTCTGTCAGTGTTGCTTGTTTGAAGATATGACTTCTGTTGCTGACCTAAAAACTCTAGACATTCTATGATTTGCTAGAGCCAAAGATCCGAGAAATTACTCAAGCAAATAGAGTAGACGATAAACTGCAAATGGAGCTGACGTCCATTCTGCTAATCATTATGTGCGATTCCCTATCCTCCCTTCTGGAATTCCCATGCTAATCTTTTCAAGGCAACGCGCAAGCAATATTGATTCTAACACCCGGCAACAAAGACTTGGTGCATTCCTCGAACCTATCCGCGAGGCTTGGCAAGACGAGGCTTTCCGACAGACCAGCTCCTCCTTCGACGGATTCTGCAGGCTGCTGGGATTGGAAAATGTTGGCTCATATATGCAAGCTAAGCAAGCTTACAAATTCGCCGATTGGTCGGAGGTGATCCTCGATGAGGAAGGAAAGGTTGTGCAGGAAGAGATGACAAGGAAATTCCAGGCAAGAGAAACCATCTCCATGACTTTACGTCCCTCATATCTAACCCGCAATACAGATGCTACCACTCCGAGGCACAAAGACTATGTTGGCAGTTTCCACAGACAGGCTTAAGAAGACCTCTCCTGCCTACTCGGTCGGTTGTGATATGTGGCAGGATCTCATCCCCCTGATTCTCCCGACCCTCCTTCAACTCGTCACGTACGTCCCCCTGACCCACAATATGTGGACAAATGCTAAATTTAATAATTTCAAGTCATGCACACGCCTTCCACAACCCTGGTAATTGGGCCGTTAGTGACGAAATGCGTGCTGTCGTTGAGCGGATCTTGACTGACAGATTCTGGCAAGCCGGCATTTCGAGCGGCAGCCGCGATGACTTCTACGCCCGAATTACCGCCTCCAAGGCCACCATGGAAGGATTTGCTTCTTCTGTTCGGGGTAAAATCCGGGCAGTCCGTGAATCCTGCTACTCCATGCTCTTTAGCATGAGCAGAATGCGTGACCAGTTCTACGGGTTTGCTGAACTACCTGGCCCCTTGTCTCAAGCTTTGTTTAAAGACTCAGAGCATCTGTCCTCCCACCAGTACTCAGTTCTGCTGAATATATCCCGCTGCTTAATTGACGACTGCCCCGTCCAGTACCGCAGCCACTTCCTTCCTCCCATGCTCGCCACATTATTCGGCAGCATTGACCGCAAGATCACGACTGAGTGGCAACTAATTGAGCAGAGAAAGAATGTCGTCTCAGATGGCGACCTCACAGACGAAATGAAATCAGAGAGCGTTCTCCGCCAGCTCACTTACTCCGCCGTTATCATGGTCGCTAGCTTGTTCGATCCCCAGAGAGGAGGTATGATAAACAAAATCCGCAAAATGGAAAAGCGCCAATTGAGCCAAGAACCCCGCGGTGCCCAGGAAAGCCGTGACATTGAAAAACTAATGCTCATTGTCAAATTAGACCCCGATGGGACCGAATCAGACCCCAGCGCGCCCCAGCCCACCCCCGAACTTTCCGACTCCATTCGTCACTTTGTCCTTTCGTCACCTGAAATTTTTGAGCCTCTCATGCTTTTCTGCACTCATGCTCTTAGCATGCGAGATACCCGATGCTGCAGCATCATCACTCGTGTTATTCGATCGATCCTCGCCGATTTCGCCCCTCCCAACAACAGCGCCACGACCGTGACCATTCGAGAGTTCATCTGCACAGAGGTACTGAAAGCCTGTATCACGTCGGTTCACGAGCCCTATTTCGTCGACATGCAGAAGGACCTGGCTCAGCTCATTGCCTCTATCTGGGTTCTCTATGGATTTGCGAGTGAAACACCCAAATCTGTGCTCCTGAGTCTTCCCGGAATCACTGAACAGAAATTTGCCCAAACAGAAGCTGCTCTGCAGCGATGCACGTCGCCTAGGCAGCAACGTGCTTTGATTCTCGACCTCCTGGAGCCCCTTCGGGGAGTGAGTATTGCAGAACAAGGTAAAATTCTCGGCTCCCGTGAAGAGCGCCGTAAGGCCCGAAGCGCGCTGCAGGAGAGATACATGACCAACGAAATGGAAACACAACAAGAAACTCAACGAGTCGATATCAACGATGGGCCAGATCTCTCCGGCGTCGCTGACATGTTTGGGTAAATACCATATCCAACCCTTGAGAATATGCCCGTCGAGGTCTTTCTTGATAACGACACTACTTGTTCCTGATTTTGACTGGAATACCCTTTTCAACCCCTCCAACCCCTGCAACCGCATCAGAAGTTGACTTGACCGTCTATCCAATCTTACACTTTCCTTTCCTTACTTTCATGCTTTAAGCTTACGGACTACCCCTGGCGGCGGCGCTTTGAATTGTCATTCTATAGACGAGCCTCTATACCTCACATAGACGGTTGAAAAACAACATGATGCATAAACACATTCAATAATAATTAAAAGAACAAAAATATTTATCATTTTGAAATGTATCTACTGGTTTATCCTAGATTCTGGTTGATAGTATTTGATCTTTCTTTTTAGTCTTCCCTGCCAGTGTAGCTGCAAGTGACATCTCCATCCACCTCAGCGTTTCTGGCAAGTGCCATTGTACAATGACATTGAACCTTTGTAAGTTAGACAGTCATCTCGTCGGAGAATTGATTTGTCTGTCGCGGAAGTGGACACCGCTACCGGCCATTCCCACAATGCCTCGGCCAAGAGTTCGGATGGTCTCAAAGTTGTCCGGTCGTTGGCGACAGCTGAAGTCAGGAAGCTCCCAGTTGCATGTCGTGATAAGGCTTTTGAAGTCTCTGGCGTTGAAGAAGGTGTAGTATTCAACTTGGCAAATAGTTTTCGAAAGTCTTGACGTCCAACTAGCCAGATCGCAGAGCAAATAGGTGTAGTCAAAGATGAATCGTCGATTTCTGTTGTCTTGTCAAAGACAGGCCCCCCCCTGGATGATTCCTCCGCGGGGCTTGCCCTTGGTTCAAGTTTCGATGTCACCATGCGGATTGGCGGCGAGCCTCATACACGATTCCTCTGGACAGGACCACCTCGCCGATAGGACGGCTATACTGCGCAAGTATACGCGAGAGAAAGATTGACGATCGAAGTTGGTCGGATGTGTGTGGTGGATTGAAAGGGAACCTGAGAAAGTGAATGATTAGACGAGGTAGCTCGGGCTGGTGCTAGTCTTCTGACGGATCATCAAACAGAGCAGTAATAAGTAATAAAGAGAAGCTCCAGAGCCTCGGGTACACTGGCGCCCACGAGTCGAGAAGGATATGTGAGCGAGCCCTCGAGGAGTCGCAAGAAATGGGCGTGTCAAGTTCAAGAATTGTCCAACATCGAATTGATCCTGCAGATGATGCGTAGGTTCACCCCATCCTTATACATGTCCTAAATGTATGCTTCGTCTAGATGATCTTGTTGCTTTATAAACTCTAGTATTGTTCCTGCCCGGTAAAGTATGTTAGTTATTATCAGTAATAACTAATAATATTTAGTACTTACCAGCCCATTTCTGACCGAGTGGGCAATGCAAGCTGAGCTTCCATGCTTGACCGAGGGTAGAAACTCAGAGTGATCGTTTTTCCTTGAAATCAAGGCCCAGTTCCCAGAAAAAGGGGAGGATTTCAGCCGGATAATCTGGTATAGAGAACGGGCTCCTTGGACCATACAGGCTGTCCAGTTCTCGCCCACATCGCTCGACTATATTGCTGAGAGCCAGGAACGCGTCATCCCGTGCTTTGAGCTGCTCTTGCTGCCAATATTTAGCTGGCTACGGGTTGCAATTGCTGCTGCCCCTGCTGCGGTCCCGGTCAATTTGTAGTTGTTTATCCACTCAACAAATGCCTCGGACGTGCACATGATAGACTCTTCGCTGAAAACCGGCGGTGATCATCGGCTGCAGGTGAAGGCAGTTTCATCCCTTTCCAATATCATGATCGTCAAACTTGTCCAGTTGTGCTTAATCCACACGTTGATGCTTGGGTGTGTGTTTGGGCATGCGATCAGTGCGTACGCTTGACGTGTACGCTGTCGGTGGCGATCTCGACTTGTTAACTCTGCGGCCAGTTTCATCTTTATGAGAATTTTTCACACTGGAAAATGTGTACCGGGTGGAGTCCAATTCTCCAAGGCTAGAGTTTCCTTATTTCCGAACTTGATTTAACTGTCCCCTGACTATCCTTCGAGCCCTGGAGGACAAAGGAGACAATGCGTCGGGATGCATTGTCCAAATATGCCCAGGAAAAGGAGCATGAACAGAAAAAGGGACATGAGGAATTTGTCATCTCGGTGGCTGGATGACATGAATTGGGTTGCCCATTTTGGCGATTCTGCTGGAATATGTTCGTGGCTCGTGATGACACTGGCAGCAACTCGAGGGGCGAAAAGTGGTTAATGTCAGGTACTCGTGCTTGCCCAGTACTATTAGACTGTAGTAATTTCATCTCCAGGGCCCTTTTAGCTGTATCTTGAATTTTACACTCAGGGCCCCAGGAGTGGTTTCCCAAGGTTGACCTGTGGAGCTTGATTTGCGTCAAAGGTGTGTGAGTCCCGGGCACGTCCCTGAGACTTCTGGGAGGAACGATATTCCTCAATGGTAGGCGGATAGGTCAAGCAGTGGCTGGCTTTGCTGTTTTGGAATGGCGTCCCGAGTCCCGATGATGTAGTTAAGTTGCTAATATTGATATTAAAATTGTATCAAACTTCGATGAATTTGATATCCTTTGCCCCCGTCTGACTAACGCGACAAACGTCGAATCCAGCCCACATGGGAACGATTCTTCTGATTCCAGCCATGATACTCATGCATGTCGATCTCTTGATGCATCCAATCGAGCACCCCGCCCGCGGCGGATAGTTTCCACCGGCTGATCATTCAAATCATCGCGTAGTCTCCGAGTCGTAGTGTCTGCATAGCGCTGTTGAACATGCTTGTAAAGCACTGCATTGTTTTCCTGGCCGCTCAAGAGGATGGACGGAAGGTTATGTTTTGGTACCAGCTCACGTTGATTTTAGAGACTTGGTGGAAGAATGGGGTTCCGAAGTTGTCAAGATGGGAGACAGTGTTCTCTATTATGGAAGCAAGTGAGTGGACTTCGGGGTGAAATAACCTCGGCAATAATAGCCCTTGCCATCTCCTTCCTTGTATGACTGACAGGCGTCTCGACGGAGGATTTGATTTGTCTGTCGCGTAAGTTGCGTCGTCCTCCATGCTGTCAGGGTTGGATTTATTGGCATGCTCAATCCGCGGGACATTAACGCTGTAATGTGGTAGTATGTGAGAATAAAGGCTGTTTCGCAGGCTCCAAAGGTGAAGGTGAGCTGACCTTTGGCTCGGAAAATCAGGTCAATGAAGCTGAGAGGGATCTTGCCAATGTGAGACAAAGCTAACCTTGCGGAATGTTGTCGTAATGGAGAATGTATAAGGATACGAAAGGAGCTCTGGCTTTTACGCTTCAAAAAGAGATGATGAGGTGATGAGCGGGTAAAGTGGTGGGATTCGGTCAGGTGAGAGAAGAAGAGAAGAAGAAGAGAAGAAGAAGAGAAGAGACTGAATGTGAAGCTATCCAGAACAGGACGGATGGAAGGACGGATGGAAGGCACGATCTGTCAGTGCGGATGCCTGAGGCGGGTGCATGCAGTACTACTAGTCAACTAGTAACTACTATCTAACAAAAGTAGGTGTAAGGTATTCACTAATACCAGTAATTACCGTCGATACTCGGGCAAAGATATCTACTTCCAATTGTATGCGTTGGAGTCATTTGAGTTCTAATCCAAACCTCCATCTTCAGATTGTTCGCCCAACTTGTAACTAGGCTCCAATATCGATCTAAGGCTTGACAGCCACACATCGAAGACCATAGTAAGTGATGTATTGACAACCATCCTCTTTCGTAGTTCCACTCCGAAGCATACGACACATCTGATCCAGACACGATTCCCTCTCCTCCTCAGTTTCCAAAATATCCAACCACGGGGTACCAAGAAGTTTCATAAGCCCCTTAAGGCCACCGTTTATCTCAGGATTCATCTTTAAAGCCCTCGGTTGGAGAGTAATATGTTTGACTTCAAAGCCAGCATCCTCAAGCAAGCCTTTCATATAGTCATCAGAGGGATGGAACCAAGGGCAAGCTGCCTCTACTTGTTCAATTGGAATGCCATGGTTCACTAGCGAATAAGTGAAAGATGTGACCATCTCGGGGGCATTGCCGAATCCGCACATCTCGAAGAAGAATGTTCCTCCCGGCTTCATGGATTTAAAGATAGTTTCAATTGTGGAGACTCGGGTTTTTGGGTCTCTCAAAATCCAGTGGAAAGCGGCGTTGGATGATCTAAAGATATCCTTAGAACACGACGCTTTTTTGCCTCTCACGAGGGGTATAGTTGATCTTACACTTTATCCCACTGCCCATTCACAACATCTTCTTCCTTGTCCAAATGTCGACAGTCAACAACACGGAACTCTGTGGTCGCGCCGCCATAGTTGAATGTTTTTGCGGCCTCTATCATTGCCAAAGAAGAATCTACTCCCATCACATGGCTTACTGCGGAGGAATAGGAGGTGGTGAATTTCCCATCGCCACATCCGATGTCAAGGACTCGGTCGGTGGGCTTGAAGTCGATGCTTTGAACGAGAGTATCTGAAAGACGAGGGACGAAGGAAGCGACGGCTTCATAGGTCTGTAATTTGTTAGATGTTAAATGGAATCACGTATTTATTTATACTCAAGAGATCCGAACCTCAGTAGACCAGAAGTCCTTTTGACGAGTGTCGACCAGAGTCATCTTGAGGGAGGATAATAAATCTTCTATTTGATTGATGGAGGAATGTATTCCAGAAGCACGGAAAGGGCTGGATCTTTGTATTCTTTAAATCCTCTTCATACTAGCTTCACTTTTTCTTAGACAACAGGTTGAAGGTAAGCAGCACGGGGCTCATGTTCAAAACGCAAGTGCACCTAAATAATCTGGGGATAAGAACACTCGAGCTGTGACAGCCATCTTTACCGAACACCATTTCCAAAAGCTGCAAGTGAACCCATAATTCAGACTCAGAGAATATGCAAGCCACAATCGCATGTTGCTTTGTTGTGCTCGGACCATCCATCAAGTGGCATATTCTGGCGAAAGCCAATCATAATACGCAGCCTGCAGCCGTATTATCACTCTGGGTAATGTACACGGCTCGCTTAATCGGACTTCGAAGTGGCTGCACTCGGCCACTGCAGTCTGTACTGTCTCCGAGTATGTTTGATCTCTTTTAGCGTGCATTAGCGCGAACTATTGTATCTTACAGAATCAAACAGCGGAGTGCTTATACAGCCAGGGGGTATAGTCAGGAGAAATATTGGCTGGGTATCTGTAGTACGAAAGCAGAATTGTAATTCAAGGCGAAGGCATCCAATAAACTGGCCAGAGATTGTATGCTTATGGAAGTTTGTGCTTGAAGGGGAAAGTGTCAGATCTTGGCGCGTAAGACGACGACGCTTATTTCGTGATCTCGAGGAACGGCAGATTCAAATATTTCTTATAGGCTTATCTATGCTTTAAACAGAAACAAGGTCAATTAATTTGACTAATCGAGGTAACTATCTATTGGTTGGTAGTTTCGGATGGACAGGGATAGCCCGATTCTTGCAAGGGATCTGGGACCTTTAAATGATTTGAACACTTAGGTATGGAGACATCTATGATGGCTTATTTTATCTACATATTGAACTTCGACCCTTTCATAGAAACAGCCAATAAGAAAAAACCAGATCATACTTCACTGCGCGATATTCGCATCGCTTCTCAGAAAATACCCCCCAGAGAATGGAAGCTTGGAACGCGGTTGATCGAGTGAGGTTGCTCTCGGTGGGAAATAACCCATGCTAGCTATATCACACACATGTGGCGCATAATTGTCGAGTATATCCGTTGGGCTCCATATCTAGAAAGAACTTCCTTCGGGACCAGGCTGGTTACTGCCACCCTGCTGCATGTCGATGAAGGGCTGCTCATCCCCGAGCAGCATTAAATTATCCCAATATCGGTCATAAAAGTCTACTATGCCCGAAGATCCTGCGAAGAACCCATTATGAGGCTGTGAAGTAGGGTCTTCGTCTTGACCTAAATAGAAACTAGCGTCCATTAGATCCACGTCTAATGGAGTATATTCATTCTGGCCATATAGCTGAGACTCTTGGGACTGCGGCGTGGGTATCACTGGAGCTGGAGGGATTGGGGGAACTAGAAGAGGGTGGTTAGTCGAGGTTCAAGGAGTAAGTTCGACATTGTGAGGGACTCACCGTCTTGGGATTCCGGGTTTGAACCGAGTAAGTTTACTTGCTCTGGTGTATCTCCATGCTGTAGGTGGGTGTTTGTAACTTTGAGCATGATACTCAACGCCTGGGCCATCTTGGAGGCTTCCTTGGATTGTTGACGCAGTTGGCTCCAAATATTAAAGGCCCTCTCAATCTCCTGTGAAAGCTGATGCCGCTCATTGATAATTGCCTGTCTGTCATTCGGTGACAAATTCTGTTTTAAATCATATCGAGATTGGCATGATATCTCCAAAGAAACGATCATCGCAGCGGAGCGAAAGTGTGTGGCGACAATTGGTGAAAAGAAGAATGAGGACACGGAGCTAGATTCAAATATGTCGGACTGGTGTTGGAGCACGGCTCTAGCAGCATCCAAGCACTCCTTCCGGGAATATGCAAATGCAGGATCCATGCGATGTTGGGCCAGATATCTGCGGTGCAGATCACATCGGCACTTCTGATAGATCAAATCAATATTGTACCGATCCATGATTGTATTCGGCGAATCTGCAATTGATTCACTCATTGTGCGGTATCTCAGCGGGGGAGGGATCATTGCGTAGAGCTCTTTTAATTTAGCATCCAGCTGTAAGACTTCCTTGTAGGGGACCCCTTTCACTGAGCAGACCTTGCTCATGATGTCTGCGCCCATGAACATCATCCGATTCAACGTAACAGGAAAGAGCATTGGTGTTATCTCTGTGAAGGGTCTAGATGGAGGAAGAGTTGTCATCGATGGATCTAAGTCTTCATCAACTAGATTTTGAGGCTCTTCGGTGTCAGTTTGGACTGGTGTTGTTGATGGTGGGAGGCCGGCTTGAAGGGAGATGTAGTGATCAAGAAGGCGTAAGGACATCCAAACACGCCGGCGCATTTCACCGTCAAAAACAGATATCTCACGATAGTGTTTTGAATCTCTGTGGTAACCACTATGCATTGCCAATCGAGATGCCAAACCGAGGAGAACAGAGGGGCCAACATGGTTGTCAGTGCTTCTGAGAATCTCCATAGCAACATTCAAAATGACCGCTTCCATTTTGAATCGTCCAGGTGATGTGTAGTTTGACATGGTCAGACATTGTGATGCGATTCGGTGGTACTCGGCGAATGTTTCGGAGAGGTCACCATCGACTCGCCCCGCTGTAGAGAAAAGTTGCAGCCCTGTGCCCGCACAGAGAATGCTAAAAATATATGCGAGCCAATTGATAGATGCCGCTTGTGGGTTCTTCCAGAACTCTGCGTACTAAAGGGACTCGGAATTTAGGTAAGTGGAAATCTTAAACATAAATAGGAAGACCGACTTCTTTGGTAAATGTGGGTATGTGAGTGATGACTGGATGCTGGTCAACTTGTGCTTGTAACAATAGTAGAGAGCGGAATATTATCAAACCTACCGAGGGTAGCCTCTTTGGAGTTCAGATAGGAGGATACCAGTCGATCAGCTACAGCCCTCGCAGGCAGTGCATCAAGCAGATCATCTTTTGAAGTTGAGATTGCATTGCCAAACAAAAGAACTGGTCCGGATATTTCTGGAAGACAGGAATGTTCATCTTCTTCCTCCTCCGGTGATGTGTCTTCAGTTAGCTGGAGGTATTCTTTCACTTCTGCAATCTATACTCTTTTTAGGATGTGTTCAGCACCACGTCATAGAATGGGATAACAGCCTACCTGGTGCAAGACTGCTTGCCAGTGGGTTGGATCGACATATCGTGTTCCATCCTGTCCATCTTGATTGACTTGCATAGTCCCAGGAAATATAGGCTCGGGTAAGGTCTCTCTGCTTGGCTGAGGTACTTCCTGAGGCACTAGCACAGTCCCCGCTGGAGCTAGTCTGTGTTGCTGGGAATTTGTAGCAGATAGCTGGCCAATCTGAGCCTCGAGTTCTCGTAGGTGGTGCTGTATGCCTTGAGAATGTTTCTTGGTCATGCGTTGTGGACCTGCATAGTGGCACATGTACATTCTATTGTGTTTGATACAGTTATCACAGGGGTGTTCGCGATTACATTTCAACCTATGCAGTTAGTCAGAACCAGTAGTTCGTCCACCATCAATTGGGCTTACGGGACTGCGATAGATCACAGACAGACATACTTCTTTTGGCGACAGGTTACGCAGGAGAGAACGGGCCTCGGCTTTCTCCTCTTCACGGGAGGGTCGCCCGAGGAATCCATGGCGTATTCACAATCAGAATAAGTCCGAGTGGGACGTGGGGAGGAGATCGATGATTCGAGTGGTGAGCCTTCACAGTGAAGGGCCGCTGGCCACGCCAAACCACTTTGGGACTAGCTCCGGACATATTGAGTCGCTAGCGTCGGATTTGACTGAACGACCCACTGGCCCATCTGCAAATCTCCAGATGAACCACCCCGGACAAGACTAACCAGCAGGCTTTGCAGCCATTTTCTCCATCGGAGATAGATGTGGCTTGTTATATATACCCCTTGGCACATACAGAATTGTATCCACTAATTTATTCAAGTTGTCACCCTCAACTACCAAACTATATCCAACACTGATACCAGTACTACTACCTAGTACTACCGTTCTATACTTCAACCCGACTTGAGCTCGGCCACCAATGACGACACATACTAGTACAATTGCATTGGACCAAGGACTACTCGGGGCTTTCCCAACCGATAAAAAGCAACAAAGCGACTTCAATTGGGCTACATCAATGGGAAACCCAATCTCTCATTCTCCAGCTGCTCCGGCCCTCAGCTGGGCAAACATGCCAGAGATCCCAGAGCCCCTGGAGTTGCTCGAATCGCCACAAGTCTGGGTAAACGGCGAGATACTACCTGGCAATTTGATTTACAACAATACATCCACACCATCATGTGATTTCCACTCAACATTCTCCTCCACAAATAGTCCGCTGCTGGACGAGACTGATTCTTTCAATACCTTCGCCAATGTCGACTTCTCTCTCCATTCATTGATCCCTACGATTGAATCAAATAATCGAAATTCATCTATAATAAGCCAGAAAGAGCTTGCGAGAAGGAATGGAGTGGGCTCGCTAGATGCAGTCTACCAGCAGCCATCATCACCTGTTTCCCACCCCGAAACATACACATCCGATCACGTTGAGACCTCACGGAAGACTACAGCCAAGGTGTCCAAAGATCGCTCACAGAGGTACACAGCAGTAGGAAGTGATACTCCTTCTTCTCAGGACTCTGACGAGGAGAAAATCGCAGAAAGGCGGCGGAAGAATAAGCTTGCTGCTCGCAAGCTCCGTCAGAAGAAGTTGGATCAGGTATCGGAATTAGAGGCTCAATTGGAGGATATCAGGAGAGAACGAGATGCGTTGCGGTTACGAGCTGCAAAATCAGAGGGCGAACTTATGGCCTTGAGACAAATGATCGACCAGAAATGAGGGATTATGAGCCCTGGGCAGATGGCGATGATATAATGTATATTTAAACTGACACCACTAATTTGGCCGTGAGTGAGTGGGGAAATGGGGCGCGGGTTTGAGCGGCTGATATATTTGTGGAAAGGATGAAGGCGGGCAAACCGCGCAAGGAAGCCTTGAAACATAACGATTGAACGTATTGAAAAATCAATTGATTGCAAGTCCAAACTAAAACACTTCCAGTAATGTAATATCTACAGTATTTTGCTCGATTTCATCTCATCGAGCATATTCTCTCCACCCCTTCGTTCTTCCACAACGCATCTTGATCCGTCTTGTTCAACTCCAGCTCACTGCACGCGAAGCAGTGGCGTTACTCAGATACACCAACATGTTGCTGAATCATATGCAAACAACGGATGTAGTCAAGGCAGTTACCAGAACTGGTACCAGGCCTTGCTAGCCGCGGTCATGGGCGGGGTATAGGTGATGGTGGCAGGGACGAAGCTGTACAGACCGGGGAGTTAGCAATGGCAAAGGGTAGGCCATATGAAGACCGAGTGAAGGTAGACTACGTGGATGCAGACGTACCGGTCGGAGTTGTAGATCTTCTGCTCACTGCCGAGGAGCTCCACCTCGCGGGCCTGGTTGGCGAAGTGACGACGAACTTGGTCGCGGTCCTCCTCAGCCTGGAGGAGAGGAGTCAGGTACATGCGGGCCCACATCTTCTCACGGGCGAGTTCCCTATAGCGGACAAAAAGCGATTGAATTAGTCTCCGATTGTCAATTGCGTACCGCCGCTCCGGGTGATTCTCCGATGCTCAATTGCACAGGGTTTCGGGTCGTTCGGACGGAGGGAGCTCGTCATCGCGCAAAACGTACCGTTGCTCGCGGGTACCCTGCATGTACTTGTAAGTACCCCAGATCATGATCAGGTGCATGCCGGCCATGTAGACCCATGGCTGGAAACCGCGGGTGGGGATATTGCGCTAGAAGATCAGGCGATAGAACGTTAGCACAAGGGTTGCTGTGGGAAAGCGGGTGGGCTTTGCTTGGGCGGCTGGACGGCTTCAAAAACGGCATTGAGAGCGTACCTTGTATTGGACCTGAGCGTAGCCCCCCCACTGGGGGCATATCCTGAGGCATAATGGCGGTAGTGGGCTTTTTGAGGTCACTGAGGTTCACTCCTCGCGAGTCGCCGGGAGAAGTTGGTGATGGCAGGTCACGTGGCTGTACAGTAATGAGCGCTGTGGGGACGCTTATTGGCCAACGCGGGAAGGTGGGCTTTTCCTAGCGGGCTTCATCTACAGCTCTCTCCGCCCAGCGTGGTGCTCGCTTTGTCAATTTTCCAATAACGAACTGTGCTACTCTTTGAGGCACATTTTGCCCAACACAATGTCCGACGACGAGCGGCCACGGAAATTAGCCAAGATCGGCAATACAGACGAATTCACAAAGCAACAACTCGGGCCTGCCATGACCGGCGCAATTCCCGCCAACAATGAGTCGGAGAAAATGGATGCGCAAACCACGAACGAATCTACCCTCGCTAGCTCGGAACTGCCCGGAGATACTTTGAATGAAACAACCGAGACAGCTCCAGCAGAAGGAACCGAGGAAAGCGCACCAAAAATGTCGAAAAATCAACTTAAGAAGCTCCGCCGCCAAGCAAAGTGGGAGGAAGAACGCGATATTCGCAAAGCGAAGCGCAAGGATCTAGCACAAAAGAAGAAAGAGCGGCGGTACGAGGAGATAAAGGTGGCCCGGGAAAATGGCGGTGCAGAGGCTGTAGCAGCTCTCAAGAAACAGTGGGAGGGAACCAAAGCCAAGTTTGGACGGTCGAAGCTTCTGCCCTTCACAATTGTCGTCGACTGCAGCTACGACGAATTGATGAATCCCAAGGAGCGCATCTCCTTGTCATCACAATTAACCCGCATATACTCTGATAATAGCCGCTCACCCTGGCGCGGGAACCTGATCTTCTCAACCTTCGACAAGCTGCTCAAAGAACGCTTCGATACTACACTATCCAGCTACAAGCTCTGGAAGGGTATACAATTCATACCTGAGGATTTCGTGCAAGCTGCAGAAATCGCCAAGGGGCATATGGCATCCTCGCGCGGTGGCAAGCTTGTGGGACCTTTTGACAACTACCCAGACGCGAAACCAGAAGAAGGGGAGGTCATCTATCTCAGCAGTGATAGCGAAAACACTCTTACGGAACTGAAGCCATATTGTACATATATTATTGGTGGACTGGTGGATAAGAATCGGTACAAGGCAGTCTGCTACAAGAATGCCGTGGAAAAGGGTATCAAGACCGCGAAGCTGCCCATCTCGGAATACATCAAAATGACAGACCGCTCGGTGCTCACCACAAACCATGTGGTGGACATAATGTTGAAGTGGCTTGAATTAGGTGATTGGGGCGAGGCATTCATGAAAGTTTTGCCCCCGCGAAAGGGCGGAAAATTGAAAGAGAAAGCTAGCAACCAAGACAATAAGGATGGGGATGCCGAAGCAGACGGCGGTGCCGAGGAAGAAGTCGTGGAGGACGAACAAGAGGAATCGGATGTGACTTTGATGGAGCAGATCATGGCTGATGCAGCTGGAGAGGGAGAAGACGAGCACGAACCATGATCGCCGGACAAAAATGGAAGGTCCAGGTATTTCAAAACTCCATTATCAATATCCATGAATTAAATCATGTATCCAGCCCTTTCGATGGTTGAAAACCCCTCTTTTCATACTCTTCCCCGCACATGATTAGCCAATTCTTCAAGTTGTTCGTATTTTTGAAGTTGTTGGAGCTGTTGAAGCTGCTCAAGCTGCTCGCGCTGTTCAAACTGCCCACGCTGTTCGAGCTGGCCGCGTGATTCAGGGTCACCGGGGTTTTCTATCTGGTCACGCTGCTCTTGTTGCTCCTTCTCGAGTTTATCCCGCTGTTCTTTTTGTTGACGCTCAAGCTCTTCCTTTTGTTCACGATGCTGAATGGCAAGTTGCTCGAGCTTGGCACGCTTGGCCCGCGCCTCCGGCAACTCGGCCTCACGTTTCAGCTTTTCTTCGCGTGCCCAGGCCATCTTGAGGTTGTAGATATCTCTTGGAATGATCAAAAGATCAGGATACCCCTGTTTGAGCGCGGCGATAATTTTGCGCGGCGGCATATTCTCCGAAACTAGGAAGTTGATCATCTTCTTCTGGTCGGGCGTGATGACGCGGGCGCCTGGATGTTCGAGGAGAGTCTGCTCCGGGTCATGGTTATGTTCACCATTCAGCACTTTGATATGCCATTTGCCATCAGAGCTTTGAAGAGTGGATTTTTTTGCATATAATCGGAAGTTGCATCCGGTTTGTCTCGTGTTGGTCTTTCTGCGCTTTTGTCCATCTGGTGCCTGGATCCGATCTTTGTAAACACCACCCCGGTCGCATCCAATATAGATGTTCCTCTCCGGGCTTGATCTTTTAATTACAATGACGAAGCCTTTGGAGATGGCGTGTTCTTTGACAGCCTTGAGCATATCCTCCCGACTATCATAGATTTGGTAGTATGGAGGATCAGCTGCGATTTTGGCTGCTAGAATTGCTGCTTCATGGGGATCAGGCTCACGGCCGGTTTGGGCATTTGCGATGTTGGCCATATTGGACCGTCCCAGGAAGGTATTGGGTGGATGAAATACCACTGGTGCACTATGTATATGTTAGTGGATACTTTCTATAGTTAGATGCTAGGGATGAAGGATGATGGGACGCCAGTTCAATCCGGGTTACAGGAAAGCCCACCTCATGTGTACGGGAAAGCTGGTCGATAACTTGAAAAAGTAGCTAGTATGTAAATTGTATTATTCTGGCCAATCAAGATTGACTGATCGGGGCGTAGTGATCGTAGTGATTGGGGGTCCGGAGGTTCGACAATCAGTTGGAGACTTGCTAAGGACACCCGAGGTCAGTTTTCGCTACGGACACTTCGAGCTCCACCAGCCACGATTATGTCAGCATGGCAGCTCCTAGCCACAGCCACCAGCCACAGTGGCACCAACGCCACAGACGATGACGGAGGCGACTTTTCTGTTTTGGTGATGCCCTTAGTTTCTTAGTCTTTAATGTTCAAGTTACTTTTTTTCTTTTCTCTTTCTCCCTCCAGGAAAGCAACCACCCTTCTCTTTTGGAGCTCACCCCTCTACTCTCCTTTGTCCCTTTTCCTTTTTCTCTTTCAATCTCTCCCTACTCTCATATAACCCTATACCCCCTCCCTGGTCGTGCCTACTCTCTCTTTCTCCCCTCCACCACCTGGTTAGCTGCCCCTCGCAACCATGTTTATGCTCCGCAACGGTAAGCAAACGCGCTCCATGCCCCGCCTAACCCCTCCATACCAACCACCATATCTTCCCCCACCACGTATAAGAATTCGCGCTAATCTTTGCTCTGGATTTATTCTAGTGGGCAAATACCTTTTCGGTGACACTTCGAAAGAGGCTATCATCGAAATCCCCCAGGCCAGTTGTATCTAGTCCGACCCCTCTCTCCAAAGGGCTATTCGGAGCTCATCTTCAAAGACGCCGCGGCCACTATCCGACGGACAGGCCAGGAATTTCAATACCAACTGGTTGTTCAGAGAGCCTACGAAGAAGGCGAGGAGGACCTTGCCGACGACGAGGACGAGCAGGGTGCCGCCGACGGTCTGGACAAAGACGAGAAGGTTTTCCTGCTCGACCAGTCTTTGCACTTCCGCTCCGAAGTTCGTGAGGGAGGTATTAAGATTCTTGCATGGGACGATCTGAGTGGTGACGAGGGAGACCTTTTTGAATTCATCTGTGACTCTTCGGTCCCCGCCGACAAACTTGCCACCTTTGAGCTTGCCGCGATACAGTGCCAGTACGAACGGAAATTCCGCCGCACCGCCCAAAAGGCTACTGAAGACGAACTTCAAGAGTTTTCTCACCAAGAGGAGCACCCTATTCCCTCTGCAAGCCCTGTCCCGTCCCCGACCTCCAAGTCCCAAGTGCCTCCCGTGACGTCGGGCGAGTCTGCTGCCGCTATGGCGCAAGATGTCAAGTACGCCCAATCCAAGGGCCAAACCAAGACAGCCGCCCCCAACGAGGAGTCCACTACCGCTCCGCCCTCCGCGCCCCAGCCTGAATCCAAGGAGATTCTCACAAAAGAGAGGGCTGAACTTCACATGTTTGATTTCCCAACTGGAACTTTTATTTTGCAGGATTCAGAAGTTGTGGCAACTGTCTCGGAGATCGGAAACTGGCAATACTGGCTTCAAATTACTGGCAGCGAGAAGGAATGGCTGGGTCAAGCTGTTGTCGGTGACATCAACCCTGTTTTCAACTTCGAGTACCTTTCCTTTATCTTCAACCACTACGCTGAGGATGGATCGGCTTACTCGTGGCTCCTGCGCTTCAAGGACCAGGTTTCCGAGGAACGCTTCCAGGAGGGTCTCATGCAGGCTCTCTGGGAACAGCTTAACGAAATGAAGTGGACCAAGGTCAAGGAGAATGACCGAGAATATGTGCTCGATGCTTTCCAGGACCTCACAATGGAAGACGCCGATGCTCTGCCCGAGGAAGAGGAAGAAGAAGAAGAAGAGGAGGAGCACGAAACCGACCAGGATGATGGCCAACGGAGTGAGCACTACGATAGCGATGAGGAGGAGGATGACGTCGTCACTCGCGACCAGGATGGCAATGTCAACTCCCAGCTTGCAGTCGGCTACAACGACCGCTCATTCGTGGTCCGCGGGTCCAAGATTGGTGTCTTCAAGCACACCGACAACAACAACCTGGAATTCTCGACCAATATTTCTAAAGTGGAAACCCCTGGTGGCAAGTTATTCAGCCCGAAGAAGGTCATGCTTCACGCAGAGGATCGCAACATGATTCTCCAGAATGGCGATGATCCCAACTCGCTGTTCAAGATGGATCTTGAGTATGGCAAGGTCGTCGATGAGTGGAAGGTTCACGACGACATTCCTGTCGAGACATTCGCCCCTGAGACGGTCAGTGATATTTCCCTCTCAAATATTTTTTATCTGCTAACCAGTGCCACAGAAATTCGCCCAAATGACATCTGCCCAGCCGTTTGTTGGTGCTTCTAAGAATGCTTTGTACCGCATCGATCCTCGTGTCTCCGGCAACAAGTTGGTTGATACCGACCTGAAGCAGTATGCTAGTAAGAACGATTTCTCTGCCATGGCCACGACTGAGAAGGGATATCTTGCCGTCGCTTCCGACAAGGGTGATATTCGCATGTTCGATCGCCTGGGTATCAACGCCAAGACTCACATTCCCGCTCTCGGGGAGAAGATCATCGGTGTCGATGTGTCGGCCGATGGTCGTTGGGTGCTCGCCACGTGCCGTACTTATCTCCTTCTGATCGACGCGCTGCAGAAGGACGGCAAGAATGAGGGCAAGCTCGGATTTGAGAAGTCCTTCGCCAAGGATTCGAAGCCTCAGCCTCGCCGTCTGGGTCTCCAGCCTGCCCACGTCGCGCAGTTCCAGCACGAGACCAAGCAGCCCCTAGCATTCACTCCTGCCCGCTTCAACACTGGTGTTGACTCGGAGGAAACATCTATCATTACTGCAACCGGTCCCTTCATTATCACCTGGGGCCTGAAGAAGATCCTTTCTGGTCGCAAGGACCCATACACAATCAAGCGTTATGGCGAAGATGTCATGGCGGACAATTTCCGCTTCGGCTCTGATAAGAACGTTATTGTCGCCCTTCCCAACGAGGTTAACATGGTTGCCAAGCGTACCTTCCAGAAGCCTACTCGCGAGAGTATCGCCGGTCCTATCACACCTGCTCGTGGACGCAGCGGCAGGTTCAGCAGCCATCTGGGAAGAAACGACATTGTCAATTCGCCATACTAAACTTACTGATTCTCCCCATCTCTCTTTGGGTGGATTGTATTCGCTCTTGGTTCTTGGCTCTTCTCTTTACTTTTTTTCCTGCTCCTTTATTCCTGATTTTTTGTACCATTACCCATACCCCCTGCTGTTTATTGTGCTTTCATCCCTTCATTATCGGTATTTTTTGAGATCTGATATTCTGACTTTCGTCAATTTTTTCTTCCCTCGCTTATCCTGCTGGAATCATAGGTTTTCGCTTCAATGCAGGCTTCGATTTTTGTTTTTAGTTAGTGTAATAGGCCCCCCTACCATAGTGGCGAAACCTAAGTCTAGAAATACCATCAAATACCTTTTCTGCAACTATTCTTATCAATATACAGTATTGCTATAGTATTTTAACGAACACAGAGTGTTTCTATAGCTATTTCAACAACGGAACTTGGGGATCAGAGCAACCAGAGCTCTCCAAGTAGTAAGTAGTTGTAGCGTGCCACACCTCCTCTCTCAGAATCATTGCAATTCTGCCTATTAAACACTCCCACCGGCCACCAATATGCCCGAGAATGCCGAATCCACGAATCTCGTGTAATTAAGGCCTGCAAAGCCGCTCGTGCCGTTAAAAAAGCCAAGCATAGCGCACCTTGCACGCAAATTTGACGACTCTTATAGCGTGCTTCACCGCTGCATCAAGATGGGCCGAACGTCGCTTTCTAGCCGCAAGCCTAAGAATAAAGCGCTCACAGAGGCCCAAGAGCGCGCAATGCAAGACTGGGTTGTTTTGATGCAGCATATTGATATACCATTTGACGCCTGCGACCATCCAAGATCACGCGAATGCTATCATTGCGCGTGCAAAAAAGCCTCGATTTCCGGTTAGCAAAATATGGGCATATCGCTTTATTCAACGATTACCACCTGAGAGAAAACATAAAGTTGCCTCAATGTCACAAAAGACCAAGGACGATCATGATGAGCGTATTGCTGCTGGGGATGCTCGTCCCACCCTATGCGATAGTGGAGAGTCGCTCGACATAGCACCTTTACTTGCAATCTACATACTTCTTTTGTTTCACATTTTTGTCTCTTTGTCTCTTTGCCTAGTACGAAACTTTTAGGCTTAATCTTCTACGGCTCGAATGTTCTGATTACCCGATACACGTAGTGACGGGAGCGGAACCAAATGAGATGAAATCGATGATGGAGGGAAAAGCCCTCAAATCTATAATCTAACACCGAATACTACTAATTACCACTATCAAAGGACAAACGCGCTACAAAGGCCACAAAGCATTGAGGGCTGACCGAGCCGCAGGGCTGAGACCTCAGTGGCCTCAGAAGCACGATACATGCACCAACGGATGTTGGTTCTATGATCCATCTTTCAGTATTTAATAGAATGTCTTCCGATGTTGTTTTGCCTTGAAGTTCTTCACTTCTTTAAGAACAAATTTCGAGGATGAAAAATTTCAAATATTCTAAACAAAAACCCTATGCTAAGAAGATCAAGATCGAGCAGATCATTCCAGATATACCTTATTTGTCATCCCATTCTTGACCTTAGGTATTCAACGATCACCGCTGCAAGGTTCCCCACGGTCTGGCCTTGCCAATCAATCTCCACAAGACTACCTAGGTAACTTCCACTCCAGCTTGGCGTCTAACCCAGTTTCTAATCTCCATAGCCGTCAGAGAAATCCCAATATTGTCCCAAGTACGGCCTGAAGTCTTTCAAAACCCGCAAGAGAAATCAGATCGGTTCGATGTGGAGTGATCTCATATTCTTGAAAAGGCATATGTAGACATGACTCTTGACAAATATCGGATCAACGGCAATATCAGCGGGGCATACGAAGAATCTCATTAAATTATCGCGGCTATGCTCGTCTAAGCCATTTTTTCCACCTTATTTTTTTTCGGACTTAAAAAGCTCGGGGTAGCCTGCTATTGGGTACGTGGTGCCCGGGTGAGCATGGATCGGGCGCGGCGTTAGACGGATATAGTAACTGTATTAAAGCCCGCCTGCATGAGGCGCTGCGGCGTCGGTCAGCACGGAAAAATCGGTAACCTGGGTTGACAAGGTATAAATAAGAGGTGGTCATGGCAGGAAGGGAAATGAAATAAAGACTTGAAGCAGACTATCTCAATCCATCTCAGCAGGACAGAAAAATAACGCTCAGCTAATTTGCAATGGCAGACAACGCGAACTTGAAGATTGTCTTTGGGGCAATGACCTTTGGCAAACCGAGTATGTCATCACTTCACCAATATTGATCTTGGTTCATCCAAATGACCAAAAGCTAATCAGGCAATAGACACTCTTGGTGCCCGTGTTCACGAAAAGGAAGACGCAGCTCTGATCCTGGACACCTTCCAAAGCCACGGACATAACGAAGTCGACACCGCTAGAATTTACGGCGATGGTTCTTGTGAAGAAATGCTTGGTTCCTTATCATGGCAAGACCGAGGCCTCACCATCGACACCAAGCTCTACCCAAATTCCGAAGGGACGTGGAATTTCGAAGATTCCTACACGCATAAGCCAGTTGACATCCGCCGGGGACTGACGAATAGCTTGAAGGCCCTGAAGAGCGAACAAGTCGATTTGTTCTATCTGCATGCACCGGATCGCAAAAACCCATTCGAGGACACACTCCGAGAAGTCAATAATCTTTACGAACAAGGGCGTTTCAAGCGTCTCGGACTGAGCAACTTCATGTCCTGGGAGGTTGCGCAGATATGTGAGATCTGCAAGAAGAATGGATGGATCATGCCCTCAGTATACCAGGGAATCTACCATGCTCTTCAACGAAGCATTGAGGGCGAATTGTTCCCCTGTCTTCGCAAGTACAACATATCGCTATACGCATTCCAGCCTTTGGCTGGAGGACTACTCACTGGTCGGTACAAACGCGAGCAAACCGAGTTTGAGGAGGGTTCTCGATTCGATCCGAAAATCCTGCAAGGAACAGTCCACCGAAACCGGTACTGGAATGATGTTTATTTCGACGCCATTGAGCTCATCCATGCTGCTGCGACAAAGCATGGGTTGACAGATGGAGAAGTTGCGCTGAGGTGGCTGAAATATCATTCTCAACTGAACGAAGAACTACAGGATGCTATCCTTGTCGGTGCAAGCAGTGTTAAACACCTGGAGACAAATTTATCTGATCTGGAGAAAACCTCCCTACCAGAAGACGTTGTCCAGGCGCTTGAAGAAGCTTGGCTGATGGTGAAGGGGGTTGCGCCAAAGTATTGGCATTAGAGTTATAAGGCACAATTTGTATTTATTAGGGAGAAAAAAGCCTCGAGCGAGATAAGCTTGAGAAAATATGATCCACTTTTATGATGTCAAGGTTTGAATTAAGAACTGCGTGTATTTTAGATAGACTTGAAATGAATTGCTTAGAGATCCGAGGATTGTTCGGGGGACTCGCACTACATGCCGAATTAATCGGAGACTCAAGGCCCGAATGAGTCGATCGCTCGCAGTTGAACTCGAAAACAAACCCCTCCCAGCACCGGAGACCCGCCTAATTTCTCGGAAACTTATTAATCGATCGCCCGCACTCGAATCACGAAACCAAGAAACTCCATTCACTCCAACGTCCTCATCCTCATCCCAACTTCCTTCATCACCGAAATTTGACCCCGCATCCACCTGAAGCTCAACTTCACCATGTCCCAGAAAACCCAACGTTTCGATACGCTACCGGAAGACACGGTCAAGTCTAGCAAAACAAAGATCAATATTTCCGGCTTTCACGTTTACCTCTATGGCATCGACGAGCTATCCCCACAGCAGGCAGAGAACACGGTGGTTTTATTCCATGTCCATGGACGCACAAGAACCTATAAAAATGCCGAGCTTTTCGCACATCAGTTCCTTCATCAGCTGCGGCAAACTGGAGAATCGAAGAAAGGTTTTGTCGTGGCGACCTTTGATAATCGCAATCACGGCGAAAGAGCGGTACCCTACTCCATCCTGTTGCTATGCATACAATTATTATCTAACCGTCTACTTATAGATTGATACCAAGTCAATGTGAGATTCAATACTGGAAAATTATTTTAAATATCTTCTTTCAGTCGCTGACCCTATCGATATAGTCAAGGATGGAAACAAGGAAACGAGAAGCATGCGTTAGCGTCCCTCCCCGATAAGCCTTTAATGAACTGTGAACTGACACAAGAACAGACATGACATGCTCGCCATGATAGGTTCGAACACCCTCCACTTATTTAGGAAATTATTCTCACTGGTATTTTCTTCGTCGCAGATGGAATTGCTCTCGACATCCAAACTGTGATGAGATACCTTAAGCTTTACGTGGAAGATCGATTCAACCCAACCGAATTTGTCATGTCAGGACACTCACTCGGAGGCCACACAGCATGGAATATTCTCGCCGATGAAAAGCGAATCAAGACCGCTATCATCTCCGTGGGATCGCCCAATATGACCGACTTGCTACTCGAGCGGCTCGGCAAAAGAGACGGCCCTGATCCGATCCGATGGCCCGAATCCATAGCTCAGATGTACAGGGATCGGGACCAGCGTGTTTCACAAATCGAGGGCAAGCAAATCTTGCTTCTCAACGGTGCTCTAGATACCCTTGTACCCAGCAAATTCAGCGTACCCTGGGTCGAAAAATACGGCCCAAAGAACGATGTATCTTTGAATGTGTTCGAGGATACTGGTCATTGGTTCTCACTGGAAATGATGGATAAGGTTGTTGAGTGGGTACTACAGAAGATCACTTGAGAAGTCAAGTGAAGGAATAGGCAGTTGCAATATTGAATTCGCATTACTCCATGTGTGGCTAGTTACTTTCCACCTTCTTTACTACATTACCCTGAATCTTTCGGCGGTGATATAGAAAGAAGATCCCCAAGCAACATACTTAACGATACTGTTCTCACAAATCCTCCTACGGCAATATTCTCTATCAGTTTCTCAGATGGCACGACTATTTATACTGGTAGTAACTTGAAGTAGTAGCGGGTTAACTTAGTAGGTATAGCGGGATGGGCAATGGTTATTTCAATCCCTTTCTGCCTCAGCAGGTAATATCAAATTGCCAATATTATCCAATCTCCAATTTCTCCGGAAATCTAACTCATGTTGTGAGATAGCTTGTACAATCGGTGCTAACCCCGACCCCGCATTTGAGGAAATACCCGAAATTGAGCCGCGGCGCAGCTTATTTCGGCACGACTGCTGGTTCCTTAAATCCAATTATCATCGTCCTTCTCGAGTTTTACCCTTTTATACTTTTATCTACCATCAAGTATCCTCTAAGTTGCTTTTACCCAAAGAGAGCTTGCCCATAATGTCCGCCTATACGAGCATACCTCGGAAGCTTTGGGAGCACCCCAATCCCGAGGCCACCGCCATGGCCGAGTTCAAGCGAAGTCTCGAAAAGACCAAGGGGGTGAAATTGCCCGATTACAACTCCCTTTACAAGTGGTCGATCGAAAATCGGGCTTCCTTTTGGGATTTCTGCTGGAAATACTTCCCAATCATACACGAGGGAACCTACGACCAAGTTGTTGACGAGAGCGCTCGCATCGATAGTATTCCCGACTGGTTCGCTGGTGTGCGTCTCAATTATGCGGAGAATGTTCTCTTTACTGCGAGTCAACCGGGAAATCCTGCTTCAACCATTACCACTGTTGGTAAGGAAGATGATAAGATTGCCGCAACCGAGGTTCGTGAAGGTGCTGCGGAGCCGGCCGTGGACCTCACTTGGCGGGAATTGAGACAGCGCACTGGTCGTATGATCCAAGCCTTGAAGACGGCCGGTTTAACAAAGGGAGATCGTGTTGGTGTAGTTGCTAGTAATAGCATTGACACTTTGATCATCTTCCTGGCAATTACTTCCCTCGGGGCGATTGTCTCCACCACATCTACCGATACAGGTGTGAAGGGTATCTTGGACCGACTGCTACAAATCCAGCCAAAATGGGTGTTTTTCGATGATACGACTGTGTATAATGGCAAGAGTTTGGACCTCAGACCGAAAATTAAGCAAGTTGTCGAGGGGCTATCAGCGGTCTCGGAGTTCCAGGGAGTTATCTCGGTGCCCAGGTTCAGAGGCAAGCCAGCGGATATCAACGCAATTCCTCGAGTGCAAACCCTAGACAAATTTCTCTCTGGCGCGAAGTCCGATCAGTTAGAATTTGTCCGGGTCAGATTCCGTGATCCTTTTCTCATTGTTTATTCATCTGGAACAACCGGAGAGCCGAAATGCATTGTTCACTCTGTGGGAGGAGTGATATTGAACACGAACAAAGAGGGGCGATTGAACCGAAGCATGAATTCAAATGCGACGGTGCTTCAATACACGACAACTGGTTGGATCATGTACATGTCCTGCGTTTCAGGACTTATCTTCGGCGCCCGACCAATTCTCTACGACGGCAGTCCATTTCTGCCGGATGTGACAATTTTGGTCAAGCTCCTTGAGAAATACAAGTATGTTCCCCAGACCTCTCAGCTCTCCATATTCCAAGTCCTGCCTTGAAAGCTAACCGAGGTTCATCGAATTCAGAGTGACACACTTCGGAACCTCTCCTCGATGGATGCACGAACTACGCAAAAATGGAATTAGCCCACGTAAGATCGCGGATCTCAGCAATCTTCGTGGCGTGACGAGTACCGGTATGGTTCTTTCCGAATCATTATTTGAATGGTTCTATGATGAAGGGTTTCCCTCGCATACCCAGATTGCGAATATCTCTGGAGGTACAGATCTTGCGGCCTGCTTTGGCATGGAAAACCCAATCACCCCTGTTTACTCCGGAGGATGCCAGGGACCTAGTCTTGGGATTCCCATCGCCGCCTTTGAACAGGTGGACGAGGGTGTCACTCAGGTCAAAGGAACTGAAGCACCCAATGGAGAGCCTGGAGAGATTGTCGCTACGGCAGCATTTCCCAGTATGCCGGTTAAGTTTTGGGGTGATGAAGGGGGTAAGAAGTACTTCAATGCATATTTCGCACGCTTTGATAGTAAGTTTTCAATTCCTTCTTCTTATTCCTTTCCTTTCATACTCAGAGCTGATATTCGTTTAGACGTTTGGACACACGGTGACTTCATTGCAATCAATCCATCGACAAACCAAGTGCTTTTCCTGGGTCGATCTGACGGTGTCTTGAACCCGTCCGGAGTTAGATTCGGATCTGCGGAGATCTACAACGTAATCGATACCCAATTCCCGGAGGAGGTTGTGGATTCTGTTTGCGTCGGACAGCGAAGGCCACAGGATAGCGACGAATCCGTTCTTTTATTCCTTCAAATGCGACCGCCGTTCAAGGCGGATCAAGCATTGATGACTCGCATCAAGGAAGCTATCCGCAAAGCTTTAAGCGCTCGACATGTGCCAAAGTTCATTTTTGAAACCCCTGCTATTCCGGTTCGTTACTCGTCCCTTTTATCTAATTGCTCTGCCAGTCACTAACACAAATATCATTTCACAGGTAACGGTCAATCTGAAGAAGGTTGAATTACCCGTTAAGCAGATTGTTTCCGGCAAGAAGATCAAGCCATCTGGAACATTGCTTAATCCGGAGAGTCTTGATTTTTATTACCAATTTGCAGAGATAGAAAAGCTGGCTGATCGCAAGGCTAAGCTATAAGGATTTTGCATTGTGGTAAACTCGCGGCGCTTAGATGCCAGAGGGATAGATGAACGACGTTTATAGTGAAGTTAATAGTATTCCATTTTAACTTTGATTTCAATTGGTCTTCTTTCAAGAACAGAAATGTCTACCAGAAAAGGTAAACAAAAACAAACTGCAGGTAAATGTGTCAATTCAAATGCTTAAATTCAAGTTCTCATATAATACAGCCCCGATCAAACTCTACAAGGCCTTCCACGATGAAACATCATCCACAAAAGCATGAACAGCCTCCAACAGACGATCAATAGAGTGCTCCGTGTGCGCAAGATTAAGAGAAACAAACCCACGCCGACCAATCGAGATCCCACGATTAATCAAGCCGAAATAGAAATACTCCCGCAAAGCCTCAGCATCATCACCAGAAAAATGCACACCTACCGCACTCCCATACCCGGTAAAGGACATGGTTTTGAAATCCGCCTTCTTCAAGATTTCATTCGCTTCCTTTCGAAGACGATCCCCCATACCATTAAGCCTATTCAACTGCGCCTCGGTAATCAACTTCGACACCGCAACAGCAGCAGTCATAGTGAAGATATTATTATTAAATGTCCCAGAATGAGTCAGTGCAATTGATTTATCACCCGAATCAAAACGACTCATAAGTTTCGCCGATCCACCAAAGGCGCCGAAGGGAAATCCGCCTCCGAGATACTTTCCCACAGTCGTCATGTCGGGTATGATATCGAGAGCCCCCTGCATACCATGATAATGCATTCTAGAAGTTACGACTTCGTCGAAGATCAGAACGGCCCCGACTTCATCCGCAGCTTGGCGTAGCGTGGCCAAGAATTCTCGCGTTGCGGGGATCATGCCACCGGCCGCTTGCATGGGTTCGACTAGGATAGCGCCAATCTCGCTAGTGACGAGAGCGCGCGTTGCTTCGGCCGTATCATTATATTTCCCGAAGACAAAGTGATGAGGCAGATTCATTGGGTTATCCCGGGTCGAGAAGGACATAGTTCCGCCGTGGTATCCACTATCAAAGACGAGGACTTGGCGTCGATTTGTAGACGCGAGTGCAGTAGCCACGGCAAGCGTATTTGCCTCTGTACCGGAATTGCAGAATCTGACTTTTTCCAGAGAAGGAAATCGAGTCGTCAGGATTTCTGCTAGCTCGGCCTCTTTCTCGGTTATTCCGCCCAGACTGAAACCTGTTGCCAGGGCTTGCTGGACAGCCTCTTCGATTACCGGGTGTGAGTGCCCGTAGATACCGGCCGAATAGTCAGAGACGAAGTCGTCGAACTTCACCCCGTCGATTGTGGTGAATTGGGCGCCTTGGGCGGACTGGATTATCAGAGGGAATGGGGAGGATACCAGGACAGATCGTGTACTTCCTGCCGGTAGGACCTTTTCGGCTCGTTCGAAGGCTTTCCTTGATTTTGGGTGGGACTTTTCGTATGATTGGACGAGAGTCTGGAGCTTTTTGGATAACACTGGATTGGACATCGTGGCGGTTCTCGGTATGAGGTCCTTTAAGCCAAGGGTAGCCAAGGGTATCATGCAATACTTTCGACAGGTCAGGGGAATAGAAGAGATGCTAGGCAAGGTTGTAATCTGTTGAGATCCTTGGCGAGAGGAGTAGATAAAGGTGGAGAAGTTGGCACGATTCCAAGACTTTGGTCGCTTTGACCCCGCGCAAAAGATGGGGTAATACGAGACTCGGAGTAGTGCGAGAAGTCAGGTTTCTCGGAGGGACTCCGTATAGACAATGGGGGCTGTTAGTGGGCATTTGAAAGTATAGTCCAATTGTTTGGATATTCTGAGCCCTGGTAGTATTATGGGTAGATATCAAGTCCTTGCCACGATATTTTACCTCATGGTCTGCCGAAAAAGGCCTCTGGAGTCAGTTGCCAAGAACACCGTTAGACTTCTGAATAATTTTAGTCATATCAAGTCAAAAGTTCAAGTCGAATGGTTCCAAGGCCTTTCGGCCAAGCAAATATATTCAAATTTATGTACATCCCACTTCATGGGATAAAGCAATCAGGCAGATAGATGACCAAGGAACGACCGCTATATTCTGATTCCACGAGATAGAAAATGAGAAAATGAGTAAGCAGACATGAAGCATCTAGCACCATTCTCTGCTTGGGTATTCGAAAGTAAATGCAGTCACAAAACAATACGCCGGAAGAGGATACCAACGGGAGTTCCTCCATGACCAACCACCACGAGGCTTTTAAAGATTGCGTCCGTTGGGGCAGCCCGGGTGGTGAACTTTTGCAACCTCCTGTAGAAGATTCCCTTTTTTATATTTTGCTTTTGGTGTTTGTTGCTTTTTGGCGCCTGTGGACTTTTGGTGAAGATAGTCAGAATGCTCAAGAGCCGACATACCACACTTCGACGTTGAGAATATCAAACTTGACACCTTCGTCGGAGAGAGGTTCATTCCCAAAGGTCTGGGAAGAGGCGCTGACGCCCTTTTCAAGGCCAGAGTCAACCCACAGCCCATAATGACCGTCCCTATAAACAGAACCGTATGAGCACGCACTATAAGAAAACTAGATGAAGCCGGTGTTACTTACCCGCCTCCTAAGCTGAGGAATCCCGTTTCGCAAAACATCATATAATCATTAACACCACTATACGGGAAAGCCTTGAACCGAATGCGCTCGGGGGTACTCGCCCCACTCCGCGAAGGAGTAGCAGTTGACGAAGGCGAAGGCGAAGGCGGCGCCAGGGCACCACCACTCGCAGCGGCGAGATTCGTCTTGATATTCATATTAAGATTGTGAGCGGGCGACTCGGTGGTCGCTTTCTTGAGACTTCGAGTCCCCGCGGAACGTACTCCATCGTCCAGCGTGGGTTGTATCCGCAGAGGGAGGGGGTGGTAGGCCGGCGCGTTCCAGCGCTTCTTCTGATTGGGGCCCGTCGCCGGAGAATGCCAGTCCCAAGCTAATCGGGGGTGGGAGCACGCTCGCGCGCCAAAGGAAACACTCGCCCGTGCCGAAGAATTGGGAATCCGGGTGCGGTGCGTCGGTCATGTAGGCACCGAAGACTGCGCCGCTGGGCGAGGAGTCGCGTATCACTAGCACGTAGCCCGCCCGCGGGCTGCGGTGAGAGAATTGTTCGCAGTTGTCGTAGAGGGTGGATAGGGCGGCTCCGTCGCGGTCAAGACTGTAGGCGAGACGCCAGTTCTCGACTAGTTGTAGGCGGGCGGGGACAAGGAGGCGGATTTCTTCAGCGAGAGCGCGGGTAAGGAGTTGTTGCTGCAGGAGGTCTTCGCCTTTGGGAATGGTCAGGGCTAAAGGTGTGAGAGGTGGTGGTTGGAAGGGTGAAGCTGTTCGGCGCGGGGTGTAGACTTCCGAGGAGGAGGATGAGAAGGACCACGGCATGACGGTGGAGTCGGGGGCAGCGATGTTTGGATCTGTCAAGCGTCGATATAGGCCGGAGACGACGTGACTGACTGGGTAGGAGAGGTAGGAGGCGGCGTTGAAGGAGCCGGGCTTTTGCTGGGGGTTGTGAGAGTCGGGTTGGGTGGAAGTTGAGGGGGCGTCAGAGGGGGAACCCCCCTTGTGATGAAGACGACATACGGACAATTCGGGGGAGAATTAAAGCTAATCAATGAGCAAAGAAGTAAGGAGCAAGGCGAAGATGTGAGCGAAGGGAGAGTTTGGGGGTTCAAGTTGGCATGGGAAGGTAAGTTGGACAGGGTGAAGTGACTTATCGCTTATCATGTGGGGGGGGCCGGATCTATAGGGATACCATGCCATATGGTACATCTGCAAGAAATTAACAGTCACTTGCGGGGTTTGACAATTATTACGCTCCTCCCTTTGCAATGCCTTCCATTATGCCGCTAGAAATCCATCGGCTCTCATTGGGAAGCGGTCCAGTTGCACGAGCCCATCGATAGGCGCAACTCCGACGGAGCACCTTAAGGTACATGTTGACTGCTACTATCTGAAACATCCCCGGGGCCATTCCAAAGGCTCAACTGGTGTCGATCTGATAAATAGATGAGCAATAGATCTACATTTTCTTTCTAATTCGAACGGGCTTTCCTTCCGAATTGCCTTCTGGAAAACAAATGACGATGTGGTGGCGGATTCAAACAACTACTATATAAGTGAACGCGAGGCGCCGTTCGATCGAAATGCTTCCAAGACAAGCCACTCTTCAATATAGAATCCAATACACGCATAGGTCTACTACATTCTAACATCAACCACCTCCCAATCCAAAAATGACATCCAAATTCCCCAGTTCCGACCATTATCGCGTGGAAGTCGCCCAAATGGAAGAGGACGCAGACACGTATAACCATCAACATGATATTGGCGGTAGCGCTGCAGATATGGTATGCATACTATTGAAAGTGGCTCAAGCTGTAAAACATTACTAACCCATCATTAAAAGAGCATGAACATGACTACCGTGCGCCAATCGCGTAGTCGACGTAAGTCTCATGGTCCGCGTTCGCCTACGACTTCACGCAAGGCGAGGGCTAGCTCCGGATCTGCGTCTAAGAGAAGAAATCCTTCGAAGAGTTATCATCCCCATACACACCCTGAAGAATAAGCCTACCTAGTCAGCTTAGGAATGAGATGGTCTGTCTTTCGAGGTTGATGGTATGGATCTAGTGGCGCTGCTAGGATCCGGGGCCACCTGGATCACTGCTACGCAATAACTAGTAACTGGATCTGAAGGGTTCATATACATCCGAGTCCACTACAGTCCTAGGCAAAGAATGATAACATTTCATTGTGAATTTTTGAGCCTTTTTCTTTGTAGTATTCTAGAGCTAGCGTAATGACGATGCGATGTCTGAGGGTATCATATTGAGATGAGTGCCGGGGATGAGGCGAAAGAAAAACAAACCCGCTAGTTCTTCGGGCGCAGGTCTACCGTCTCGAACTCCAGTCCATTGACCTCAAACACATGGCCGGGTCTCAATGCTCCCGTATATATATTATCTTCAGCATGCGGGTGGAACAGACCAGTCTGGGTACAGTTGAGTACAGTCTTTAATCCAGGAGGATCGGTGAGACGAAAGACTCCCCAGTCGGGAGTCTTGCTCGGAGCGCAAACTATTGCGATACTCTCTGCGAGCATGACTTGGTAGCCGCAGTGGGTGTGCAAGTCGCGCGAGCTCATGAAGCAGGTCTGCGAAGGATGCGTGTGGATCCAGCCAAGCATCAATAAGTCCTCTGAGTCACAGAACTCGAAAATAGCAGACTCGTTTGTTGTCTCACACGTGTCTGATGTCGCAGTCTGCTCGGGGATAAGTAATTTGGAGATAAACAGCGCATTCGACACCAATGTGCCGCAGAGAATTCCGCATGTTTCCAAGTTGCGCTGCGTGTTGGTGGCAACAGCGGACAGGAATTGGGTACGGAGATTTGCCGGGAGAAAGACAGAGCGAAGAGGACTGCCGTTTTCCAAATATGCCGATGGCTTGAACGTGTAGCTTGCTGGGTCGAGATTGGAACGCGCAGACTGGGCCTCGGGCAAGGGTGATTTCTCGGGAGGAGGCGGTGGTGAGGATACCTTTGCTGGGAGGGCTGGTGGCTCTACCGATGCGCCATCCACGAACGAAGCTCTGCTCGGCGCAATATGTTCCTTTGGAGGAGGGACTGGGGGTGGTTGTCGTTCGGCGTTCTTATCGTGGATAGCGATCTGGGCTTGCGGGACAAAGGGTTCCAGGGTGTTTTGGCGAGGGACGGTAGGGTATTTGTATGCGGAGGAGACGCGTGGAGGAATATCTGGCGCAGTAGGCTTTTGGCGTGCGACATTGGCCTTGGGCGCGGGCCCGATATTGGAGCGAATATTCTGGATCCGTTGACTCAAGTCATCGCCTCCCCGATCATTCGTCTTCAAGGCATCCTCCCAGTTGCCCCATACCCCCGCAGCTCGCCGGCTGTCGTCATCGCCTTGTTCTTGTGTCCTCCGAACAGTAGCCCGGCGGGTAAGCTCTGACTGCGCTAGACGGACCGCAAGGTCCCTGTTTTCGCCGGCTTCCAGGGGTTTGGCAACGCCAGTCAAAGCGGGATCGATGACACGGTCTCGTGGTTCGGTTGTAAAGCTGACTTCCGTTGACAGTTTGCGTGATTGGCGATCGCGCATAACTTGGGTGTAGCGATCATATCGTTTATTGATGCGCGGCTTGAGCGCCTCCAACTTGCGGAGATTTGCATCTACCAGTTTTTCAGCTGCGACCAAAGCCTTTTTAACCTGACTATCTTTGAGAGAATCTGGGTGTTTGGTGAGGTGGACCAGAACCAGCTGGGCGTGTCGGAAAAGGAGAAGATATGCTTGTTCGTCGTGGCCTTCGCGTTCGTAAATTTGGGCCTATTATGAAAGTATTCGATTAGCTTGATGTAAAATAGGCAGGTATTTACGGTTTCATTTCAACTCAGTTACCTCGCGATTCAGTGTAGCCGCTGTCCGCAGCCAATACCGGAGCGGGACCGCGGGGTTGTACTCGTAATCCTGAGCGATGCGAGTGATCCTTTCGACACTTTGGGGCGGGCTACCCGCAGTGCCCATTACTGGCGGAATAGAAGCCATGGCGACGAGGCGTAGGTGTCAAAGGGTTCAAGAGATCCTGCGAGGGATGGGGGGAATGTTCCAAGATAAAAGGCCCCTCTTCATGCGAAAGTAGTCCGAAGGGGCATGATTGTCGCAGGTTGGGTGGATCAATCACCGAATGTTAGAGAAATGGCGAAATGTCAAGGCAGCCGCATAAAGACGGGCTTTGAAAGGGAAAAGAGAAAAGAGAAGAGGGAGAAGCCAAGGGCAAAGAAGTTGGAGCCTGCAAGTGCAAGTGCAAGTGCAAGTGGGATGCGGCGCGGAACAACGTGGGTAGTCAAGGAGGTCCTTACGTACCTTACGCGACTCTCCGCTTTTACTCCGACAAATCTCTCCAAATTCCTACGATCCACCAGCCATGCAGACCGGCGCCCTCTGTATCTCGAATTGTTGTTCCTCATGATATAGCCAGATCTCTGCTCTTTTTTTCATTTCCTTGTACAGCATGAGAACACCAATATGGACCCCGTTATCACGCTACCCAGTGACGGAGCCACTGAGCCTGATACCCAAAGTCCATAACAGAACTGTTCGCGTGAACATTGTATCAGAACAACTAATTGGTAAGAGCATTGCTTTCTTTTCCACCAAAAAGCCTGATCTGGTCCTGACAACAAGCTCTCCTAGGTGACGTTTTCCAACGACTATCGCCCTACCTGCAGAAACGCAACAGCAATGGGGACCGAACACCCTTGGATATCCTTGATCTATGGCCTGGCGCCGGCGTACTCTCTTCCAAAATCAACGACTACCTGCAACCTCGCCGACATGTCCTTCTCGAACCCGCTTTGAAGAGTTTCGGTCAATTCCTCGAACCTCTTGCCGCCAGCAAACCTTGCTATACACTTGAAAATATGGATATATACTCTCAAAAGAACTGGACGGGAGTTTTTAGCAGACTTTTACCGGAGCAAGAACCATTACCGCCAAGGAAATCTGGTGAAATGCGGAATAACGATACCCTGCTTGTGCTCGCCAACCCGGCAGTACCAAACTCCGAGTTGAATCACTATACACCAGCAAGATGGTGGGGCGCACTTATGGAGGACTGCCTAAACCAATCCGGGCTTCATGAGTATGGTAGTGTCCGGATGCTAGCTGTGATGCCCCAAACCGAAGCACGGATTGTCCTTCCACAAACTATGGCGGATCGCAATCGACCGGCTCTACTGACGGAGAGTGTGGCATTAAATGCAATCGAGGCTGCCAGTTCCAGCGAGGACATATCGTGGGTCGGACTGAAGGGGCTCAGCGTATATGACAGAATTGAGAAGCGGGTGTCAGAGAGAGGCGCGGCTTTCAAGACTCCGCCGGGTCGAGAGATGCCCCAGATTCGCTTTGCGCCAGAACACCCCAAACCAACTAAGAAGGCGCTCCCGCATACTCCGAGAATTAGTACGGAGTTGCATGAAAATTTGACGAAGAAGATGAACAGCAAAGAGAAGGGGATAGCCAGCAAGGCCCGTACCGCTCTTGGGGCAGACAACCGGGCCGCCTATTATCGAGAATTAACTATTTCGAAGCAGTTGGCTATTGATGCAAAAATGAGCGAACTGGCCCGGCTGGCCGCCTGCCCCAATACACCAACAGCAGATCTACGGGATATCGACGAGAAGATTGGGTTATTGACCAAGGAGTTGGCCGAGGTCATCGGCACCATCCACTACGGTATACTGCGCATCAAGGACCGACTCATTGATGAAGAACGCGCCGCCCGAGTTGGCAACGCCAACTTTGATGATGCTGCGTTGCTGTGGGACCGTCGCCCATTCGAGCCTCTCAAAATCGATACCACCGAATTGTATCCCCGGGAGCCTATGTCGGTTTTATTCTTCGAAGCTGATGAGAATTGCATTGCTGTCCGAAAACTGTCGAAGGTTGCTGAAGAGAGACGCACTGATGTGGCACGGTTATTCGACGCTATAGCGAGGGTGTTTCGCGGTAAGAACGATATGTCGGTGGCGGAGCTTCTCCAAACCCTACTCCCGAACCTGACGACGGACCAGGTTCTCCAAGAGATCCCTGGCCTGGTCGCTTATGCGGACAAGCGGTTGAGATGTGATAGGGGTGAAATCGACCCGAATATCACCAGAGTTGGCGAGGAAGATACCCAACTATTAAAAATGATCGAGTGTGATTTTAGTGGATGGCGGGTCCGGACCCTTTCAGCGGAGGTGCTCTGGGATATCATCCTGTTGTATGAGCAGCACGCACAGGACCTGTCTGCGCTGCAGTTGAGTCGTGTGATTGGGGCGACTCTGACCACGTTCGGTGCGGGGGAAAGCGCCGATGGGGTCAAGAGGATGCACTAAAGGTGGTGTTTGTTTGAATTTCCTGGTTGTATGCCGTGTATACCGTGTATAGGATGTAGATTTTGATACCCTTTTGTCTTTGTATTTATAGAAGCACGGATGCAGAGCTGGGCCGGGCCGGGGCGCACGAGGGAGGGCGATTGGATGTGATTGGCTGGGATGATACAGAATCCTGGAATATTGCATACTAGAATACTGGAATACATATACAAATAATACTGTACACCAATAGTTAATCGACGACAAGTAATTGTTAACTACGAGTACTTTGGAATACTATACTCCTACTGCTAAGTCCTACGGTTATTCGTATTCCCAGACCCGCCGTGACTACTACTAGCTCCCCCTCCAAGCCGCATGCAGTGGAGACGGTTGCAGCAGCCACCCTCACTAAAGGAGGGACTATACTACCCTAGGATTGATGAACTGCGACGTTGCCAGCTACCCCAGCTTTTCGTATTCTACCGGTATTCTAGTAACCTTAGGATAATCAACACAATAAACAACTGAATAAACAACCCCCGAGAGTAAACAGTAAAGTAAACAAAACACCAGGGTCTAACCGAACGGTGGAGCATGACCCTGCCGATCGCAGTTAGCAGAATCTTTAGCATGGACATTAACTAGGATTAGCATGCATTTCCAATCTCCCATTATCACTTCTCATTTCCCATTTCCCACCAAAACCCACCGTTACCACCGTCACATCCTTCTATCCACCGGCGATCCCCTCGTCCTCACTGGCAAATCTTCCTTCTGTCATTTCCCACCTGGTCGAGACCGGCCATTCGACCCGCCCCGATAGGTGGATTGCTAAAGGTTGAACTGTCAATCGCCAATCTCTGTTTTTCTTTTCTTTTTCTTTTCCCTTTATCTTGCGCGGCCCCCGACATGGCGCTAATCGCCTTGTTCGCGCCTTTGCTTTTCCACGCTTTCGGGCTTCCACTTTCACTTTCACGCTTTGTCCTCGTCGGCCACCTCATTCTTCCTTTCTTTTCTCTTCTCTTTCTTTAATTATTTGATATTTGTTCTTCGTCCCTACACTCGAGGAAATCTATAAAATCCGTCCATTCCGAGGAGTTCCCCAAATATTCAAATTCAAATTCGCCTCGCCACCACGTCATAGCCGTGCCCCAAACCGTGGATGATGCGACTGACTGGAACGAACGCCCCAACTACTTCGCCTTTTCGCCTCCGGTGGCGCTGATACACCCAGCAGCCTCGCTGTGGTGCACTACTTTGCATTTGCATACTCTGCCTTTGCAGATCAAGCATCTTGCTCCCTTGCTAGTATCAATTGTCAATCGCCTCTGATTAATTGGCTATACCTCATCACCAGCCACGCGGTTGACTCACAAGGGCGCATTCCTCCATACTAGTATACTGGTACTACTAGTATCATGCCGAGTATGACTCCCCCCAGTTCGCCCATGCAATTGTCGCTGCACACCGGCCACGATGGCAAAGGCATATTACACACCTCGACATCCGGCTCGAGTCTTACTCCCCCGGTTACACCAATTGGCAAAGAAAGCAGCGAGCGCATCGTCACCCCATTATCAGAAACTAGCGATGAGCACTCCGCAGCCCTATTCAGACGCAACATTACCACCCCGCTCCGCTTCACAGACGAACTAGAGCCATGCCTCGACGAGCGCGGCCGTCGCATCGAGTTCGGCGAGGGCGTCTGGAGTAAAGTCTACAAAGCGCGATCAACCCCAACCACCAACCCCGCCACCACCACCAACAACAATACCCTCCTCAACACCCCACCCAGCTCCCCCATCAACGCCAGCCGAGTTGTAGCCGTCAAGACATCCCGCCGCGGCGACGCAGGCCCCGTCCTAAAGACCGAAGCCCTAATCCTAACCCGACTCACCCTCACCCCAGGCCACGAGAACCACATTGTGCCATTCCACGGCTTCCACGCCGAAACCCAGTCACTGGTAATGACCGCCGTCCCACTCGCGTTATCAACATACATCGAAGAAGCAGCGAATCGCGTCCGCAATCAGCCTATCGCAACAGCCACCATGTTCGACCCGTTCCTCGGCCCAGAGCCCTGGAAGGATTTGGCCCGCAAGCTGATTAGCAGTCTCGGCTGGCTCCACCATACTGCAGGAATTATGCACGGCGACGTCAAGCCGCATAGCATCTTACTCCGCCCTATAGAGGTTGCAGAGGGACGACAGGATATGACCAACGGCAATGGCAATGGCTCCAACGCCTTCCGCTATGAGCCGCTGTTGGCGGATTTCTCCGCAGCAATGGATATCTCCCCGGACCCCGCGGAGAACGGTAATGAGGAAAAGACTCTATCCAGTTTCACGGCACCTTTCTCCGCGCCTGAGGTCCTCAAATCTCTCAGGCCTGGTAGTGGTAATCCTCCACCGGGGCCGGCTTCGGATGTATTTTCCCTAGCTGCGACGCTTCTGGCCGCAGCGACGGGCGATGTACTCTTGTATCCTGGATGTGATTTCCGGCGCCGGAATCTGATGGCCGGGGAGGGGCATCAGATTCTGGATTTCATTCGCTCGTTTGGGAATGGGGCGAGGGTTCCTAGGAATGGGTTTGTTGAGAGGTTGGTTCGGCAGGCTGTTGTTAAGGATCCGGCGAAGCGGATTACTGCGATTGAGTGGGTGGGTCTTGCGGAGGAGGTTTGTGGGGATGGGGAAGCATGAGTTGGATCTGGTCGGACTTTGTTTTTTTGTCTTGATATTTTCTTTCTTTGGTTTCATTTTGCATTTGCATTTGCATTGTGCTTTTATTGGGTAGGCATTCGGAGCATTTTTCTTTTTCTTTGGCATTTATACTACTACTATATACATTCGTTAGATCATATACCCGGTGATGGAGTTGAGGGAAGGCACTGGCAGTGAGGAGCATACCAGATTAATGAAGGTTAGAATTTGAGACCAATTTGAACAGTCTATTGTTCCATACAATTAATTATTGCCGCACCATTCCATTGTAATAGAGATCATTCTTACTACTACACTCGTAGTCCTTGAAAATTAAACCCAGCGATCAAAGACGAAACAAACTTGAAGACCTCCAGGGCTTGATACTCCCATCCTTGACCCCGGGCCGTAGATCAATTCAACTCGAAGCACACGCTCTGCGACCTGAATCAAAAAACCTGAACTAAACACCCAGTAAAATACCGCCATATTCACGACCAACTTAATCTACTCATGTCCACCCCCATTCCCCTCAACAAACCCCTTCAAATCATTAACCCAAAGATCAAAATTAACCCTCAACTGCGCCCCATACATCCACTTAACAACATAAACCAACCACCCAACCTGCAACTCCCAATTCCTAACCTCCGTCCCACTCACCCCACCCTCCTCGGCCTTTACATCCTTAATCTCATGAACCCGCTCCGCAGTCAAAAGCGAAGGCGGCATCGTCCCAGCCGCCTCGAAGTCCGAGGCCCAAACAATTCGCCCCGCAGTCCCGGTCTCTGCATTCGGCGCCTCGTACTCGGTTACGATTAGGCCGGCGTCTGTTGCGGGTTGGGGTTTTGTTGAGTTTGGATCCATCCGGACATGGAAGGTTACTTTTGTGCCTTTTTGGAGGATTGGGGAGAGTGGTGCGGGTGCGGTGGTGGAGGTGTTGGGGTCGGTATCAGCGGATGTGGATGTCGGGGTGTCGGGTTGTGAGCGGATTGTTACGCGTGGTACGAAGGAGTTCCAGCTTGGCCATGTTGATGTGTCGGTTAGGGACTTCCCAGACGCGGGTTGAGGGGGCGTTGATGAAGATTGAGCTGCCTAGGTGGAGGCTTGCGGATTCTGGGGTGATGGTTGGTGTTGGGCGGTCGGTGTTCGTGGGGTTTTCGAGTGTCATTTTGAGATGAGAGGATGAGAGATGTATGTGGTTCTGCGGATGTGTTGGTGGTTGGAATGCCGATGGTGGGAATGTAGAGAAAGTATTCGTAGTTCAAGTCAGTGACATCTAATATCGGCTGGTCGAAGCTCCGAGCTCCGGCAGCTTGCTAGTCTATGAGTACTCCGTAGCCTGTCAGCCATCAGCCACCAGCCACCTCCACCTCCATGCTTGGTGCCACAATGTGGCACTTAAGTGGGAACCAATTGCAACTACCGGTAACGCAACACAATGCAATGGTTTGGTGGCACTTCGTCGGCTGTTTGCTTGGTGTGATGTTCGTACAAGCATCGTCCCAACTAGCCTGCAGCGAGAAGATCGTCGATCCCAGTTATTTCCACCAATTGATCTGGAGACCCCGGCCGCGGAAATAAAAGTCCGTCCACTCGACACCGCAGCTGGCGCTTTCAAAGCTAACTGTCTCCCCATTGTGGGGTCGATCCCCCGGGGTTGATGGCGATTCTTCCGGGGTTGGCGATGATCTATCCAAATAACCCTGGGGTAGAGTATACTCCCAGGCACGGTATAAAGCGGACGAGTGTTGGCTCTCCAGAGGTATCAATTCCAGCATTCCTTTCGCTTGCTCTGCTCACAATGCTGATTCCGCGCTCTGCGATCTTAGCTCTGGTATCTTCCTCCCTGGCGCTCGGTGCTCCGGGCCTTCGCCGCTCAGATACCAGTCGACCCCATCGCTGTGTTGTCCCGTCTTCCAATGGTACAGCGGACGATACTCCGGCTGTGCAGAAAGTCTTTGCTCGATGCGCTAAAGACTCGGTCGTTGTCTTCAAGGAAGGCGTCGACTATAATATCTTCACACCGGTCAGCGTCACGAACTTGAGCAATGTCGAGATCCAGGTGAATGGTAACCTCCACCTCCCTCAAAGTATTGCCGAAGTTCAAAAGGTGGTCAACCGCACAAATAGAGTTACCTACGCGGATGGCCAGCACTGGTTTACCTTCCAGGGGCCCAAGATCGACTATATCGGCTCTTCGGATGTCAACAATGGCTGGATCAACTCTTATGGTCAGGCTTGGTGGGATGCAAACCCAGTTAATGGCACGGGAATTGACTCTCGTCCACACCTCATGAGCTTCAAGACAACGAATGGTTCATTGAAGTACTTCAAGTCTCGCAAACCCATCGCTTGGAATGTCCAGGTAGAGGGAGACGACATTGAAGTCAGCCACGCTTTCATCGACGCCGAGTCCACCGGATCATTCCCATTCAACACTGACGGCTTCGATGTTACTGGCACGAACGTCCGCATCACCGACAGTGTGATATACAACGGAGACGATGCCATTGCAGTCCAATCGGGATCTCACAACGTGGTTTTCGAAAGGAACACCATCGGCTACCAGAGCCACGGCATGAGCATTGGATCACTGGGTCAATCCCAAGATGAATTCGCCAACGTCTCCAACATCCACTTCGAAGATGTCACTGTCATTGATGCAGTCTACGGTGCACGTTTCAAGTCCTGGATGGGTGGTCAGGGCCTCGCCAAGAACATCACCTGGAAGAACATCCGCGTGTACAACGTGACTTTTCCGATCTTCGTGACGCAGAGCTATCTCAACCAGGGTTCTTCCCAGACACAACTCGGCGATGGCCAAACTACTGGACGTGTCAATAACGCCTCTGTCGTGATGGAGGACTTCTCCTGGACGGACTTTACAGGTACTATCAACACTTTCCGTCCCGGTGATGGATCTTGCGCGAGTGATCCCTGCTGGTATGATGTTGGGCTTCCAAATCTCAAGCACACCGAGGCTGTCATTATCGAGTGCAATACAGAGAAGTCCTGCAAGAACTTTGCCTTGCGAAACATTCAGTTGATTCCGCAAAGTATGGAGGCCCCCACTGCGGTTTGCATCAATGCTACTTCAGCACTCAACCCCAACCTGGGTTTCGACTGTCGCAATGGCACATTTGTTCCTTCCTGAGATCATCTTCGCTTTACCTTAATGGCCTGCGTCAGTATTCCCTTTTGTTTCAGATTAGACTAGATGTACCTGCCATTTAATCCATGGAAATACCATTGTTGATACTTGATACCTCACTTGGAAAGAGCGGACCACAATGTAAACAAAACTCCCATTTTCTTCTCTCTTCGTCTTTTCTTCTTCTTCTTCTTCTTCTTCTTGTCTCCTCATCCACTCTTTCTTCTCACTCGCGGTATATCATACAGTCACTTTCATTCTACACTCAGCCGCATTCGTACTTTCGGTTACCAACAACTCTTTCACTCACTCTTTCATTCATTCACTCACTCACTCACTCATTCCTTCGCTCACTTGCTTGTGTTCTCTATTCTTGACACTGATATTGACATCGACTTGTCGCTATGCAGACTTGCGGATACCAACTGCCTTATCCTCTGCACTTCCCGACTTCTCGTCCGATTCCTCGCTTCTGTGTCTTCCGACCAGGCGGAATCCTGGTGCCTCTGATCCCGATCGATGAGCTTCCAACTTGGCTGGAGATATGCAACTGGAACCCAGATATGTACATGGGCCTGCAGCCTGTCTCGATGACCTTCGTACCCCGCGAGGGAGAGTACGACATTATCTGCCATCATTGTTCAAGCAGCCTTGATTCTCTCCATCAAAGTGTTTCGGAACGGAACGAAGACTCTCCCAAGTCTGCCGGTAGCCGTGCTCAGAGCAGTCCTAGAGTTTTCGCCTCTCTTGATGCTGGCGCCCTACCTCAAAATTTGGACTACAAGGTGGCACCATTTCGAGCAGGGGCCCCGTCCCCAATACTCGCCCCGAAGCCATTTCATGCGGGGCTCCAGAGTCCCTTTTTGGGAGGTCTTACCTTCAATATGCCGAACATGCCTGCTATGACCATCAGCATGGTGCCCATGCCTGTCTTATCACAGATGCCGTCAAACGTCGTTGACCCAAGCCCACCTGCGTCGGATCGCTCGTCGAAAGAGCCGCCTGTCACTTCCACATCGCCTCCCCAAAAGCCGAGCCTCAGTGGGTTGGATACTGAAGATTCAGCCTCTCTTCTCAAGCTTTCGCCTCTCCCTCCTCCAGCTCTTCCTTTGGAGGGTCACGATAGTCGTCCTAAAACACCTGCACCAATCGTTCCCACCAAGCATCCCATCAGTCCAGACACGCAGTGCAAAATCTCGCATGCCATTGCAGCTTCTCTCTGCTCAGTCTCCGTGGAGAACGAAAACCGTCCACCGCAGAGTGCATCTGAGACGGCCTGTCAGCGAAGACGATCTATCAGCCAAGCCTCCAACAGCAACATTCTGTTGAACATTGCCCCTTCACTGGGCTCCGCATCAGTAGTGAACGGCAGGGTCGCATCTCCCTTCCCACTCATAGCTGCTCTTGACCATCTCAAGGAAGTGATCAGCTCGAAGAATCGGTCACGCTCCTCTTCCCGGGCCTCATTCGCTTCATCACGGCCTCTCTCTCGAGCCTCGTCGAGGACCAAAAGACGACGCGCGGCAGCTGAGAGACGCCACGCGTTCGGCAAGAGACAGCATGAGCGAGCGAATCGTCGTCGCGAGGGGAGAAAAAAAAAACTTGCAGGCAGACTCGAAACAAAAAGCCCAAAAGTTGAACACCGCAGGTCGGGTCAACTGACTTCAGATGCTGGTCAGGATCTCTTCGTTGAGCCCAGGCCAGAGCAAGTCAACTCATACACAAAGCGACGTGATCGACGTGAAAAGATGGCTCCAGGACACAAAAATGGATCCTCGCAGAGTCGATATGTGCACATGACAATGGCTTCGAATCCTCCTCCCAACGTCTCCTGCCACTGAGCGGGACTGAAGTCTAGGAAGAAGAAATATTCTACGAGACGGTGTAAATACTATTTTTGTTTTTGTATATTCTAACTTGGGACGGTCGCAAAGTTTGTAAATATTTTCTCTGGCGTTTTACACTCTTTTCATACTCTGGCAGGCTTCCAGACTCTGTCACTCTTTTGGTTTATCATTTGGGTTCAAGGTTCAAGGTGCTTACATGGGAATTTCCCCGGTTGTACTGTGCTATAATTACCGAAATCACACTCGCTTCAATGTACAAACTGCTGCCGCGGATCAACTCCGACTTGTAGGAGTATCTCGTCTCGCTAGGACCGAACGGGCAACCCGGCGTAGACTTCCCCCGCACTCTTATCTCCCGTCGATCCGGCTTCGGCACTGGCCCCGAGGACATCCCCTTGGAACAAATTCATCCAGATGGGCAATGGCAGGGGATAAGAAGCCTCGTGGCATTCGCCATGATCGCCACTGTTACCACTGCCGCATGAATGGCATCAAGTGCGATCTCAACCGCCCCCGATGCCAACCATGTCAACAGCAAGATGTATCCTGCCAATATCCCCAAAGGGTGAAATGGATGAGCGAGAAGACCACCCCAGCAGTGAAGACATCACCTCAAACATCCCCGTCATTATCATTGTCCCCATTGTCGACCATACCAGCGGAGCAACATGATTCAATTCAAGTTGGCCAGACGGATCTACATGCAAATATCCCTATCAATCTATACGGCTTCATCGACCTTCTCTCCCACTTCTACCAGGAGATTCAATCAAGCAAGCAGGAGCTTCCGGAAGAAGCCATCGAACTTATCTCACGAACACTCAGCTTCGCTCGATCTCGCCTCCAAGGCACAGATGACAAAGACTCAATCCAGTCGCATTTGACCGCGATATCGAATCTAAGCAAGGTCATCGAGTCAGCGCACCCCGTCGCCCTGTTCGGTATCGGCACCTTCGCCATGTTCGAGGTCTGCTGCGGCCCATTCGGACAATGGCACCGACATGTCCAAGGCGCACGCTCATTACTCGACCTACACTGCCACAACCAAACAGACATCGATAATCTCACGCAACAAATCCCCGGCCTCGCAGATGTCCTCGCCTACCTTGTCTGGTTCGATGTAACAGGGACCCTAGTCCGTGAAGACGGGGCTCTTATCTTCGACGACTGGCACCGCAATATTCTCCACCAGTCGTTTTTCTCTTCTGTAGGTTGCCCGCCAGATACATACGACTTATTCGTACACCTCGCCAAACAGGAATCGGAATTCGAATCTAGATCCAGGAATGCCTTGAGCATTGCAGAGCTCAGTACCATGGCAATGGACCAGGTTCTGCGCCTCGACTCATCCGATCAAACAGATCGCGGCCTCGCAGCTGCAGTATACCGATATGCAGGGGCGATCGTTGCCTTTGCCCGTCTATACCGACACCATGATCAAGATCAAGATCAACCCGGGCCATGCCCCCGAGCCATAATTCAGATCAAGATCAATTAAGAACACCCGCCCACTCAGACGTATTATCAAACATGGTGGATCGCGTATGCAGCGCAATATCCCGATTACCCACCTCATCACGTTTCTACGTGCACCTCGCCACACCTATCTATGTAAGCGGAATACACGCAACGCAAGCACAACAGTGCGAGGTTATTCGCAGCTACTGGCGGAATTGTCGGCTTTGTGAGTTTCCGCGTTATCCGGATGGTCAGGAACAGTGTGAGCGGCGTTGGATGAGTCGGGGGATTGCCTCGGTGGTCTAGGGGACCAGGGAGTGGGGACGGAAATCGCGGGGTAGAAGGACCCAGTTGCAGTGGAGGTCATCTTGTGGTTGGCTGTTGGTGTAGATACTTTTGATAACTTGCCTAATTGGGAAACGAATCTATTTTTCTTATCTTTGGCTTCTTTCTCGTGACATACTAGTACTTGGATTCTTGTCGGTGGTTTGTTCGTTTATTGCCTACCTAGTTCTTAGTATCTTATTTCCTCACTCCAAGGCCATATATGAAGCTGCTGCCAGTGTTATCCTTTACTACATTCTCACCTTTTTTTTACCAAATTCCAACTATCCCCATAGACATCATTCCATCCCACCCCACCTGACACTGGCCTCGGATTTAAAGCAACTTCCATAATGGCCACCACAACAGCACCAACCTACCTGGACCTAGCAGCCCAAAAGCGCGCCGAGCAACTGGCCCTAATTCCAGCCGAATGGCGTCTTTCTTCAATCCCATCCGTCGAATCGACGCCCGACGCACTCGTTTACCTCCGAAGCATCCTCTCCGCAAGAGAACTACTCCTCACAGAGGAAACAGATATAACAGTGCTTCTGCGCAACCTCTCATCCGGCGAGCTCTCCTCGCTAGAACTAACGACTGCATTCGCGAAGCGCGCAGCCCTAGCCCACCAATTAACCACCTGCTGCACGGAGATATTCTTTGAAGAAGCCTTCGCTACGGCGAAGCGGATGGATGCTCATTTAGCGAGGACTGGATCGACGGTTGGTCCTTTGCATGGACTGCCTGTTTCGATTAAGGATTTATTTTCTGTTAAGGGTGTCGATACTTCTATCGGTATGTTCATTGCCTTCTTAAACCATACCCGGTAATCACCCAGCCATGCATTCGGCTAACAACATCATCCCCATACAGGCTGGGTCGGACTAACAAACAACCCCTCCCAAACCGACAAGTCCGTCGCCCAAACCCTCCGCCGTCTCGGGGCAGTCCTATACGTAAAAACAAATCTCCCCCAATCAATGATGATGTCCGACTCATACAACCACGTCTTCGGCCAATGCGTGAACCCACTGAATCGCGCCCTGATTTCCGGCGGGAGCTCCGGCGGCGAGTCCTCGCTTGTTGCGGCTCGGGGTAGTCCGCTCGGTATTGGGACGGATTTGGGAGGCTCGATTCGGATCCCGGCTAGTTTGACGGGGATTTTTGGTCTTTCACCTAGTCCTGGAAGACATCCTTATGAGAGGGGGAAGTAAGTTCAAGTTTCTTTCTATATTCTTCCGCGGTATGGACAGTGGTTAGGGTTGTTTATATGCTAATCCCCCGTTCTCACTAGTCCCGGCCAGGATATCGTTCGCTCCGTTGCTGGTCCGATGGCTTGCTCCCTGGCGAGTATTGAGAGGTATATGGAGGTTCTGCCGTGTGCCTCGCCTTGGGAATTAGATCAACATACTGCTCCCGTTCCGTGGCGGAGGAGTTTAGCTTCGTTGAAGGCGAAGAGACTCCGCATTGGCTTTGTGGTAGATGATGGCGTTGTCAAAGTTCAACCTCCGATCGCGAGGGCGGTTCGGGATGTTATCGATGCACTGAGAGCGGCTGGGCATGAAGGTTGGTTTTCTCCCTGTTGTGTTTGACCTTTCTCTTTGAAGTATTTAAGTGAATATCCCTCTGACCCGTCCTTTGGCAGTGTTTGAATGGGATGCGTCCTCTCATTCATACGCCTACTCATTATGGGAGAAGGCTATTTTCTCTGATGGAGGCGAGGGATGTCGTAGAAAGATCGAGATGACGGGTGAGCCCCTGGTTGAAGGGATGTTAGTTGGAACTCCGGATCATATATTGTCTACCTCGGAGACGCATCAGGTACGTGATACAAGTGTAGTTTTGCAGTGCAGTAGTTATCGGACAGCTGCTAACGGACGACAGTTAAACGCGGATAAGTATCTCTATGAGAGTAGCTACCTCGATCGCTGGACTACATCCGGCATCGACGCACTAATTATGCCAACGACTCCATGGGTGGGATACAAGCCCTGGACATGGGTGAAATCCAGCGCATACGTGGGCTACACTAGTATTTGGAATTTACTCGGATACGCGGCCTTGTCTGTGCCCATCACGAATGTTTCTCGGGAACAGGATATGCCGGATCAAGAGTGGTCGGACCATGTGCCTAGGAATTCTGGCGACAGGTTTAATAAAGAGCAGTGTGAGTTACCCCTTCCCTGAACCCAACCTGCGTACTACGGTACTAACTAGTACTGATCTATGCAGATGATATCAACCTAGTCGAAGGCATGCCGGTCGGCGTACAAGTCGTAGGCGGCCGTTTCGGCGAAGAAAAATGCGTCGCTGTCGCAAAGGCCATTGAACAAGCCATGAGATGGAAGGATAACGCCCGACCCAGTCTCTGAGTACCCTGTGTCCCCTGGAGGCAAATAGTTATAAACCTGAATATAGAGTCATTTGTCCAATCATTTCAATTAATTTCTAGTCAAGTCGTGTTCGCGTCGTGTTCGCGTTTATGCATAATGCAATGCCTTAGATACTATAGTTACATAGATATACCATCCGATTCCATCCGATCTATCCCATCAAATCGGGGCATTCATCCGCTCCTTATAATCTGGGAACTCGAAATCACCAAGATCCCACTCAACAGACGGACTATGGGGCTCCAATTCAAAATCATGCTCATTGGTCCCAGTCAAACCGAAAGTCGGACCGAGAGTCGGAGCGAGTGTTGGACTCGGCGCGGCGGAATCAGATCCAATGCGCAGCTCGCGGACAACACGGATACCATCTCCGCTGTTGGCGCTGCCACCGCTCTCGGGGTCTTCGCCGTTCGTATTGACCTTTGAGATACTGGCAGTGTAGGCTCCTACTGGGCCGGTGTAGAAGGGGTCATTGTAGAATACGCCCTCATGATAATGGTGAGGGTCGTAGATGGAGGGTTTGCGGGCTGAAGAGGTGAGGAATGTTGTAGTTGAGTGTGGTTTGGTGTTTGAAGCGGGTGCTGCGTGGATTGGTTGTGGGCGGAAGCAGAATGAGAAGACTCGTGAGATTAGAGTGTGTAGAGGTGGGAGGCAGGCGCAGATTATAGAGACATTTGCTTCGAGGGAAGACCAGACTGCGGCTTCGGCGTTGGTCTCTGTGAATGGGTTAGTTGGTTGTTTCTATTGGAGGATTGAAAGGAGAGAAGAGCAATGGATGCAATTGGAAGTAACTTACTTGTAAAGTCGTGACTGCGTACCATGACACTCAATTCATAGACTCGCGCTAAGCTTGTTGCAATGACGCAGACCCCAACGCCAAAAATGATCATGATCCCCGCCCGTTGACGTTTCGGTAATCGCAGCTTGGATACAATTGGCATCGGCAGTATCAAGATGATAATATCGGTGATTATTTGTATGGAAGCGTTCGTAAACCATACTGGAGCTTTCGGTAGACAGTGCGCAGCGACGAGACTCTTGTTCATGCTCCAGAAGATGGGAACTGGTACGCAGAAGATGAAGCCGCTGAGAACCATCCAGAGTCCTGCAACCACCAGGAAGCCCATGACGAGGTATGCGATGATGAGAAAGCGTCGGATGCGAAATATGGAAGTGAGAAAGACGAGGGCTGAGAGTTTGGAAAGGATGAGGGAGAGGTTGTAGAAAGGGATGGAGATCCAAAGATACTGAATGATTTACTTCTATCAGCCACACGTATTCGTTCGATCAATGGGGAAGTAGAACTTACAAATAGCTGTCCTTGGATGACATTGGGAGGAAGTGATGTTTTAGGCTGCCCAAGACCGTAGTGTCGCTCTATACAATTAGCTTGAGTATGCAGAGAGGTATGCTGATAGTAATTCTAGGACTCACCGACAACGATAAAGGCGTAAAAGGTAGCGGAGCAAACCCATGCCGCAATGATGAGCAAGTCATCGTATCCCCATTTCTTAACCAGCTTCACACGTGTGAACAGGCGGATTGCAACGAACAGAGCCGACAAGACGGTAAAGACAGTCGTGATAACCCGGACGCGCATTATCGAGTGAGGATGTTCAAGCGATTATCAGTCAATCCATTGAGAGGCTGGCTAGTCTCTTGGTATATGTGTAAGGTGCAAGCAAGTGTCAATCCATCTGTCGTAGAAAGAAGATGTAGAAAGAAGAAGAAGAGGAAGAAGAGAAGAAGAAAAGAAGAGGGGGGGCAAAGTCCCATGCAATAAAGGTAGTATCAAGAGAATGACCAGCAGAGCCTTCCAAGTTCACAATAGCCTGAATACAATGCGAAGGTTCCAACGAATCCAGACAATGGGAGGCGCGAATATTAAATATAAGAGGGAAAGCCAAAGCCAAAGCCAGACGAACGGCCGAGAATGCAGCGGTTAATCGCCCGGACACACAATTCCTTCAGAAAGATTCAACCAGGCACGACATTCTGCATGATAGTAGTGCAAAAGCCCAGAAAAGCCCCCAAGTTCCCAGTAGCGCCTCCCAGACCAACCGTTAACCCATGCTTCATCATGGGGTTGTTTCAACCGACCAGCCCTATTGGTCCATCAACCACCGCATCGGGAACCAGCACTGAGCGATTGCGTCAAAGACTATAAGGCCTCCCCTTCGCAGGCCCCGAACTTATCCATCAACGCTGATAGGCCAATTCCAGGAAATACAATCGCCGGCCGAATTATCCCAGCAAATGATTAGTAGAGAATAAAGTTGTGGAGGTAGTCCCACCCAATCGATGCAAGGTTGATCTTTCTGGCGGCGTTGACATTTCATGGAAAAATCTCGCCAGGCCAGTCTGGTCCCACGCCTTCAAAATCTTATTTCGGGATTCCATCGAATCGTTCTCTGTAGCTTTCTCGGATCCGGGGCTTTTCCATGGATTGTAGGGGACTTGCTAGCGAGAGGATCCTGTCTTTGCTTTATTAGGAGAGTGGTGACTGGGGAAATAAGTGGAGAATTCTCCGTATCCGGAACGTCAATCAAGGTTGGTGGGAGGTGAAAAAGCTCTATTTCGAAGTCTTTTTGGAAGTTTGAACCCCAGTGGTCGTGTCTATATTTTCCGGATCTGCGTCTACATGATTCAGCGTTGCACTCGATTGTTGTTGTTTTTTCGCCTTTTTTTTGTGTGTCGTTGTGGGTAACTGCTCGTATGTACATCTCAATAGGCTGGCTCGGAGTTGCCGATACCTTTACTACTAGCAGTAGTTTATATCGTCATGGAATGTCCATTATTTAGTCTTTGGCAGATTCGGCGCTACTAAAAGTGCCGAGTGCTTGGCTGTGGGGGAAAGTTTTATCCCCCATACTATCCTGCCAGATCTTGTGGCTTGTTTCTTTCGCTAGACCTCAAGTCTAGACCTACGGTGGCTTGGGATCAGATACTATGACTCGTTTGATTGTTTGCCGAGCAGTGGAAGAAGGCTGATGCCCAGGTTTCTGAGTCGTGGGTTATCAGTGAGGGCTAGACCGTGATGGACTTCTTTGATGGCCCGGAGCCTCTGCCGGTACCAGTATTCGCTGAAGTGTACCTGTTGCAACAGGGACAAGAGGCTAAACAACTTGAATTAAGGGACCAGACCTCAGGACTTAGGCTAATTGGCAACTACTTTAATTTTAGAGTTAGCGAGGAGACACTTAGTTTTCCGAGGAGAAGGTTTACTTTGAGAACAATGACTTGGTCTCTCCCAGCAAGAAACAGACTTCCATACTAGCAGCTCTGGAGTATATCGTACTTTCTATCATTCACATCATTGGAAAGAACACTGGAACACCTAAGGCTACAATCGATAACGAATAGAATAAAAGATCATTTTATTTTCATCCACAGCTGTACATTGCAGAAGCTAAAAATCCCCCGAGTCTAGAGGGGGTATCAAACGCATAACATGTTTAAGTTAAAATGGAAAAAGGAATCTACAGGCGGGCCTTGAGGTTAGCCTTCAGGCGACGCTCAACGGCAGCCATGTACTCGTTGGTAGTAACCCAGGCCTCACGGTCCTTGCGACCGCAAGCGAGAGCCAGATCCTTGGTCATGATACCCTCGTCGTTAACGACATCAGTGCAAGCCTTCTCAAGCTCCTCGGCAAAAGCAACAACCTCGGGGGTGTTGTCGAGCTTTCCACGCTGGACGAGACCACGGGTCCAGGCGAAGATGGAGGCGATGGGGTTGGTGGAGGTCTCGCGGCCCTTCTGGTGCTCGCGGTAGTGGCGGGTGACGGTGCCGTGGGCGGCCTCGGACTCGAAAGCCTCGCCGGAGGGGGTGACTAGGGTGGAGGTCATGAGACCCAGGGAGCCGAAGCCCTGGGCGACGATGTCGGACTGGACATCACCGTCGTAGTTCTTCAGGGCCATAACGAAGCCACCCTCGGACTTGATCATCTGGGCGACCATGTCGTCGATCAGACGGTGCTCGTACCAGATTCCCTTGGCATCGAAGTCCTTCTTGTAGTCCTTCTCGAAGATCTCCTCGAAGATATCCTTGAAGCGGCCGTCGTAGCGCTTCAGGATGGTGTTCTTGGTGGACATGTACAGGGGCAGACCCTTCATCAGGGCCATCTGGAAAGAGGCGTGGGCGAAGCCCTGGATGGACTCATCGGTGTTGTACTGGCACTGGGTGACACCACCGCCCTGGAAGTCGTAGACCTGGACGCGCTCGGGCTCACCACCGGTGGGGGTGTAGACCAGCTCGAGCTTACCGGGGCCGGGGATGACACGGTCCTGGGCACGGTATTGGTCACCGAAGGCGTGGCGGCCAATAACGATGGGCTTGTTCCAGCCAGGCACAAGGCGGGGAATGCGGGGGATGATGATGGGCTCACGGAAAACGGTACCGCCGAGAATGTTACGGATGGTACCGTTGGGGGAGAGCCACACTGGTGGGTTGTTAGTCGGGCCGAGTCGTACGACATCATGCAGATGGCAGGGGAAACCTTACTCTTCTTCAGCTTGAACTCCTCAACACGGGCCTCATCGGGGGTGATGGTGGCGCACTTGACACCGACACCATACTTCTTGATGGCCTCGGCGGCATCAACGGTGACCTTGTCATCAGTCTGGTCACGGTACTCAAGACCCTACACAGTAATTGATTAGTTCGGTTCTGCAGGTGAACATCATATAGAGCGGTGTGGGCTTACCAGATCGTAGTACTTGAGATCAATGTCGAGGTAACTGATTGGGCAATGTTAGGAAAAATGCGGGATGATCGATGCCCTCAAAATATCCACTTACGGCAGAATCAACTATAGATGCAATGTTAGTCTCGAACCAGATACGCACGAGGGGAGTGATGTTCAGCGAATCAGACCGCCTGCAGCCACATCCTGCAAGGACGATCATGCAGGTCTAGCCGGGATGAGGGGAGAGATAGCAAGTATGAGGGGAGGGGAATATCCGAGGCTTACCTTTTCCCTGATTTCTTGCCAGATGATACGGGTCATCTATAGAGCAGATGAATGATTAGCACATGTTAAGAAGAGTCATTGGGTGAGTAAGGTAGGTCTAGAACGGTTGCCCCTCGGGATAGCCATTGACACATGGGAATCAACCCCCCGTATTTCCCCGCGTTGAAGTCAAGACACGGCGAAAACACAGCGGGAACCGCATGAGGTCAGGCTTGTGAAACGGGCCGGACCGTTTTCGACGAACAGAAGAAGAAGGTTTAAGCTATAAAAAGAGAGGGGTCGGGATGTCTTGGAGGGGCAGAAGTTTTGTCTTTTTTTTGTCTTCTTCTTCTTTTGCTTCTTGCTTGCCCTTACTCCCTCCAATTGTATTTCGTACCTCATCACCATCCAGTTCGACGACTGGGTTCACCACCTTGATCTTGCTCTCGGAAGCCATTGTGCGGATTTGGAAGAAGTTGACGGAAGGAGTCGATCCGGACCAGCGGGATGCAGAGAGTCTGTTAGAGCGAAGGGAAACAGAAGAAAGAGATCTCTGAGAGGAAGGTAGTTGGGAGGAAGAAGAAGAGAGAAGACGAGAGGAAGAGAGAGGGGCAGAGATAGAGGCGGGGGTCAGGGAGCGGCGCGCGAAGGCGGAACTGGACCGAAGGGCGTTCATGGTTGGATGATGTGAGTTGAGAGGGACTGTACGGGAAAGGTCAGCGCGAGATTCGCAAGTTTCTGTTTGGCCCGGAAAGCCGTGAGGAACAACCGAGGGACGATATTCGGCAGAATGGAGAGGCAGTGGAGTCGGGAATTGAGCGTGGACAACTAACGTCACGGCGAATGCGGCGACTGCGGGCACAGGCACACTGCGGACCAAAGGGAAGTCTGGGGGAAATGCCGGGGCAATACGGGACGGAGACGGGGAAGAGCAGGAAGGTAATAGACAGTGGGGGGAATTACCGAGAGCGCAAGAAGGTTGGGTAGAAAGTGATGAAGGGATGGGAAAAGCCTTGTCCGGGCAAGACCAAAACAGCGCAGCGGTGCGTCTTTAACCGTGGGAAGCGCCGAAGCCGGCGTCTCGTGACTCTTGGACTTCTTGGACAAGAGGGGGACCTTTCCGTTTTAGCCAGGTGCTTGGAGGAAAAAATTATCAGATAATAAATGATAAATATCTGCTGCTGCTACTGCTAATTCCCAGCAATTCCCAGGGATGGCTATGATCCAGCTTTGACCACGGTGAGCCGATCAGCTGGTCGAGTCATGAAGCTCGGTGAACTCTCCACTGACCCGCTGGGCGGATGAGCGGTTTGCGATTTGCGGGAGTTGCGGGCGACTGGCCGGAGCTCGGAGGGACCTCCGCGGGTGAGTGAAGTGCCTTGCAGTGGTAGTGGTGGTGGTACGTAGTGGGGGTTTAGCCTATTTGCCTATCAGCCTACTTTCGGGAAACACTCTGCCGAGACATCCAACTTGAAATATTCAAGTTTACTCCAGCATAGTCATGGAAATTATATCTACTACTACTCTGCATACTACCAGCTGTAACTGTAACTGTAACTGTAACTGTAACTAAATATCCATTCTCTAGCCGTGTTGAAATTCCGTCGCGCCATTACCGATATGTTGAAAGTCTCCGCTATGTGCTATTTACATCTATCGCATTCTCCCTCTAGAACAGTCCGTCAATCTCTCCAGTCGCCGGGTCGATGTCCACGTTCAAATACCCTGGCGCGGTTGGCAGTCCGGGGATGGTCTGGATATCCGCCGCGAGAGCGTACCTAAAATTCCATGTTAGCATATAACCGACCGGTGACTAGGAGGAGAGGGGTAAGGCCAAGATGGCAGGGGAAGAGATCTTACAGATAACCAGCTCCAACTGCCAAGCGCACATCACGGATAGGCACGGTGAACCCACTTGGGGCTCCCTTCAGCGCCGGATCGTGACTGAGCGAGTACTGAGTCTTGGCGATACAGATCGGCAGGTTCGCAAAGCCCTGCTGCGTGTAGGTGTCGACCTTCTTCTGCGCGAGCTCACTGAATTCAACCTTCGCGGCTCCATACATCTCCCTACCAATCCGCTCAATACGCTCCTGAATGCTGCCATTCAGATCGTACAGCAACTTGAAGTCCTTCGGCTTCGAGCTAGCGGCCAGGACCCCCTTAGCCAGGTCGACCGCTCCGGCTCCACCTTCGGCCCAGTGGTTAGCCGGGATAGCGTCCTCCGCACCAGCCGCGATGGCTTCCTCGCGAATGACGTTGATCTCAGCCTCAGTGTCGGTCTCGAACTTGTTGATCGCGACAATCACAGGAACGCCGTATTGCTTCGCGTTGGCAATGTGCTTGCGCAGGTTAATACAACCTGCCCGGAGAATATCCACGTTCTCCGTCCGGTAGATCTCGTGCAGGGCGCCGCCGGGAGTGATCTCGGGACCGCCACCGTGTACCTTGAGCGCACGGACCGTAGCAACGATCACCACCGTGTCGGGCGACAATCCCGAGGATCGGCACTTGATGTTGAAGAATCGCTCGCCGCCCATCGTGAAGTCAAATCCAGCCTCAGTCACGACGAAACCAGTCTTGTCCTCATGGTCCTCGTCTGGCTCGGTTCCGGCCAGCTTCAGAGCCAGCTTGTCGGCAATAACCGAGCTAGCACCGATACTGATGTTGGCGAAGGGACCCGCGTGCACCATGACGGGGGTACCCTCCAGACTCTGCATCAGGTTGGGCTTGATGGCATCCTTCATCAGAGCGGCAAGGGCACCGCCAGCACCGATGTCGTCGCAGGTCACCGGGTCGCCACTTCTGGAGGTAGCAACCACCATGCGGCCAAGACGCTCACGCATATCTTCCAGGTTGTTGCTCAGGGCCAAGATGGCCATACATTCACTGGCAACGGAGATGTCGAAGCCAGTCTCGCGAGACAGGCCCTTCTCGGTGGGAGCCTGGCCAATGGTGATTCCACGGAGGTGACGGTCGTTCACATCGAGAACGCGACGCCAAGTGATAGTATCGGGGTCGATGTCAAGGCGAGCGAAGCGGTGGATCTCGTCCTCGGTAAGGTCATCGGGATTGGTCTTCTCGATGCCAAGCTTCTTCAGACGGCGAAACATGATAGGCTTAAACTCACGCTTGCCCTTGGAGGCGGGGACAAGGCGCTTGTAGAGCGGACCGTCCTTTTGGGTAGACTCGTGGAACATACGGGTCTCAATGGCCGCAGCAAGCAGGTTGTTGGCGGCAGTGATGGCATGAATGTCACCAGTCAGGTGCAAGTTGAACTCATCCATAGGAATAACCTGACTGTAACCACCGCCGGCGGCACCACCCTTGATACCGAAAGTCGGGCCCTGGCTGGGCTGGCGGACGTTGGCAAAGGAGATACGGTTGAGGTGGGCGCCCAGCGCCTGAGTGAGACCCAACGTAGTCGTAGACTTACCCTCTCCAAGAGGAGTGGGAGTAATGCCGGCAACCAAGATGTATCGGCCATTACGGCGATGGGCGAGACGGTCGATCACGTCCAGGCTAATCTTGGCCTTGGTGTGTCCGTAGGGCTCGAGCTCGTGGGACGCGACGCCGATCTCAGATGCGACCTGGGAAATGGGCTTCGGGTATTGAGCGCGAGAGATAGCGATATCAGAGGGAACGGGGAATTGCCGGCGAAGAGGCAAGGGGGTGATATGACGATCCTTCTGCTTCTCGAAGTAGGTGTTGGCGGCGTGGACGACGTTCTTCATCAGCATTGCAACGGTCATAGGGCCGACGCCACCAGGAACCGGGGTGATCTGAGAAGCGACCTGGACAGCAGACTCAAAGTCTACATCGCCAACAAGGCGCTGGCCAGACTTCTTGGTGGCATCTTCCTTGAAGTTGATGCCAACGTCAATGACAACCGCGCCGGGCTTCAGCCAATCGCCCGTGATAAGCTCGGTCTTGCCAATGGCAGCGACCACAATGTCGGCGCTCTTCACCACACGAGCCAGATCCGGGGTCTTAGAGTGACAAATAGTGACAGTGGCATCGGCATTCTTCAGGAGGTAGCTGACGGGGCTGCCCACGATGTCGCTGCGGCCAAGCACAACGGCTTCCTTGCCGGCGGGGTCAACCCCGCTAGCCTTCAGAAGCTCCATTACAGCCAGAGGGGTGCAGGGAATGAAGTTCGGGCAGCCGCCACGCTTGGCCAGCTCACCAATGTTGATTGCGCCAAATCCATCGACATCCTTCTCGTCGGCAACGGTGGAGGTGACGGTGTGCTCTGACATGTGGGCGGGGAGGGGCAATTGCACCAGGATACCGTGCACGGCGGGGTCATTGTTGGCCTTGGTGATCTCTTGCACAAGCTCAAGCTCGGTAATGTCCTCGGGGACATTGATAAGGGTGCAAATGATGTTGGCCTATGAGCAGTGCGGGGTCAGTAAGCGCAGGATCGATTGGGTTGAAAATCACAAGATATATACCTCTTCGGCGGCCTTCAGCTTCATGCGCACATAGGTGCCTAGAGTATATTAGCTGAAGCTCAAGATTGCTCGCGAGCATGATTTGTGAGCTCATGCTGGGGTAAACTGACTGGAGTCGGACCGGTTGCCAACTGTATAGAGAATTTCGGTCAGCTCAATTCCAATTCCAATTCCACACCCGCTTGTTCCACGGGGACACCCTAGTAGCAATCCGCTTACCCTGGAAGATGACCAGATTTGGCTTGTATCTAGGGTTGGTTTGCTGGGTCTGCTCAATCTCAGCCTTGAGACCCGCACGAATGCTCTTGGCAATTGCCGTGCCATCAATCTTGGAGGCCATGATTGCGGAACTGCAGAACGGGCGATGAGAAGAAGCGGCCGGGGGATTTAAAAAGGTCGGCAGCGAAGACCAAGTCGACGAGGACACAATTCTTCCTCGAACCCCTCGTGCGGAGGGAAGGTTAACGGGAAAGGAGGACGGAGAGATGGTGCGGAGGCGAAAATTGACCGCAGGCGCTTGAAGGAAAAAGCGACAGCGGGGTTTGGCGGGGAAGAGCATGAATATTATTGCTTCTTTAGGGGCGAGAACCCTCGGAGCTGATTCTGTGGCTCGGGTTCACAAGGGAATTCTGCAGGACAGCTTGCAATGCAAAGGAATGAATCGGAAAGGATTGGATGAGCACACGAAAACATCTTCTTGTCCCCCTCACTCGTACAGTCGCCTTCATTCCTCTCCTTTTCTTGCACGACTTCGACGCGAGTCCGGGCCGTCCGACATAAAGGAGGCTTGTAACACCCCGAGGGTTGATGGCCTCAGGCAGAAGACCGGGCCGTGCTGAGTCATGATGTAGACATGTGATTTTAGTCAGGTGATTACCTCTGGAGCCTCTGCGGTGCCCATCACCTGACTGCTGTATCAGGCTGATAGGGTTAGGGCTGCGGGGCACAGTCACGTGTAGATATGAGCCCGGCTGGCCTGTTTGTCTTTCCTGCAAACACACTTAGTCATCCAGGACAGTCTTGGCATTCGCGGGCCCAGTGTGCGATGAAATTCACCAGTCAAAGAAAGTCGAAGGTTGACGAGATTGAACCCCCTCCGTGATACCCGCCCTCCCCTCCTCAACCCCCCCGATCGCCTCGACTTTTTTCTCCGGGATCTTCTCGTCGCCCAGATCAAGATGCGCCCTATTTTGCTGTCGGGCCATGTGCGTTGGAATTCCTCGTTTTTTAGCAGTAAAAGCTGCTAGATCCACACAGATTGTACAAGTTTACTGACCGCGGCCCTGTTCGTGTCTTTCTATAGGAACGGTCCCTGACCCAGATTCGTTTCAACCGTGATGGCGATCTCCTTTTCTCCGTCTCCAAAGATAAGATTGTCTGCGCCTGGTGGTCCGCCAACGGCGAGCGTCTCGGAACGTACAACGGTCACCAAGGTGCTGTCTGGACCGTCGATGTCAGCCCCAACACCGTCCTTCTCGCTACCGGCTCCGCCGACAACACCGTGCGCCTATGGAACATCAAGACTGGTGAATGCGTGAAGGTTTGGGATTTCCCTACCGCCGTGAAGCGGGTCGCTTTCTCCCCGGATGGAAGCAAGCTGTTGGCTGTGACGGAGAAGCGTATGGGTTTCCTGGGTACGATCGCCGTGCTGGATATCAACTATGGCGAGAACTTGGAGGATCAGGCCGCCGAGCCTTCCCTGAAAATTACTTGCGAGGACAGCAAGGCGACAGTGGCGGGATGGAGTTTCCCTCGCCAAGTATATCATTGCCGCGCACGAAGACGGCAGTGTCAGCCAGTACGACCCTAAGGTACGATCAAGATTGGATAGAGGGGGTGATTGATCCTGCTCGCATTCCGAATGATACTAATATCTTTTTCTATAGACCGGTGACCAGCTGCTCAACGTCCAGGTCCACGAGTTCGACTCCCAGATCAACGACATCCAATTCTCCTCCGACCGCACCTCATTCCTCACCGCTTCCAAGGACAAGTCTGCCAAGGTAGGCGCATTCGATTGATCTTTCGATATAAAGCACCATTGACTAACTCTCTGAAAGCTCCTGTCCGTTCGCGACCTCAACATCCTCAAGACCTACACCGCCGACACTCCCCTTAACTCCGCCTCCATCACCCCCAAGAAGGACTACGTGATTCTGGGTGGTGGTCAAGCCGCCATGGATGTCACAACCACCTCCGCCCGCCAGGGTAAATTCGAGGCCCGCTTCTACCACAAGATTTTCGAAGATGAGATTGGCCGTGTCCGTGGTCACTTCGGTCCCCTTAACACCATCGATGTCCACCCGCCGGTACCGCGTATGCCTCCGGTGGTGAGGACGGTTACGTCCGTATTCACCACTTCGACAAGTCCTACTTCGACTTCATGTACGAGGTTGAGCGGGAGCAGATGCGGAAGTGAAGCGAAGTGAATGATATGGAGAAATCTCAAGAAGAGCGATGAAAAAATATAGGTGACTCTTTTTTCGAGCCTTTGCGTTTCTTGTGTATGTGTTTTATGAATGCGAACAAGGCTCGGGGCACAATCCCGCCCACGAGTTCTGCATACCGGATGAGATGATGACCTTTCGAGGCACGGTTTCTCATTTCTGTTGATTACATGATCACCCGGAGTTGGTACCCCTTTGTTTATTGTTCTGGGTTAATAAAAGATGGCATGCTTCTCATGATGGTTTTTTTTCTCGAGATATATGTATGTCCTTTAGCTGCAAACGTGGGAGCTGTGACTCTCCGGGTTACCGGCGGAGGATCGCATATCACGAATAGACAATACGAAGCTTCCAAAATTTATATGGCTATTTATATACCAGAATATCGAACTGTTCTTGTCTTTAAAAATTTGGGGTCTTCCAGAAAATATTATCCAAGTTGATGATTTCAGAATTGAGAGGTAACTACTAGTAGTAGTTTGGGCTGAAGGAGTGGCTGGCTATATGGGCGAGATCATATCGCCACAAATTCACCACCTTCAGGGCTCGGCATCCCCCACAACGATATATGCAGTGGGCGCCACACTACTACCAGTACTAGGACATCTACGAGAGGAGTTCTCAAAATACTAAATATCGAATATTACAAGAAATTCATGTAAGGAGGTATCATTTATACATTTTCATGCAGTTTTCTCTAAACCCATTTCCATGCATTGACCAGCGCTCATCCAGCCAGCAGAAATAGAAACCCAAGGAAAGTTAAAAAAAAAAATTCATAGATAGAGAGGAAGGGGGTCGTTCGGGGACATGATGATCATCAAAAACAGTAACAGTAGAAAGAGATGCAGAACTTTCAATGTTTCGTCCTGGGTCTCATCCCCAAAAGAATAAAATAAGCCGGAGGCTCATCCCCAGATGAGCAAGACAGAGGAAAGGAGAAAAGAGAAATCTATTTCTTCTTGGCGAACTTCTCGGCTCCAATGTCAGAGCCACGGAGCTTGATGTTGAGCACGCGCTCCATAGAGGAGAGGACCTTTTGGTCTGGGGTGGCGGTGCCACGCTCGAAATCCTGCACAATGGTGATGGTGGTGTTGCACTTGGTGGCGAGTTCCTTCTGGGTCATCTTGTAGCCCTCCTCAGTTCGGCGCTTCTTGATGGCATCTGCGACGGCGTAGCCGACGGTCTTGGGCTTAATGATATCGTCACTGCGGTCGACCTTGGTCAAGTGCTGGCCATCGGGGGGCGCCAGCCTTCGCAGACTATTAGGTGGTCATTGTTAGCCGTCCGCTCTTTCATTGATTCCCATTGTCTTCGAGGGAGGGAATTGAGTAGTACAGGGGAATTCGACGTACAATGTTACCGGTGGTGTACTTCTTCTCAGATCCGAGAACCGCACCGCTACGCTGAGCGGCGTTCAGAGCGCTGCGGCCCTTGACAGTGGTCTCACGCGGGCCAGTGCCACCGCGGGTCTTGCTGCCGATCTTAGTGACGGTGTCCCAGTCGTCCATCTTGACGGTTGAATGTGGTGTGTGGATTGGGGGTGGTAGAGTGCGTGAGAGGTGGTATGTGGAGGTGGAAAGAGTAGGATGTGCGGTGGAAGGGGTGGGGTATGACGATGGCTCGCGTGTGAAGCAATTTATACCACAGAAGCTTCGAGAGGAGGGGAGTCATGCGCTAACCGGATCTGGTTAGTGTCGATTGGTCAATGGGCGCCTGGCTTCTAATTTACACGCTTTAACTCCGTGTTTACTAAAGGATGGCAATTATTCTAGTGTTTTCCTTTCGGACATAAGTTGAATAGGATCTCAGAAATATTTGATTGCTTATGTATCCCTTTTTGTGGTGTTTAATACGGGTTCATCATGATCAATTCATCCAGCATTTTGCCACATTCCCTTTCACCGGACTCGACGTACTCTACCTTCATCCATTGATTCGATTCACAATATGGAAAAATTAATACGGTATAAAAAAATAGTCATTAAGTGCTCATTGTAGCACTCAACCTTCATAATGCATACAAATTTACCTCGAAGACAAAGGACCACAGAGAATATGATGATATGTCTTGACCCACTTGATGTCATACTTCTGGGTCCATGTTGATCTCGAACTCAACACTAGGTCAAATAACGACTAAGAAATATCAGTTACTCACAAAGAGTCACTTCAAAGAGCTAAACCTGTGCATTATAAGTGACTCATGGACTGCTACCTTCTACTCCTCCGCATACCAGTCTTTGTTCTCCATTTCTTCCCAATTGGGACGCCGACTGCCCCACCGCGAGGCTGAGGCTCAGCGCGCGGGGCATGCGACACAAACAAAATATACAACCTTGGAATTGGAGAATTTGCATTAGATATTACACAGCCAGGCTCATAAATGATAGACTTAACTTCTAGTTATCCAGCTCGTATGAAGAAGTACATCAAGATCGACGTCGCGGTGTGTAGTAAGTAAATATTGGAATATTTCTGCTGCTACCAGTCGTAGTAGTACCAGGGCTTAGTTACTGGAAACAGTACATCTTGGGATTGGTACTACTAACTGCCTACACTCTTCTACTATTTCTCGCCTCTAATGCCCAAACAGCTAATATATTCCGTAGGCAGTTTTTCCCAACTGCTTTGAATTAATAGTATGTACGTACCTCTGCCATCGTGCATTGTATTGTATTGCATCCGTCAGGGGTCAGGACCATAACAAAAGTCCCCATACCTCAAAGCCCCCAACCCTTCACCCCGCTCCTCATCATGCACGTTCTCGCTAAGGCTTACCTCCTTTCCACTTCCTACCTTCATCCAAAAATAAGGTAGGACTAATCTTTCCTTATCATTAACACTTTGATTGCGGTCCTATCGCTCCATCTCTCTCAACACGGACTGCTACGATGTCGGATCCGTTGTCGTTCGCAAGTTCGATCGTAGGGTCCCTCTCACTTGGGGTCCAAGTGACGGACTCCTTGAAGACCTTTTACTCCGTAAACCGGAGCAGAGACCCCAATCTTGCAAAGCTCGTGCTAGAATTTGCGGATATCCGGGACGTCCTTCGATCCTTCCAAGAGTCAGTTGAAGTCCAGGATACTAGTAGCCTATTTGGAGCCTACACAGAAGAGCTATACCGAGAAGGTATCGACAATATCACACCAAGGTGGCAGACACTCATCGAGGAGCTTCACCTAGAATGTCAGCAAATCGATTTGGACTCAATCACCGAATCAAAGGATCGTATTCAATTATCTGGAAATTCCGTTGCCTATGCATTCCGCGAAAGCACACTGGAGAAGATTGAAAACATGGTTGGCGAGCTACGCGAACTCATCTTATCAGTGCTTGATGTCCTACAGGTCAAAAATGACTCCCGGATGGAGGCCCAACTGTCGAATTTCAAATCATTTCTCGAGCGAACAAACTCGAGTCAGGTTTCTTCAGTGATTCGGACCTGGCTTATGGCCCCTGACGCATCTATCGACCACAACGCGGTATATGCAAAGCATCAGCCTCAAACTGGTCTATGGTTTACTGGCGGAAATCATTTCGCGAAGTGGCTAGTGCAGCGCAATTCTTTTCTTTGGCTTAATGGCTTCCCAGGGTCTGGAAAATCAGTGCTTTGCTCAACAGCAATCCAACACACCTTCCTTAGGAGAAAAGACAGAGATCGAGTAGGCTTCTCATTCTTTTATTTCAATTTTAACGACAAGTCGAAGCAAGATGATCATAGCATGCTACGCGCATTACTATTACAGTTGTCAGGCCAGATTCAAGATGGTGAACAGGTTCTAGAGCAATTGTATAAATCGCACAACCCCGGTAACCCCACTGTGGAAGCTTTACTCAACAGTCTGTTCAATCTCCTGAGCCAATTCCGTGATAGCTATATTCTTCTCGATGGATTAGACGAAAGCCCCCGAGATGACAAGAGAAAGGGTGTTCTAAGGGCAATACAGGTTATAAGGCAGTGGTACTTGCCCAGTGTCCATCTTTTGGTTACTTGTCGGGACGAGCTAGATATCCGCAGATCTCTAGACCCTTCGCCTGACCAAGACCTGTCCATAGCACATTCAGATATGAACAGGGACATAGAAGTCTTCGTCTCCCATCAGCTCGAAAATAACCCGAAGTCCCAGTGGTTCAAAGAGCGACATGGCGAGATCCAGACGAAACTGACGGCCAACGCACGAGGAATGTACGTATTCGATAGTAGCAAAGAATCATGAACTATCAATCTAACTATATTTATTTACAGGTTTATACATGCCAAATTGCAACTGAGGGAAATTTCAAGAGCGATGACCCGGAATCAGCTTGACAAATGCCTGTACTCTTTGCCTTGTGGTCTGGATGAGACCTATGCCCGAATATTGTGTGGTATTGACGAGAAAGACGTTCAAGATGTGCGAAAGGTATTGAGTTTGCTTTGCTTTGCCGCCGGACATCTCACTTCAAATGAGCTGATTGATGCCTTTCTTGGCCCTGATCAACTGTCACAACTTGACAACGAGGGTCGCTCATCCTATCTAGATGATATTGTTGAAATGTGCGGTGGACTCGTGGTGGTGTCGATGACTGAAGATGACGACGGACATCCGAGATCTGTTGTTCACATGGCGCATTTTTCTGTACAGGATTATCTTCAATCAGACCGTATTCTCCAAGGAGAAACAGCAAGGTTTGCAATTCCAAAGAATGATGCGATGATGTCTGAGATAGTCTATGAAGCGAGTCATAAAATCGTGACTAGTACTCCATCTCATATACACTTGAAAGACCCAGAAAAGGACTCGGGTTATGCATCAGAATCACGCCCTACAACAATGACGGTGTCCTCGGAGGCAGTTCTTCAAGATGAGACCGACTCGCACGCTGTAGTCAACACTGATGAGTCCAAACATTCATACAATGAGGACATTGAGTCACTCGCATCCGACAATGATGACATTGACTCACAAGCATCTGATGAAACAACAAACGAAGGAATGACGGGCAAAGCTCTTATTAGGATGTTTCTGACCGAGGAGCCCAATTTCAGACTACTGTGTGAGAAAGCAATGGCCGATATGGACACACAACGCTTCGTGGAGAACATGCGACGATTACTGAAGTCATTTCACAAAAACCTCTCCGCAGAGGCTGATGCTGAGGTAGAAAAGACCGTCGCCAGATTATTACGCAGCAGGCGAGGAAGGAATCGGATGAGCCAACAGATTGCCACTCATATCCAAGAAGAGCGGGAAGATATTCCGGAGAGCAATAGAGCCGACCTCCAAATTCCACTGGAAAACAAAAATCGTATCGAAAGATGGCTGGGACACGAGTATACGGAATTGGATGACCAAGCTCCAGACTCTGACTCTGACGATGATATCGAGATAGATGAGTTTCCTCACATCTCTGAGCTGAAGGCCTTCCTACGAAAGGCTGTATCGTTTCAGGTTCTTTTGAAGGAGTTCATGCTCCTTTTTTTCCCAACTGAGCTGAGAAATGTGCTCCTGTCTATTCCTAAAGAGGATATCTGGGTATCTCAGGAGCAAGATCTTTCTTTGACGAATAGATTCAAAACCTGGGTGGAAGGCAAGACTCACGTGAGATGGAATTGGTGGCCTCTAGAATCAGGGAAGAGAATGCTACTGAACGGTGAATCGCGAATTTTTTGGTATTGTGTAAGTTCTGATTTCTTCGATCCCAATTCAATGCTAACGTTTAGCAGACGTGCGGTGCGCGGCAGTGGGAAGAAATATCTATCGAGCAATCTGAGCTAGTGAGGAAGATATTGGCCATGTCCGAGGACAAACCTCGGCCACCACACTGGTGCAGAACAAAAAGAGTAGGATCGCTACGGAAAGCCTGGGTTGAAGGCAAATTCCGAAAAGCCCTACTAGAATCATGTGCTGCAACATTGTCAACAGCGGCTGAAAGATATACACCGACGAGGATCTTCACGTCCGCATCAACCCCCCCGGCATGGATCACGGCCTCGTGGTGACGGCCAATCTAGCGCGACTACTCCGAATCAATCTCATCAAGGAAGCACCATCGCGATCCGGGGAGCTCAGATAGTGGCTTTGGCCCCAGCTAGCCAAACCAAGAGCTGGATATTGGTTGGAATCCAGGGGGCACGGCGAACCCTAATACCTGCTCAAATCTCGATAAATGATCAAAGTACTGACTACAGTGTCTTCCGGGACCTTAACATGTGCTATCGGACTCATCGTGGCCGACTGAGATTATGGTTCTCCATTTGGCGCTTGGAATATTGTGAGGTTGTGAAGGTACTATATCATCCAAAAGACCTTTTATTACAGAGACTGATAAATATTAGTTTAATAGACTGACGCTTGAGCGCATGGTTCGTGAGCATAAAGACCTTCCCACCCACGTGGACTATCAGTATAGTCCCCGTGCTGGAGCTCCTAATGCCAGGAACCCACCGATTTCACGTCATGCGTTCAAGACTCTTTTCTATACGTGTCATTTCCCATGCACCTGGCCAATTCCACATGACTGTATGCCGCCCTTAGCCGGTGCTTCGCATCTGGGACGCATCCCGAAGAGAACGAAGGGGTTTCAAAGCGACCAGACCTCACCCGTATGGGGCCTTGAAACTGTGTTTGCGGTTTCATCCACCTACGTTTTTGTCTATCATTGCATCATCGTCGCTGGGCCTTTTGCATTCTTTTGGTTCTGGCTTAAAGCTCATCCGGACGATCTGCAGAATGCGTCTACCCCTTTAGCCATCGTGATTGGTGCTCTATCTCTGTTTTGGAGTAGTGCTGGAATTCTCACCAGCAGAATTGAAGACTGAGCATCCCATCACTCGCAGGCATTCGTGATATCGTGAAAACAAAGGGGGCGGCTGTGGAAGACAGTCACAGTTCCTTATTGGTGGCCCTGGACACAATGATGCTTCCATGCGACTAGATCGCGCGTCACCGCAAGCTTCAAGTTGACAAGTTGAGATTGTTTATCAGTTTGTTGTCTTTAGAGATCACATCGAGAATCGATTTTTAGGTGGGACGTCGAGATATTAGCTGTCACTAAAGAATAATTATATGAATATGTTGTTATTTTATCTTACTTACTTAGTATTGGTTTTGTAGCAGGTGCTATTAGCTGGTAGTAGGGAAGGCAAACATAAGATGACAGAGCTCTCTGTATACATTTTAGTTATGTAGACAGTCAGCACAGGCCAACTATGTCGATAGTTAGTAGCTAGTATCACCGATAGCCTCAGTACCACAAACCCAACAGCCTTCTTCACACTTTTGGTCTTAAAATAAATACTAAATAGTTTAAGAATACTTTTTCAACTCTGAATTTCCTGCTAAAGGTCTTAGTGGCCGGATGTCAAGCCGATCAAGGCAGCATAGTATTTTTTTTCTCCGTACTCATGAGCCTTCTCGGACATAAGAGAGCAACTCGGTAATCACGGTACGAGGTGTGTTATTTCCTATATCCATTCTTTGACACGTAGGGATATCTGGAGGGAAGTGAGATTGATGCCTAAATGAAAGTCGGTCGGGATCTCGGGGTATTCACTGCGTGGGGAAGTGAGTGTTTTAGGGCCCGAAGTACTCCGAGGTTTCCGCTTTGGGCGAAAAACAACTGTATCCCCGATGCGTCGACAGCAAGTATAAGAATCGCCTCACTTCCGCTTAGTTTGAGCCAATTCAATCAATCCGATCAAGAAGTTATAAGATATTCAGTCAATACTTCAAAGTGAATCACCTTTTTGAAATTCCGTTTCTCTTCCCACGATTCAGCATGTCTAACCGTCCCCACGCTCCGCCTCCCCATATCATCGCCCTGGTCAGTCACCATTTTGTAACACATATATGATTTCCTGCTAAAAATATTTAGGATGGCCGCGAGGTTGATCTCCTCCACTGGATGTACGCCCGCTCCGATATCAAGCAAATTCGTGGAAATCCGGAAAAAGTCATCGCTGCCATTGATGAGTACCACGACAAGCATAACAAACTGATGAATATCGGTGACGTCAAAGGGCCGACTATACTCGATATTATTGCCCAGAGAAAGCCATCCCTGATGATTGAACTTGGTGGCTACGTTGGTTACTCGGCTGTTCTCTTCGGCAATGCTCTCAAGGCCCATGGAGGGAAGCTGTTGAGCATTGAGGTCAATCCTGAGATGGCTGCTGTCGCGAATCAGCTGGTCGAACTAGCTGGCCTACGTGAGCATGTGCAGATTATGGTGGGAGCCAGCAATGTAGTACTGGAGGAGCTAGTTCGGGAGGAGAAGCAGATCAACGAGGTAGAGTTAATCTTCCTTGATCACTGGCAAAAGCTGTACCTTCCAGATTTGTGGCTCCTTGAAGATTTGGGAGTTATAGTTCCTGGAAGGACGATGTTGATTGCGGATAATGTTATTATGCCTGGTGCTCCAGACTACTTGGAGTGGGTAAAGGCAACACCGGACGAGAAGAAGAAGCTGCTTGAAAAGGCGGACGTTGGAGGTCGTCGCCCTAAGCCTGAGCTCATTTATGAGACTGTTGTACCCGAGTTTGATACGGACTTTGGAAAGGTAAGTTTTGTCTTGATCGCCCTTTTGAAATATAGATGCTAACATATGAGTTCAGGATGGTCTTGCGATCACGAAAGTGCTGTAAAGGTTATAACTTGACTCTATTATGCCTTTCTGAGCGGGATGAATCGAAATAGAGCGTATTCGTATGTCGAGCGTATTCGTATCTCCTAGTTGGGTTGAATAGAAGGTTATGCTGATAGACATGAAATCGAATTTCCGAGTATCTCACGCAGAACTATGAACGCAGTTATGAATTAATGTCCATTAAAGTGTAGTTCTAAAATGTGGTATTAATTTAATCAATGATTGATCCATATTCTGTTTTGTTGGAATACGAAGTATGATCCTCATTCTATACTTAGAAATTTGCAAATGGCCCTCTCCGACTCGGACCCGCCTATTCCAGTCTCCACGGCCCGAGAATAACGAATTCAAAAAACACCCAGGAGAAGAGAATTAAAGCTGCCTAAAATGCCGAGCCCTTCCGAGCTCGCCTATTGTCCACATTACCCCTGGACATGAAATTTAGGGCGAACGTGTGGAGATTTGGGATGTTCATATGTCCCCGCCAGCCGGATTGTCCGTCTTGGCTGTCTCATCTGCCTGGTCCACCTTCCACCTTCCTTCGACTCTTCGACTCTTCACTGCCCACGACATCTTTAACAGGATCAATCCTATCCATTCTCTCACCACTTTAATTGTTACCGTATCTTCTTCCCGCCATGGCGAGCGACTTCTCCGCAGCCATGACCGCTCGGTCGCTCCGCATGGTCCGCAGCGTGCGTTATCCCCCACAGTACCCTAAGGTCCCCTTGAAGCCGAGCACCACAACTGACACGCAACATGTAGGAGCTGGAATTTCTGGCTGATTCTGGTGTCATCAACCCTCGACAGCTCTCCTCTATTCTTGCCGAGCTCCCCACCGACTCTCAGTCCCAGTACCAGCCCCAGTCTCAGGCCCGCGCGCACCAGCCGTCTCCCATCAATGCCCGCGCGCATCAGCCATCACCAGCACCAGCACCAGCGCCGGTGCCATCACCCCTGCCAGAGCCTGTTCACGCACAGCCGCCCCCGGCCCCGTACTCGCCCCCATCCACGGCCATGTCAAATGCCTCCCTGAACGAGAAAGCCCCGATGCAGAACCAATATGCGGCTCCGCCTCCCCAGGCCCCGCCGGCCTACCCTCAGGTTCCACCGATTATGTCGCTGGCCTCCGCCCTATACGCATACACACCGACCGATCCGGGCGACCTTGCTCTGCAGCCGAATGATCGCATCCAGGTTACTGAGCACATGAATGATGACTGTATGTTCTACATTAATGGAGGCGTTAGGGGATATAGCTAACATATAAATGCAGGGTGGCGCGGTCGCAACGAGCGGACTGGCATGGAGGGTATCTTCCCTCGAAGCTACGTCAATGTGATTAACGAGAAGGGTGGACTGCAGTCCCCTCCGCCCACCAACTACGGAAATATGCCCCTGGATGTTAGCCAGAGCGGATCGGGCGATCCTAATGACCCGGAGAAGAAGAACAAGTTCGAACAAGGTGGCAAGAAGTTCGGAAAGAAGCTAGGCAATGCTGGTAGGTTTCCGATGAATTGTTATCTTTTCTACCGTCTGTTCACAGCTAATGCCGGTCTTAGCGATCTTCGGTGCCGGTGCTACGGTCGGCTCAAACATCGTCAACAGCATCTTCTAAGCCGAACATCTCAGACTCCTCATTACTCGTATCCTCGAAAATTATCGCTCTTGCTCAACTTTCCCAATCGATATCCTCCTACATCATTCAACGGCGTTTGTGGCTTGATTTTGTTTCGGAATAGAAGATCAGTGGCCTGCTGCTGGTGTTTCTCTATGATTTATCGTTAGCTTTTTGGACTTGATGCACCCCCCGCTTTCTATCAACCTTCGTTTCTAGATCGGCAAGAAGTATAGCCTTAAGTTTAATCGAATTCGCCCGTTCTTGGGCCCGATGATACTGGGTGTTTCTATTCGTAGTAGTACTTTTGTTGAGACGGCGGCTATGTGCATGCAGCAGGGACATTAGCGGTTTCAGCGACGAGATGTGTATGAGTGTGATTTGCCATGTATTTAGGGCCACGCGAAGCGCCTGGCCCAAGCCCCACCACATCGAACAGGAACGAACAAATCGACACTGATAGCGGCGCTTTCAAAAGGACGAACATGTGCCTCCTTCTAATTCAAAGTAATAACTTATGTTTGTCTTCGATGGTGCACCGGTGATATGCTGTTGGCACCATGAAGTACTTTATATTCTGGACGATATTGTTGCTTGCACCTTTTGCTGCGGCGGATGATTGGGAGGATTTTACCAATAATCTTGCAACTGACTTGGTAAGATCTGAGAATTATCACTAGGATCTCGTGGCAAATACATGGTGAAGACATGCTAACCATCTCGCATCTAAAGGCCCCCTTAATAACGCTCTTTGGTGAACGACTCACGAAACAATTTCTCTCCGAGTCGATCAGCCTCTTAGACAACATAATCTTCGCCTTATCACCACTTGGTGTTTTAACAGCAGTTGTTTCAGTCATTCGAGTTTGCGGTAGCTCATCCCTCAAAGCATTCGTAGGGAGAGCACAAGAGGGCCCTGCCGAGGCTGAAAGCGAACTGTTACCATGTGTGTCACAGTCAACAGCGGAGCTATTCAATGATGGGGGCATTTCAAGAGTCTTTGGCAGGCCCAGGATTGTTGAGATTGTCTCATGGGACGGGGAGAACAAAGATCCGAAGACAGGGAAAGGATCGGTCGAATTTGGAACACTTCGTGACGCGATTAGGAAAGGAGCGTGGAGTGCTAAAGGATCAGGTCTTGCCTCTGAAGATTTGGATGATCTGACCCGTCTCCCAGAGCTCGATATACCAAACCTGTCTTTGAATAAGGGGATCAAGAGAAGGCATCCGAGGTGGTTTAAATGCGCTGCTATCTTGGGCGCTATCATGCAGATAGGTAAGATTATGTCGATGAGATTTGCAATATGGCAGACTCAACTGAACTGATACCTCTATTTCTCTTAGGGGTCATTATATACGCTGCAATCACTGTATTTCTATTTCCCGGAGATTTTGAAAAGGACGACAAACCAGTGGCCAGTTACGCATTCCCATTCTATGTTGTCGGAACGACCTTGCTCTTCGCAGGCATGCTCTTTTGCGCGATCATTATCGAACGCTCTTCGAAACAATATTACATCAAACCAAACAAGCCAAATAATAAGATCTATTGGCTGCAACCCGGGAATCAGCACGTGGGTGATCAGGTCTTCGGCGCATTTATGGCCGTCAGGCAAGGACCAGAATCATCAATGAGCGAGGGGCTGGAATATATCAAATCTACCCGTTTCCCGAAATACGATGGCAGATATGTTGAACTCTATACAGTCTTAGGTTCGACAATGCTTGGCTTCATCATTCAATTTGTTGGCCTAAGAGGACTTCATGCATCCGTCATTCTAGCCCAGCTGGGCTCGACTTTCATCATGTCGATTCTGCGCACTTGTCTAAGGACTCAGAGAATGGCACCTGAAGAGAACCTTCTTAAAGACGAACGAGATCTCGCTACACAGAGGAAACAAGAACTTGATGCTTTTGCATTTTACCTTCGTGGGGTCGCTTCGTTCGAACCCGCTTCATCGACTAGTACTACACCCCGCAGTAATTCTTCAGACAGCTATGTGGCTCATCCGGAGAAACCGCTGGTAAAAGAGATCATTGAAACTCGGGCTCTTCTAGCAGACATAACCTCCAAGCAAGAATCGAAGCATGGGTTGAATGTACCATGGGACGATATTCCAACTCGAAAAGTGGCAAAGAGCCTGGCAGACACAATCGGGATGACAATGGACTTATTGTCCAGCTGGGGTGTTGAGTACGAGAAAGAATTTCGATTTGATCTCTCATTCGAGTGCAAACTTGAAGGGCCTGAAAGGACTTCATATTCCCATGGGCAACACCCAATCCGCGTTCAAAGGAGCGGCGATGCTTTGAAATGGAAAGTCGACCAGAGTGAACTCGAAGCAATCATTGGATTGTCAACTTGGTCATTATACAAATTCGACGAGGGGTGGAAGAATCCTCTCGTTCGAATGGTGGGCCTCAATGAGTCTGAGGCTGGAACACTGGAGATGTACCTGGACTTTCATAAATGGATCTTCCAACAAACTGAAGCTAAGATTGTCTCCGCTGAGACGATTGATTCGTCGAAACGGCTTTTCGGATTTGAATCGGATCGCTATGTCTACGACAATGATATACTTGTTGTTCGAACAGAAAATAGTGTGGAGACTATGGTTGCTCAAGATATCTACATCCAATTCCTTCACAATGCCCTCAAACCTAACAATGCATTCAAAGGGGATACCCTTCTAAACGACAGCATCCATAGTTCAACTTTTCGGCAGAGCTTTTCTGCAAAGAATAGCCAGATTGAAGAGCTCATTCATTGCTTCGAGAGTTGCATGCTGGGATCCCGAGAAGATGCACTTCTTTGTGCCATACCTACCTTGCGAAGCTTAAACCTTCTTCCAGAGTTGGCAGGAGATTCTGCCCAAGTGAGGAAGCAGATCGAAGATCTGATAAGCCAAAACAACTGGGAGAAAGCGTTCAGACTTCTCGAATGGATATGCGAGCGATCTCAAGGCGATGAGCTACGCAATTCTGCATATGAACTGGGTTATCTCTGCCGCCGGGCTCTGATGGTCCACGATGCTAGTATCCGGGGAGCAGGGCTCAAATATATGTGCAAAATCCTCAAGAAGAATATCAGGGGGGACTTTCTCAACTCCCAGCACGTGAGGTCACCCATGCACTGGTCAGAGTCGAGCCAATTGGAGCACTGGCTGGGGCAATTTTCCAGGGAACTAGGATGGATTGCATGGCATATTTCGAGCAACATACCGAGCGCTGAGTGTATACAGCCCACCCTCAAATCCCACGGAGTGTTGGAAAGCCTAGGCACATCTGCAGAAAGCGGCGAAGATGCAAAACTTTCGATAGCAACGGTGAAAGCCACGCAGGAGTTTTTAACCTTGAGTGCTTGGGATATCCACCATCGTGATCTAGAGGGAAATGACGATGAACTAGGCTACATCTGGGCCTTGAAAGAAGACCTGGGTGCAATCGCATATTTATTATGGTGAGGTGGGCAGAGATCGGTGCTCAACACCCGGTGCTTTGTCAACGAGCATTCAGTATTGCGGCAAGGCATCCCGCTGGTCAGGGTGTGAATGTCCTTCTTCGACATGGTGCTGATATTGGGGCGTCAGATGAAAGGACAATATCAGCCTTGCTCCAAGCCATTGATGAAAATGATTTAATAGCTGCTGAGACACTCCTTGAAAACGGGGCTAATCCGAATGGCAACGAGAAAGGACCGGATGCCAATCCGTTGGGTCTCTGTGCTCAACGAGACCTTACTGACATGGCACAGTTGCTTCTTGGCCATGGCGCTTCGGTTTATACCACTGACGCGAGTGGCATGTCTGCACTTCATTGGGCAAGCAATGAGAATAAACTCGGCATTGCCAGCCTGCTACTTTCCCATGGAGCGAATGTTGGGAAATTTGGAGCCGATGGAGTCATACCACTTCACTGTGCGGTCAGAAACAATTATCTCGACATGACGGAGTTGCTCCTCAAAGCCGGATCTGAGACTGATGCCCCAGGGGGTAACCGAGAGAAGACCTCGCTGATGTTTGCGGCCGACTCAGGCTTCGTCGATATTGTCTATATGCTGTTAGCGAATGGCGCCAATGTACATGCGCGAGATGCGAAGGGGTTGACGGCTTTGGACTGGGCCAAGATAAGCAATCGCTCGGATATTGTAAAGATTCTCGAAGAAGCAACTTGAACGGAGGCATATAACGTGGGCTGATTTGGGTTGTCAAAAATTCTGTTGAAGATGATCGACGCCGGGGAACCTTGGAATTTTCAACGAATTATTAAATTTGGTATGATTTTGCACCTTCAGTCAAGGGAACCTTTATTTCCAAGTAGTTATATGCGGAATATACTAGTATCAGTATGGGCCTACATTGACATTGGAATGATCATCAGTTAAATATGGATTTGAATCAAATGTATAGAACTTCTTGCCAAGTCCCAGGGTTCTGATCCGAATTCAGGCTCCGCTTGTCAATTTCCCCTTAAATGTACTGGTATTTTCTGCAATACGAAAGGTTTCTTGAGTGGTCTTGGCTTATGGTGGGCGCTAAGCGCATTGCCAATCACAGAGGGGGATCCACTTTGGTGGGGGATCGATCAACCCATCATGTTGCGCAGGTGCAACTTTTACGCGCCGGCTGGGATAATCCTGCAGTAGTCGAGTGTGATACCGAAGCAGCTGATTGACTGCCAATGCAAATGAATCCCGCACGGTTGATCCCTGATGGTAGACTAATAATAACTTGAGACGAGCTCCCCCCGTGCGGAGTCGATAGCTCGTCTTCACAAAAGCGCACCAGCTCCTACTCGTCCCTTTTCTCAATTGATATCTTCCTTTCAGACTACCTCGCTTCAGCGAAATCCATTGAGCGCGCTGTCCCATCTCATATTTAGTCGGTGATCGTGCATTTTTAATCCGATAATCGAAGCCACCGCTGCCCACCCCCGCATCCGCAAGCCAGCGTGAGTTCTCGTGGCCTCCTTCATTCGCACAAATGCTTTATGCGTTTGGTATGGACATGCGGACAAATAGCTGACGCATGTCAATTCAGACTTTGTTTCTCGAGTAAACTGCTCGCTTGTTGAATATGGCGCAATCACAGAATCAGTACCCTCCGCCGCCGATGTCGGGTAGGTCAACCAGCCGCCTCAAATCGTGAGATTTTATTACTCGATGCTAACCTGGAATAGCCCCTGCACATGTAACATGTAAGACACACGAAGACGCATCTAATATAATTTCCCTGACCCTCAATAGCTTTCCCCCCCACCTCCGCAGCAGGCCAGCCCCTTCGCACCTCCGAATTTCAGCTACCCGCCTCCCCCAACTCAGTCACCTCCTACGAGTGGGGGATATCCAGGCCCTCCACAATCCACTAGTCCGCCTGGATCTGCACAGCAATATGCTCAACATAACGCTGCCGCTGTTCAGCAAAATGCTGCTATCCACCGACCATCGCTGTCACAGTCACCCCCGTTGAAGGCAAATATCGAACATCTACCCGGTGGTGCACCGGCAGCAGGTCAATTTTCCGGAGCGAGCGCAGCAAACGAGGACTCCATAGGAACTTTCAATGGAGGCAGCTATCGGGTCAGCCATCGTGATTCAAACTCTCTGTTGACTGTACAACTTGCGATAGGCGCCCCATTTACAGCCAGACCAGGTAAGAAATGACCACTTCAATTATCACAAGATTGTCAAATTTCTCAACTAACCACATGTATACAGGTGCTATGATTGCGATGTCTACAACGGTTACTTTGAAGGGTACTTTCCATTTTGCGTGGAAGAAACTACTTGCTGGTGGCGAAATGACAATGTCAAAGTACAAGGGGCCTGGTGAACTCTTAATTGCCCCTTCCACTCTCGGAGATATCATTGTTCTCCGAATCAACGAGAACAACGAGTGGAAGATTGGGCGGGATGCATTCCTGGCTTCGACAGATGCAGTTGCACATAAATACCAGGCGCAAGGGATCACCAAGGGTGTGTTTTCTGGGGAAGGTCTCTTCATTTACAAGATCACAGGTGATGGTCTACTTTGGGTTCAAAGCTTCGGCGCTATAATCAAGAAGGATGTAAGTCAACCCCTGTTATTCATTCTGAGGACTTTGTGTTGACGGTTATCCTTTTACAGCTCCAAGATGGAGAAGACTACTTTATAGATAACGGCCATCTTGTCGCATGGAACTGCAAGTATAAGATTGAGCGTGTTGCATCTGGTGGAATCATGTCCAACTTTAGCGCCGGAGAAGGGTTGGCCTGCAGGTTCACTGGACCGGGAACCGTTTATTTGCAGACTAGAAACCTGAATGCATTTGCGGTACAGATGAAGGTGAGCACCGCAAGTGGCTAATGCTATGAGGTTGGAAGGGATGGGGTGTATGACGATAAGTTTCGATCTTGATTGCACCTAGCTGCAGCCACTCCGCCCATCTTCTATGACAGAGTTCATGGGTGGGATTTTCGTTATTGGGTTTTGATAGGCAAGGATTGGTTGTACACCTAGGTAGCCAAAATCAGAGCAGGACTCTGTTTCGTGAAATCAACATCATCATACCTAGGTATTGTCAAACTAAACCAGGTCCGGATTTCCGAAACATAAGAAGCTCATTAGAGCTGCACTTCACCTGAGGTCTAGCCTTTTCTTCGGTTTTTCTTTTTTTACTTTCACAAACCAAAATATAAGGAAACACCCGAGATAAAATTGATATTGCCAAAGCCCAGGAATCGAGGTGCCTTGTTATGGAATCTCCTAGCAACGGAATCGATGGGAGCCGAATGGATGATACCCAAAGTGAGAGAAGCAGTACCCATGTCAGCAAGGACTTGGAGTCATCAGTCATTCAAGTTGGTGACAGTTCATGGCTGACGCTGTCCACCTGGGAAACAAACATCCTACGACCGCATCCAGACACAAACTTGAATATAAGCCCAAGTGAAATATCATTTTCGTCACTAACAAGCCTTTGTTTTAGAAAGAACAGAAATCGCATATATATGGTCATAGTAGTCAATTCATGCCAAACTAATCTATCCTTCATATCATTGCTTCATCGCAAATCCCCGAACCGGTTAAGAAAAATGCAGTTGCCAAGGGGCCCCCCTATTTTCACCCGTGAAAAGATCGTAGTAAGTGACACGCCATAAAGAAGAGAAACGGAAAACTCCCTCCTCCACAAATGCCAGCATTTTTTTTGATACCCCCAATTTAACCAGTACGCTTGCGGCGGCCGACTTGGCCACGGAAACCGGTCTTGATGGCGGCGACGGAACGACGAGATCCGCAGGAGTTGCAGGTAACGAAGTACAGACGGTTCTCACCCTTGTTGAGCTCGGTGTCGGGGCTGCGGCAGGTCTTGCAGGTAACGTATTCGACTGGAGAGAGTATTGTTAGATAAATTACTGTGGGGAAAAATAGGAGCGCACGGGCAAAACAATGACATACCGATGTATCGTCGCAGAACGGACTCAATACCACGCTGTTGGAAACGACCCTTGATAACCAGGCGACGGCTACCGTCAACACTACCACTGGTACCCAACTCAGCGAACAGGAACTGCATGACGTGGTCGTCGGAACGCTTCATGCGCTTGCTGATATCGGCAATGTTGGCGAAAATGGTACGACGGTTACCCTCACGGAGACACTGGGGAGGGGGAATCTTGTAGGACTTGGCGCCGCTGGAGAGCAGATCGGGGTGGTGGCTCTCGATGAGGGAGAAGAAGCGGTTGACGAGAAGGGAGTAGGGGATGGCTTGTGTCGCATCGTGGGACCAGATACCAGTGCCGGCCTCGTGGTCACCCTCGGGGATGACCTCCTCGGCTTGCTCCTCGGTGGTCTCGCCAGTGACACCAGCCTCGGCGAGCTTAGCCTCGAAGTCGCCAGTATCGATCTTCTTCTTGGTGGGCTTCTTCTTCTTCTTCAGAAGGGAGGGGTCGAAGGAGCCGTCCGCGGCGGCGGGGGCCTCCTCATCCTCAGCGCCCTCGGTGTCCTTGGACTTCTTAGACTTCTTCTTTTTTTGACAGGCCCTTGAACATCTCGGTAACCTCGTCGACCTCCTTGTCTGTATCACGAATATCACTATGTTAGCGGGTCCACCGATGTGCGTGTGCGGGAGTCTCGAATTTCAGGGGAGCTATAAAGCGTACCGGCGGGCTTCTCCTCCTGAGGAGTGTCTGTGACTTCGCCGTTGGTGTCCATGATGACGTCTCCTTCGCTGAAGGCGACCGACTTGCGTTGCTTTTGAGTAGCTTCCTGCTTGGAGAAACGGAGACCAAAATTAGTGGGGGTGAATTCTAGGCGCAGAAAAGTGACAAAAGCAAATGCGCAGGACAGTGCTTGCGGTTTAAAACCCAATTCAGATCTCCAGCGAGTCAAAGAGGGCTTTGCGCTGGCGTGGTGGTGGTCGCTCGGAGGGGTATTGTGCAGGCAAAGAAAATGTGGGAGGGTCGGTAAAACGAGACCAGGATGTAACGTACAACGTCCGCCATGATTGCGTGTGCGATTCGAACTTCTCTAGTCCCGTCGGTGTCAAAGGGGTACTGGAGATCGGTTTAGAATCGAATATTGGGGGAAAAGGTCGACAATGACGAATTTGTCGCTCCGCTGCTCATATCCGCTGGGCAGGCGATGCCTGTTATCAGTCACGTGAGTGTTGAGTCATGCCACGGTCACGTGGGCGAAGGCGGAGAGACGAGGCAGTCCCAGCGGAGAGAAGGAGCCACTCCCGATCAACATCAACAGGGACAGCAATAGCAACAGCAACGTCCATCTGCGCCGATGCTCTGATCTTATCCGGCAGCAGGCAGGCCACTGCTCCATCTTTCACTTTTATATCCCACGGATCTAAGCACAACCGCGGCTCAAGACTAATTCGCCATCATGTCCGCTGACTCGTACTCCGGTTCCAATCCCTCCTTCTCCATGTCCGCCTATATGGTTCCCGAGGCCGACCGCTCATATGAGACCGACGATGATCTCGCCTCCCTCCCTTCCGAATCTACCACCGATACCGATCTAGAGACCCTCTCCGAGTACTCGGAATCAGATGCCGAGGCTGAGTGGCGCGAAAGTATCGAGCAGCTAGAGCTGCTTCTCAGCATGGTCCTGGTGCCGTTCATTGGCAAGTATTTTGGCCGCCGTTGTGCCTACTGGAGTATGTTTCCCACATCCCAATATTTGAATAAGGTCATTCACTCATATTATATTGCAGGTTGGACCAGGTTCATGCAATGGAAGTACCCGGTCGAGGTCGTCATGCAGAACCCGACTCTCTTTAAGGGAACCGGCGCAGTCGTGGCAGCCGCCAGTCTGTGATCAAAACGAAATCACCTCGCCCACACCATTGCGCCACTGCCATTACATTCCCCAGATCATGATACCCCCGATATAGTCGATCGCCCGCCTCTGAAAATAGGGCTAGACTCTCCGCCCGCCGGAAACCTTCTCCTCGCCCTGTGGTAGATCCTACGCTCCTGTGAAACAGAGCAGAATAGCGCTGCTCTGCTGCTATCTCTGATGGCACTTGTTCAGGATTTACAAACACTACGCATTCTTCGAAAGAAAAATAGATTTCGAGCTAGATTGTTCTTAGATATTTGCGTCTATCGCTATTCTTGAGATTGTTAGATACCCAACCAATCAATCTATTTGACCGGCATCTCCGATGCCGGCATGATATGTTCTAATATCCCATCTATCAACTCACGACTTAGCAAGTATCGCAGTGTCATGTATAACCTCAAAAACCTTCTCTGGCACAGACAACATAGGCGAGTGGCCCGAGGTGCAGGTATAAGTTCGCACAACATTATCCCCCGCATTGGCCACCATCTCCCTCTGGAAATTAGGCCTGATAGCCTCATCCCGTTCGCAAAACAGGTAAGTCGCTGGCACGTCCCGATAGGCCTCGTAAGTGGAGGGAGTTATGAAAGACGGCATGGCGTGATGGACCAGCGCGTCCACATATTTCGCAGCAGTCTCATCGTCAAGATCATTGTAGAAATGAAACCTGGGGTCGTTTGGCTGTGTCGCATCACCCTGCACCAAATCTGTCAGTAAGAGATACAAGTTTTCAAAGTCACGACTGTCAAGTCAATCCCATCCGTGAGAACTGGGATTAACCCTGTTGTGGAAAGCCACTGGCGGCACGTACATCCATAACCTGGTTGATGAGCGATGGGCTATCACTGGGCAAAGACTCAGCGAGAGTCTGTCCCCCGGCAATCATAAAGGCGGCCGTATACACCAGTGCAATCACACCACCGGGTTTTCCTTGTGCTGCGATATCCTTTCTCGCCAATCCTTTGACAGATTCGGTGCCGGGAACACCGCCGTACGAGTGCATGACGATGATCACTTCTCGTCCTTGAGCTACAAGGCTCTCCAAGTGATTGCCGCGAATATAGGCCGCATCGTCGGCAACACTAGTCGAGGGAGGACCTCCGGCCGAGGGAAGAGTTACAGGTTCGACATAATACCCTTGCTCTTGAAGGATGTTAGTGACTGGCTTCCAGGCTTCGCCCTGATGCCATGCGCCGGGGATTAGAAGGATGGCTGGTTTGGGCGTTGACATCTTGCGATATACTAGTATTGTTTGCAAGAGAAGAAATTGTCCAATGAGGATGCTGGCCAGAGTCTTGGGGTGAGATACTTGGTGCAACGTAAGGTGACAATAGAAAGTATTCTAAACGGTTGGAAAATGTCGTGGGTCATTGTTTAGTTATATCAGGCTCTACGTTGCAAGGGCCCACATACTAGGAGACTTGCGCACGATGATACTACTTTGGGTTCGCTTTGGATTCCCTATGCGGCCTTTCTTTTTCCAAGCGTGGTATACTAGTACGTGTTTAGTTTGGGGGGCCTCGTAGTAGAATGGGGGCCGAAACGGGCTGCTGGGACTGAAGGAGCCAGAATCCCGAAAGACTGCAATTTAACCCTTGGGAGAACAACATAACTTGAAATCTAGAGAATAAGAACTACTCACACTGATAAGGTTGAAGGGAATAACTCCAAACTATATCATCGGTGGATAACAACTCTTTGTCCGAGGTATTTGAAGGAAGAGTGTAAAGTACAATCAATACCCGTTCCCAACCCATGCAGTGAAATGAGAAACCCGATGGCTATGCAATTAGGACGCCTTGATTGTCCAAAGTGTGAGTATAAGCATGTGCTGGGAGATTAATATAACTTGTTTTGCCGCCAAAAGCCGAGCGGGAAGGTATTCTGTTCTAAGGTCGACTGCGCTGCTGGGAGCCCACGCCGGCTGGGCATCGCTGTGAAAGATTGCTGCTGGCTCAGAAGCTGCTGATCCGTAGAATGTGTCGGTATAAATGCCGGGAAATCATTTTTGTTGCAACTTGAGCTTGGCCCTAGGGAAGTTCCGACTCGAATAACCGACAGTGTTCCACGAAGCGATGCAGATGTGTCATTATCTAGGCTGATTCTGTCGCACGGGGCCATATGACGGCGATCACAACGAGCTTCCTTTGAGTTATTGGAAGGGAAAGTGTCAAAATCTGCCTTGAGGGAGTGCGGGGGTCCTGGCTGAGGCTGAGGTATTTCAAGCTGCTCCCCCTCGAGAGTCGGCCTCCCATCCTGGGAGCTGACAATCTCCTGGAAGAGCATATCCAGCTGTTGGAAGATATGATCACTATCTGCCAGGTCTTCCTCAACCATCCTTCTGGCATGGAGTGTCCCGTTCCATCCACTTCGTGATCTGGATGCCGCATGGGTAGGTCGAGAAATGGAATGTGAGGATAGACAAGTCGCTGGGTAACCTCCACTTCCCCCTTCTTCCCATAATTCCCTCCTAGCCTCTAAGATTTCCTGCAGGTCTTTGAGTTCGTAGTAACGTCGATCCATGTCGGCAGACTTGCTGTTTTCATTGATCCCTGCTTGCAGATTGATCTGAAGAACAGCCAGAAGAGTATCTTCTATCGAACGGTCAAGCCGTGTCTGGTAGGGTTCACTTTCAGACCACGTATATGGGGTAGCAGACCGAGACTCTGGAAGACAGTTCAGTTGGCTGGCCTCCAGAACCCACTGCTGCGGGAAAATTCTTTGAGATGTGGCAGCGGGGAATATGAGTTTGGGTCTGGACGATTCCTGAGACTCTCCCAGATTCGCAGTCATGGCAAGATTTCCATTGTGTGCGTTGGTCGACTTAATCGATCCTGACTTCGGGGGATTCGTGACCAGTTTCAGCGAGCGTTTATCACCGGAGCAATCAACCAATATGTTCCCACGTGGGTGATGGTCCATCTCCAGCGGTCCCAGCACGGTCCCGTTAGATGTAGACGACTTCGGGGGTATCTGCTTCTTGTCAAAAGTAACGTTTGTTTCTGAAAATGCAAGACCCGACCCCGTCGACGGGAAACCCGTCATTTTCGCTGATCTGTGTCCATTGCGCGTATCACGATACTGATCTTGACGTAGCTCAATGGGAGATGATGATTTCCCCTTGCTGAATATGCCAACCATGGCAAGGGGCTGGAGCTATCATCACGGTCAGAAATGGCACACTAGCGCTTTTCACACATGCTTACCGTCAACCTATCTCGAGCCACATTGGGAGCATGGAATCCGGCATTCGTCGTTTGCTTTCTAGTTCGGCGCAATGTTTTGGCCCTTTTGGGATTCTTCTTTCCGTGAAGCTGCCCAGCGGACATGCCAGTTGTTTGATACTTATATCGATCCTCCCGGGTTTTGCGACGAGGATTCCGATCATAACTGTGAATCTTCTTCTGGTCAGATTGTTGTGGAGGGTCTGGACCTCTATCCGGCTCATCTCGATGGCGCTTATTCAACCGTGGTCGTTGTGGAGTGAACTTAGTGTTGGGTGTTTCCAACGGCAGACAAGGTGACTGAGGACCATCGTTTGGGACAAGTGCATCCGTACGATCTCGATCTGTCACATGCCCTGTCAGCTACTACCACTCATTCAACAAGTCTCCGAGTCGATTCATACTGCGGACATGGTCCCCTCCCAGGTCCTCCGGTGACACATTTGCCAACCATTGGTCAATCGAGACACGACCAGTGGTGCCCATCATTCAGACTTGATAAGAGATGCGACGATACCAAAAGTCCGTAGCAAAGTCCAAGAGCAAGAAGTCGATGGAAGGGTTTCATTTCGGGAATGAGGTTTCTCTTAGAGTGATGGTTGATGATGATGATGATGATGATGATGATGATGATGATGCAACAGGCAGGAGCCACCAAGTAATGAAGGTGAAGGCACGTGTGACTTGAACCTTCTCAGTCCTTGCAAGAAGATCGAGTCTTCTCCCACTTCCACTTCCACCTCCACCTCCACCTCCACCTTTCATCATTTTTGAGCAACGTCGATTTTTTCCGTGTCATTCGGCTTCTTCGCTATCCCATAATTCCCGTCCCCTCCCCACCCCAGCCAATGCAGATGACCACAGCAACAGTCGGACAATGAAGCCACCCCGTCAAACGTCCCGTTGCTTTCTCTCGAGTTGCTCGTCTGAGTCAATCCTACGAATCAAGGATCCCGAGGGCTCTGCCTTGTGAGATTCTCACGTTGGGTGCAGCCGCATTGTCATCCGAAGAGCTGTTCCAAGTTTATGTACAGATGTACTCCGTACATATCAGGACTCGGACGATCCATGTGCTGATCGTCACTGCCTCTCCGGAGTCCTGCCGACGTACGGCCCAAGCGGCATGTGGGTCAAGTGCCCCTCCCCGCGCCCATTGCGTGGATTGGCCATAGATGATCATCATTGCGGTCGGACTGGAGCCCAAATTGGCCTGACAGGGCTAGAGGCATGGCTGGAAAACGACCCTTTCTGCACCTTGCATATAGGCCAGACTATTCTGAATCTGCGTGGGTGATGATGATGGCCTACTCGTATGCCTTGAGAACCCCCGTCAACGAGAATGCGAAAAGAATCAAATGAAAAATCCAAATTACAGACTGGACCCGTCATGCAAGGGAAGCTGTGAGGTACGATCCTGGCTCTTCCCCAAAGTACACAAGTTTGGGTCAACCGGTGTGCTCCACGGAAAGGAGTGCGTGGAGGTCCCGCCTCAGCCCGCCACTAGGCGTGTTTCCCAGGGTCACTCCCGGGCATAGTCGGTTGGTGCCCCCCCCTCCCCCCCGGCTGATATAGTTCTTCAACACGGCCGATGCATCGTTCTCTTTGCCTTTGAGTAACGACTCTTTCTGATCGGATTGAAGTTGCATATGGAATGAACAGCCCGGTGGCGATATCTGAATCTGATTCCTGAAAAGACAAATGAGGGGGAAGTATGAGCAACGCCCATCAGCCGATGTCTGTACTAGCGTCCCTCATCTTCCAGATCCAGCCTCGGGTAGCATCTGATTGATGGAGCGCAGGCACGCCAGGCCGCCGGGTCCCGAGAATTCAATCAGCTCAAGGTTTCGACCGGTGGGACTAGTCTTCTGAGGGGGTGGTGTGAAAGGACTATTATCTCTGCAGCGGCCTGCTCACCCCACCTTGGCCTCCATCTCCCCCTCTATCTGTTGGGCCTCGATTCTTCGTTACTGGTCGTAGCCCGCAGCCAAAGGCAATCCAGTAAGCATCATATCTCCCTGGCAGAGTCCCATTATTGGTGCCGGTGCGGGCTGGCAAAGTCCCAAGGACACGGAAGCCCTAAAGCAGTGTGATTGTTACACGGGTTTGACTGCTGACTCGTTTCGCAACCACTAGGATCTCCCTGCCACTCAGTCTCCCGGCACAACTCATCATTTCCTCCTCCTCCCGTGGGTTGCTTCCATCAACTCGTTCCTGTGTGTGCACTAATCCCTTCCCAGTCTTGATTTTTGAGAGTTTCGCGGGCAGTCTACCAGAATGTCCAAACTTTTTGTTCAGTATGTTAAGCTGGCTTTTTCCCCGCGCGCATTTCATTTTCGGCTTTTTTCCGTCTGATTTCAGGGACATCAGGCCTCCGTGCCAGGAAAGAATCGAACTGACCACGTATCCATTATTATATAGCGGCCTGTCATGGCACACTAATGATGACACTCTTCGCGAGGGTTTCCAGCAATTTGGCGAGATCCAGGAAGCTGTTAGTCTTCTTTTCCCCGGCCACAGAGCCTCATCCTTTTGATCTGCAGCCGGAGTCTAACTCCCTCTGCCCCAGATTGTGGTCAAGGACCGTGCCACGCTCCGTAGTCGCGGATTTGGGTTCGTGCGATTTGCAACTGATGCCGAGGCCGATGCTGCCATGAATGCGATGAACAACCAGGAGTAAGCATCTGCAGGATCGCCCCTGTCTCTTCATCATCGATAGATATCCATCAACTCATTCTTCTATTTCCCCTCTCCAGATTTGATGGACGTGTCATTCGTGTTGACAAAGCATTTGACCGTCCCAGTCGCCCTGACGGTGGCTTCCAAGGCCGTGGTGGATACAACCAGCAACCTCAAAGTGGATATCAGGGCGGTGGTGGCGGTGGCTACGGCGGCGGAGGCGGCAGCGGTGGATACAACCGTGGAGGATATGGCTATAACAACTATGGCAATGGAGGCGGCGCTGGCGCCGGCGGCGGAGGCTATGGCGGAGGTGGTGCTGGTGCTGGTGCTGGTTATGGCGGCGGCTATGGTATGTAGTATTTGACGTCGCCGGTCTCGGTACTTGGAACGACCTTCATTATTTTGTTCTACATGGTTTGGAGGCTAATACAGCATGCAGGTGGTGGTACGAACGCTGGCTATGGCGGCGGTGGTGGTAAGTCATTACAGCTGCATCCTATTCTCTCGACCCGTTTTATATATTAACTGAGTTGGGTTGTTCTTACCAGGCTGGCGAAACAACAACCAACCTCCGGCCCCATCTGAAGGCAACTAACTTTCGACATGTTTAAGATATTTCCATTGCCATCTCCCTTCAGCACGCAAAAATGTCATTCGGCAGATTTTCCTGGAACCGGTGGTTTCACGGGATATAACGAGTTTTGAATTTGATGCAATGTGGATCTGCAAATTATGTGAAGCAAGTCTTGATTTTTTTTTTGCGTGATAATTTTTGGCTCTTTTTTCCGTCTCCACTCCTGAATTTGTTTTCGAATCCTCTAAGAAGAGCTGGTTTTGGGCTCGACCCCACTGAGGTACATAAGATTCTACATCCTGGCAATAATTTGGTTTTGTTTTTGTCTGGTCACGGTGTACTATGGTTCAATCTTTGATGATATCTTAACCTCGTCCATATACATAGTTCCGGTGCCTCTTCTATCATGTTTTGGGATCTCCGTGTTTAGCCCAAAATAAGGCAAACATCGAGGACTTATATGATAATTCTAAAACATGGTCTTGTTCATCTAGAGTCTATGCCATAATCCACAAGGACGTTTCCCATCACGAAATGAGCTCGCCGCTCATTCGATTTTGTCCCCGTGCACCGAATCTCCAGCTAAAGCTAGATATTTGCGCACATCTCTTGCGGCCTCCTGCTCTTCAGCTTCGGGTTGGTCGTCAGCCTTGATAGCCTTCACCCGTTTCACTAGATCGGTGACATGCACATCGGCCGTGCCCAGCCCAATACCCTCCAATGCCTTCTCCAGAAGATAAAGATATTCCGTATTCTTGCCACTTTTTCCCTGGCTGTCGCTAATAACTTGAGCCACCTGCTCGGCGTCACGCTCTTCGTGCTCACGAAGAAACTGGGGATTGGTAGGTTGTCCGATATACACCATGCAAGTGATCGGGGTTGCGGCATCGGCATCGGCCTCGGGGACCTTTGCGACTGTGCTTGTCGCTACGGGAGAGATCGCATGGAAAGGGGTGAAATGCGCTGTATACCCATTGATCTCGCGTTCGTCGAGGTAATCATGAACCTCTTCGGCATGGGAGGCGGGAATATGATAAGCCGCGCCCCAGACTTTACCTATGGAGGCGGATTCGGATTCAAGGGTAGCTAGCTGGGAGGGGTTAGCATAGTGTAAGCTTTTATTGTTTCTCAATGGAGGAGGGTTATCTCTCATTCACTCACTGGATCATCGAGAGTTTCCCAAAATGCCCGCTCGATCACGGTAACGACTCGTCCCGGCTTCTCCAATGTGCCGCGATGATCAGAACTGTGAAAGACGACGATGTTAGTGGATCAATTGTGATTTCATTCCGCCAATGTTCCCACGGCATATGAGGCTGAAATTAAAATTCCCAGGGTCCGGGATCATGGGCGTCAAGGGGAGGGGGACTCGGTGCCCGAAATCAGAAATCAGAAACCAGGCCTCCCACTCCAGATCCACAACACATACCTAGCCTGCAATAAGAACGCCACATCGGCCTCGTGTCAGCTTTGATCAAGTTAGACCTGAAACATATGAGAGTGTCTTTTTCGCAATCCCGCCCAGGCTGCCGGATTCCTACCTCTCTCACACACAGTGGAATTTACATACCTGCCAGAAGCGCCGCACGTAGCCGTTGATATACCCCGGTACTCGCTGGTCTATTTATTGGATTAGCTATTCTATACGGATAGGAGTTTACCAAAATCGTAATTCATGCTAGGCGGGCACAATTGAAAGAGGAACATCGTTTGCAAATAAAATCCACTCCGACCGAGGAAATTTTACACTTTCATTCATACATACCGAAATGGGGTGGTGGTTTCCAGATCAAACTCCTACACAATCAAAAGTCAGTAGGATGTCCAATCTTCATTCTGAAACTTGAATGCCGCGGCGGGGGTCCGAATAGAGCAGGTCCTTCGGATATCCAGCCGTATACGTATAAGATTCCCCGTTTGTACTTTGTTTTTCTCAGGGCAATTGCATTGCCTTGCATTTCGTATAATAAAGCACACACAAACAGACACACAAAATAAAAATAAAAATCAAGCATTGAGAAACTGAAGGAATGACAACGTACCCGTATCCAAAAACCCAAAGATCACCCGCGGGAAAATGCTTCTTCCATGCTCGCCCTTCCGGGTGCACCTGGTGCCCCTGCAACGCCGCAGCCATAATTCTCTCTTTCTCGTGCACTTGAACTTTCGCCAAGCGGGTGGCGAAGGTAGGTAGCTAGCGTGTCGGACAAGTGTTTGCTGTGTGATCCGGGCTGCTGCGTGGCAAGCAATGCCTCTTCCCTTACTATACTTTTGGCCCTTAGGGCAGGGAAAACAGGTTATGAATGTATGTAGTCAAGTCGGATTGGCGGCTCGAAGCCGGAGAGATGTGATGTGATGTTTTGTGTGATCAATTCTCGTAAACTTGCGTCCAGCGTCAATCAAATACTGAATTCAAGTTAGCCAGCCAGCCCTGTGTTGCTGAGAAATCGGGTTGCCCGCTTTTGACCGGCGCCCCTCTCCAGTTGTTTGCAGTGTTTGTTTTTGTGTCGTCGCCATTCGGGCGGTTGGTGAGGTCTTGCGAGGTGTGCTGATTGGATTGTTTATGGTGTGATGGTGGTGTTTTTTGTGATTAGAGATTAGTCTGAGCCCTGGGTCATGTTCGATTGAACCTCGGTCGAATAGTTGGTGTATAGTGACTGGTTGTTCCTTTCTATATTTCGTCACAACTTTGATGCGGGGTAAATGGAATTGATAAACTTGAGCAATTCAATTCCTTAGAAACTTGAAACAAACTTGAAGTTTATAGATGATTGATATACTATGAGCTTCTTACTTTAACAGAGCCTAATACCAGATACGCTCATATCTACCATGTGCTATGTATATGTGAATCGGAGAAAGCTCTTGTTGACGAAGAATTGAGCCACGAGCCACGAGCCTCAAGGCCCCACTTCAACGGGATGACTCAGCGATTATCACGTGCACGATATGCTGCAGTAAACACCTATGCTAGGCCAAGTTATGAATTGACACTTTTGATAATCAGCTATTAAATACCGCCATCATGTCGAGGCTCTTTAGCGTTCTGAAAATGCAATTCATACCGCCCACAGATCCACGTGGTATCTCCTTTGCTGGCAAAACGATTGTCTTGACGGGTGCCACTTCGGGCCTGGGTTACGAGGCCGCCATCAAATTTCTCAACCTCGGAGTCGAGTCCCTGATTATTGGAAGTCGCAGCATAGAGCGAGGAAACCATGCCAAAGCAGAGTTGGAAAAATGCACGAATCGCCCAGGCACCATCCAAGTCTGGGAGCTTGAGATGAGCAGCTTCGCCAGCGTCAAGAATTTTGCCAATCGCGTTAACACCGAGCTTCCGCGACTCGACGTGGCCCTGCTAAATGCTGGTGTCTGGAATCGGGCTTATACCAAATCACCGGAGGACTGGGAAGACACCTTACAGACCAATACCTTATCAACCTCACTACTGGCAATACTGCTTCTACCCAAATTGAGGGAATGCTCCACGTCCTCCGATCCAACACATTTGAGCATAACCTCCAGCCAACAATTTGTCCGTGCCAAAGCGGAGAGTCTGCGAACAGAGGGCCCCCTGCTCGAGCATCTCAACTCCTCGACGACATTCAAGGGGCCAAAACAATATGGTATTTCCAAGTTACTTCTAGAATATGTGACGAAGACATTGGCCGATCTCGTTCGCAATGATGATGGCACCGTGCCAGTTATCATCAACACGGTCAGTCCGGGATTCTGCGTGTCCGGCCTCGGACGACAGTATAACCGGTTCTACGAGCGCTGGCTTGCGTGGTTGGCCTACAAGATCTTTGCGCGCACGACTGAACAGGGAAGTCGCTCGCTGGTTAGCGCGACGGTGCAGGGAGTCGAGTCTCAAGGGAAATGCTGGCGCAGCGATGGATATCTTGAGTATGATTGGCTTCCTTTCCCTATTGCTTTCCTCAAATTTTTGCTTTCATCCACTCCTAATTTTGCCACCGTAGAATGAACTGACAGATTTCTAGCGAATCCACTGCTTTGACGGCCGGGACTGAAGGGAAGCAATTTCAGGTGAAGGCTTGGGAGGAAATCCTGGATGTGCTGCAGGAGCAGGACAACGAGGTCAAAATCATTACACAGAGAGATTAATTGCGCACTCTCCTCGCGAATGTACTAACCATGCAATTTACATTGTACTATATTTATGTATTCATGTTCAAAAGCAAAAGCAAAAGCCGGAAAATGCTGCCATCGGTAGATACTCGTACTACTACTAGTACTACTCGTATTCGTGTCGGTTCAGTTATTTTTACCCGCAAGTGGAGCCGCAATTACAGCCCAATTGCTGGTGCTGGTGGGTTGTCAGCCCTAGGCTTCATAGCTCATAACGGTAAGCTGTAAGCTGTCGATTCTTGGATCAACCGCCTGCGAAACGCGTAGGATTGGATATATTTGCAAGTACAACCATACAAACTGTGAAGCATTCGTAATCCTCGTCACTTTTAATTGCAGTGGAGATTGACCACGAAGCTGGAGTTTATCACTTGGCATTGGCATTGGCCTAAAAATCATCTTGAACCACCGCCCACGGCTCCGCTTTGACTTTGTCAACGGATCAACCCTGACTTTCTCCCTTCTCCTTCTCCTGCAGATTTCTCACATCATTCGTGCTTAACCCTCGACTATATACGTCCTTTCACGACGACAAGACTTTTTCCCGGGATTCTGACGCCTGCCAAGTCTCCCCCGCCTCCCTGAAGGGATCTATCTCATTGAGGCCTGATTGCGTCAGTGCCCGCGACCATGGCCTACAACAAGAGCTACAACCCTGACGCGCTGCCAGCGTGAGTTGCCAAACCCAGCGCAATGCCCGTGGAACTCCTTTAGATCGCTGACAAGCTGGAATGGCACAGGCACGCCGAGCCAGAGCAGGTACTACTTTGACCCTCCGCGACCACCGTGTCCACCGTGTCCCTTCACCTCCACACCCCGCTAACAGAGATGCAAACAGGTCGCGCAAATGATCGGGAACATGCAGGTATCAGGCAGTCAGCCCACCAGTCAAGGCCAAAAGCCTCTCCCCTCACGACCCCCACAAGCAGGCGCTGGTAGCGGCGGCGGCGGCGTTCCACCCCGCGTCCCCGTCTCCAGTGCCCCTCCACAAGGAGGAGGAGGAGGTTATAACGCTCCTCCACCACTGCGCCCGCAAGATCCCCATGCATCCCACTCCTATAGCGGCAGTGCTCCTGGTGGTGGCCGACCATCACCAGCAAACCTACCCCCTCCAAACCGGCCACACCCATTACACCCATCCCCCCCACCGCAGAACTACGGCTTCGGACCCCCTCCCTCCCACAATCGACCACCACCCTCCTCGCGCCCTCCTCAATCCCCACAGCCCCCACCCCTCGCCGCGCCGACAAGCAATGACCCACAGCAACTCTTCCCACTCTTTCGCGCCGCGAATTCCTCGCACTCGGGCTCGCTGACAGAGCACGAGCTGGGCTCTGCACTCGTCAATGGCGACTATACATCCTTCCACCCGCGGACGGTGAAGATGATGATCCGAATGTTCGACCGGGACGGGAACGGGGTGATTATTTTCGACGAGTTCGTTTCGTTGTGGAGGTATCTTGCTGCGTGGCGGGAACTATTTGATCGATTTGACGAGGATCGCAGTGGGCGGATTAGTCTGCAGGAGTTTGAGAATGCGCTCGTGGCATTTGGGTATCGGCTTAGTCCGAAATTTGTCTCTGTGCTTTTCTCGATCTTTGAGAGTAAGACGAGACAGTTGAGTGGGGCGCCGAAGAGTCCTAATCGGCATGGGATGAGCTTTGATCTGTTTGTTCAGGCTTGTATTAGTCTCAAGCGGATGACGGATGTGTTTAAGCGGTATGATGATGATCGGGATGGGTATATTACTGTTAGCTTTGAGGAGTTCTTGACTGGTGAGTTGAAGTGGAGCGGATGGGGCGATTGTTGGAATGATGCTAACCAAGGTGTTTGTCTTTTCTACAGAAATTCTCCAACTGCAGGAGTAAGGGAAGTGTCCTCTCGTCTGTTCTCATGTCGGTCTGGCATGTCGTGCATGTTGCATTTGTCGCCTTGGGGTTGTCGATTCTGGACTCGGCTTCCCATTTTCCATTTTATACCCTTTCGTCTTCCCCCCCTATTGTTCAGTGTTTCAGTCATAGAGTTCTCGGACAGGCCGTTGCATTTGATTGGGGCGTTATTTAGTGATGTGCATATAAAAGAAGGCTTGTCTGGAGCTTCTTTCATCCGATGGTGGTTTTTCTCGACTATTTATTTCATGTTGACTTACGAGTATACTTGTAGAATCTTGTAGACCGCCCCTCTCGAGTGGATGTGACAGCTCCGATGGGTCTCCGCAGGGTGAGGTCATCAGGAATGCTGGGATAGCACCACCACCATCGCAAAGTATACCAGCAGGAGTAGCAGTAATTGAATAGCATTAAAATAGTTATAGGCACCACTGATCAAGTTTTGATTAATGTTCATTGACCTGCCAGTGCCACTACAAACAGCCGCTTGCAGGGGGTCCCACCTATCAAACTATGTGTTTTGCTTCTGCCAACGTGGTTTGCTGCAAGCGGCCTCGCGTTGTCTCGCATAACGCATAAAATTGTCCGAGCCCCGACATATCCATTCACCGCACTTCCTCAGGCTATCCATACTATACTAGCATACTATACTAGTCTAAGGCACAGGGTAGACTAACTCGATCGAGGTAAAAAGAGAAGAAAGCTCGGGGCTCGGCATTTCGGCTCTTCCCGATGCTTGATGAGTAAAGTCCGAGAACAAGATGACTCTGACTTACACTCTGCACGACCTCCATCTCGTATAAGTTGGAAAGCAATGCCGCTTGGACCTGGGCAAATACAAACGACTCCTCTCCAAGAGGATAAAATATACAGAAACCCCCATCTCGCCCTGAACTCCCCCTACATCATCCATTCAACTCGCCATCGATCGGTTTTATCTCCGTCGCGCTACCGGACTTTGGCCTTGCGATCGCCCCGCTGAAATTTCCCTGCTCCTTTTCTTTCTCTCCTCGCGCTACTTCCACTCTCTGCTCGCAGAGAAAAGAAATCCCTTACCTTCGATCGTTGTCGCCATGTCGGTCGAGCGCCAGCACCATGAGTCCTCCAGCAGCGACTCCGTTGCTGCGCAGATTCCCTCGGAAAAAAACGCCGCCGATATCGAGCCCTCTTCCCCGCAAGACGAACACGATGTGACGCCCACCCCAGAAGAAAACGATACCGAAAATGCGATCGAGAAGAAGGAGTCCGAGTCCGGCTCACCTTTGGACCGGACCCCCTCACAGGCAGCCAAGATGGGCAAGAAGAAGATCGCGGTCGTTATGACTGCCCTTTGCGTATGTACACCTTTGATACGAGGAACAACCCAGCGCAATGCGACACAAGTTGCCTCGCAATACGAACTACAAGCTGACACCTCTTCTCTAGTTGGCCCTGTTCCTCGCTGCTCTGGATATGGTAAGAACTGCCCTTTCCCACGCCCTCGCCGTGACAATGCAGATAGTTAACCGACTTCGTCACAGACCATTATCTCAACCGCCTTACCTACAATTGCCGCTGGCTTCGGGGCCTCGGAAAGTGGATACTCCTGGATCGCCTCTTCCTACCTTCTTGCCAACGCCGCTTGTATTCCGCTCTGGGGAAAGATCAGTGATATCTGGGGTCGGAAGCACATCATCTTGCTCGCCAATGTGTTTTTCTTGGTCGGTAGTTTGATCTGTGCTCTGGCAAAGAACATGGCTATGATTATCTCTGGTCGTGCGATTCAGGGTGTTGGTGGTGGTGGTATTATCATCTTGGCCAATATCAGTGTGTCGGATCTTTTCAGCTTGAGGTATGGTACTTGCCCTTTCGGTATTCTTGAGTGATATAATGCTAACGGATTGTTTACAGAGATCGACCTATGTACTACGGTCTTTTTGGTGCCACCTGGGCTATTGCGGGTGCTCTGGGTCCCATCATTGGCGGTGCTTTCACTACCAGTGTTACATGGCGATGGTGCTTCTGGTTGAACTGTATGTGGAATCCTTTACAACAAACAACACGAACTTTTGACTGATCAGACTTTCCAGTGCCTGTTGGTGGTGTCTCATTGCTTATCCTCTTCTTCTTCCTGCACATCGAATCTCCCAAGACGAACTTTTTGGAAGGCTTGCGCAACATCGATTGGGCTGGTACTTTCTTGATTATCGGCGGAACCCTCATGTTCCTCTTCGGCCTCGAATTCGGAGGTGTCAGCTACCCCTGGGCCTCCCCCACTGTCATCTGCCTGATCGTCTTTGGAATCGTTGTCTGGGCCCTGGCCATGCTGTCAGAGTGGAAGCTGGCCAAGTACCCAGTTATCCCGCCTCGCCTATTCAAGGAGTGGTATAACGTGCTAATCTTGTTGGTTTGCTTCTGCCACGGATTCGTTTTCATTGCCAGCACCTACTACCTCCCACTCTACTTCCAGACCGTGCTTCTCGCATCGCCCATCCTGAGCGGTGTTTACGTTCTGCCCATGGTCCTGTCGCTCTCCGTCGTCTCCGCCGTAACCGGCGTCGTCATGAAGAAGACCGGCCGCTACCGCGAGATGATCGTCGGAGGTCTTTTCTTCATGGTTATCGGCTACGGCTTATTCATCGACCTGAAGGCCTACGCCTCCTGGCCCCGCATCATCATCTACCAATTAATCGCTGGTGTCGGTATCGGCCCTAACTTCCAAGCCCCACTGGTCGCATTCCAGGCCAACATCCGACCCTCAGATATGGCAACAGCCACAGCTACCTTCGGCTTCGTTCGCCAATTGTCCACCTCCATGTCCGTCGTTCTGGGCACGGTTATTTATCAAAACATCATGGGCCAACAATCCGATAAGCTTATTGCAGCTATCGGCCCTGAGCTGACTGCCTCCATCTCCGGCTCATTCGCGGGCTCTTCCAAGTCTCTTATTCAGTCACTCACCGAATCCCAGCGACAAGTCGTTCTGGATGCGTATACCCTTGCTCTGAACCGCATGTGGATCTTTTACACTTGCATTGCGGCCGTTGGCTTCATCCTGTCTTGTTTCATCGTTCCCCGTGAACTGAGCAAGTCTCACACTATCCAAAAGACTGGTCTCAAGGAGCAAGAACGTGCGCGCAACGAGCGTCTCGAGGAGGAGCGCAAGGCTGAGGGTAAATCTGAAGCCGAAGTTTAATCATACTCTTCGCTGAATTTACACCTGCCCATCGTCTCCTTTGCTCTACTCTACTCTACTCTACTATACCCAACTCTATCACCTCCTGCAGCATCATTTTCCTGCGCTGGTACTCTCAATGTCTAATATTTTTACATAATTGCATATACGTGTTTGCTCGGAGTTTGCTTATTTTTACCCGAGGCATGATAGCGCTTGCAACGAAAAGCTTTGAATGGAATGATTTACTTGAGCAACAAACAACCAATAAATTCATTTACAATTTACCATGCAATATCCCTTAACATCTCATATATTAGAATCATTGGTTCACAGTCCAAACCAAATTAGAAACAAATCAAACTATTCAAGGCCGACCTACTAAAATTCCAATCAGCATCTCGCCCTAGCAGCCTCATGTTAATTAATGGATAATTTTCATTCCAGTGGGCCTTTGGGCCTGATATGACCACTGGCACACCAGATGTCGATCTTGATTGGGGGCCGTCAATCCCTGAGATGTGAATACGAGGTGGGGCCCAATATACTAACTGCATCTTTTTTGACGGAACCATACATTAAATTAAGAGAAATTGATATCAAAAGGAATAACCATAATTTTAATTAATTTATCTTATAACTGGGATGCATCACTGGGGATGATTCTTATATTGCGACATTTCCATCCAGCCCTCTGGACCCCCGGGTGTATTTAAAACAAAGCGAGGGGTTTCCGGCTGTTCTTCATCATAGCCAGAATATGAGTCCGCCGAAGACGATGCACGTACAGGTTCAGTTGTACCAGATGCACCCTTGACAGAAGAAACAGAAATGGTGGTGGTGACCACGGGAGTCTGGCCAGCTGTGGCGAGATCCCCCCCTCGAAGCATACTTATCATATGCCATGTAATTCTTCGGGCTCCGAGAATATCCAGCGGATTTGATGAAACGCTTAGTGATAGGCCTGAAGAGCGGCCACACGGGCGGAATTGACATTGAGATGAGGACAATCCACTCTTCAACTTCACCCCAGCGGAAAAGGATTCCGACACCATCTGATCACGCATACTGTCAGTGATATGTTCGTTGCTACTAGAGATAGTTATATTTCGGAGAAACTCACATGAAGGGTCATCACTGAGAATGAATTTTGCCGCCCAAGTTCGAACGATTGCTGCAGCTCCAGCAAAGACACCGAGGCCCATGAGGAAACTCAATCCCCATTTTAACTTGCGATCCATTCGCAAAGGGACCAACATCGTGACCGGGATAATGGCGAGGTAGAAATCGGAGAGTGCAGCGACAGCACCAATGAAATAACTGTAGCGTACACTCGTGACGTGATTACACTGATCCTGGCGTAAAGGGTCCCAGAGTGCGTTTGGCGGACTGCATTGGAACCAAGCAAGTAAGATCTGCGGGATACTGAGAATAATGTTGGCCGCCCCGACAGCGATCAAACTGCGGCGGATCTTGGGATCTGTAGGAAAGGAAGTTAGTAAGATAATAGAAATACATGAATTTTCTTGTTCTTGTGAGGAGAACGCACTGCCTTGACCATTCATCTCAATCAGAAATGCGGCGACTGCGACCTTTCCAGTCGGGATCGCCATGTTGAAAAAGAAGACGGTGATCCATGTGAATAAAAGATAGTTATGTAATTGGCCGACCTCCTCGACGATCGCGATTCTATTTCCAAGCCCATGGAGAATGGAAATAACGCCAAAGCATTGTGTGATGGTCGTTAGAAGCTACAGAACTGGTCAGCCGGCGTGGTCCGGATAGAGTCGAGTGATAGTTCCTACCCAAGCAACAAGAGCCCAAATCAAGGCGGTTGTTCCAAATTTATTAACTCGAAGGCGAACGTAGATTCGCAAGATCATAAATATCGTAGCCACCGCTCCTAGGCCGAGTCCCAAGCGAAGATCGGCTGGGCCACGGCCTCCATATGCTGGATATCGTTCCTGTAAGCTCATCAGGGCGGAGTTGTAGTGGAAAAATCACAGGTCGGCAGGAGGGCCATATTTAGCAGCAGCCGTTCGCATATATGAATAAGTGAGACCCAGGTTTCGGCGTCCGGCGGACGTGACCACGAGGAATTCGATTTCCAAGTGGGGTAGATTGCCCGAGAATCAGTCTAACCATAGGATGGCAATGCTTGATGGTAGTTCATCAGATTCGTGGTTCGATCAAGTGGAGCCCTACCATTGAACTCGCCGGCCAGAACCATTGGATTCGCTAACCGCCACCTATCAACTGTCTCGTTTTCGGCTTCTAGAATTGCCGTGCCCCTGTGGCGTTGGAAAGGTAGGATCAGTTAAATGAATACAATTTCCAGAAACTAAAAAGAAACAATATGTATAAGCTATGGGCGCATAGCATTGGCCATTCAATGGATTGGCTCGGACCAGCCTCGTCAAAAAAGAGGGGAAAATGGGGCGGATAAATTAAGCCGGTGTCACGATTTTATGACCAAGCGTTCAATCAAGATCAAGATCTGAGTCTCCATCCAATCCGCCCCAGCTCCCATGTGGCAAGCCCCTCGCTAACCATCGCCAACAATTGCCAAGAGCTCATCGGAGCGCCCGCACTGGTCTGAAACTTTTTAGTCTGGTCCCACTCCTTGTTCGTTTAGCTTGAGCACTTTTGGCCCTTCGGCCGGAGGAATCACCTTATCCGTTCACTCTGATCACACTGATCGCATTGTTCTTATAGAGAAAATCTTTGCTTTTGCGCTCGGTCCCCACCCGACCACGCGAGAATTTCAATAGTTTCCCCTCTCCAGAACTTCGGTCAAGCTAACGCCTTGACATCACCTAGCGATATTAATTGGGGGGGGGCCCTGCGTTGAGGAACCAACATATACTGGATTTTTTTCCATCAACATGACACAGGTTTCAGATGTGGTAGTGCGACATGGAAAACCTCGGATAGCCTCACGCTTTGTTTGGAACGTGGAGGGTGGGAGCAAAAGGATTGACTCAAATATGAGTTTCCCGCTGATCCGGAAAGCTTGAAAATAGATCTTGGATTTCTGGAATTGAAATGGTTATGATCATTGGTTCATGAGTTTATCGTTCCATCCGCAATGCTTTAGTGGGTGGAACCGTTGTCACTCAACAGAGCTCGGCAATTGATATCTCACATTATAGCAGGTATCCTCAGCTTAAATTGAATCTCGGGATATTTGAATCTGATAGAATTTCAAAAAATAGACAAAGTATGTAACTCTGATATCTTACATCTGCCACAGTCGGACACGGACGCGTGCTGTCACGTGCTACATTAGCTAAGCCTGTACACATCGGCCAGATCATCACATCACTCTCATCTACTTTTCGAAATCATGTGAATATACTAGTATGTCTATCACAACGCTCCCAGTCGAGCTTGTGACTAGAGTCTGCAGTTACCTCGAGCTACCGGGATGGGCTGCGCTCAGGTTAACTTGCACTTGGCTATACTTCTCATCATCAGACGCCTTCACAGATCGATATTTTACAAGCATTCGATTCATCGCGACAAGTGACAGTCTTCGGGAACTAGAAGCCTTAGCTTTGAGCAAGACTATTCAAGCAAGTGTTAGAAAGTTATGGATGATACCGACCCTCTTTGAAGGTCGTCACCACATAGAACCTCCCGCGTTTGAGACGTGTCACTTTGCAATATCGTCAAAATATGACCGACAGCTGGAGGGGAAAGAGCTAAATGCTCGATATGCCATATATCAAGCAACAGTGGCAGATCATTGTGCGATTCTTGGCTCAAAAGACTTCAGCATCAGACTTCAGAAATGCTTCGCTCGCTTTAGCAACCTGGAATCTATTGGATTGCAACATTATACAACATCATTTCTACTGGACCCACGGCAGAATGAAGTCCGATGTCTAGGTTTGCGCCGCCTCAGAGATCAAATGGACTTGGAATTCCACCCTTGGCATTTAAGTTCTCTGGAATCCAAACTCAATGCCAAACCCACCTCTCTGGCCTGGTACAGACTCGTCCAAGCACTCTCGGGTGCTGATAACCCATTCAAACCCAAAGAGCTACATACGTGTAGCACCGATTTTTGTGGTCGAATATCTCTAAATGTTTCCCTACCCCAGGAGGAATACGATGCACTTCTCCTGAACCTAAGCAGCCTCGAGTATCTACATATGTGCGTCTCTGGTGGCAGATCGAGACCAGAAAGCAGACAAAACGCCAAAGCGAACACTGTTGATCTCCTGATCGAAATTGCCCCTAGGCTGAAAACACTCATCTTTTCGCAATGGAGCAAGTCGAATTACCGGCGCGACAGGGTGCATCATCACTTCTTGGAAATTGCTCAATGCATCAATTTCACGCAGCTCAAAAAACTTCATCTGTATTGCATCGAAATCGAATACAAGTCCTTGAAATTATTCTTAAACACAGCAAAGGCAACCTTGGATACCCTCGCGCTTGAATTGGTGACGATGAGAAACGATAGTCATCCTGTGACAGATCAAATGTCTGTCACAACCATCCAGTCTCCTCTGGATAAGATGAGTGCTTCTTGGCAATTCGTTTGGAACCTTCTTGCAAACGAGCTCTCGCTCAAAACGTTTGATGTAAAAAACCTTGATTATAGGGGCGCGAGAGTCTTTTGGATAAGACATGGCGATGGAAGTCAAAAGATCGAGACCGTTCGCTTCAATGCCGAAGTAGCCGACATCTCGTTCCGCGAATGGATGAGTCAATTGACGGTAGTAGTAACTGGTGAATATCGTGATAATGTGGCAGTAAGAAATCAAGGTGAGTCACAAACTTAATTCGAAGAGATTAATCATCATTCTCATTGTACCTTGATAGAATGGTTCAAATCAAAATTCCCTCAGCATTTTGATTCGACTCGCCCACGTTCGAATGACCATGATGCTGATGAAAGGCCCTCGCCAACGGGACTCGTGGAGACAGATGTATGGGAACTGGATGCATCATAGTCTGCGAGAAATTCGAACTCAGAATACGGACTAAATGAAGTTTGGGTTTAGATCATGGGCTATGATGGCCAATTCAGATTCAGAAAGAGAGCGATATTCATGAGGCTTTAGGTTGGTCAACCCAGATGGCTACATGAGCTACGTGTACAATTCATCACAGTCCGCTAGTGACTAATAAGTATCTTATTCTATAGAAGCAGTCTCTGCGTTTCGAATCTGAAAGTAAAAACCTACACTTCTTGATGACTTTTATAAGCCCCGTCAAACTAACAGTAATTGCAATCGGCTTTTATTTCACTACAAGCATCCATGGATGACTATTACCTCGGCTTTCGACTCAACTTGAAATCCACGGAAAACAGAATAAACAAAATCTGAGTGACGTTCCGCAAATTATAATGCATTAAATTAATATATTACATGCGCTGTCTCAAGAAAAGAACGCACCCATAAAGACGGGGTTTGCCATTCATTTAGTAGCCTCCTAAGAAGTTTTTAGATGACGAACAACAAGAATGGAATCAAGACATGTCTATTGAGCAATCCGAATCATCAGCGGGATCGAAGCAGACTCCGGTTGACCAATTGCAAACGCTCAAGTATGAACCTAGAAATTTTTTGTTAGTGGAACTCCAATAAATTGCTTTGACTAGGAATCACTCACCTCCAACCCAAAACTCGTAGGTTTCTAGTAAGAAAGTAAAGTTAGACAAATGGGGAAAACATCCGTGTAAAATCTCAACATTACCGGCATTCTTGAGCGCCTCAACTTTGCTCACGTCGTCTTCATTTTTATCTTGTTCGCCAAGTTCGACAACATTTTCCCAACCATATGCCGATTTCATTGTTCCGCCCTTCAATTTGATGTCGACTGAAGAGACAAAAATGGTTTCATATATTAGCCAGTTGCTCAAAACTCCAAGACTATCAGGGGTTTGCACATACGCATTCTGCCGTTCTCGCCAAATTTAGATTGAGAGTGAGACAACTCATGTGTAAAAAGGCCCTCAGGCGAGACTCTGACAATTGACTCCAAACTCTTACCCTCCATACCCCCAGAGCCAAAACCTGAACCAAGCCCTTTTTGGTTCCAGTCGATAATACTGTCACCGTAGGCATTACTGCTGGTGAACGAGTCCCACGCCTTAGGGCAAATCGTGAGGTAGTTCCTTGAGTTATCCTTGGTCTTCGCCGAAAATCCCATCACGGTTTTCTCATCGCTCGAGGCACTCGTGCATGGGTCACTTTGAGTGCCTTTCTGTCGGAAATAAGGACAATCCGGCTCGTTTTCAAGTGTAAACACATCTATAAGAGTTGTGGATCAGAATTTAATTATCTTTTATCGCTGTAGATTGAGGACCAGGGTGCCAATCTTACTTTTACCATCGTGCTTCACAGTTTTCCAGAGCGTGTGATCGCAGATAATATCTGACTTGAAGGTGTTGGAATCCAGACCTTCGACAAATTCGTCCACAAAATCTAAATATGGATATTAGAGTCGAATGCATCGCGACGAGATCATTCATCTTCATCGTTCCATTTACCTCCCAGTTTTGCAACACGGTCTTTGGCTCTTTTGACAGAAGCCTCGTCATCCAGATTAACTTCACCATACATCTTCCCATAGAGTTCAATCTGCGCCTTTTGGCTATCGGTTAATTCGGTCCCGTCACTGCCATCACTGTCTCCTGCTTCAGGTCCATCCAAAATTCCATTGAGGGTTGGAATAGCGCCCTGTGCGGCTTTGTTCTGAGAAATAATTAGTACGCCGATAACTATTCCTTCATAATTTAAAGATCATAGAAATTACTCACGATATGGAGCACATTACTAAGGGTCGTGCTGAACCATGAGAAAGTGGCTTCAGAGATAGCATCAGAGTCAGAGCTAGAGCTGGAGCTGGAGCTGGAGCCGCTATCCATGTATCCTTTGCAGTTAGGATGCAGTCTGAAGCCAGGTTTGCCTGGCAGATCAATCCAGTCCTCGCCGGTCTGAGTATCGTCAGCTCTTTTGTGAGCAACCGTGATAATCTCCCCATGGTCGTAGTCTGCCCTCAGGACAAGTCCATGAGCAGGACTTGGCAGGTTGGCAATAAACAAGGTCTGCCAAAATAGGGCCAATATGGCCGTATGAGAGCATCCAAAACCCATGACTATGACAAACCAAGCGTGATTTTGGGATTGCTATAAAAGAAAGCTTTCTTTATTGGGGGGCTGCGTGATACAAAGGAGATTGATTCTTGGAATATAGTTAGATAAAACAAGCACCTGCCAAATACTACTCTGTGTCCGTATATAGACATGATCTCCTTCTCGCGTGCCGAAATGCGAGAAGCGGCACAGGAACAGTTTCAAGGCGTCCCAGTGGGCCTTTTCAGCCTTCTTGGCCCCCATTGTCAGACCAATAAAGTTTTGTGATACGACTCAGCAACTAATGTTATAATAAATTTATTTAAATTAATGGGGGCCGAAGTCCAATCTGGTCAAGACCGTGTGTGTATTCTGAGACATAACCCTTGATTCGGCAAAATATCGTGCTCTATCTTCCATTTTGTTGGCCATATACCGCGGTCTCAATCTCTGCTAGAGTCTAGAGCTACCATAGGAAGTCGGCGAATCTAGTCCTTGCTTGGCGGACTTGTTCCCCATTGAAGGGTATACGCTCCCAGTGAATCAGAGTCTCTGCATTTCCATCCCTTTTTGATTGTAATTCCGATTGCTGAGTTACTGATCTCGTAGGTTGAAAATAAGCACTATGTCGCCCCTGCATAACCCCTGGCCCCCGCGGCCCGGCCCCCCACTCAGAAGGCTTGACGGGAAGCTTGACGGAAGTTTATTTGTATGCGATTTTCAGCCCCAGAACTAAATCTTGAGTCCCACCATGAAGCTTTCTATTGGATCACCCTGCTTATTCCGTAATTTAACGAAAAACTCCGCCCGAAATATTGCTGCTGTGAAGCATAAGCATGCTTAGCCTTGGGGACCGAAACGCAGATCTAGGCCCAGAACAGAGTGGATCAAAGATTATGGAAAGTCCCTCTTTTTGGGGCCAAAAATCCAGGTTGCAACGAGGTCATATTCGAAGCCTCGGCCGCTCTGCTGAGATGACAAAAATAACACCTTTAGGTCAAAATCGTCAAAGAGCTCGTAGTTTATCCCACAATGCAGATTCTTGACTTACAGGGACCGTGCGTGCAACAGGTACCCGAAGATAATGTGCTGGGACCAAGGCTGAAAACTCATAGATGAGATAGCCTCGCTGACGCAGCAAATAAGATTGACGAAAATATTTCTCGTTGTAGCTAGGTAGCGGCTTAGTGCCCTGAGGATGTGGAAATGAAATAGAGGATGACGGCCCAATCATCACTGAAGAAGAGCCAGTTTCTGGATCCTCAGTGACATTCAGGATCCTCATCACTTAAATCGTCAATCAATTTCTATAAGTGGAAGTACGCAATGCATCTATATGTACTTCGTACAAGAACCCACTAAGCAGGTGGGTCTCGATGTACGCATGTTCAAACTGGAGACCCAATTCTCTAGCCTCGTGGTTGGATATTGAATAACCCTCCAATGTCGTCTCAGGGATTTACATGGGTAAGCCTTGACCACGGAAAGGCCGCGTCAGTGGGGGCACACAAGGCTTTCAGGGGCCGATATCCCGGTTCCAACTCTACTACTGACCTCGCGTACTATACCTATATGGGCATATATTCTAAAAGAGACTTCTAATATTGGAACATCCACTGCCTGCCGTATTTCTTTTAAGAAGCCCCATCTTCCTCGTTTCGATCCTCATCTCATCCCATCTGTATCGTTTTCCAAGTGTCATTCAATATGAAACTCCTCTGGTATTTACTGCAGTTACCAATCATAGCCTTGGCTTTGCCTGGCAGAAATGAGGCCAGGGCAGCATCAACACCTTTATTGGCATCAGCCCCAGGTACTTACACCCAAATACACATCATATGCTTTTTGTTGTACGATGATTAACCCTTTCCAAAGCCACAGCCAAGCCTATACCCACGCCTACACCCACACCAAGAGGCAAAACATGTCGCCCAAGGCAGAAAACAAGTGAGAGCCAAAATTCATTTTTTTTGTATGACCTACGCTGATAGTTGATACCAAAAGCTGTTTCACCTGTTTCGAGCGCGGCTCCAGCAAAGTCGCCAGATTGCGGTGTCTCAGAGGACCCAGCTACTCCTGGATACTTCTGTACCTGCACGAATGACTTCACGACGCACATCACCGACAACCGCGCGGGGAATTGCCCAAGTACCATTCCGCCCACATGGACGGTGACTCCTACTTCGTCTAGCACCTCATCAACTAGCGAGATACCTTTCAGTTACTATCAGCTATCAGACGGTGCCCTTATCCACTGCGCATCGTCAACTTTGTCCGAGTTCCAAGCGCTCTCAAAGGAAACTGCAACATATTGTGCAGGCTCCACGTCCACGGACTCTGTTTCAACGGGTGTGACCTCTACCACGACAGTCTGGCCTGCAATCACGAGTCCAGTCACATATGGCAACCCAGGATACTTCACATCAATGTACATGCGGTCGCCGTCAACAGACGGCTACAATGCTACTGCCTTCGCGGAGTCGCTAGCCTTTAGTTTCTACACGGCTTTTAGTAGTGCGTGCGCCACTACTATCTCCAGCACAGTTACAAGCACTGCCGCCCTGTCTTTGAACACATTTGCCACTCTCCCGGGTGGTGCAATGGGCTCAATGACCAGGGTCACCGAGACGGCCACCTACTATGCATGTGCCGCAGAGACATTCAGCGTTTCACCTTGGGACACCGGTTCCCAGGAGTACACCGGTGGCATTGACAATACCGGAAAGCTAGAGATTGCAATTACATCCTCCCTGTACACTGTGGATAATCTCCAGACATGGCTCTGGGCTATGGCATATCGATTTGCACATGCGACTGCGAATTCCTTGACCTGGGAAAAGATCTTGCGTGAAGAAGGTCGCGAAAACTTAGAGTTCTATTACCCGTTCTTCAGGGTGCCGGGGCAACTCACGCTCGAATTCGGTAATAACTGGGACAAGGGCGTGGCACTTGAAAGGATGCAAGTGGCTGCAAGCTATAAGGAAAGTTATGAAACAGAGCTAGCCTGCGAGATTACGCAGGAAATTGAGGAGGGTTTGGAAATGTTTGTGGCTATGGCGGCTGGGCCTGAAATGGCTGCTCTCAGGGAGGCTTTGGATATAACGATTTCCACTGAGGCAAGAAACGCCATACACTACGGTTTAGAGAGCAGCCGTCTCATGCTGGGTTGTGGCGAAAGTGAAGGGTGAGGTGAATCATACTTGATCCATAACTTCCTTGGATTGTCGTGATTACGCCGATATTGCATATACGAGATCGCTATCGTTAGGACTCTCGGTTATACAAAACCCACTATGTAAAAAGACCGCAAAAGCTTTACTTTATGGGGTTGCTGTGAAATGAAGTGGTTTTTCTTATCAATAATGCATTATTCGGGCTTTATAGAGCCTTTTATTCTATTCAGTTCATAATAATATATCTGCTTCATGACTAGCAATACATTAATTTTAATTTTTAAGACTTATACGTTATATACCTTCCAGGCACTACTGATGAAGGAACTTTTTGTATCCCAAATAACATGGGCATGATGCCCGGTTATCCCCATTCCTCAGGATTTGCCTCTTGGTCTAGATTGCCATGTGGATTAAACCCCACTTTGATGGCAAAGCGTATGTTGTAAACAACAATCCCGCTACGTATTCCGTTACGCTTCGATAACACTACTATGAATGTACATACAGACTCAACATTGCATTTTGAATACGACTCGAACCCAGTCATGAATGAAAGATGGGTTATGGATACCATTATCGGATACATTAGAGATAGGGTATTGATCATTGCCGAATCGCCATTTACATTATCGTCCATCATTGATTTCCAATCCACTGATTGATGTTTAGAAATGATATGTGCAACTTTTCTAGTCCACAGGCATCCTATTAGCTTTTGGGTGACCATCACTCCCAATCTCAGTCGCTGCAGTAGACCCATCCAACTCCACCTCAGGTGCTTGCAGCTCAACAGGCGGCGCACGGTACGCCATTTGTTGATAAGGCTGGGCAGTCCCTTGACTTGTGCCAGCTGCAGCAAGAGCCCTCACTCGCCCCCGTCGCTCCCAGAAAGCCCATATCAAAGCTCCAATAGCTATAACACCAAGCGGGACACCAACGCCCGCGCCGATCGCCGTATCTCGAGAAGAAGATGAACTGGATCCAGAACTGGATCCCGAATCGGAAGAGCTGGATGAGTTGGTAGAGTTGGAGGAGTTGGTGCTTGTTGAGCTAACCGCTAGTCCAGCGACGCCTGGAATTGCGGTGCCGTATGGTACGGAGACTGACTTCATCGGGCAGGTGACGGTGCCGTTGTCATAGGAGGCCGTGCCGCAGCAATGTGTTGTTTTATTTCCGGCATAGTTTGCGGCGACGATCGGAAATCCTGAGTTTTGGTTGTACTCAACTGGGATCCATTAGTAAATCAGTGCCTGCTTTGCTGTGCTTTGGTGGAGTGGAGTGGGATCGGGGTCTCTTTTTGGATAGGTACTTACAACAGAATTTATATGAGCCACATGAACTCCAGCTAAGATCCGTACAGCTTGGGCGGGATAGCGCAAATCCTGACGATTGCTGCATATAACATAGCCCATTGGACATGCATATATCCCCTCTGTTGCAACAGTACGTGTTATCATCATCTGTACAAGGAACATCGGCCTTGGCCTGCGATGAGTCGGGATTATAGCATTTGCGATCTTCGGCGAAAGCTGAGGCTGTCCAAAATAGGAGTGAAATTAGGACAGGCCATAGCCTCGTCCTTGGGGAGATCATCATTTCGATATGAAAAAGAAGGAATAACAAAGTTGTGGAGAGGGGGCGGATTCTGGGGGTAAATAATAAGCAGAGGCCCTGTTAAGGCACGTGGTGGAGCATTTGATCGAATATAAGCGGGACATTGTGCCCCCCCTGGTATTTTCAAGGCAACTGATTGACATCAGTGGCCATGTTCTTCAGCTAAGTCTGGGGGCCAAAATTTGGGGGTTGGGATGTTGATCATTCGATGGATTCGGTCAGGGTGTGCGGGAAAACCGCGCGAATCATGTCGCTAGTGAATAGTGCCTGCAAGTTTGGAAAATGGAAACTGCCCTCGACTCTTTTTCTGTTTTGAACATATGGATGATATTTCCGTATTCAAAGGCCCACAAGTGCATTTGAGAATTTTCACGTCGTGACACTGAAAAATGTAAGGGGCCATGGTCCACCACGTTTATGGAGACCTCGGGTCCTCAGCACGCCGTTGAACGAACTCGATATCACGGAGTAGATGCACGAGCTCGTAGGAGATTGATCAAAGTGGCGCGTCGTCCAAAACAAGGCCTGCCAAACTAAAAACGCCACAAAATGAGGCTCCACAAAGCGGTTACTGTTACGATATAGCTACGATATAGATTTGAAGGTTTGTTTAGCAAGCTTCTTCGACTGGCTCTTCTTCTATATTCTGTTCTATACTATTAAGTTGAATTTAGTAGCGGGGCGACAATTTTGCCTGCTCATGCTATCTATTGATATTTTCTCGAACGCTCGCGCTCACTTGGCGAAGAAAGGAGGTGTCTGTGCCACGCTTGGTTTAGTGTGGCCAAGTCATGGCTTGGCATAAGCACTGATGGAGCAATGCTCTTATCTTTCTTGATTCGTTTAAATTCCCGTGCATTGATCGCTGCCAAGATGGCCTGATGTGGCTCAGTCCCAACAATGAAATGACGTGTGAGGATATGTACCCCTCTCAAGTGAATTGTACTACTAGTATCTTGGTGCCCAGATCCCGACCAAAGGCAAGTAGTACTAGTACATATTCAGGAGGACCTTGTGTATGAGAATTGAAATTTGAAGAAGAAACTACAATCTAGAATTCAAAGCATTTGTAGATACATATTACGCAGGAATGCAACCCCCTCTGAACGAGCGCGTGGGGAGATCAATTTTCCAATTCGTAAAAAATGGTCCAAATGTCGCAACAATTATCAACTCATGTCCTAATCATTCAAAGCCGCAACTATCCTCCCCAAAGCCTCCTCCAAATGCCCCCGAGGCTGCGAAAAGACAATTCTAAACCACCCATCCCTCTCCGCCCCAAACAAAGCACCACTAGCCAAGAAAACCCTATGGCTCAACAATAAATCCATAACTTTGTCGCCGACTTCCTCTGACTCCGGGATTCCGGGGTGTAATCTTTTATAAGTCTTTCCCAGATTCACCCACAGAAAAAACGCAGCATTACACCCTGGTGCATGCTCGATACCATGACTCTTCAGAAATCGCACCGTATACGCATACGAATCCGCAAGTCTGAGTTGATTCTCCTTGATATAAGACTCCGTGAACTGAGAATCTTCTAGCAACAGCGCGGCCAGATGATCCGAAATCCCCGAGGAATATGTATACAACGAGACGCCCTTCAACGCCTGTTGTACATCCCGATTAGTCTGGGAAATAATAACGCCGACACGAATCCCATTGGCGCCGAAGTCCTTGCTCATTCCCCAGAGTACATGGACGAGTTGCGGATCGATGATACCGCGCGTATCAATCGAGAGGGCAGACTCGAACTTAACAGGCGGGGGATTATTCTTCTCGTCGACGGTATTTTCCCAGATTGATAGTGCATAGATCTCGTCGCTGATAAGGTTGATGCGATACTTCTGACAAAGTCGCATCAATTCAATCATTGTTTCGCGCGAATAGCACCGACCAAGCGGGTTATGCGGGTGGCAGAGCATAAGTCCACGAACCCGTTTGCCTGTCTTCTGCTGGAATTCCAGGAGAGCTTTCTCGTATTTCGCCACGGCTTGGGTGCTCACGGGATCAACTTCGTCGAAATTCACGGGTACAACTTCGCTACCGAACCGCATCGAGATATCCATTATAAATGTCCCGTAATAAGGTCTGCCAAGCAGAATTCCTTCGCCGGGATCAGCGAATGCCCAGGATACATGCTCGATGGCAGACGAGACTCCATTCGTCACTAGTAAGTGATCCGGATCCAGCGGTGTGAATGGTTTTAAATGCCGAGTGAGGAATTGGCACATCGCGCGTCGGAGCCGGATGGAACCGCCACCCCCGTCGTTGTAGGTGAGATATTTGGCGGGTAGTTCAAGCTTATTGTTCAGGAATTCCAGGAGCTCATCGTGCATCAGGGCGTTCTCTGCTACCCCGACGTTGACGTAGCCTCCCGGGTTGGTGGATGGGCACCAGACATTGCTGAAGATGTCCCACATCGGATTCTGGGCCGTCGTGACCGAGGCTAGCTTTGCGCGTTGCGAGACAATCATGTCGTTTTGTTGATCTCCCATCTTGGCGGGGGTGATTTTGTGTCCGTGAAAGAAGGCTGATCTTTTGTGGAAGAGCAAACTCTGACCGCGATCAGTTTGCGATTCTGGAGATTCGGGATACGTGAGAGTCAAATGCTTTCTTTACAGGGAGTTCGGCTTTTGATTGATCCTGCATATAAGTCAGGGATCTTCGATGTGAGGTTGATTCGTGAGTCAGCTCAGTCCAAAGTTTAATGATAGCTCGTATATCACAGTTCATCAGGCGGCTAGCAGCGGAAAATTCGGCGGCGAAGAATAAAGTGGAGTCAGGACGCCTAAAGCAGTATGTATCCTCCCTTCATCCCCGGACTCGGCACTTTCTAGTTACGAGTACTAGGGGCTATTAAGTAATGCGTTATGCTTATTCCAACCATTCAAGTATATCTACTATTAGTGCACGTAGCAATATCTGATCAGGTATTCTTATATTCATTTTCTCATCTCTCTGCCTTCCCCACAGAATAGTTAATCGGCCTCTGTTTCAACCCTCAACCCCACGCCAAACACCGAATTCCCAGCAGAACCTCCAACAAGCCTAAAAATTCGTTGAATCATATTGCGTCTTCTACTCCATAGTCTGGGCCTGCTTAGCACCCTCCACAGCAGAGAGGTACCCAGTACGATCCTTAACGTAAAGCTCAACATCAATCTTGCCATTCAACTCAGTACCCTTGTTATCCAGGGTCCCGGCCTTAACGCAGGTCATATCAGGCATGATCTCAAGCTCGGTGTAAATTCCCGAGCCGCAGGTCGGGCAGAAGAAGTGCTTGTTGATCTTGCCGCTAGCACCCTTGGCGTCGTAGGAGGTGCATGTTCCTATTCAGTGTGAGTCAGGTTCAGTAAATGTCTTCCAGGGCTTTTATCTCCCGCATTCACTGGCAGAGATCACGGCTGAATCGGGATGGAAGGTTGCTGGCTTACCCTTGGTGACCTTGAAGCTGGTGCGGGGAACGACGGCGTTGGAGGTGAAAGCGCCTCCGGTCCACTGTGCCACATGAGCATTTTGTTTTGGGGAGGAGATAAGATCGGGTATGGGATGGCTAGGTGAAGGTACCTTCTGACAATCAGTGCAGTGGCAGAGAGCACTCATATATTCCTCCGCTACGTCAATGTTAACAAACGGGTGAATCGACCCCGCATGGGGGGGGGGGAAACAAAAAGGATTGTGACATACCTTGAACAGCGTATTGGACACCGCCACACATGCAACTGCCGTTGAGAACCATTGCGTCGAATAATTGGAAGAGAATAAGCTTCGCCGGGGACTAGTCCTAGTATGAGGGACCTTGGTGGAATCGTAGAGATGTGGAAGGGGTAAGTTTTCAAGACATTTTTGCCTATGACGCTTTATATACAACGCTCGGCTCTCGGCTTTTGATCGCCCCACTTCCTGCATTCCAATCACCGAATACACTTGTCCTGCGGGGAACAATGCTAGCACCAGCAGCAGCGAGATGCTTCTGCTGGTGAACTTGGCTTGGATGAGATAACTGGCAAGGTTCTATGTATTATTTCCTGCGGGGCAATGCGAGGTCCGTGGTTTTCAAGGTTGTTGGACTGATTGATTGGCTGAAACAATGCCATTCTAGACACAAGCGAGGACGTGGTAGCCCTGGGAAGTTGAGATGTGGTGTAACATGCCACCTGGGCAGTGCTCTGAAGCAGTGCATCGCAACTAGGATGGACCATTGGTCGGTTATTACAAGGGACCTTCAACATTAGTACAGTTTACATTTGAAACTTGTATGGCAGAAAACTTGACATTGCTGTCCATAATAACAAGGTCTGTATATACACCGTCCAAAACGTGCAGAATTAACGCCCGGCCCGATTCGATAAACATGAAAACTTGAATACACAATAACATAAGGGAACAAATAAAAGGAGATAATCTGGAAAGGAAAGAAATAGATGACTGATCCGGTGTACCAATCGAAGGAAACCATAGAACACAGAATATCATCAGAAGAAAAAGATTTCAAGGAAAGAAATTGAGAAATGGTATAGAACTGGGGTATAAAGAGCAAAAAGACCCTGAACTCAACCAGATAGGGAAAAAAGGATTCAAGAGATAGAACCGTCGTGGGCGGGACTAGATCTCGGGATATCAAACCAGGATATCAAAACATAGGGTGAAATCATCCAGATGTACAAGGGAACTTGACGTGTGAACGCGAAGCTAATCGAGCTCTCGGTAGTGTTTATGTTTTTGGTTTTTTGCTCGCCCCTTCCTCCGTGGACCCAGTATCAGGGCTCTTGCGCTTTTTGTCCTGTTCATCTTGGCTGACGAAACTAGGACCGCTTTGCACCGCTGGAGTTGGGAAACTGAGAGGACTGGGAAGCAAGTTGGAATCCGGGCCCGATCTGCCGAGACCCCATTCGGAGAAAAAGCTGGATGGCGAAGGAAGGAGATGATCTGACATGTATCGACTGGGGAGGGCGGAGAGAGGTGTCTCAATGTTGTTCGAATTGCTTCCGTTGTTATTTGTGGCGCCTCTGTTGCCGTAGGTATTACCCTGCGAGGCAGCGACTGGAGGCGGGGGTCGAGCAAATGGATTGGGAGGTCCCTGAGCGCCAGCGCTGAGTATTGCCCCTGCCGAAGGTGATGGAGGCGGTAATACTACGCCTGTCCCGGGGTTGTCCTTGGCGGGGGTCCCAGTATTATTCCCAGCGGAATCCCGGGAAGATGACCCCGCGGTTGCACTTCCCTGATCCGAATGCTCGCTTGGAATCTGGACCTTTAATTGGGGCCTTTTCGACGTGAGCGCACCACTGTTAGTTCGCGACGGGGGCTTGATATCTGGCGCCGAGGACATGGTTGATGGACGCGGGGGTTCTGATACTGCGCCTATCGGGGGAATAGACGGAGGCTTTAGGTTGGGTGAATTTTCCTGAGAGGTCTCTATTTTTTGCTCCCGTCGCGGAGACTCATACATTGGGGCTCCTCCAAAATGTCGAGCAAGCATGGATCCACGATCATCAATGGGTGTGAAGATGCTGCGAGATTTAGACAAAGATTTTGATTGAGGCGGACTGTGCTCCGCTTTCAGTCCACCAGATGGAGCATCCTGTGAGCTCTCAGAAACCGGCACTGTGCGTTCCTGTTGGTTTTCTGGTGCATATGTTGGTGGTATCGATGCCCGGCCTTGCTCCGGTATAAATGCTTGGGGGACCTGTTGAACCGGTGCATGAGATACTGGTGGCATCCCCATGGGCTGTGGCGCTACAGCATGTGGATGTTGGAATTGCTGGGGACCTTGATGAGGCTGCATCTGCTGAGGCGGCATGCCGTGCTGAGGGGGAAGGCCATGTGGGTGATGAATCGTCTGAGGCGGTGTCCCCTGCGGACCCGGTGGAGGATGACCGTATCCTGGATATTGACCAGGGCGTGGCTGGCCCATTGCCGAATGGATATTTGGATTATACATGGAGGGGTTGGGCATGTATGCAAAGCCATTTTGGGGAGCAGGGGGAGGTGGCGGGGTTCCATGTTGATGCGGACCCAGATTGGAGCTAACACGGCGAATATGGTTTCTTGATGAAGGGCGCGAGAGACTTTGTGACTGGGGCGTGCCATGTCGCGGCGGCAGTCCGTTGGGGATTGGAGGAGAGGCGGAGGGAGCGTGGTTGACGTGCTGGAAACCCGTCTGGTGAAGATGTGGCGGAACGGCGGCGTGACTTTGCTGAACTGCCTGGAGATCCTCTGGCGCCGGGGTCATCTCATCCTCTTCATCGTCATCGTCGCGCTTACCCGCGAAATCTTCGGGGCCTTTGTGTTCGTGGGGAGGGCCGTACTGAAAAAGATAAGATGTCAGCCGATGCAGCTATGCGCCCGGATGGGCGAGGCCGGATATACTCACGTATTGATAGCGGGCGAGGGCCTCTGGCATGTCAGACGAGGAGTACTCGTACAACTTCTTGTTCTGAGCAAAGATAATCACGGCAACATCGACGGAACAAAGGACAGCGAGTTCATGCGCCTTCTTGAAGAGACCACCCTTTCGCTTTAAAAATGTGCTAGATGGGGCCAGTTAGCAAATATGATCTTGATAATTGTCGAAGATGGGCAGAGCGACAAGGGAAACATACACGGAGCGATTGCGGTCATCCTTGATCGCTTTGATCTCAATCTTTCTGCGACCCATGATGAGGTATTACGGGCGCACGAAAGGCGCGCCGAGGGGTGTAAGCGAGGAAGAAACGAATGGCCTCAACAGCACTTTTCGCGTTTTTGACCAAAGTGAGCGACTCGGAGGTGAAATCGAGTCCCGGGAAGCAATCAGACAAATGCAGGTAAGTGTATATAGATACTTTTGTTTGGCGCGCGGGCGGAGGCGAGACTCGAGAGGAGGCGGCGGTAAAAGGGGACAAAGGGAGAGAGGGAAGGCAAAGGCGGGAGCAGGCCACGCGACCTGAAGACCCGAGAGAGGTAGATCGAGGGGAAAACTGAAGAAAGAGAACCAGAGGGTCGCGATACCGTGGAGAGCGGATATGGATATGGGGGGGGGGGCTGATTGACGGTGCAGAAAAGGTTGATGCTATCTTTAGAATCATTCCATCGAGGTGAAAAACGGGAGATCTGACTAAGCGGGCCCACTTATACTCGAGTGGTGCTAGTACAGTTGTACTACTACTAGCTAGCACAGTGTGATGAGTTATCACACGGTGACTCTGCTCTCTAGCCTTTAGCTGCATATTCTTGGCCTTGGTAATGATATTTGGGAGCATCAGCAGAGTGTAAGCTCTGTAGTACTAGCAGTTGCCTTTAGGGGTACACATTATGATATACCTAGTATACTAGTAGTACTTCAAGTTGGTCAGTTCCTGGTAGTTCTAGTACTAGCAATACAGAGTATGTAGAATCAATAGAGAATTTAAAGTTACTAGGATAAATACATGATATTCAGTATCTTCAAGTTGTTTTCTCTTTCCAATAAGAGGTACGGATACTCCGTACTCGGTACAGCACAGAGTAATATACTCGTACCTCCGTACCTTATTGTCCCCCCTAGTGGGGTTTCCCCCTTTGTTTCCGCGACAGCTCTGCTTCAACTTCCACTATGGACAGTGTTATAGTGTCGACAGGGAAGATGATTACTAGTACTACTAGTAATAGTATTACTACTATTATTCCTGGATAATTTACTGTTTCGACGAAGTCCACAGTAAGCAGGTACCACGTGACCTCCGATAGTATGGGGCATGGCCTGAGCTCGATGGGGCGTGCAGCTAGTACATCGTCGATAGCTCGAGAGTTAATCTATAATCCGATCGGAGATTGGCGATCGATAGAGTAGGTACTGTACTGTACTGCACTAGATACTACTATACTACTAGTAGAGTAGCATATGATATATTCCAATAGAATGTAGTGTAGTGTAGTGTAGAGCGTAGCACTACTATCCTTATACTAGTAGTTAAGGTAGTGTACTAGTATACCAAGTGTATACTGATAGCAGTATAGCATCACCTGTACTACTAGTACTACTGGTATATACTAGCTACTGTCAGTCATATGTAGTAGCATTAGATAGCTACTACTAGTAGTATCGATTGCTAGTACTGTACTATTACTAGGGTAACTCACTCTAGGCTGCAGTACTAGGAGTATCTCCTCCGTACACGAGATGATGATCGCCCGCATCATCCACTCCGCACACACAACTGTTTACTTTGCACATCCGGAGTAATTGGACTCTGGCTACACTGGCTACTGGCTACACACTACACACTACAGTATTATAATCATAATACTAGCAGTACTATTACTATCAATTACTATCTACTACGACTATATCTATATCTATATCTATAACTTTCGCTATCCCCCTCTGTGGGTTCTAGACCCGGTTAGTGCCAACCTTTCCTTTCCGTTACCCCTGAGATTCGACTCCATCACCAGGGACCGTTTTCTGTCGTCCTTTTTTTCCTTTGCCTTTTGCGACCTGTCGACCTTTACCCCATCTTCCTCCCCTTTTCATTTCTTTTCGTTTCTCCCCCGTCCTTCGTTTCTCATTCCTCTGGTTGACTCCAGACTGCGCCCTCCCTTAACACTTCCCGCCCATTCGCCCATTCACGCCCAACAGGGGACCCTTTCCTTACCTTCAAGTTTTCGCCCAAGCCTGCTCCGGGGCTGCAGGTCATCCCGGATCTTTTTGGAACTTCTACTTCCCTCCTTCGCTTCTCAATTCATTATTCTTACCTGGTCCGTCTTTCCCCCGTCTCCAGCCCGCAGACCACTCCGGGAACTTTCCGCATGATTTGAAGCTGTTTGACTAAACTCCACCCCAGAACAGCAAAAAAAAAGGCAAATCAACAAAACCCTGCGCCGTCGCGACAGCGGAGATCGCCCTGTCCGGACAACCGCACCAGGCCAAAGTCAAAGTCCAAAAAACTCAATTCGAACCGACCCGAAGATGCCCTTCTTCTCACGCGTCTTCCGGGGCAAAGACTCCAGTGCCACCAAGAAACAATCGAAGCCCACCGCTACCGCCGACCCAACCCCCGCGAGACCCAAATGGACCGACGCCTGGCAACGCACTGAGATCGCCCCCGAGGAGGTGGCCGACCTTGTCAGAGGCTGTTCGCAGGAGTTGAAGGCGCGAGGTGGGCATTCCCATTCCAACCATGTGGTTGTGCTACCCCGGCCACCACGCGCATTGCCATTGCCATTGCCATTACCATCATTCCCGGATTGCTGATCATTCGTCCAGCTCTCGATGTTCCCTTCCTCCTTCTACCTTTTCGCCCGACCTCCGACCCCAGCGCCGCCCGCACCTTCATTCGCAACTACTTCAACCAGTCCTTCGAGAGAGGGGCACCCGTTGCTGGAGATGGCCTGATGCAGGAGCTCCGGCTCTATGAGCCTATGGTGAGAAACATACTCCGGTCGTGGATAGATTGGCATGGTCAATCTAGTCCAATGGATCAGATACGGCAGATGGCTGACATTGGTCTCTTCAATAGGTGCTTTGCAGTGTCTTGAAATGGTGTTGGAGCAGATTGCCCGGAGGTATCGTGACATGGGACGCCTACGAACTGTTCAAGGTTGGCGAACAAGGTACAACCCCTCGGGGAATCGCAGAGTCATAGCGGAAAACGAATGCTCTGACACAAACTAGATTCGGACCACGCCCTCGACGCCTTCTCCACCTTCATTCCCCTGAGTGTCGACTCCGATGCCCGCACTAGCATTATCAACGACTTCTTCGACCTTCTTGCTGCCATTGCGGCGCACGGCAAATCCAACGGTCTAGGAGGCCGCAAGCTTTCCCGCTATGCTGGATGGTGGGCCTTCGAGCACAGTGATACCGGTGGTGGCTTCGAGGCCTCCTACAAAAATTGGGCTGCGTATGGATTTCTCCTTGAACTCCCCCCTTCCATGTATAGCTCACTAACCCGAGTAGTGCTGCCGATGCCACGAGCCATCTCTTCTTCGCTTATCTCCGTTCGCTTACCCCGGAGCTCAAACGCGGCGTCGCGGGCATTACCTCGCTCCCCATTTCCTTGCAGTCGCTTGTGCAGGCAACCGAATACCCCCCCACGAACACCGACTCTGCTGCAAGTCACAACAACCAAGGTTGTCATGATTGTCGACACCGTCTCTCCCACTCCTTTCTCGCTGCTCCGTCGTGCCAAGAACTTCGAATATCGCGACGAACACTGGCATTTACAGGAATTTTCCAATTATGACGACCCTGTAAAGGCATTGACTGACGAGTGTCTGCGTGTTTTGGGATGCATCTCTTCCACGAATCAGTCTAGTGTCTCCAGCTCGAAGCAATCCACTAGCCTTCGCGACGCATCCTGGTCGAGATTTGAGGATATCGGATTTGGCGGTGCCATTGACTCTGACCCCGAAGATGAGGATCACAAGGCCCCAGCTCCACCCAAGAGCGAGCCGGCTGCTAGCCTGAGGACCTCGCCTCGGTCCCAAGGTGGTGACCTTGGACGTCCCACAACCCCATCCTGGGCAGACTTCATGTCGTCTGGCTTCGCGGATGAGGGAAACCTGAAACAAAATGTGACACCCTTGCTGCTAACTCCGGACAAGATGCTTCCTCCAATTGCTGCCACTCGTGGCATGAGCTCCCAGTCCCACAAACGCAATTTAGACGCCGAACCCGCTTTGGAACCGGCTGAGTTGGCCAGCATCAATACTTTCGATCTGGATGACTCGTTCTGGTGGGTGTGGATCACCAGTCTGTCTGGCGATGAGCCTCTTGCCCGCAAGGCTGTCTTCGGCCGGTGCGCACTGCTAGAGACCGTCATTCGGGGGGGCTAAGTGGCTGGTCCTGGAAGAGCAGGTGAAGGGGTGCCGCACCAGAGCCCGAGGCAGGCGCGCAATTCGTTGAGAAGAAGAGCTTCTTCAGCTTTGGCAGCCGTAAGGGCACGAAGCTAAACCGCCGCAAGTCATCGGCCAAGAAGGTTTCCCCGATTGAGGAGTCGTATAAACGTGTCAACAACCAAGCTCCTCAGAGCAAGTCCAGTATTGGTCCTGATCAACACAAGCGCATTCAGGCTGCTGCTGCCGCCCTCCAGAGGAAGCACCGCGAGGAGGCTGAAGCTAAAGATACCAATGTTAATTTTGGCCGGGATAACTTCTCCACCAAAACCAACTCCGTTTTGACGCTTCAGCCGGGTATTGTCAATGAAGCTTCCTCGGCCATGAAGTGGACCAAAAATTATGACAAGAACGCCTACCGTACCGCCTACCTGAGTGACAGCCGTGCTGGTACTGGTGCTGTCTCTGGAAATGGCGAACCTATTGAGGCTGCCGACACTATCGAGCCCGCCGCTGAGCCCGCAACAGAGGACTCTATCACACCCCCCGCTGCTCTTCCTCCCATGACTTCCAGGAATGGCCCCCCCTCCTCCTCCTAAGGACCCTGCCGCCGTGGCAACGCCTCTCCCGCCCTCTCCGGAGCCGGCCAAGAAGATCTTGGAAGAGCCAACCCCACAGCCTGAGAAGAAGGGTAATGCGAAGACTGTCGTCATCGAGGACCCCGTCGAGTCACAACCCAAGCAGTCATTGGACGAGTCGAACAAGAAGTTGAAGAAGAAGACCGGTAACAATGGGTTCAAGAATATGTTCGGCACCAGCAAGAAGAAGACGACCGAGCAGCCTGCCATGAAGAGCACCGGTGCCAAGGAGATCTCTTCTGTTGCTGCTGCCCGCGCTGCCCTTGAGGCCAAGGCTGCCGCTGCTCAGGAGTACAGTGCGCCCTCCCCTCCCAAGCCTGCCGTGAAGAAGAAGCCCGTTCCAGAGAAGCCCAGCACCCCCGTGGCTGCTGCACCGGCAGTACCTGCCCCGGCGCCGGAGAAGCCATACACTCCTCGGCAGGCTCCTGAGTCTCCCGAACAGCCTCGTGTCCCCATCTCCCCTGCCAACACTGCTGGCAGCGGTCCTCCCCAGACCCGCCATGCTGTCGAGTACGATGCCCTCTCTCGGGTTGATACGAACGAGCGCAACGCCGCCGACCAAGAGTTCTCCAAGTTCGATCAGGGTCCTCTTCTAGAGCAACCTGCCTTTGTCCCTGATACCCCGGCCACACCGACTGGCCCAGTTCACTCCGAGCTCCCTCAGACCCCAACCAACGGCCACGAGGAAAAGTCCCAACACGCCCCTACTCAGGCTGAGGTCATGGCTGCTGAAGAGGACCGCTGGGCGCAGATCCGCAAGAATGCCGCCGAGCGTCAAGCTGCCGAAGCTACAGACTCTGCCCGTCCTAGTGAGGAGCCCGAGGCACGCGTCAGCCAGTCTGAGCGCTCTGACGAGGGCGATACCAGCGGCGAAGAGAGTAAGCGAACCTTGCTACAACAAACTTAATAACAAATTGCTAATCATTCCCAGCTATCGAGTCGCGTGTCGCACGCATCAAGGCCCGCGTTGCCGAATTGACCGGCCAAACCGCCTAATAAATACGCGAAATCCACACTCGCAAAGTCCTTCGCCCTTGTCTATTTTTTAATCTCTTTTTCCTCTTTTCCCTTATGTCTCTACTTCTTCTTCACCCTCGGCTTCCTATTCTTTTTTGCGACGAGTTCTGGGTTGAAAGTACCCCGATATACCCAACTCGCCCCAGCTTCTCTCGCATCACAAACCTATCTCTTCTTTCCGACCACAACACCTCTGTTTTTCGCGTAGCTTGTCGTCTTGAGCCAGTTAAACATCCCCTTTCCACCACCCGCCTACTCCCCCAATCATTGGGACGGACCAGCGGGGACAAACGAAATACTACGATACGATTAACGGAATCTTTTGGTTGCGACATCTATTTACCACTTACGCTTCTTTTCTCTTCGTTTCGCTTCGCTCCGCTCCGTTTTGTGCCCGCCTTGATCCTTTTGATCTTGATCTTTGATCCTTGATACTTGAGCTTGTGCTTATCCTTGGCCGGCTGCAGCAGCTTCCCGTCCGCTCCGTCTCAGATAACCGATATTTCTTTTTCCTTTCCAAACTTACTACCATCTTCTCTGAATCTGGCTTTGAAATCTTTGTTTCTTCTGCTTCTGCTTTGTTGCTCTATTCCCCTTTCGCTTTTTAACCGAGTTCTAGTTCCGGCTCGGTTTTGCAGCTTTCGGCTCGCTACTACCACTTGTGAATCTGAATCTGAATCTGAATTTGAATTTGACTTTGACTTTGAATCTGAATCTTTCGCTTCGGGTTTGCCGGATCCCCATGCATGGCTTGACTAGAATACTGTGCGTAGAAAATCGACGCTTTTGAGTTCGACAGAATCCATTTTTTATACTTGCTTCTTTGAAATCGCAAACTCAAATTTAAACTCGTAAACCATGGAATGAACAACAATCCACAACTCTTTCGTATACTGCTGCCCAGGTGTACATAAGACAAATATTAATCTTACTCATCAGATAGAAGAACCCATCCATTGACAGACCCTGCCTATCTATCACCACCTCCAACTCCAACTCAATTTACAACCCCAAGGCCTTCAACAAAGCCTTGCCCACCCCCTCCGCAGAAGCAGGATTCTGACCCGTAATAAGCACCCCACCAATACCAGCCGTAGTCTCAACAACAGTCTTCTCAGCCCAGGGATCAGCCGCTTTGACAAACTTCCCACCGGAGATCTTATTCAGCTCATCCTCCAGCATGAACGGCATGGCAGCGGATAACTGCGCCTGGTCTTCTTCCACGTTTGAGAATCCGGTTACGGTTTTACCGGCGATTAGTGCTTCGCCGGTTGGTGCCTTTGTGTTTAGGAAGACGCAGGGACCGTGGCAGACTGCTGAGATGGGTTTCTTTGCTGCGGCGAAGGCTTCGATTAAGTCGATGCTTGTGCGGTCAGTTGTTAGGTCGAACATTGCTGTTATGAGGGTTAGTTAGATGTAATGTGTAGGATACATGGTATAGCGGGGTAGGTAGATAGACTTACGGCCGTGACCACCGACGTAGAAGATAGCGTCAAAGTCAGAAGCTTTCATGTCGGATAAGACCTTTGTCTTTTCCCAGAGGGCGGACTGGGTCTTGTGAAATTCGACGGCTTTCTCGTCTCCCTTGAACATCTCGACGGAGGCTGGGTCGAGGGGTGCCTTTCCGCCCTTCGGGGAGGCGATTGTAAGTTCACATTTGTCGTGCAGTTCGTACCATGGGTGAGCGAATTCAGGCTGACATTTTCTGTGTTAGCTAGAGTGTGTGTTTGGGGAACGATCAAGCATCGGCTTCGGCTATAGTGGGGGTTGAGGGCTTTGGCTTACCAAGTACCAGCCGGTGGGCTTGCCAGTGGTAGGCATGGTGTCGACGGAGGTGAGGACGATGAGAACTTTGGGGGCCATTTTGATTGAATTGGATCGAATTGAATCGGTTGAATAGGGTGGGATGTTTTCTGGAGGTGTAATGATCAGAATTGAAAACCCGTGTTCCTTCTCGTAGCTGAGCTGCCCCGCGATATCATTAAAGCGTCATTGCCCGCCCCACTTAGACTTCCACTATGTTACTTAAGACTATTCCAAGGTTCCTCATACAAGTATACTCGGCAGATCCAACCTGAGCTTCATTCCTTTCCAATGGAGATAAAAAAGAAGAGGGCTTTTGAAATTGACAACTGGAACATGAGGCTATTAAACGACGCCAGAAATGGCCGCTTTGCCCCCCTACGAGGTTAATTTAGACGGTGAGCCAGCTATAGGAGTGAAAGTATCGATTCTGCTACCTAGAACCTAGTTTTGAAACAAATCCAAGTCTCAGAATCGAAAAGTGCACATGTTACATGCCAGTGTGGATAGTGTCTACCAGAACCCTCACCACAGCTGGTACATATCACACTCTGCTAGTAGCGACTCGACAGAGCCCACTACTGGCAATACTAGAAGGTATCAGAAACGTCAGTGCTATAGTTTGAAATACCAGATACGAAAGACATACCCAGTTGTCACCTCCAGATTCCCGGACGCAGCTTTTGCCTTCGCAGCAAACGCCCTGGCCGTCACCGGGGACATTTTCACCGATTCTGCAGAGGTCCCCGGGCAATGGCAGGAAGGGAAATCGGGGCAGTTACCAGCGGCCAGAGCCAGGCCGAGGAAAGAGGCGATCAGGATCATGTACTTCATTTTGCTGGGCTGAGGGTGTCAGTGAAAGTGTTTTCCAAGGTTAAAGAGACAAAATGGTGTATACCGGATGGTTGTATTGGAGACAATCCTGGTGAAAGATAGTATTCTTGAGAGATAACTGTTTGATGATGAATTGAGATCCTGGGTGGAATATCAGGCCATATTTATAGCTTTCAAGTTGGGTGCTCTACTGGGAGTTACTGGCAGTACTGAGGGCGACTCAGAATCATCAGGATACCATTTTGTTTGTAGAGAATGAAGATCATCTTGGCAAGACTAGGCAGCCTGGCAATTTGCTGAAGAATTTGGGAGGCCTAATGCTGTACTCTTCAGCATGAAGCACTTGGCGCACTGCCCCAGAGACTTGGACACAAGGCTAGAAGTAAGCACACTTGAAGGATCATGCAGGGTCCCGCGGGGACAGCGCATGATTGAGAGATATATGTGGAGGAGTGAAACAGGTTCGTCACCCATATTCAGATGGTGGTCCTAATTGGCACATCCCCCAAGGCACATCACAACTTGAAGAGTTATCTAGGCCACCCGCTGCATACCACAAGTAATCATTATGTAACGAACGAGCTTTATATGCACCAACGCCTTGGCAGCGTGGCCATGATGGACCCCCACAATAAGTATTACTCAAACCGATTCTGACAATGATTCAAGGCAAATTGGTTACTCGAACCAAATGACTCGGACGAGTTTATTTTCATCAAACCCATATCACTCCAAGAATAGGGTTGCCCTGCTTAATAAAATTGATACTAGCATGAAGTAAGGCCTGTATAGGGCCTAATCAAAGATCATACTATCACTATGAACAGTCGAAAACAAAATCGTCTTCCGCCCTGGTTACTGCTTTTCTTTTCTCAGACCCCACTGCCAAGGGCTTAGCGCAGATCATATATTGATCGGGACATTTACAGCGCTCCATGTCGGCAATCGGCTTCGTAGTAGTTACTGGTTTCAAGAAAAGGATTTGTGGCCTGGGGCACTATCTCAATAAATACCTCAAATATCTATTCCGTTTTCAAATTTTCCTACTAAGGTTCCCAATGACCGATTTGCTATCGAGCGACGCGGGGTATTCTAAGTTGAGTGCCAGGGTAGAAGCAGATTTCCCTATTGACTGTATATCTAATTCAGATTCTCGATGCGATTCAAGGTTATAGAGATATTGACATTTAATAGAAAAGAGACTACTAGTAAATCGTGTGAAGAAAATGGTTGAACTATTGTGGATCCTCCCCCATCCCCCCACGTTGCACAGGAGCCAATACAGCGGCCATTATTCAGGCGTCCCATGAAGGTGGGAAGAATATCATTTCCTCATTTCTATTTTCATTATCCTGGACCTGAGAATTTGCCAGAAATTCTATGTCCACACCTTAATGGCTCAGTGTGGAGAAAAAAAGAACCACCTGGGAATAAGTTCTAATTTTCGCAAATGCGAAGGTCTTTTTCTATAGCTGGGGCAATCTCAAGTTGTTTGAATAACTTCAAGTTGCCCACTGAGAGCATCTATTTACATTCTTATTCAAGTTGGATATTAATTTAACACGCAATTCTTCAAGGTATCGATTACTTGAGTAGTGGTTCCTTGATATCCGTAGAATTGAGTCAAATGATAGGAACCTGTAACATGAAATATTGTGACAGAACGCAAAGGATAAGTATCAGTAAACAGTTGGCTAATTTCATCATGCATCAAAATATAAAGTCTAGAATAGCAGAGCTCCCCGGGCAACGATTATCACACAATCCCTCATGCACCCTGAGGGCTATCATATCTCTCCATCGACGGTTCCATCTGCACTGGCATCTGCTCCTTTACGTGCGCCTTCTGTGCAGCCCGAGCTTCATGGATCATGACATAGGCCTCTCTAACATCCATGAACAATGTCAGTGGACCGAGATAGACGGCCCAAGCATGTATTCCCATCCAGCCACCCTGGTACCGCTTCTTGAATCCATTCATCAATGCCTCGTCATCAACATCGTCGTCGACGGCCTGATATTCCCGAGGTCGCATGGTGCGCGGTGTCTTGTTGGAGATCTCGTAGGGCCGTGTACGGTAGGCGTAAAGCATTAAGAAGGATATCGGGACCATTTGGATACAGATAATCATTGTCGGCAGTCCCATCGCGATATCGACATAGGTCAACGATTTCACTTTCGTGAGGGTCCCTGTTCCGTTGAGGATCAGGAAAATGACCTTGAATCTTGTCAGTACTTCTTTCTTACTCGATTTGTATTCTGTCAGTTGCTGAAGACTTACCTTTTCCAGCAAGATCAATCCGACGACCAATTTGAAGGCAAGAAACTTTGCCAGTGGCTTGTTCTCGGTCATATACCCCCTCATGTGCATGTAGAATTGAATGATCGCGTTGATGGCTACTGACGTCGAAAGCGAGGTAACCACTTGGAGCTGTCGTACATGCTTGTTAGGTCCCGATAATCAGTTATAATGGTGTGACTGTACAGACCCAAACATGAGAATAATGCGGCGCCATACTACTAAGGCAGTATACATGCAGTGCTTGAGTCACTGTCTGGCTGACAGCAGTACCCAATGTAATGAGAGGGTATTGCAACACAGACCACCAAGTCAACTAAATTCAGTCAGCTATCTCTTCACCACCTCCACTGAGATTTCTTTTCAGAAGTGCCACTTACCTTCAAGAAGGCCAGACCATTTCTCTTCTTCTTCGGTTGCCATTGTCTCTTTGTTTCAAGCGAAGAGAAAAATTCCACCTTGCTTTGGTCGGTGGGAGCCATGAAATCGCACAACAGCATGAGGAATGAGTATAAAGCGATACCATTGAACACTTCGGTGTATCCTTGTAGGTAGATGTAGGAGTTTGGAAAGCAGATCGAGACGAAGGATAGGACTTGGTAGGAGGGAAGCAAGTTGCAGATTCGCATAATTCTATGAAAGAAGCTATTAGCATCGGATTCATCGTAACTACTCTGCTCGGCTTTTCGGGGGATTTGAGACTTACTTGAGTTGCTCTTGTGGATTACTCATGCGCATCGCATGACGTCCCATTAGACCGAACATCACGAACAATACAATCGCAGTGCTAATGCCAGACACGATCATGTTGAAATGATAAAATGTGAGGTTTCCGACAAACGGTCCGCCGTCCACTTAGTGGGTGGTTAGTCAAATCCACCATCGTGTCCTGTGTATAGAAGTTTTTGGCTCACATTGTTCGATGCGGTCGGGAAGCTCGCAGCCATGGCTGCCGGCGGCTGCTGCTCTGGGACTTAATGGGCCCATTTTAGTGAAGATATGGATAAAGAAACGCTGAATAATATGATTTAAAACGTAGATGGAGAGAGAAAATAAGGATCAGATGAACAGTGAAGAACGAGACTTAAATACCAACCGCCCATCGGCCTTTGCTATCTCAAATAGCAGAAATAACATCTCAAATAGCCCCCGAAGATCTTGACTTATTATTGTGAAGAGCGCTGCCGATCGCCATCCCCACTCTCCAAAATAAAAGTCTTGGCCAAACTGAATCCCCTTTTCGTTTAGGAGATCAGACCAAGCTCAGCTCTGACACTGCTTGGCCCTAGTTGGCCCCCAATTCCCACTCGACTGCCCCAGGACTAACCAATCCGAGAAGGGACAGTGGTGGGATCGTCATTCCAGGGCTTCGCCACGCGCAAGTGTGCGGAAAATAAGCCTTCGATCAACGTCTGACCGCGGTGGGAAATGTCAATTTGTCAAGAGGGTTGAGAAAAGCCAATGCACGATGATGTTTCAAGTTATCCAATGTCGTTATTAAATTACTATTTCGTCAAGAATTATATATGCACACCCTAATGCCAGAACTCCAAGAGTTTCCCCAGCTTTACAGGAAACATGAAGGACCCTCTATAAACATTGCTAGTATACATCGGGTATAAAGCGCTTTTTTATCATGCCATGGCCGGCTGTCGTGAAGAACACTGAAACACTGTACTGTTCGAGAGAAAAATCATGGGACGTATCTCACTCGTCTGGTTGCCTCAGCTGCGACAAGGGCGCTGATGGCTCCGATGAAGAGACAAATCGAAATGGCGTTAGGTTTGTCCTTGTCCAGGTTCATCCATTGGGTGTCTGATGAGTCGCCGTCTTTGTCGGGGGTGGTACCTGGCTCGAGGAGTGTGAAGACAATCCAGCTGATAAATGTGCCTACAAACTGCGGGAGAGTGGTGTAGACATTCAACACGCCGAGATAGATACCTGCGAGCTCGCCTGTTGATGGGATATTAGATGAGGGGTCTTCCTCGTCTGCGTCGCTGTCAGAGTCGTTGTGATTCAATCGAAGTACCTCCAGCTCGGTGTCTTGTGCACTGGCCCGCATGCTGGCAGAGGTAATCATCGTCACACCCCCAGCGCGTGCAGTCTGGGCAGCCAATCCGGCAGCGTTATTGCCGTTCATGGTTAACTTGTTGATCTCCACGCCCATAAAGGCGAACGGTGCCCAGCCACTGATGGCCCAGGGAATTCCACAAATCGCGACTAGGAAAGTGGCAAACGCGCGCGAGTGGGCCAACGGTGCGAATATCATCGTCGCGGCAAACATAATCTGGGAGATAAACCAGGTCGTCTGAAGATCCGGGCGAACGGCGGTGATTTTCTTCAGAAACCTCGCAACACCTGGGGGCGGTCTGGGCGTGAAACGCGACCGCTTCGTATCGGGCTGCTGCACGCAGAATGGCAGCAACACAGAGCTCAGGAAGGTGATCGAGGAAAATACTGTGAGTGAAAGACTACCAACACGGCCCACCTCGCCCAGCATATCGGTTGATTTCGCTAATTCGTCTTTCGGGACTTCATAGCGAAAGTACGTCTCACCGACCCAGGTGGTGCTATAGAAAAGGAAGGGAAACCATCCAATCCATGCCCAGAACTGGGCCCAGCAAATGGCCTGGATACGCGGCGGAAGCTCCATGGTGGTTTTGAAGAGCTGAGTGATCACCTGAATGGCACCTGCTTTTCCGTCCGAATCTCTGTCATGATGTCAGTGCTGATAGCTTCGAACGTATGTATACTCGATGGGATCCTACCTTGCCGAGATCAACACGCGCTCTTTTACCGAATATGAAGTAACCGACACAGCCAAGATCAAAGACATGGCCGCAATCACGGTCATCT